>NW_028327172.1:174527174-175152174 GCF_987537825.1 Furipterus horrens
ACTGGTTTTCACAGTCAGAAGCAATGTGGCTCTATTTTCCCCCATGCTTGAACCATGAGCTGTATGGTCTGGTCCAGGGCTGAGATCACTTCCCAGCTTTTAAATGTATGACTGTGCTTTTCACCGCAGCTGCAATCCTTGTGCCACTGCTGCCGCCGCCAACTGCCACAAGCACAGCAGCTGCTGTGCATGGCACCTCATTCTCTCTGCCCTGGCTCTGCCCCTCCTACCTGTCTGGCTAAATATTTCTTTTTTATTTCTTTATTTGTTGAATTTCCATGTTCAATTTTCTGAATCTTCTAGGGTTTTTTTAGTTTTGAAGTGGTTGTAAATTCTCTCTTAGTTATGCCTCCATCTTGCCTGGAAGTCTTCCACCATGCTATCATTCTCTAATGTTACTGGTATCAATCAACCTGACTGCCTCTACCCATGTTTTAGAGATCCACACCATTGCCTTTGTGGGTTTAGGTGCAATTATATTTTCACTTCCTGTACAGAGTTATGGTTAGGGAAAATGAGTCATCCACTAAAGCAACTATACATTGGAAGATGAGGTCAGTGTTCTTCTAATGGACCAGGAATATCTATGACCACGATGTCATAGCTAACTACCTCTCTCTAGGCCCAGCAGTCAGCCTCCCCATTCAGTACTAATACAGGGGAACTCTCTCTGGCTCCCAGGAGATAGACTCTGTCCTTGGTCTCTTCCTGAGGGAAAGAGGCAGAGCCCTACTATCTCATTTAGCTCACCTTGTCTCAATACCAGACTTCTGAGTATGATTATTGCCAATCACCCTCAGAACCAACACTCAGGAGTATTGTTTAGAGACTAGTGAGAAACACATCCATCTCAGACTGAGGCCTGTTGGTTGGTCTCTGCAGAGGAGTCTGATCTTTTACCTCACCCACAGTTTAGGGTGGGTATTCAGGGCAACACCTGGAAACAGCAAATAAGCAGAGTGCAATGCAACACCACAGATCGCCAAAAAGCAGTGATTTCTCCCCAGGAAGTTAGTAAGCCATTTGCAGTCAAAGACATTGTATAAGGAAACAAATTTCACCCACAATTCCATCCTCTTGATCACCAATTGTGTTGTGAAGCCAGCTTACTGTATTGAATTAAGATGTGCAGAATAAGAAACTAACCATGAATGGGACTTACAGGACAGGAAGTTGCTCTGGGTGAGCCAGTGAGTGTGTGGTAAGTGATTGCAAAGGTCTAGGACATTACTCTTCACTACTGCACTTAGCCTACAGCAAATTTATAAAACAAAATGAGATTAAATCAAGCACGAAATGATGCAATCAAGAGACATAGGAAACACAATATGTATGAGATTGTAGCTGGTTTATAATACAGCATACTGTTTTACAGCAAACCGTTTCAATAAATAGAGTACACTCTAAAATAATAATAAAAAATGTAGTATAATAAATGCACAAGCCAGTACCATAGTTGCTTATATCATTATCAAGTACTATGCACTGAATATATTTGTATGTGCTATACTTCTATATGACTGGTAGAGCAGTAGTTTTGTTCACACCAGCATCACCACAAACACGTGAGTAATGCACTGTAGTACAACATTATGATCGCTACAATGTAATAGAAAATTTTCAACTCAATTATAATCTTATGGGACCTTTGTCATATATGTGGCCCATCATTAATGGAAACCATTTTCTGTGGCACACAACTGTATTTTAATTGTTTAACTCTGGATCTGATTTCCTGATAGTAAATAAAATGAATACAATAACAGTGAATTGAGATAAATTATTTGTTCTAATGGATTGTGACAACTGCTAAAAAGTGTCCTTCCAAGTCACTATGGACCAAGTTGACACTAGCAGGCAGAAATTCTGTGTATACTATAAAATCTTACTACACAGAGCCTTGAATTGAAACCCATGCTGTGAACTGTATGATTACCCTGCTATGCTCTGAATAGTACTTTGTAAAGGTTATTAAGTGTTTTAAAGAAGCAGTCATGTTTCACTACAGATTATTTTGGGTGGTAAAGTAGTTCAGAAGAGGTTTCACTAAAACTTTTAGGTTTTTTAATTTTAAAAGACTTATTTAACAAAAGTGTCACCTCTGCTTATTTAAGAGGGATGTATTCACAATTTTCATAGAGATTATTTTACTCAGATGACTTGATTCTGAAATATTCAGTGTGGGTTACAAACATATTGTGCATTTTATAATGTGTCAGCATCTTTTGGGAAGTTTATCATTCATATAGATAGATGCCTTATAGCTGATAACATGACATGATGAACTCTAATGGGGCAATCTATCCTAGTGGGTAATACTACTAACCTAAAAATAAAAAGCCAAAGGGAGAGGCAACAAGCATTTATTTGTGATCAAAATGAATTACAATCTATGGGCATAGGTTCAGGCAGAAACCCAAATTATGTTCCAACTATGGGAGTGAAGGAAAGGGGGTTTTATGAGAAAGAGAAGGGAAACAATTATATGAATAGAAGACAGCAATTTCTATTGATGTTACCGAGCTAAGTTACTGTTTAGCTATACATGGCTGGTTACTGGTTAAGAATGTCCAAAAATCTTCAGTCCTTATAGTCAAGAGGTCTGCTTTCCTGTTAACTTCATAAATAGTTCTTTTGAAGACAATGTTGATTTGGCTCAGTCCAAAGATTATTTTGCTCATTTCAAACATCCAAATATTCAAGGAACAAGATGTGCAAGGAATAATGGCTCTATTTTGAAACGGCCCCATTGACATCAATTTTCTCAATACGATAGGCTTTTGAGCCAAAGAGCCATAAGGCAGCTATGATCAGTTTCTTTCTTATTTTGTTTTATGAACTTGGCAAACTACTTACCTTCTCTGACCAATATTTCTTTCTTTGATGTGGAAATAATAACCATATCTACTTTCTGGATTTTTTTTTTTAGTGCAAAGTAAATAATATTAACATAGGTAAAACATATTGTACAATGTCTGACATATAGTGAGCATTTAATAAATGCTAGCAATTATGAAAGGCTGAATCTAGATGTAAAGCAGTTGTTATTCACATAGGCTGGCTAGCTTTTTGAGCAGCACTTTCCATAGAAGCATGCTTGACTTCATAATCCCCTTCAAAAAGCTCCTATTCACTTGTAACATTACCCATCATCTCTGGCAGATATACTCGTACACAGTTTATTTATTTACTTGAGTTTTTACTCAGTGATTTATTAAAATAAAGTAGCAATAAATATTATACTATGTTTGTACTTCACATTTTAAGTACTCTCTTTATAATAATCTTACCTATTAATAATGAGTAACTATAATTATTATTATGACATTATATAAAATTTATTAAATATTGAAAAACCTATAGAATTAGCATCTCTACATTCTGAGCTAGCTGTAGAGTTAGCATCTCTAAATTTTGTGTCATAGCTGAAGTTTCAGTTCTCAGGCCTGAGTGTAGAGTTCAGATACACAGTGGCTTCAAACAATCTAATAGAAAAAACTTAAGAATTACAAGATGTAACAAAAATGTTGAAGAATCTGGTAATGAAAAAAAAAATGCAAAAATATACAATAAAAAATTTAAAAACACAAGAAAAAATTATAACTGAATCTAAAGAAACAGGTTGATAGGTACAGTATTTGTTGCCCCTAAACTTGTAATTATCATAAAATATGAAGCTACCATGACAAACATTATTTTCTAGAGAGAAAACTCTTAAAGATATCATTGGTTTGAATCAAACTGAAGAATAATTTGCCTTTCCTTTTTGTTTTAAGAGAAATTCATTTGTGTCACATCTCATCAAGTCTCCTACATCAAGCTGCATCATGTTACAAAAAAGCATTCTGCTGTTGTCTCTTCAGCTAAGTCTCCTAGGAGTCACTCTTGGCGGGAAAGTTCTGATTTGGCCAATGGAAGGTAGTCATTGGCTAAATATTAAGATAATTATAGATGAGCTGATTCAAAAACAGCATAATGTGACTGTCCTAACTTCTTCTGGTGCACTTTACATCAAGCCCACCCATACTTCATCTCTGACATTTGAAATATATAAGGTGGCCTTTGGCAAAGAAAGAATGGAAGAAATGATCAGGAACTTTGTTTTGGCCTGGATGGAAAATAGACCATCTCCCTCAACCATCTGGACATTCTATCAGGAAATTGGCAAAGTCTTAAAGGACTTCCACATGTTGTGTAGAGAAATCTGCGATGGTGTTCTCAAAAACCAAAAGCTAATGGAAAAACTGAAGAAAAGCAAATTTGAGGTCCTGGTATCAGATCCAGTATTTCCTTGTGGTGATATAATAGCTTTAAAACTTGGAATTCCATTTATGTACTCCTTGAGGTTTTCTCCAGCATCGACAGTGGAAAAACATTGTGGGAAGACACCATACCCTCCTTCCTATGTTCCTGCTATTTTATCAGAACTTACCGACCAAATGTCTTTTACTGACAGAATAAGAAATTTCATCTCCTACCATCTACAGGATTATATCTTTGATAGTCTTTGGAAATCATGGGATTCCTACTATAGTGAAGCTTTGGGTAAGTAACATTTTTTTGGTATTATTTGAATGTAAACAAACAGAGCTTTATATGACCTCCTTCTTATTTCCTATGAATAGTTTTCAATTCTACATATTAATTACTATATATTATTATCAGTTGATATCATGAAATAACAAGACAATATGCTTTGGAATGACAGTTTGTTGTTTTCTAATTTTGTAGACTTAAAAATACAAAGATATTTTATGCATAATATACAAATAACTTAGTTAAAATTAGAACTTGATTCTCATTTACATATTATTGAAAGTAGAAGTTGCCTAGAAACCTCACTGGTGTGTGGAGAAAGTTAAAAGATATTAAGCTTTCTGCAAGTCCATTGTTAATATAGATATTTGTGTCTGTGTATGTGCTTAAAATGTACATGTATGTGGATAATCTGTGATCATTGCTCATATATTTCCTACTGTTTAGTAAGCATTTCCTTGGATGGGGAGGCTACCACAAAGACTAAGATGAAGTTCTTGGCTTCAAGGACTTTACAGTCTCAAAGAGAGAAGTTAGACATGAAAAGGAATATTTGCAATATGAATGATGTGGATAATGAAAATGTGTATAAAGAACAGAAATGGTATAAAGGAGATAGACAGTACATGACAGGAGAAAGGGTATTCTAAAAAACTTCAGAGTTGAGGTGATTCACAAGGAAATTTTTAAACAATAAATATGAGTTTTCCTGAAAACTAAGTGTGGGGAAAGAAACAGTGTACCCAATGTTGTGGATTCTAGAAATAACACATTTGGTGGTGAGTATTACTGATGAGTCAGTATTTAGGAAGGTCAAAGTGTAAGGTAAGAAGTCATGGGAAAGAATGAAGAAGGTGTCAGTACTGGAAGAATGAATTAATTAAATAAATAATTTCAAAGCATTTTGTATGTCATGCTAAGTACCTTGGTTTGCATCTAGCAAGTAACTAGAATCAGTTTAAAGGGATGTATTATGACAATATTGCATCTTATATTAAACACATGGATAGATGTGGACTTAGAGTGGATAAATGTTGGACTGTAGGCTACTGCATCACTCTAGGAAAGATGTGGTAACAGTATGTACTAATGAAGTAGCTTATGAACTAGAAAAATAATGCAGATGGGAATACATAGTAACACACTGAGGAGGGCAGGCTGTTGAAAACAATTTCTGCTTACATCTGTGATCATAAAAAGTAATTAAGTTTCTTTGTACCTGCACATTTTTATCCCATTGGAAACAGGGTTACTGAAAGAACTAAATTGGTTAATGTATTTTTTAAAATTAGAATAGTGTCTAAAAGACAGAAACTGTTCAATTACTGTTAGCTGTTTATCAGGTAAAATTAATAAAAGCTAATGGTTAATCAGTGAGAGTGTTTTAAGGGGTGAAATGAGATTAAATTATTTTTTTTAATTGAAATATAATTGACATATAATATTATAGTGTCAGGTGTACAACATAATAATTTGTTATGTGTGTATATTGCAAAATAATCACCACAATAAGTCTAATTAACATCCATTACCATGCATAGTTACATATTTTTTTCTTGTGATGAAAACCTTTAAGATGTACTCTCTTAGAAACTTTCAAATATAAAATACAGTATTATTAACTATAGTAAACATGCTGTAAATTACATACCCATTACTTATTTATTTTTATAACTGGAAGTTTGTACGTGTTGATTCCCTTCACCTATTTTGCCTACCCTCTAACTTTCACCTCTGGCAAATACCAATCTGTTCTCTGTATCTATGAGTTTGGGCTGTTTTTACATTTCTTTTCTTGTTTTTTAAGATTCCACATACAAGTAAAATCATAAGCTGTTTGTCTTTCTCTGTCTGACTTAATCTGACTTAGCACAATGCCTTAAAGTTCCAACCATGTTGTTGCAAATGACAAGATTTTCTTCTTTTTATGGCTGAATAATATTCCATTCTACATATAAACCACATTTTAATTATCTATTCACCCATCAGGGGACAGTTAGGTTGTTTCAGTGTCTTGGCTGTTGTAAATAATACTGTTATGAATATGGTCGTCGACACATTTTGTTGAAATAATGAATTTCTTGAGATACCAATTTATACCAGTCAGAATAGCCATCATCAACAAATCAACAAACAAGTGCTGATGAGGGTGTGGAGAAATGTGTGCTGTTGGTGGGAATGCAGACTGGTGCAGCCACTATGGAAACCAGTAAGGAATTTCCTCAAAAAACTAAAAATGAAACTGCTTTTTGAACCAGCAATTCCATTGCTAGGATTATACCCAAAGATCTTCATAACCCAAGTCAAAAGAACTTACACACCCCTATGTTCATAGCAGCACTATAATAGCCAAATGGCTGGAAACAGCCTAAGTGCCCATCTGTAGATGAGTGGATCAAAAAACTGTGGTACATTTACACAAGGGAATACTATGCAGTAGAAAGAAAAAAGGAACTCTTTCCATTTGTGATAACATGGATGGAACTAGAGAGAATTATGTTTAGTGAAATAAGCCAGGCAACGAAAGACAAATACCGCATGATATCACCTAATACAGGAAACTAATGAACAACACAAACAAATGAGCAAAATTGAACCAGAGGCATGTAAACAAAGAGCAGACTAATATTTACCAGGGGAGAGGGGTGGAGGGAGAGAAGGGGGAGTAAAAAGAAGAAGTGTTTAGTAATGAACTAGTATAAATAACCCATGGGCATGTACAATGAGGTGGGGATTGACTGTGGGAGAAGAGGTGGGCTGGGTGGGGGGTAGAGATGGGGAAAAAATGAGACATCTGTAATAGAAAAACAACAAATAAATCAAAAATTAAAAAAAAAGAAATAGTGATTTTCTTTCCCTCGTATGTATACTTCAGAAGTGGAGTTGATGGGTTGTTCAATAGTTCTATTTTCAAATTTTTGCGTAATCTTTTTTTTTTTAATTTATTTTTTTATTTTATTTTTTTTTTAATTTTTTTATTTTGGTTTTTCAATTACAGTTGTCCCCTTTTCCCCCAATTTCTCTCCCCCACCCAACCCACCCTCTCTCCCACAATCATTTCCCTCCCCGTTGTCCATGTCCATGAGTCTTTCATACAGGCTCTTTAATTAAACCCTTCCCTTACTTATCCCCCTTCTCTCCCTCTCCCCTCCCCCCTATTGACTGCTATTCTGCTCTTTGTTCTATTTAGTTCCTTTGTTTGTGTTGTTCTTTAGTTTCCTGTATTAGGTGATATCATATGGTATTTTTCTTTCTTTGCCTGGCTTATTTCACTAAGCATAATTCTCTCTAGTTCCATCCATGTTGTTGCAAATGGCAGGAGTTCCTTCTTTCTTTCTGCTACATAGCATTCCATTGTGTAAATGTACCACAGTTTTTTGATCCACTCATCTACAGATGGGCACTTAGGTTGTTTCCAGCACTTAGCTATTGTAAACAGTGCTGCAATGAACATAGGGGTGCATAAGTTCTTTTGAATTGGGGTTTCAAGATTCTTCGGGTATAATCCTAGTAGTGGAGTCATTGGTTCAAAAGGCAGTTCCATTTTTAATCTTTTGAGGTAATTCCATACTGTTCTCCATAGTGGCTGCACCAGTCTGCATTCCCACCAACAGTGCAGTAGGGTTCCCGTTTCTCCACATCCTCGCCAGCACTTGTTGCTTGTTGATTTGTTGATGATGGCCATTCTGACTGGTGTAAAATGGTATCTCATTGTGGTTTTTATTTGCATCTCCCTGATGGCTAATGATGTTGAGCATTTTTTCATGTGTCTATGGACCTTCTGTATGTCCTCTTCGGAGAAGTGTTTGTTCAGGTCCCTTGCCCATTTTTTAATTGGGTTGTTTGTTTTCTTGATGTTGAGTCGTATCAGCTCTTTATATATTTTGGAAATCAGTCCCCTGTCTGTGATGTCATTGGCAAATATGTTTTCCCATATGGTTGGTTTCCTTTTCATCTTGCTGATGTTTTCTTTTGCTGAGCAGAAACTCTTCAGTTTGATGTAATCCCATGTATTTATTTTTTCCTTTATTTCTCTTGCTTTAGGAGATGTATCCGTGAAGAGATTGTTACGTGAGATATCTGATATTTTCTTGCCTATGTTTTCCTCTAGGACTTTTATGGTGTCACGGCTTACATTTAAGTCTTTGATCCATCTTGAGTTTATTCTCGTGTGTGGTGTAAGTTGGTGGTCTAGTTTCATTTTTTTGCAGGTCCCTATCCAGTTCTCCCAGCACCATTTGTTAAAGAGGCTCTTCTCACTCCATTTTATGTTCCTTCCTCCTTTATCAAAGATTAGTTGACCATAGAGGCCTGGGTTTATTTCTGGACTCTCTATTCTGTTCCACTGATCTATATGTCTGTTCTTATGCCAGTACCAGACTGTTTTGATTACAGTGGCTTTGTAGTATTGTTTGATATCTGGTGTTGTGATTCCTCCTGCTGTGTTCTTCTGTCTCAAGATTGCTTTTGCTATTCGGGGTCTTTTTTGGTTCCATATGAATTTATGGAGTATTTGTTCTAGGTCTGTGAAATATGTCATTGGTATTTTAATAGGGATTGCATTGAATCTGTAAATTGCTTTGGGTAGTATGGCCATTTTGATGATGTTGATTCTTCCCATCCAAGAACATGGTATTTGCTTCCATTTATTTGTTTCTTCCTTAATTTCTTTCTTCAATGTTATGTAATTTTCAGAGTACAGGTCTTTTATCTCTTTGGTTAAGTTTATTCCTAGGTACTTTATTTTTCTTGTTGCTATAGTAAATGGTATTTTCTTTTTTGTCTCTGTCTCTGATATTTTATTGTTGGTGTACAGAAATGCCTTAGATTTCTGTATATTTATTTTGTACCCTGCGATTTTGCCAAATTCACTTATTATATTGAGTAGTCTTTTAGCGGAGTTTATAGGATTTTCTAGGTATACTATCATGTCATCTGCATATAATGAAAGTTTCACTTCCTCTTTCCCAATTTGGATGCCTTTTATTTCTTTTTCTTGTCTGATTGCTGTGGCTAGGACTTCCAACACTATGTTGAAAAGGAGTGGAGAGAGTGGACAACCTTGTCTAGTTCCTGAGTTCAGGGGGAATGCTTTCAGTTTTTGTCCATTGAGTATGATGTTGGCCTCAGGCTTCTCATATATAGCCTTAATTATGTTAAGATATGCTCCCTTTATTCCCATTTTGCTGAGTGTTTTCATCATAAATGGGTGTTGTACTTTATCGAATGCTTTTTCTGCATCTATTGATATGATCATGTGATTTTTGTCTTTCATTCTGTTTAGGTGATGTATTATATTTATTGATTTGCGAATATTAAACCATCCTTGCATCCCTGGAATGAAGCCCACTTGATCATGATGTATGATCTTTTTGATGTATTGCTGGATCCTGTTTGCCAATATTTTATTGAGGATTTTAGCATCGATGTTCATCAGTGATATTGGCCTATAGTTTTCTTTCTTTGTTGTGTCTTGACCTGGTTTGGGGATTAGGATAATACTGGCTTCATAGAAAGAGTTTGGGATTTTCCCCTCTTCTTGGATTTTTTGGAACAGTTTGAGGAGGATAGGAGTTAGTTCTTCCCTGAATGTTTTGTAGAATTCGCCTGTGAAGCCATCCGGTCCAGGGCTTTTGTGTGCCGGGAGATTTTGGATTACTGTTTCAATTTCCTTTTTTGTTATTGGTTTGTTGAGACTTTCCACTTCTTCTTGATTTAGTTTTGGAAGGTTGTATGTTTCTAGAAATTTGTCCATTTCTTCTAGATTGTCAAATTTCTTGTCATACAGTTGTCTGAAGTAATTTCTAACTATCATTTGTATTTCTGAGGTATCAGTCGTGATTTCTCCTCTTTCATTTCTGATTTTGTTTATTTGTGTCTTCTCTCTTTTTTTCTTGATTAGACTGGCTAGAGGCTTGTCGATTTTGTTGATTTTTTCGAAGAACCAGCTCCTAGTTTTGTTGATCTTTTGGATTGTTTGTTTAGTCTCTATGTCATTTAGTTCTGCTCTGATCTTGATGATTTCATTCCTTCTTCTTGCCCTAGGCTTTGTTTGTTGTTGTTGTTCTAGTTCTTGTAGCATTGTGGTTAGGTTTTTTATTTGAGATTCTTCTAGCCTTTTCAGATATGCCTGTATTGCTATAAACTTCCCTCTCAGGACTGCCTTTGCTGTGTCCCACAGGTTTTGGGTTGTTGTGTGCTCATTATCATTAGTTTCTAGAAATTTCTTGATTTCTTCTTTGATGTCATTGTTAACCCATTCATTATTTAATAGCATGTTATTCAATCTCCATGAGTTTGGGTGTCTTTGATTTTTTTCTCTGAGGTTGATTTCTAGTTTCAGGGCATTGTGATCTGAAAAGATGCTTGATAGGATTTCAATTTTCTTGAATTTGTTGAGGCTTGTTTTGTGACCTATCATGTGGTCTATCTTTGAAAATGTCCCATGTGCACTTGAAAAGAATGTATATTTTGCTTCTTTGGGGTGAAAAGTTCTATATATATCAGTTAGATCCATGTGGTTTAGTGTGTTGTTCAATGCCTGTATATCCTTGGTGTTTCTTTGCTTGGATGATCTGTCTATTGTTGATAATGGAGTGTTGAAGTCCCCTACTATGAGTGTGTTGTTGTTGATATCCTTTTTGTGGTCTTCTAGTATTTGCTTTGTGTATTTGGGTGCTCCTATGTTGGGTGCATATATGTTTATCAAAGTCATATCTTCTTGATGGATTGTTCCTTTAAGTATTATGAAGTGTCCTTCTTTGTCTCTTTTTATTGTCCTTGCTTTGAAATCCATTTTGTCTGATATGAGAACTGCTACCCCGGCTTTTTTTTCCAGTCCGTTTGCTTGGAATATTTTTTTATATCCCTTTACTTTCAGTCTGTGTAAATCTTTTGTTTTGAGGTGTGTTTCTTGTAGACAGCAAATATGTGGGTCTTGTTTTCCTATCCATTCCGTTACCCTATGTCTTTTAATTGGAGCATTTAATCCATTTACATTTAAGGTTATTATTGACGTGTATTTATTCATTTCCCTTTGTACCTCTGTTCCTCTCCTCTCTTGTTTTTTTCTTCTTTTTTTCTTAGAACAGTCCCTTTAGCATCTCTTGCAATGCTGGTTTGGTGGAGATGTATTCTTTCAGTCTTCCTTTGTCTGAGAAACTCCTTATTTCACCTTCTATTTTGAATGAGAGCCTTGCTGGGTAGAGTATTCTTGGTTGTAGGCCTTTGTTTTTCATTGCTTGAAATATTTTTGACCATTCCCTTCTGGCTTGTAATGTTTCTGTTGAGAAATCAGTTGATAGCCTTATCGGAGCTCCCTTGTATGTTATTTGCTGCTTTTCTCTTGCTGCTTTTAGGATTCTCTCTTTGTCTTGGAATGTTGCCATTTTAACTATGATGTGCCTTGGAGTGGGTTTTTGGGGGTTCCTCTTGATTGGAACTCTCAGTGCTTCTTGGACTTGCATAGCTTTTCCTCTCATCAGGTTTGGAAAATTTTCTGTCACTATTTCTCCTATCAGATTTTCAATTCCATGTTCCTTTTCTTCTCCCTCTCTAATTCCGATGATCCTTAAATTATTTTTCCTAATGCTATCCTGTAATTCCCTTACATCTTGTTCATATTTTTTCAATCGTTTTTCATTTTGCTGTATTGTCTGGGAGTTTTTCTCTACATTATCTTCTAACTCACTAATCCGATCCTCTGCTTCGTTAAGTCTGCTTTTGACTGATTCTACTGTGTTTTTCAGTTCAGAGATTGTATTCTTAAGTTCTTCCTGGTTCCTGTTAACAATTTCTATGTCTTTTTTTATGCTGGTGTAGTTCTCTGCCAGTTCCCTGTAATTTTCTTGGAGCTGCTGGTAACTTCCTTGAAGGTTGTCATAGTTGATTTTAAGGATGTCGAGTATATTGAGCTTCTTTACCACCATTGTTTTGAATTCCATGTCTGACATTTGGGCTATGTCTATTTCGTCTATCTCTCTTTCTGAGGATTCCTCTTTTCTTTTCATTGAGGGGTTATTTTTGCGTCTTACCATGTTGGATTCTTTTTGTTTTTATTTATTTATTTATTTATTTTGGGGGGGTAGTCTGCTTTGACTTCCCTCCTTTGTGGTGTAATATTCTTTATCGAAGGTCTGGGAGTTTCAGTGGTGCAGTCTCTTTGATATCCTGAGCCTGATGGTCTTGAGTTACCCTTTATGTCGTTTGTTTATGCTGTTTGGTTATATTTCAGATGTTCTTTGATAGGATCTTCCTTCTGGCTACTTGGTTGAGAGTCACTCTATCTGCTTTGTCTTGAGTTCTTTTGTGGATATGCTGTTAAAGACATAAACACACAGCCCAGGCAGGAGACCCACACCCTCAGAAAGTATCCCCCACTCTATCCTGCTATCGTTAGCCAACTAGCCCGTATTAATATAAATGTAAAGAGATTTGAGCTTTTATACTATAAGAAGAATAGATAAGAGTTGTTTTGGGGGAGGAAAAATATAATTTTTGATAGAGAGGTTGATAGATTAATAATAGTTGAGACTGTGCAAGCCAGTTAGTAATATTTACATTGTATGTTAATAAAAATAGAAGAAAAGGATAGAAAAATACATAGTATAGTAAGAAAGTGGGATTGTATTGTATTTGGGTTTATATAGTAATTATATTATATTATTTAGAGTGATAGGGGGGCTAAGCTAGACACACAAACGAATAAATCATGATTAAAGAGAAAGGGTGAGAAGGAGAGGTTATATGCAACACGTTAGAGATAAAGTTTGTTATTATTGGAAGAGGTGAAGGAAAAACACCCCCCCAAAAAATCCCCAAGAAAATAGAAGAAAAGAAGAGAGAAAGAGAAGAAAATAAAAAATTTACCACAAAACCCCCCTAAAAAAAAACACCAAAAGGGAAGAAAGAAAGAAACAAAGAAAGATAGAAAAGAAAGAAAAAATAAGAAAGAAAGAAAGAAAAAAGAGAGAAAAAAAATTAAAAAAAAAAAAATATATATATATATATATGCCCCCCAAAACCCCCCACAAAAAACCCCAGGAAAAGAATAAAGAAAGAAAGAAAGAAAAGAAATAATTAAGAAGAAAGAAAGAACAAAGGAGAAAAAATTTGGGAGAAAAAATTTGGAAAAAAAAAATCGATGTTTTTACTCCGTTTTAGCCTTGGTGTGTTGCCTTCTTTTTCTGGGTCCGCAGCTGGTCTAGTGTGGCAGGTCAGAGGTTCTTGTTTTTTGCAGGACTGGTGTGCGCCCCCGGTTGCCGCTATGGTGCGCGCCCGCGGTTGCCGGCACGGCGCGCTCCCTTGCTGCTTGCTGGAGCCAGTTGAGGTGCCCTTGCGCGCAAGCCCCTGCACTCTCGGGCGGCCCGAGAGTTTGCCCCGCGGTTGGAGCCCACTGCTGCCGGGCCGCGGCGGTTCCCCGTTCGCGCCAAGGTGTCCCTGCCCGCGCGGGCGGCCCGAGCGCTTTCCCCGGGATTGGCTCCTGCTTTCTCTGGGCCGCGGCGGTTCCCCGTTCGCGCCGAGGTGTCCCTGCCCGCTCGGGCGGCCGGAGCGCTTTCCCCGGGATTGGCTCCTGCTTTCGCTGGGCCTCGGCGGTTCCCCGTTCGCACCGAGGTGTCCCTGCCCGCACGGGCGGCCCGAGCACTTTCCCCGGGATTGGCTCCTGCCTTCGCTGGGCCGCGGCTGTTCCGCGTTTGTGCCGAGGTGTCCCTGCCCGCGCGGGCGGCCCGAGAGCTTTCCCCGGGATTGGCGCCAACTGACCCCGGGCTGAGGTGCTTTTGCGCTCGCGCGCCGCCCTGTGCCCTCAGTCCCGCTGAGCCGAGCTCTGGGAGTTGGTCTCTCGCCTCTTATGGCAGGGCCAGGGACACTTGTGCTCAGTGGAATCGAGCGTCCGTGGGTCGCCGCCTCCCGCTGTTCCCGTGCTGCAGCTGCCCACCTTCCCTCACCCGTCTGGGCGGGCACAAACAGAGCCTGCGCTAGTGGTCTGCTTTCCGGCCTGGGGCCCTGCGCCCACGGGAGCTGTCTAGGGGTGTCTGTGCACAGTCCTCTGCGTGTTCAGTGGGCCCTCCCTGTGCCCGTTGGGGCACTGATCTTATGTCCGTTGGGGAGTGTCCGAGGGACGCCTGGACTCACGGCCCCGCGCACCTGGGCCAGTGAATGAGAGCACTTCCCTATGTGCGCCCCCGCGACCCAATGGTAGGGTTGAGGAGTGGATGAGCCGCCTCTGCGCCTGGGCTCCTCCAGAATGGCCTACCACCCCCAAACTTTCCTCCCCTCTCCACCGTCCACTAGAGAAAAATATAAAGGAGAATTATGTTCTCACTTGCCCGGCAGCACGCTGTCTCCTGTCCTTCAGCGCCAATGCCACTTGGTCGAGTCCCGTCTCTGCCAGCGGGCAGAGATCCGCTCTCCACCTGACTCCTCTCTGGGGTAGCCTGTGGTCGCCAAAAATCCTTTGTGTGCTTCCCGCCACAGCTCGGGCAGCCGCCCCAGTCAGGAATCCCGTTTCGTCCCCTTTTTCTCCGCTATCCTCACTAAACAGGTTGTTCCCAGATGGATTTTCTCTAATCCAGCAGTGCCTTGGCTCAACTCCCGCCAATGTCCAGCTGCTCACTGAGATGTTCTGTCTGCAATTAGACCAAACTGCAGACGGGTCTCCGGAGCCTAAAACCGCAACCTCTCCTCACTCCTCCGCCATCTTACCTCCCCCCGAGTAATCTTTTTAAAGTCATGCAGTGCATAATAATGTTTCAGTCAACAATGGACTACATTTATGAAGGTGGTCCCATACTATTATAAGGAAGCTGAAAAATTCTTATCACCTAGTAGTAGATACTATAACATTGTAAAGCAATGAATTACTTCTGTGTTTGTGGTGATGATGGTGTAAACAAACCTGTGCTGCTAGTCCTATAAAAGTATAGCACATATAGTTATGTACAGTTTATGGTACTTGATAATAATAATAACTCTGTTACTAGTTTATGTATTTACAAAATACTTTTAATTATTATTTTAGAATCTATTCTTCATACTCATTTTAAAAAGTTTGCTTTAAAACAGTATGCCATGTTACAGTAGTATCAGCCTCATACATCTGGTGTTTACTGCATCTCTTGGTTGCATCATTTTCTCTTGCGCTTGATTTAATCTCATATTTTGTAAATTTGGTGTAGCTAAAATGTAGTGTTTAATTATTTTTCCTTTTTATTGAATTAATTGGGGTGACACTGGTTAACAAAATTATACAGGTTTCTTGTGCACAGTTCTACAACACATCATCTGCTCACTGTATTATGTATTCACCACCTCAAGTTAAGTCTCTGTCTGTCACCGTTTATTCCCCCAATACCCTCCTCCACCTCCCTCCACCCCGCCCTCACAATCAGCACAGTGTTGTCTGTGTCCATGAGTTTTTTCTCTTTTTTCTTCTTTGCTAAGTCCCTCCACTCTTCCCCCACCCTGCACCCTCCAACAGCTCTCATCCTGCTATCTATGCATCTGTCACTATTTCGCTTGTTCTTTACAGTAGTGTACAATATCCGAGCCTTCACACTCACTAACCACTCACTCACTGACTCACTTAGAGCAGCTTCTAGTCCTACAAGCTCCACTGACTTTTTATCTTTTGTACTGTGTTTTCACTGTACCTTTTTTATGTTTAGATATGTTTCAATACACAAATGCTTATAATTTTTTAACAATTACCTACAGTACTCAATGCAGTAACATGCTGAACTGGTTTGTAGCCTAGGAGCAATAAGCTAAACCATATAGCTTAGGTGTGTAGTAGGCTTAAACATCTATGTTTGTTTAAGTGCATTCTATGATGTTTGCACAACAAAATTGCCTAATAACACATTTTTTCAGAACTTATACCTCTCGTTAAGTGGTGCATTTCTGCACTGTTTTTCAAAGTAGCTGTACCAATATATATTCCCAGCAACAGTGCACAAGGGTTCTCTTTTTTTCACATCCTCATCAACACTTGTTTTCTCTTGTCTTTTTTGATAATAGGTGTGAACTGATATCTTGTTATGATTTTAATTTGCATTTCCCTGGTGATTAGTGATGTTGAGCACCCCTTCATGTATCTGTTGGTTATTTGTGTGTCTCCTTTGGAAGAAGTATCAAATCCTCTGGCCATTTTTAATTAGATCTTTTTTAAATTTTTTTTATTTTGGTAATGAGTTGTATCTTTTAAAAATATATTTTGCAGGTTAACACCTTAATACATATATGATTGGCAAACATTTTCTCCCATTCAGTAGGTTGCCTTTTCATTTGTTGATGGTTTCCTTTGCTGTGCTGATGCTTTTTTAGTTTTATGTAGTACTGCTGTTTATCTTTGCTTCTATTGCTTTTGCTTTTGATTTCAAACAAACAAACAAACAAAAAAGCCTTCATTAAGACCAATGTCAAGGAGCTCACTGATTATGTTTTCCTCAAGGAATTTTATGGTTTCAGGTCTTATGATTAGGTCTTTAATTCATTTTGAGTTCATTTCTGTGTATAGTGTATGATAGAGTTCATTTTTATTCTTTTGCATATGACTGTCCAGTTTTTCCAACACCAATTAAACAGACTTTCTTTTGCCCTGGCTAGGTGGCTAAGTTGGTTGGAGCATTGTCCCAACACCAAAAAGGTTGTGAGTCAGATTCCTGGTCAGAACATATACCTATGTTGTGTGTTTAACTCCTGTTGGGTCACGTATGGGAAGCAACTGATCGATGTTTCTCACATATATCATTGGGTGAGGATTTAAAAATAAATAAGGAAAGGAAGAAAGAAAGAAACAAACAAATGAAGTTTCTTTTCCCATTGTATATTTGGACCCTTTTTCATAAACGAATTGACCATATAGGCACAGGTTTTACTGGTGAGCAGTGTTAAGAGAAGTGTTAGCTATAACTAGTGTATTGTCTTCTCTGGATATGTTAAATAGTTGCCCCCAAATTAAAAAAAAAAAAAAAAGATTTTATCTCTTGGAATGTAAACAAAGATCTATGTATTCTATCATTCAGAGATAATAAGCATAGGTACTATGAGGATTTTAAATACTTCTGTGATGATAGAAGTAACTAGTCAGCATCATGGGGCTAAAACTGAAAAATAGAGAATGAAGCGATGGCCATTTAATGAGGTAATGAAGCTGTTAACATCTGCAAAAACGCTAAGCTCCTCATGCATGCAGTAAACTAACAGTGTCATCTGAATATGTGCAGCGTCTCAGTTCACAAACTAGAAGAAGGTAAGTGGAAAGTTCCTTGCTCACTATATATGTCTCCATTTTTATCTCATTAATTTTTATCAACTGCTCCTTCTAAACCCTGGAGTAATAATTATCACCAGTACAATGCTTCTCATTCCTATTGATGAGATTATCCCCGATAAACTATCCCTGTGCTGGCAGTATCAGTATTACATGGTCCATTGTAGTGTGCTTGTAAGTTAATGCTATTAATAAAACCACATTATTCCACTATTCCTTGAGTCTTCACATGAGACTAATACTTCTTAACAATTTGGTCATGAGAATGTAATGAAGATTTCTAAAAATGTTCTTGCTCTCTGATTTTGACAATATCATGTTTCTGATCAAATTATTTTTTCTGACTTAGAATGACTATTTAAGTTTGTTTTACTAAAACATATTCTTATTGACGCCCAGGGACATGAACACTCATGTTCCAAACACCAGGTAAGAAGTAAAAGTATTGACATGACAAAGTAATTTATTTTTATGCAAGCCTTTGTCGTATGTGTGATATGTGTGGATGATAAATAGAACTGATTTATAAAAATAACATTTCCAATTTGTAATTTGAACTTATCTTTTGCTTTACCTTGAATGCTCTAATCAAAGTCATTGCAATGAATCCATATACACTCAAGTCTCAAATGGTCACACCTGAGTAAATAAATAGAACAACTTTCTGTAAGATTAGTTTTCTGCAGTTATGCAATGAGAACCTTAAAGTGAATCCTTAATCTTTGTTAATTGCTAGAAATTGGATATTATAATGTCAAAATTACTTCTTTTATTTCAAGTCATGAGTATTTGGTTCAAGCTCATGGGTATCATTATAGTAATAGCAGTTAACATTTGTTGACCTCACCCTGTGCACTAGACATTGTGATAAGTGTTTCATGTGTATTATATCCCTAATCCTTGCAATAAAATTGTGAGGAAAAAAATTGCTATTGAACATGTTAAGATAAAATCATATAGTTACCAGTTTGAGAATAGCGTTTAAACTGAAGACTTTCTGACACCAAAGCTCCTAGAAATGTTTTTCTCTCCTTTTAAAATTTCAGGTGCAAATCTAGCAATTATTTAGAATATTTTAGGTTAAACTGTCTTCATACTTTTTTCTTCCCTTTAGTGTATTTAGCTTTTGAAACCTGTTGCTGTATTTCTCATTTTTATTAGTTTGCTGAACGGATTTAATTGGGACATGTTATCACCAGGGAACTTGCTATTCCTTTAGGCACGAGTATTCAGGTGACTGTTGCCTGGGAAGATTTGCCTGAGGATAGCTTTCTGGTCTTAAGAAAGCTGCTCTTTAACTAAAGGAAAGAAAAGCATGGTGCAGATTTCAAATATATTTGTTTAAAGTTGAACTAGGTAAATTTTTTAAATATTCATGTTAACAATAAAAAAGCCACAAAAATTAGGGAAACATTTAGGGAAAGAGTAATGCAGCATTTTAATGCCAGTAAAAAATATTTATAGTCCATAAACATTAGCTGTTGCTACTAAGGGTTTTATACATTGGACACTATAAAAACAAACAGGTTGTAAGTGTATGTGTGAGTAATCTTTACATATTATAAATACATAATGCATTATTATATATAAAAATTAAGTGAGTGATCTCTAAGAACTAATACCATCTATAATAACAATAAACTATCTTGCAAACATATTAAATTAAATAGGAAAAATCATCAGATCATCAATAAAGAAATTTATGACCGTAACATTTAGATCTTTGCATTAACTAACTATACACAGAGCACAGGTAATTAATGTAAAATAAAGTGATAGAAATTAAACAAATTTGAGTGTGTTTACCGCTACAGTGTTTAATTTACAGCAAACATTTTAAAGGAGAAAAAATGTATTGGAGTTTTCCCTGAAGAGTTATGTATTTTGTCTTGGATCTTTTTTTTTTTTTCTTTTCTTTTCTTTTTTTCTCTTTCCCCTAGTATTTCTTTTGCTGCCCTCTCTCCTTTCTTCCTTCATTTTTTCCTTTATTTTTAAATTTAACTTAATCTTCAATTTTTAGAACCTTTCAAATAATTGCTGGTAGCATAACCTTTTCCAGGATGACTTATGAGCCAGATAACAGCCACAGGCATGGCATCCAAAGTGTGGGACATGCACAGTTCCCAGAGAGAGCTACCACTTTTTTTCCTCCCACTCAGTAAAGCAGACTAGAGGTAATAATTTTTATGACTATAATCTGGAGTTTTTTATTCTTAGCCTAAAAATAAAAGGCCAAAGTGAGAGGCAACAGACATTTATTTGATATCAAGAAGAACAGCTATTTGGGAAGGACAGATTCAGGCAGAAATCCAAATAGTGTTCCGAATAGGAGACCAAGCCAATAGGTGTTTATGAGAAAGAGAAGTGCAACAATTACATTAGTAGAAGGAAGGCATTTCTATTGGTGTAGATAAGCTAACATAGTGACACTAATTCTAAATAATGTTTTTAATTTCCAGCCTAGTAGTCATAATATCTACTTTCTTGTTATCCTTGCAAATAATTCTTTGGAACACAGTGTTGCTTTAGGCCCAGTCCAAGGTTATTTTGCCCTGTTGTAACATTCTAAAGGTTTGAGGCAGGTTATATGTATATATACACACTAGTTATATTAAACTATAGTTTTTACATATATATATAATCTGAATATACATATATATATTTGTGTATTTGCTAAAATTAGTCATTTGTGAACTTTGGTACTAGAGGCTGAGCATGACTGAAACTTGTGGAGGGACCTGCCGTGCTTGGGAACTTCGGCACTGTGGGGGTGGAAAAATACATTTTCTTCCTTTCTATGTAAGTTCTTCTGGCTGAACTAATAACAAATTAACATGAGACAGATTAACATCAGAAAATGACCAAAATTTTTATGTATGTACATACGAAGTTTCCACAGAATATGAGACAGAGGATAGATCAGGCAGATGGGTTTACATGCCATGTTGTTCAAGGGGTAGGAAGGCAATTCACATGGAGATAGAAAAGCAAATGTTTGGTAACTAAATGTGTGCTGGGCCATCTTTAACAATAAGATACAGAAAGTCTTTGATCAAAAGAGCCTTTCAAAGTTCTTCCCTGTCTATCACACACTAGTTATATTAAACTATAGTTGCCTGTGGTGACATCTCCCTTCCTGGAACAGGTCTTCTACCTAAATTCTTTTAAGCAATTAGAGGGAAGTCAAACTTTTTTCTTCAGTCTTGCATTTCTTGAAAATAGCCAGTTTAAAATAATGGATAAGCATATTTTAGGGTGGCAAACTCTGCTTCTCCTTGGTACCAAAGCTCAGGTGCCTCAGTGAGAGGACTGAGAGGGGGTGATGAGATCAAGTAAGATTCTCTTCCTACCATATCATATACAGCTAACATTTATTGCACACAGGTGCTGTTCTGAATAACTTGTGTGCATTATTTCATTCAGGCCTCACAACTATAGGAAATAGGCCCCACTATTCTCCTCCATTTTTGTAATGAGAAAGCTGAGCAACTCACCTAAGGTTGATAACCACAAAAGCTGCGAAGCATTTCATGGCAGACCTGGGACTAAAATGAAAGTCCTAGAAAGATGCTCAGTTTATATATAAAAAAAATAATAATAAAGGGAAAACTGTTTATCTAAATGTAAGCATTCAAAAGCAATAACTAAATGCCAGCCAAGGAATCCAAATAAAATTGAAGCATTGATGTGAGGCTAAAACTTTAAAGTTACAGAAGTGTTGACTAGTCATGTTCCTAAAACAGTGTGAAGGAGAGTTTCCAGGCTCTTGTGGTCGGCCACTGGCACCACCTCCAAATCTGAGCGGCAATGAGTAATGAGTCAGCACAATTAAATCCTGTGCAATGCTTAAGAAGCATACAGGAAGTAGAGACCTTCAAGTCGGGGCATGGCTTTGGGGGGAAAATATGTAAGAAAGAACTTCCATACAAAAATGTTGTTTTAACAATTCTCAACTCAAATGATGGCACTGTTCATATTTTAAGAAATTTTATTCTAACTGAATTTTAAAGGAATAAACTAAACATTCTTCTTCAAGTGTTACATGCAAAATATTATTAAGTACGATTCTGAGTCCTTTATATCTGTTTTATTCCCCTTTGGAGTTCTCCCTTTAAAATAAACAGGTTGGAATGAAAATAAAAATTGGATTCAAAGTACAAGGACTATTCTAATTGGTGAAAATTTTATATGGCTAATCCATTTTGTATGTAGAAACATCTTAAAATAAAGACAGACAACTTGAAGGTACTATATGTTTGACAAAGTGGTTTTAACAATAAGAAGTGTTACTTTTAGTTTAACCTAATTCTGAAAAGATATATTAAATTGGAGACGTATTTTATAAATCATAATTATTATCCTAGAGTACACAGATACCAGGCTTATAACCTGCCAGCTTTTTTTTCTTTAAAAGATGACATCTCATTTCTGTTGTTGAAGTAATCATATCAATGCAAAAAGAATTTTAATTACATTGTTTTCCTTTTCATCTATAGATCAATTGACCTATGAACAAATATAGCTGTTACATTAAATATTATTTTATTTGAAAAACACTTATCTAAATATATCTTAGAAGTTTATTTTCATCTGAAAAGAGCTACAGTAGGTATCATCATGCCTAAGAAGTTTGTCTTTCTGCTGGTTTTTAATTTGACTCTGACTGAAATTGTTCAAAGTGGGAACGTGCTAATTTGGCCAACAGATGGTAGCCACTGGTTAAATATTAAAATCATTCTAGAAGAGTTGGCTCAAAGAAATCACAATGTGACTGTCCTGGCTTCATCAGCAACTCTATTCATCAACTCCAATCCTGATTCTTCTGTGAAGTTTGAGGTGATACCTGTTTCCTTCACGAAGAGCAATATAGATTCCTTAATTGAACATATGATAATGCTCTGGGTACACCATAGACCAACTCCTCTTACACTCTGGACTTTCTACAAAGAACTAGGAAAACTCCTAGATACTTTCTTTCGAATTAATATACAAATCTGTGATGGAGTATTAAACAACCCCAAGTTAATGTCAAGACTTCAGAAAGGTGGTTTTGATGTGCTGGTAGCTGACCCAGTAACAATCTGTGGGGATCTGGTTGCTCTGAAATTAGGAATTCCATTTATGTACACATTGAGGTTCTCTCCAGCATCAACAGTAGAGAGACAATGTGGGAAAATCCCTGCACCTGCCTCCTATGTACCTGCAGCCTTGTCAGAGCTCACTGACCAGATGACCTTTGGTGAAAGGGTCAAAAATACCCTATCTTATCCTCTGCAAGACTATATATTTCAGTCCTACTGGGAACAATGGAATTTGTACTACAGCAAAGTTCTAGGTAAGTCTCTAAAATGTCCTCTTATTAATGACTCTGGATAACTTATTTATTCTTGTTGTTAACAAAGCAAAAGGTTTTTATCCCACTGCATATGCCAAGCTGAAGGAAATATACTTACTATATCTTCATACAAGTCCTTGATCATTATCTTTAGATAAATTCTTAAAAATGAAATGGTAGTATTAATATAGATGCTATTAATGCAAATAATCTTGTGCCTATTTAATAAATAGCTTCTCAATGCATAAATCAATCTTCAAATAGAAATAGAAGTACCTTTACTAGGATAAATTATGACATTGCCAAAAAATACCTTGTCAAACATTTTGAAGCAATACATGATTTACTTTCCTTCTTTGATTCTTCATTCTTTTCTTTGCAGAAAACCTTTAAAAGCCTAAAATTGACTCTGGGAAACTTGAGTTTATGCCCTCCTCTGCCCATCCTTAGGTTCCTCTGAGTGTTTAGGCTAGTACTGTCTTCAACTGAATTTTTCAGTATCCTTTGGCAAGACTCAAGTTTCCTTGCCTTGCAGATTCCTTGTGAGGATCAAGCAAATAATACAAACTGTCAAGGCCAGTTGTGATTGGCTATTTACTTCTCTTTCTGTCCTTTATGAGTCTTCTTTTCTTTAGTTTTCTATTTTCTTCTTCCCTGCATGTTTTTTTTCTAGATCTATCAGTAGTGTCAGGGATATGAATTAATAGTTGATGCTATCAATGGTACTTCCTTACACAAAATATTGCTCTTTTACACAACTTTTGGCCTTCCTCTTGTTTCTTTTCCTTTTTCCCTCTCTTCCTTCACTTTTTTCCCTTCTTTGTTCCCTCCTCCTTCCCTTTCTTCCTTCCTCCCTCCCTCCCTCCCTCCCTTCCTTCCTTCTTTCCTTCCTTCCTTCCTTCGTTCTTTCTTACTTTCTTTGTATAAAAAAGTATTTATTGACCAAAAACACAGTATCTACAACTTTCCTATGTACTTGGCAATACAACAATTAGCAAAGCAGATCAAAATCTCTATTCTATCCCTATAGATTTTACATTCTAGTAAAAGGAGACAGATGACAAATAAAATAGATATGCAAAATATATAGGATGTTAAAGTGTAATATATGTGGTAGAGTAGAGTAAGAAAACTGATTGTTCTGGGAGTAGAATTACACTTTTAAATAAGATGGTCAGGAAAAGTATCAAGTAAAAGGGCGTTCGAACAAAGACACTCGGGCAGTGAGGATGAGAGCCAACAGGCTCCCTGGCAGAAATGCACTTCAGGAATGGATAAAAACAGCACAAAGGCCTGTGGCAAGCCATAGATGCAGGAATATTTTTACTGTAACTTGACTTTAATCTTATCTTTCACAAGTAGAATTTGTATACATATTTTTTTTTCTTTCCTTGATGTTGGAATATTCCTCACCCAAGTTTCCATCACTTAAACTTTTAAACTTCTTAATAGAATTGATCTAGAGGGAGGATGTTGAACACACCACACACATAAATAAAACATATGTAAGTGAATTAAAATTTGCATATACTTTTGAAGATATGGTAATTAGAATTTTGAAAGTAAAATTCTGTTTTAATAGTCTTTATAATGCAACTTAACTATTACATCTGAATTCCAAATTTTATATGCCTCAGAAACATATTTTTCTGTAAAATTAGATGTTAGACACATGATTATTTTCTAAGACATCCAAAATATGTTCAATAATAATTCATACTTTCCATATATGTATCACATACTGACAATTGGAGGTACTGAATAAAGTAATAACCTAGATGCTTTAAATAAGGGGATTACAAAAAGTGAGATTGTGAAGGGTCTTGAAAAGTACATGAGATTCTGGGTTCAAGCTCTACCTGCTAACTATGTAATCTCAGGCAAGGACATGAAAATTATATAATGTGTGAAAAAGCATGTTCCCAACTTCTCATTTTCAACAGACAATCTGTTTCAGAAACCACACATGTTGAGAAATTAAGTGTATTATTTACTTAAACCCTTCATGCTCCTCATGTTACTAAACCTATTTGAACAACAAATATTAAATATTTTATTTCAAAGTGAAGTACTATTGTCAGGAAGAACTGGTATAATCCAATTTGTCTTTTGTTTTCAATTACACCTTTTAAAGTATTAAGGACACCTGGTAACTGTAAACTGATACTGAAATAGGATAGGTACCTTATATTTGGTATTTATTATCTTTGAACACAGGAGATATAATAATGTAAAATTTCAGTGGAGTTTCCATTTCAATGACTGTTCTTCAGTTCTGTGGGAAAGAGACCAGAAAAATAACATGATTAGCAGTGGTAAAGAAACACCCCAAATATCTGTATTTAAGGAAAGGTAAGGAAATAACAAGGACATATCTACCTGTACTGGTTAAAAATCCCATTTTAGTTGTCATGGGGGAGGTCCTAAACCTTCTGGATGAAGCAAAGGAAAATCATCATGAGTTCGATTTTTAAAATGCTTCTAATACCTAATAAAACAGGCACACTTGAGAATATGACAACCGTTGCTATTCATTTCCAGGAGTAAATCTATTAACAAATCTCACCCAGGCCCCGTGTCCTGCCAGGTACCTTCACATTGCATTGAGCCTAATCTCTCGCACAACCTTGAACTGATTGAGATGCTGTACAACATGCAGATAACATGGGTCAGATTTGGGACTAGCCTTTGCTGCAGCTGTAAGGAGGCAAGAGCTTGAACACTGTAGTGAAAATAGATAAACAGGAAAGGCAACTTGGATGACCCCATTTTGTCCATGTCTTGGTTTCCTAGTCTTTCTCTGTCTCTCCCAGTGCTCTGCAGATCAGGAGAGCAGAAAGCCCAGTGCTAACGTAGGTGCCACATGGCAAATGCAGTCTCCTTTTACCTGCAGTACCATGTTGGTTCTATGTTGCTCTCTTTCCATCCAGGGTAGATGGATTTCCTAGAACTAATGCTACCTTTTGCCAACCCATGGGAAAAAAATAAGACTCTAAATATTTTCCCCCAACCCACTTGCTTAGAACTGGGCTAGATTACTAACAACATCATTTATATTTGATCTCTGGCTTCCTTTTGGAGCCCAGGATTTTGTCTGTTAGTTTTTCTGGGCTCCACTCCCATTCTAAGCCCCATTCCCAACCTCCCATCCTTTTCTGGAAAACATAGATCTCTCTGTTAATCTTCCATCATGAGTCTTCTAATTCCTTGTCACATGCAGCTTTCTTGCAGTCAGTGCTGAGATGTTCTTAAACTTTCTGTACTTTCTTTTGAAGAAAAACATAAATCAAACATTTCCAGCTCATTGAAGTTGAACAATGTGAACCTCCCCCATGCAAGCAGCACCCAAATCCAGAAACAATATTATTACAACCCATAACCTCTCTTTCTTCCTCATACCAGCCCCTGTGACTCCATCTTAGAGTGAACACTTTCTTGACTTCTAACACCATCGATTAATTTTGTCTGATTTTAGACTTTGTATAAATGAATGACATATTATATACTCTTTTATATTTTGCAACTTTTACTTATTATCATGCTTGGGAATTTATTTTTCCAAGCTGTTACACTTAGGTATAGTTCATCCTCTTAGTTATATAGAGTCTATTCAATTACTAAGCCACATTTTACTTATCAATTCTGCTGTTGATGGACATTTAGACTATTTTGGTGTTAACTATTTATGATAAACACTGCAATAAACAATCTTGTGCATTTCTTTTGGTAAATACACATGTGCCATAATATTGGGTATACAATAGTCCTTCTCTATATCGCAGTTCATTTATAGAGACCTCACTGTATTATGGGATTTTTAAAAATATTATATTTAATTATTTATAATGTACTTTTTGCTGTATCGCGGGATTTTGCTGTACTGTATATGTATGTTGTTAAAGTTACGTAGGTTTAAGCGTAGAATATGTTTAAGAACATAAGTAGTTTTTATAAATGTGTGGAAAAGGTTAATAAGGGAGTGGGAAAGGTTAATAACGGACTGGGAATGGTTTATAAGTGTGTGGGAAGGGTTTATAAAGCCTTAAAATATATATAAATACTAAAATAAATGTAAGGTTCCTACTTCGTGGATTTTCACCTATTGCGGGCGGGGTGGGGGGGACGTCTAGAATGTAATACCCGTGATAAGTGAGGGAATACTGTATTCATAAAAGTGAAATTGCTAGGTCATAGCATATATTTATTTAGCTTTAGTAGGTACTGCTAAAGTCTAATTTTCCAGGTGAACCAATTAATAACCCTACCAGTCATTCACTAGAATTCCAGTTGTTCTCCATTCTTGTCAACACTTGGAATTTTTTAAAAATTATAACCATGATATTGATGGATAGTGTTATCTCTCTTTTCATTATTGAGTTAATTGACCTATGGCTAAAAAAGTATATAAAGTATACAGTGTGATTTGTTTTATCAAATGTATGTACCACTGTAGCTAACATATCTATCAATCTCTTGGATCCTTCTCTAACGAAACCACTTTCCAGACTTTTCCAGATACTTATTATTGTAACAGAATAACTCCTGAAAACTAATAACATAGCTTTCATTTTTTTTCACTCCTGTTTTTTGTTGGTTTTTTAATTCATCCTCTAATTATTTAAATTGCAAAAGTGACATGATTACATTGTCATTCATGTTCATTTTTTGATCCATCAAGAATCTCTGGTCTAGTGCTCTATTCCATGATTCTGTAGCTAATTAATGCCTGTGCTAACTGTACCATCCTTATTATTAATAAATAGACACTCTAATTACACATCTACTTGGTATCAAGCACTTTGATAGGTACATTGCAGGTATTATTGCTAACCCACACCCCAAACATCCAAGAACAATCATTATCTACGTTTCAGACACAATGCATCAGAAACTCAGAAAGATTAAATAATTGCTGAGCTCACAAAATATGTAATTGAACAAGATAAGAACCTAAAAATATTTAATCTACTACATAAAAAGCTTATATTCCCAGGAAGAAGCCACTCCATAACTTCCAGGTTTTAATTTTAGAAGTCATGACAAGGCAGAGAAAGAAACAGGGCCGCACAACTTTCTCCCACCCTTTGCTGGTGATCTGGGCTGTCCTATGAGCATTCTCCCATCTATCTTTCCTGAGGATACTGCTGTGACATCCTTTTAACTTGACACAGTTTATTTTGCAAGTTAAAAATCTTTTGAATATTTTGGTGCAAACTGTCTGCATTCTCATAGAAGAGTGTATGGTCCTGAATTTGCAGACCTTTGCTCTTGCCTTTTACAAAGGAAGAGCATGTAAGACCCGGGTGTTCGTGGCCTCTCTTGCTTGTTTACATTGCCACAGAAATTTAGAAATACAGCAGATCCTTGAATAATGTTGTTTCATTAGGTGTTGTTCTGTGCTAAAGCTGATGAGAAAAAAATGTATACAGTTCCAGCAGGGGCCACTGTCTGCACATTCTCCCCTTGCCTGCATGGGCTTTCTCCAGCTACTTTCCCACGTCCAAAAGACCTGCACATAGGTGAATTGGCATGTCTTAATTGTCCCACTGTAAGTTACATGGGTGTGTGTATGAGTGCATCCTGTGATGAAGTGGTCTCCTGTCCAGGGTATATTTCTGCTCTGTGCCCTGAGCTGCTGGGATGAGCTCTAGCCACCATGACCCTGGCTGAATGTAGTTTGGAAATAATTACCTTATTTGTTTATATTAATCTTTCTTAACTGTATGTATAGCTCACATTTATTTAAATGTTTAATATTAGAAGCATTTTGGATTTTCATTTACAAGATTTGTGATGTTTTTGTGACCAGAAATATGCATTGAACTCTTATTTATATCAACTAGCCTATGGAAAAATTGGTTTTATTATACATCATTGCAATTAAAGTCAGAGTTTCTAATAACCTACTGATAATGTTAAGTGAGGACTTACTGTACTCTTAACTAGCCACTGAGAAGAGAAAAAATTATTGTATTTTTATTAAAGTTAAGTGCAAATGTTTTGTTTAAACTGGCATTTTTAGTGAGTCTCTGCTGCAAAAATATACTTTCTTTTCACTTCTAAAAATCATTTTTTGTGTCTTCTAGAGTGTTTACCAATGTTTCTCATACAGGTTTTGCACTTTTGTTGTTAATTTTAGCCAAATTATTTAATTTGTTTTATTGTTGTTGGCATTATTTATTGAGTTATAATTGACATATAATATAGTGCAAATTTAAGGTGTACAAAGTAATGATTTAATATATTAATATAATGTGAAATGATCACCAAAATAAGATTGGTTAAAACATCCAACATCTCATATGGTTATAATTGTGTGTCTGTGGTGAGAACTTTTAGAAGTACTCTTAGTAACTTTCAAATATACTCCACAATATTGTTAAATATAGCCACCATGTTGTACATTACACCTCCAGAACTTACTTATTTTATAACTTGAAGTTTGTACCTTTTGACTACCTTCACCCATTTCTATCACCCACATACCTCGTTCATGAAAACCAACTTTCTTCTCTCTGTTTCTGTGAGTTTGGCTTTTTTTTTTTTTTTTTAAGATATCACATATAAGTGAGATCGTAGTATTTGTCCTCCTGTTTCATTTATTTTACATAGCATAATGCCCTCAAGGTTAATCCGTGTTGTGGCAAATGACAGGATTGCCTTCTTTTTTATGGCTGGTTTATATTACACTGTGTATGTATACCAAAACTTCTTTATTCACTCATTCATTAATAAACACTTAGGTTGTTTCCATGCCTTAGCTATTGTTAATAACACTGCAATGAACTTGGGAGTGCAGATCTTTTAGCAATAGTGATTTCATTTCCTTTGGATTTATACCCAGAAGGTTAATTGCTGGATATTATGGCAGATCTATTTTTAATTTTTTGAGGAACATCTATAGTTATTTTTTCATAGTGACTACACCAATTTATGCACCCACCAACAATGTACAATGCTTCCCTTTTCTCCATATCTATGACAATGCTTATCTCTTGTCTATTTGATAATAACCATTGTAACAAGTCTGGAGTGATATTTCATTTTGGTTTTTATATCAACTCCCTGATAATTAGAGACGTTGAGCATGGTTTCATGCACCTCATGGCCATTCTATAACTTCTTTGGAAAAATATCTATTTAGGTCCTCAGATCATTTTTAATCGGATTATTTGATTTCATTTTTTGCTATTCAGTTGGATGAATTTCTTACATATATTGAATAGCAACCCCTTATCAAATATATGGTTTTTAAATACTTTCTCCCATTCTGTAAGTTTCCTATTTGTTTTGCTGAACATTTCTTTTTCTGTGCAACTTTTTAGTTTGATGTAGTTCCAGTTATTTATTTTTGCTTTAGTTGCTTATGCTTTGGGTATCATATTCATCAAATTATTGCCAAGATCAATATCAAAGAGTTTTGTTTCTGTGTTTTCTCCTAGGAATTTTATGGTTTCAGGTCTTATATTTGTCTTTAATTTATTTAAAGGTAATTTTTGTGAATGATGTAAGACAGGGACTCAATTGCATTCTTTTGCATGTGAATATTCAGTTTTCCCAGTACCACTTACTGACAGGATTACCTTTTCTCCATCGAGTATTGTTGGCTTCCTTGTCAGAACTTTGTTGACTATGTTTATTTCTGGGATATCAATTATGTTCCATTGGTCTATGTGTTTGTATGCCAGTATTACACTGTTTCAATTAGTATTGCTTTATAATATAGTTGAAATTGGGATGTGTATGTCTTCAGCTTTTATCTTCTTTCTCAGCTTTGCTTTCACAATTCAGAGTCTTTTATGATTTCAAATAAGTTTTAGAATTTGTTTTTATTTCTGTAAAAAAAAAAAAAGCCATTGGAATCTTTCTTTCTTTTTCTTTTTTTTTTTTTTTTTTTTTTGCAAGTAATGCCTAAGTTTATTAGGTCTTAGAATGTCCTGCTTTTGAAGTACAAATAAAATCATGGTAATATATTTTGCTGCCCACTTTAATCAATGTAAACTCAGTCAGCTTTTATTTATTTATTTTTTAAGTATATTTTATTGATTATGTTGTTACAGTAGTTCCAATTTTTTCCCCTTTGTTCCCATCTGCCCAGTACCCCCTTCCCTACAGCAATCTCACCTCCCTTAGTTCATACCCATGAGTCATGCATATAAGTTCTTTGGCTTCACCCTTTCCTATATTATTCTTAACTTCCCCCTGTCTATTTTGTACCAACCAATTCTGCTTCTTAATCCCTGCAACATATTCCCATTTCTTCCCTTCCCCCCTCCCAGTTGATAACCCTCTAAATGATCCCCGTATCTATGACTCTGTTCCTATTCTGGCTTGCATAGTTGGATTTTGTTTTTATTTTTTAGATTCAGTTGTTGATAGTTGTGAGTTTGTTGTCATTTTAGTGTTCATAGTTTTGATCTTCTTTTTCTTAAGTAAGTCCCTTTGACATTTTATATAATAATGGCTTGGTGATGATGAACTCTATTAACATTACCTTGTCTGGGAAGCACTTCATCTGCCCTTCCATTCCAAATAATAGCCTTGCTGGATAGAATAATCCTGGTTTCAGGTTGCCTTTCATCACATAGAATACTGCTTGCTAGTCCCTTCCTGCCTACAAAGTGTCCTCAGAGAAATCAGCTGATAGTCTTATAGGCACCCCCCTGTAGGCAACTCTTCACCTGTCTTGCTGCCCCCAGGACTCTGTCTTTATCTTTCACCTTTGGAATCTCAGTCATGATGCATCCTTGTGTGGTCCCCTCTGGGTCCAGCTCACCCAGGACCCTCTGTGCTTCCATACCTGTATGTCCACCTCCTTCACAAAATGTGGGAAGTTTTCTTCCATTATTTCTTCACACAAGTTTTCAATTTCTTGCTCTTCCTCTTCTCCTCCTGGCACCCCTATGATTTGAATGTTGGCATGTTTAATGTTGTCCCAGAGGTTCCTAAGCACCTCCTCATTTTTTTTTTCAATTCTTGCTTCCTTATTCTGCACTGGTTGACTGTTTTTTTCTTCCTTATGTTCCAAATCATTGACTTGAACCCCAGTTTCCTTCCCTTCACCATTGGTTTTGCATGGATTTTCCTTCGTTTCATTTAGCATAGCCTTCATTTCTTCTCTTATGCATTTGCCATACTCAAGCATATCTGTCAAGCCTGTGAGCATCTTTATCACCAGTATTTTGAACTCTGTGTCTGTTAGGTTTGCTATCTCCTTGTCGCTTTGTTCTCCCACTGGGAACTTGATCTGTTCCCCCTTTTGCGCCATACTTCTCTGTCCCCTCATTCTGACAGGCTCCTGTGTTTGTTTGCCTCTGCATCCCTGGTAGAGCTGTCACTCCTGCTATGTTGTAAGGGGTGGAGCCTTAGGGATTCATCAGTACAGGGTGACCTCTTTCACCACATTGTGGTGCTGTATGTGGGGGAGGGGTCCGAGAGGGAACAATGCTGCCTGCCCAGCACTCGCCCCTTTTCCAGGCACCTCTCCCACTTCTGCATGGGACTGATGCCCCTCTAGCTGCTGCCCTGGCTGTCATTCCCAGAGTGGATGGATCTGCAGAGTTCTAGGACCGTCGGAGCCCTTTAAACAAGGGGACTCTGCTGCAAGACTGGCAGTTTCTGCCTCCACCCCAACCCCCACTGGTTTGCATAGTCAGAAGCAATGAGGCTTGATTTTCTCTGATGCTGGGACCGTGATCTGCAAGGTCCGGTGAGGAGCTGGGAACGCTCCCCAAGTGTCCTTCCTGACTTTTTAAAATGTGACTGCACTTTCTGCTAGCTTGCCGATGCTGCCACAGTTGCTGCTGCCATCACACGGTGTCCTCTCCGCCCTGGTGCCGCCCCTCCTACCTGTCTGGATGAGTGTTTCTTCTTTATATCTTTTTTTTTTTTTTTTTTTTTTTGCTGGACTTCCATGCAGTTTCATTTTCTGGAACTTCTGGTTGTTTCTAGTTTTGAGGTAGCTGTATTCCTTCTTAGTTGTGGAGGGAGATGCAGTGTGTCTGTCTATGCCTTCATCTTGGCCAGAAGTCGCCATTGGAATCTTAATGAGTATTTCATTGAACGTATATATTGCTTTGGCTGGTATAAACATTTTAACAATATTAACTCTTACAGTCCATGAACATAGAATATCTTTCCATTTATTTATGTTTTCCTTAATGTTGCTCATACTTTAATTTTTCCAGATCTTTCACTACCTTGGTTAAAATTTGTTCTTAAGTATTTTATTGTTTTTGGTGCTATTGTAAATGGGAAAAATATTTTTCTCATTTATTTTTCAGCTGTTTTATTTTTAGTTTATAGAAATGCAACTGAATATTGCCTCCTATAACTTTAGTAAATTCATTAATTAGTGCTAACAGTTTTTTGTTGGAGTCTTAGATTTTCTATATGTAAGATCGTGTCATCTGCAAACAGATAATTTTGCTTCTTCCTTTCTGATTCAAATTACCTTTTATTTATTTTTCTTGCCTGACTGCTCAAGTTAGGGCTTTTAGTACAATGTTGAATATGAGTGGTGATGGGGACAAGGTTGTGTTGTTCCCGATCTTAGAGGAAAAGCTTTCAATCTTTCACCATTGAGTATGATATTAGCTGTGGGTTTTTTGGTAAATTTTTATAAAATATCTTGGGCTGGGCAATTCATTGGAAAGGAGTCTTTGATAATATAATGCTCTCTGTCTTTAGGTTGTAAAGTATATTAGAGTTCTGAGAACTATCTTTTAAAGAGTCTTCTTTATATCTACTCTCGTTACATTTTTGTTCTTTTTTATTATATTTTTTGGCTTTTCTTATTTTCACTCACATATTAGTCATGTTCTGCATTGACCCTTGTCTTGGTTATTTATCTTGCATTGGTAAGTGTGACTTTAGTGAATGTAGTACAAGAAATCTATTAAAAATTGAAGCTTACTCTCACTGCTTTGTGAATCTTTTGTTTTGTGATTTAACTTATCTGTCATACAAAATGGTGAGGGACACATAGCCCCCAAGTTCTTCACCCATGAAGATATTAGCCACACTACTGTAAAACATACAAATTATTTCCCCTAAGATCAACTAGACCTTTGTGATCCATATTTACATGACCATGAACTAGACCAGCCCAGAACAGTTCTGTTTTGTCTGCATCAGAATTGTGAGCAGAACCATGGGCTAAATAGAATGTTACTATTTTAAGACAATAAGGTTCTGGGTAGTTTGTCATTCAATAATAGAAAACTAATAAAAAGACTTCTAGCTTTGACTTATACTATCTGTTAAATCCCAGAACTCTACCTTGCTTTCACCTCTACATAAGCACTTTCTTTTCTGCACTTTAGTATGCAGTAACACATGATAAATGTTTAATAGCTGGCTTTCTGTGGTTAAAGAAAAAAAAAGTAAAAAATAAATTCTTTGGTAGCATTTACCTCTACTCGTGGTGTAAATTCTCCCACCTGGACTAAATTCACACTACTGGTGCTATAGCTGCCAGCTTTAAGAAACTCCTAAATATTAACAATGAACTCTCATGAACCTAAGGTAGCCAGTTCCAGATAACCTCTGGTAGATCCAGTTACAACATCAGCCTTGATTGATTTATATGCCAAAGTTCATTAACATAAGTTTTATTATACAGAAAAATGTTGTCCTCTACAACACATTTTGTAGACTAATATCTGGGCCTATAAATATTAGACCCAGATATTTCTCAATATAACAAATGTAAGTATATAACGTTTTTTGCTTAGCAAAGCAGAAGCTACACTTTCTTGAAGATATCTATTCTCCAAGAGAAATCTTAGAGGATAAATAAATGCCCTCCTCTGCAGTTTATTTTTTATAGGTACAGCATGCCCCATCTCCACTTTGTATATTATCAACATATGTATTTTAATATACATAGTTTTTCACTCTTCAGGCATCCATCAACACCCAATAGTCACACTTTTTTCCTCTTTTTGCTTGATGGGTTGAAACACACACCAATGTAACTAATTGGGTTTAAGGTCCTTTACTTCATAAAGTCCTCTACATTTCTTAGGAAGCTTTTTCTCATGCCTTATAACACATTCATGTTTTTATAATGTGCATCTTGTTTTCTAAATCTCTCTCAATCAGTCTCCTGCACCGTATCTTGAACACCTTCTAACTGCCTGGTGCCATCAGATATACTCAACATATGTAATTATACTCAACCTACTTCGTTTAAACTACTCTAATAAGAAACATTGTTTTTATTCACAGAAGAAACTTAAGTTTCTCCTTATTTTGTGTATATTCTTTGAAAATATACCTTTCTGGTTCAAAAAACACTTCACTATCTATAATGCTACACAATGTTTCTAGTTTCACTTCAGTTAATACAAACTTGGATGCTCATAGCACAAAGAGAAGCATTTTCATTTCAAAGAAATTATCTTATAGTTATTGCACTTTTTAAACTCCACTTCTTTATGTATTTGTCTAGATATTTACTCCACCTTTCCAAACTCAGACAGTTAAGTAAAAATCAACATTTCACTTTCATTTTTAATTTCTATTTTCCATACTATGCATTAATTTTTTTGTCTGTCAATTTTTATTGATCTTATGATCATTACTAATACTATTGTTCAAAATAATATTATTAAGTTCTGTTATATTTGAGAGTGTGAAAATGTCACTACGTTATTTCTCAATATTTATTGATGCCTACATGGTTAATCTATGATGACTTACCTTCTTTTAATGCAATCTTCAATTTTGTATTAAAATCTATAATGATTTAATCCTCCACTGAAGCATTTTCTAAACATTGAGATTATTCTGATGATTTATTCGCCTTGCAATTTTTTTCTGTGAGAAGCCTTTGAAACCAAAGTCCAAGTGTCTTCAAAGAGGCTTTTCCAGTTTGAATTTGAATTGGAAATTTATATGACAGTTGACTGAGTTAAGAACTTTAAAGAAAGGTAGCCAAGTGAAAACCAACAGTTTTCCTCACTATAAACTTCATGTAAAAGAAGTCATTTGTACAGGTGACCAGAGATCCTGGAAACCCAGCATCACATGAACAGATGTATGAGGTGAAGAGTCTGACAAGCCTTCAGATTTTCCCACTCCCCTACTCCTGCCATATAGCATTTATTATTCAAAGGAACAAGTCAAGTTTTAGTGAAAGCTTGTACAGCAGAATTTCTGTTTTCACTTTCTCTAAGGAGTTTGCTGAGTTTTTTACTTTCTTGGCAAATCAAAAAAAAAGGGGGGCAGGCAATTTCATATTTCATCCAGAATCTTACTGAATTGTAATTTGAACAGGACACTTATGACTAATAAATTCTGTCCTTTTAGGTGGTGAGGAGGGTTGTTGTAAATCAAGACTTCACACCCCACCCTTATAGCTCAGAATCTAGGTGTAGCAGAGGCTGATGTGGGGAGCTGCAGACAGCTGAACCTCCTAACACTCATCAGACCTTGCAAGAAACTAAAGGTGATGCAGAGGACTCTGAAATGCCACTCAAGAGCCTTTTAAAATGGATAGAAGTTTTTAAAATGCTAATTAAAGAGTCACTACAGAAGCATGGAAAAAAAACCCAGTTGGGTGGGTGAGGGGTGAGAGTTTACAGAGTAACGACTTCTTTGTTGATGTAAATTACCTCATGGGTATACCATGTATTGGGACACTTTATTTCTCAGCATTATCTGTGTCTGCATTGATCAGACAGCAGGAAATTGAATGCCAATACAAAACAGTTGTGTTGGCAATTATTCTGAAAGGTTTTTTTAAGTAATTTTTAACTTTGTTTGGAGTGGGCTCCCCCTCTCCCCATTTTTTAAGTTTGAAGTCAGAAGTCGCCTCTCGCTCTTGATTTATTGGTTGTAATTGTAATTGGTATAACTAAAACATAACTGTGCTGGGAAGAAGTTGTGCCATGAAGGTCTTCAATCTTTTTTAATAAAAACATTTAAACAAACAAAAAGACCAGAACCTTAAATATTTCAATTTGACATAAAAAAAACATGTTTATACTTCTAAATTTATTCCAAATAATCCTCTGCATAACCTGAGTTCTATCTTAGTTTTCTTATATAATAAAATAACTTAGAGATATTCCTCTAATAACACATATATTTTGAGGTCAATATCTGTGCTGTGTTATATATCACTGTTCTTTCTTTAGCTTTGTTTGTGCTGTTTATAGTATGTCATGAACCTTTTCATATAGTGAGTCAATAAATTTATCTTTTTTATCTTATCACTTGTGGGTTATTTACCTTGTGTGAAAGGACTTTCATCCTCTAAGATTGTAATGTTATCTCATTTTTCTTCTAGTGGATTTATGGCCCTGTTGTATCTTCTTGTTTCTGACTCTTATTTGGCCTCTGTTTTCTACCAATTACCACCAGAACTTATTCAAAACCTAATTATGCAACAGAGTACATCTCTTCAATCCTTGGCCCTAGATTTATCTTTGCATCTTCTAAACTAATCTACTTGGGGCTTTTGTTTTATAGCAAAACAGAAACATTCTCAAGGGATTTAAAATTTCAATAATAAGTCTCTTTCAAATTATAGAATTTAATATAATTTTATAACTGAATATAAACCTTGATATAATTATGTCACACTTAGAACACAGATACATTAATATTCTCTTTTACTTAATACTTCTTAACCTGCTAAGTATCATTCTTAAAGACTTACTTAAAGTATCATTTCTTCATTTCCGTCATCCACCAAGTAACCACCTTCACAGGTTTTGCCCCTACTCAGTCCACCCCTACCATCTCAGATCCATCCATCTTGCTTATAGGTGTCCAGTAAGTGTTGGCTAAATGATTTATTTTCTGTAATAATCTGTAGGCTCATTGTGAATTGTAATAGTATCTTACCTATCTCTTTATTCCATGTGCATTCTATAGAATCTGGCCCATACTAAATGCTAAAACTGCTTCTTGAAAGAATAAATATTAAAGGATTTAGAAAGGAATTGGGTTGAATAGATGGACAATTGGACACAAAATCTATATATCTGTATTTATTCCCTCTTTGAGATTCAAGAGTTCATGGGCCAAATTGGTATCTTCACAGACTTGCTGTGCAATCATTAACTCACACACTGCAGGTCAAAAAATATTCCCATAGCTACTCCTTCTGTAGTGTTTCATCATTTTTCTAAAGTCATTATCGTACTCTGGTTGCTCAAACTATAAACTGAACAGTTCCTTTGTTTCAGCTACTAGTTGCCTCTCTCTTCTCATCAGTCATAAGACTTCCATTCTATGTTTTTGACTCCCAAACCAATATTATATTTTCCCTGACACTCTTATCAAATCTTGAATTCCTAATATTTATTTTTAAACCCTGTTAACATAAAAATAAAAAGCAAAAATAAGAGGTAACAAGTATTTATTTGAAATTTTTTTTAAAAATTGAAATCCTGAGGCATAGATTCAGGCAGAAACAAACTATGTCACAATTATGGGGTAAAGAAAGTAGGTTTTTGTGAGAAACGTAAGGGAAATAATTACATGAATAGAAAAAAGGAATTTCTATTGGTGTTAACAAGCTAAATTACTCTTTAGCTATACGTGGCTGGTTACTGATTAAGAATATCCAGAGGACTTCAAGATGGTGACTAAGTAGGTAAATATCAGACTCACCTCCTCCCAGGCCAAAACTGGAATTACAACTAAAATATAGAGCAATCAACATGAAAAAAACTGAAGACTAGCAGGAAAGAAGTCTCATAATCAAGGATTCACAGAAGAAGCCACGTTGAGATTGGAAAGAAGGCTAGAGTTGTTAAAAGGGCTGGCCCCACTCCCAAGGGTATCTTGGCTGCAGGGGAACCATAATGTCTCAGCCCCAAGCTGGGCTCTCCAGCCCAGAACATTGGAACCATAATATCGGGCTGTGAAAATCTGCAAAGGTTCTACTTTCCAAGGAGAGACATGGGTCTGCTAGAGACATAGGTACCCCCTAAAGGGCCAATAGACAAAATCTTATTCATAGCCATTCACCCTGTGCTCTGGTGGAAGGAAGGCAGTGCAGGCTAGAGTCTCATGAGGAGAGACTTAGGTCTGTTGCTCTAGAGAGAGAGCTGAAGGGATAACAGCCAGGATCTCTATACTGAATTCCGCTCCCACACTGAAGATGTCATCTTTCTTGGGTGGAATGTTCCTTACCGCATCAGCCTGGGAAAATGCAATAACCCCTTTCTGGACTCCCTTTTGCCCCACCCTGTGGAGCTTGTACCCTGCTGAAGAATCAGCTGCGTGGGCCAGGGTGTAGAGGTCTGGGCAGGTTCATGGGTGTCAGTGACCAAGTAGTGTGTCTTTGGACAGGGGCCATTTTTCCAACTTTCACACAAATTTGACTGGTGCCTCTTTGTCATGGGAGATCTGCTAGCTCCACTCTCCAGGCTCTTGGCAGCCCCATGTTCCCAAATCCTGGTAGCTCCACTCTGCTGAGTTCTGGGCAGAATCTAGGACAGACTGAGTTGTGAGGCTCTGGGGCAAAGCCACTCCCCCACTTGTCCTGAAGCCTAATCAAAACCTCCTCCTCACAGGAAATCCACTAGACAGAACATCTCCACTCCCAGTGGTCCTGCCTTGCTGAGATTGAGCTATAGGCATAATCTGGGCCACACTTAGTTGAATAGCTCTAATATGGGGACATTTTTCTATTGCATGCCCAACTGGTGCAGAGCCCTCCCTTCATTTGGCCAAATCACGATTTGTTTGGGTGTGATAAACTCTGCTGGTCTTACCCTCACAACTCCCTGGGACCCCGCTGCACCACAAGTATGTGTGATCACCCAGTGGGTGGTAGTGAGATTGCTATATCATAGAATATTTGCTGAGTGGCCTCAGGCCCAGCACTGGTACCAAATTGGAACCAGTATGGATCTGGTGAACACCACTCACCCTTACCCAGAGTGCCTCACTGAGAACCCACCTCAAAAGACCCTAGTGCTGTCAGGGGCTCTCTCAGTGACTGAGCTGAACATGCAACCTGCAGGCAGAGGCACGCAGCGGCAGGCAGAGGTGGATCTCAGGTGCCTTGGGACATTTGCTGACTTGTCCCCAGGCCTGGTTCTGATAAACACCCACCTTGGTGCACAGTTTGGTCTGTCCTGTGAACATCCAAGCCCAACAGAGGCAGACACAAACTGTGTATCTGATTTACCCAGCAAAGCTATCATTTAAAATTGAAAAAGAAATAAAGAGCTTCCCAGACAAAAAAAAAAAAAAAAGCTTAAAGAGTTAGTTATCACCTAACCAATATTACAAGAAACATTAAAAGGGATTCTTTAAGAAGGAGAAGGAGAAGAAGAAAGAGAAGGAGGGAAAGAAAAAAAGAGGGACATAGTAAAAAGAATAAAATGGCAAAAAATACAAACCTATCAATAGTCACTTTAATTGTAAATGGCTTAAATGCTTCAATCAAAAGATTAAGGTAGATGAATGGATAAAAAAAGAAGACCAACATAACAAAAGATACACACAGACTTAAAGTAAGGGATAAAAAATTTTTTTCATACAAATAAATTTTTTTAAAGCTGGGGTAGTAATACATATAACTAACAAAATACACCTTAAAACAAAGGTTATAATAAGAGACAAAGACAGACAGTATGTAATAATAAAGAGAGCCATCCAACAAGAAGATATAACCTTATAAACATTTATGTATCCAACACGGAACACGTATATATGTAAAGCAAATCCTGACAGACATAAAGGAAGAGACTGATAGCAATACAGTCATAGTAAGGGACTTTAACACCCCATTGACATCAATAGATAGATCTTCCAAATATAAAATCAACAAAGAGAAAATGGCCTTAAATAACACAATAGATAAGATAATTTAATTAATATCTTCAGAACATTTTACCCCAAAGCAGTAGAATATACATTATTTTTAGGTGCACATGGAACATTTTCAAGAATAGCTCATATTTTAGCACATAAAACAAGCTATAGTAAAATTAAGACGATTGAAGTCATATTAAACATCTCCCATCATAATGGTGTGAAACTAGAAATCAATTACAAGAAAAATACTGAAAAATACACACAGACATGGAGGCTAAATAACATGTTACTAGTCAATTAATGGGTTAAGAATGAGATCAAAGAAGAAATCAAAAGATATCTTGAAATAAATAAAAATGAAAACACAACAACCCAAAATCTATGGGACACAGAAAAGGCAGTCTTAAGAAGAAAAGTTTTAGCATTACAGACCTATCTCAAAAATAAATCTCAAATAAACAATCTACCTTTACACTTAAAAGAATTAGAATGAGAACAACAAACAAAACCCAAATTAAATAAAGGAAATAATAAAGATCAAATCAGAAATAAACAATATAGTTTTAAAAAACAAAACAAAAAATTAATGAAACCAAAAGCTAGTCCTTTGAAAAGATAAGCAAGATTGACATATTGTTAGCTGGACTCATGAAGAAAAAAAGAGAAGACACAAATAAATAAAATCAGAAATGAAAGAAGTAACAACTGACACCAAAGAAATACAAAGGATTGTAAGAAAATATTATGAACAACTACATGCCAACAAATTGGGCAATCTGGATGAAATGGATAAATTTCTACAAACATACAGAACTGAATCAAGAAGAATCAGAAAATATGAACAGAAAGAATTCAACTAATAAAATTGAAGCAGTAATCAAAAAATTTCCAACAAACAAAAGTCATGGACCAGATGACTTCACAGGTGAATTTTATCAAATGTTCAAAGAACCAACACCTATCCTCAAACTATTACAAAAATGTCAAGAGGAGGGAAGACTTCCAAGCTAGTTTTAAGGGGCCAGCATTTTTCTAATTACAGCACCAGATAAAGAAAATACAAAGAAAGAATATTATAGACCAATATTCCTGATGAACAGAGACACTAAAATCCTCAACAAAATATGATTTCATTCAAATGTAGAGTCTAATGAACAAAATAAATTAACAAACAAAATAGAGCCAGACTCATAGATACAGAGAACAAACTAGCATCTCACAAAGGGGAAGGGACTTAGAGGGCTGGGTGAAGATTAAGCACAAAAACAAAACCCAAACCTTTATAGACACAGATAACAGTATGGTGATTACCAGAGGGAAAAGTGGGTGGGGAGAGGTAGAAGAGGATAAAAGGGGGATAAATGGTGATGGAAGGAGACTTGACTTGGGGTAGAGAACACACAGTACAATATACAGATGATGTATGATAGAATTATGCACCTGTAACCTATATAATTTTATTAACCAATGTAACCTCAATAAATTCAACTTATAAAATTCAAAAAACCCACAACATTATAAACATCTACCAAAAAAGAGAATGTCTAGAATTATCAGTCCTTGTTGTCAGGTCATCTGCTTTCCTGTTATAAGACTGTTTGTTTGGCTCAATTCAAGTTATTTTGTTCAGCTCAAGCATTCCAAAGAATTCAAGGAGCAAGATGTGTGAGAACTTTCCTTGGGGGATGGCGGCTCCAACTCCATTTTGAAGTGACTTTATACCAGTTTTTTTCACACCTTAGACATTTTTTTCTCTACAACTCAACTCCTATTTAGATGCTAGAATTGTTTTATTCAAGGATACATACGATCATATTCTGAACTGGATTTGAAAAGTTGAATAAATGTCATTTTATGGAGATTAAAACTGAACCCCAAATACAGCATTCAAGGTTCTCTGTAATGTCTTATTTTAATGTTTTTTTTTTCTACACTGCTTGTGTTAACCTCTTCTCTAAACAAACTAAACTGATAACTCTGTACTTAAATGCCTATGATTTGCATATAGTCATTCTTTTTCTCCTTTTCTTCCTTTCACCTTCAAAACCCTCCTTCTCTCACCCTTGTGTCTGTGCTCAGCTGAAATGTCTCCGCCAACCTGAACCTCTGTCTACTTGTCTTCACATTGGAGTGACAGTGTTTTCTGGTGCCCTAAAACACTATACCTCTGTATAATATTTAGTGTTGTCCTTCTCTCATTATGTAATGTATGTGTCTTACCTATATACTAGCAATACTAGCATGTAATCAGTTTTATTACAAAACCTACTATGTTTCCTCAAATCAATCGCCTTGTTTCATAGGATATGCCTTATTATTGACTAGACCTACTTAAGTGGGTTATTCTATTATATTTAAAAATTATCAAGTAAAAACATTTTTCTCTTTTAACACATTTACAAACTCAAATAATGCTGAAGACATTTCCTAGAAAATATTTAAATATGTCATATCTCCTCCTAAACAAGTATCCAGTACTGTGCCCAGTCAACAACACTGACCAAGTTCTCTGCATGTGTCAGTAACTAAAGAAATTAATTTTTAACCTTATATCTAAATTGCCACTTCACCTCTGTGCCCAGCATGTACTCAACCTCTGCAGAACAGAGTGTGAAAGAACTCTGTCATGGTGTCTGAGAAATGGATTTCAGCAATTCTGCTGCTACAGCTTTGCTGCACTGGCTGTGGATTCTGTGGGAAGGTCCTGGTGTGGCCCTGTGACATGAGCCATTGGCTCAATCTCAAGATTGTTCTGGAGAAACTCACAGAAAGGGGACACGAGGTGACTGTGTTGGTTTCTCCAACCTCTTTCATCATTGACTACAGCAAGCCTTCCACACTGAAATTCGAGGTGATCCCTGTTCCTCATGACAAAGAGCTTGCTGCAAACATACTAAATGACTTTTTGGATTTAGCTACCAATGTCATGCCAACATTGTCACGCTGGCAGTCAGCAACAAAAATGCAAGAATTTCTTCTTAAAGTGAATGGACATTTAAAATTTCTGTGTGAGAGTACAGTCTACAACCAGACCATCATGAAGAAACTCCAGGAAACCAACTACGATGTAATGATTATAGACCCTGTGATGCCCTGTGGAGAGCTGATAGCTGAGTTGCTGGAAGTCCCTTTTGTGTACACACTGAGGTTCTTTATGGGTGGCACTGTGGAGAAATTCTGTGGGAAACTTCCAGCTCCACTTTCCTATGTGCCTGTGGTCATGGGGGGACTAACAGACAGAATGACCTTTATGGAAAGGGTAAAAAATGTAATGCTTTCCATTTTATTTGACTTCTGGATCCAGCCTCATGACACTCAGCTGTGGGACCGACTTTACAGTGAAGCATTAGGTAAGAGGTTGCTTTTCATTCTAAAGAAGTTAATAAAGGACACTTAGGACATTTAAGAAAAGTCTAGGAAAATGAAATGACTATATTTTAAAACTTTAATTTCCACTTAAAAGTCTTTATAGCAGTAAACTGTTATCAATATTAATGGAGAAGGGGAAGCAAGAAATATCTTGTCCTTACTTTTTCATTATAGTCATCTAATCATTTTATAATATACCTTGATATTTAATAGATTGTTATCAAAACAAAATATAAAACACACTAATAAATGTCAATCTAACGGAAGATACATTTTTTATCAGATGTAGGATATCACAAATAACTACCATACACCGAGTTTACATAGTGAAGGAGATTTGACTTCTTACCAATAAAAAGATGGTAATGTTTATTGTAAGAGTAAGATGATATTTCACTTTGCTTTATTCTAGTAACAAAGTCCTGAGCTGTATTAACAGTAGGATTAAGTTTGGAATGTATTTTACTTTGTCTAAATTTTGGTCCTCAAATTTTGAGAATTATAGATTATTAAGTTCAAAATATATACCCTTCTCTTATTAGACCAGAGTACTTGTTATTCTTGTCTCTCTCATAAGTTTATGATAAAACTTCATTAAGTCCTCTGTGAAGAGTTTCATAACAGCTGGTCCTAATGAAAAGTTTCCTAGGATGCTTTATGCTTCTTGGGGGAATATTGTACAGAAACCTGGACAAAATAATAAAAACTCTAAAAGAGATAATAGTTTGGGTTTTTGAAAAACAGCACTTTTTACTTAATTAATTACATAGATTCTATTTTTAATTGCTCGACTTTTTAAATAAAGAATTGCTTTGCTTTGCAGTTTTCACATGTATTGTTCTTATGTGATTCCATCAACTGAGTTTGGCTTCCATTCCAACTACTTTTGAGAACCATTAAGGAACATGAACTAACAAAAGGTCACATTGAGTATTAGAAATATTAACTAATTTAAGCCCTGCTTATATTTAATAGTGCTGCCATAGCTAAATACTATAGACTGGGTGGCATAAATAGAAATATATTTTCTCACAGTTCTGGAATACAGTTAGAATTCAACATATGAATGGTAGAGGAATACAATTTAGTCCATAACACTGATTTTCCAATAAATAATTTTTTCACAGAACTAATATTTAGAAATCCTTAGCTTTGTAAATGATTTGCATTTATGTTCTATTGATTTCACAGTAAATAATTTAACAACCCCAGTAAGCACTACCTGGGTGCAGACAGTGTGTTAGGCACTATGGATTCAAAGTAAATAAGACTGGATCTTGGACTCAGTTCTACCACAAGAAATAAATGCAAAACATAGGACTATAAGCATATTCTCTAATTAAGGATATTTTTCTAGTTTCAATTAATAACTTTATAGAGATGTTTGTCATATTATGCATTAATAGGGAAAAGATATAAAATTCTGTATATAAAATATTATGGAATAAATGTATCCTTAGTATGATGGCAAATTTTAACTCTGTTGTCTTTAATGGGTTTTTCTTTAGTTGTAAATACTTTCATTGTTTTCATTCCTGTATTTGCTTATATTCTTTATTAGACAATTCTGAATACACTATAATTCCAGTCTTGATGTTATAATTAAAATAACTAATACAAATGGCTAAAATTTTCAAATGGAACAAACACATATAACTAATAATAATTGGCTTGATAGTTCTCCTATGTAAGCACTATTAACTTTGTTGTCTTTACATTGTATCTTCTTTAATATAAGTATTATACTTAATATAAGTATGCATATATGTCTTTTTATACCAAAAGGGACAATTACAAAGCATTCACTTTTGGCTCTTTTTCACCTACTATAGATTTGAAATCTTGCCCAGAACATTCCAAAATCTACATTGTTGTTTATAGTAACTTAGAAATATTGATTTGAATGGATGTACCAAACCATTGAACTGGCCTAATGATGAGATCTACTTTGGTTGCTCCAAATCCAATATTACAAGAAATGTTTCACTAAACTTATTGTACCTATGTGTATTCTCTGGAATACCTCCTGAAAGGACCTGCCTGAGCCTCTACTTGAGGAGGTATCACTCTTTTCAGAAGTATATCCATAGTGATTTTCTTATTTATTTGTTGTTTTCATCACTGATTTGCTTGTACAGATAATGCAACATGAACATTCCTCTCTTTTAATGAAAACCTTTTGGTGTTAGGGGTCCATGTTTTCAAAACTTAAGAAGTTTCTTGAAGTCTGAAAAAGCTTCTGCTAAAACCTTCACTGTGGATTTTCTTATGCGTTTTTCTTTTCTTTTTTCTTTTTCTCCTGCAGTTTCCTTTTCTCTTGCTACTTCTTCAGCTATGTGTTTCTGTCCAAGACCCAACAACTCCTCATCAGTCAGTTTGTAACTGAAAGAAGGTCCAACTGCCTGCCGTTAAGAAAGCTAATACTCGAGAGGCAGATGCTGATATACAAGAAAGTAGTTTACTTGTGGATGCTGGCCATCTGGAAGATGGGGGATTCATGCATGTCTCAAAGCCCATCTCCTGGGAAGATGGGGAACTCAAGCCTATCTCTTTGTCTCATTGGAAGCAAAGGTTTTTATAAAAAGGGAGAGGGGAACAGAACAAAGAGACCAAGGGAGGGGGTTGCAAAGTTCTCTAAACGCAGACTAGAGCAGTCCATTCCTATAAGACAAGGTGGGCAACATCTTTGTTTAGTCATGCTGGGTTCGTGTCTTCCTGACTTTACATCATCTTGATTCCAGGGTCAAAGTTAAAGAAATCCCCTGGAACTGGGATGCCTGAAGGTCAGAGTCTGTATCTTTTGAAGTTAGTTCCTAGGATTCTTACACAAACATGCTGTTCATCTACAAGCCACATATTAGTCAGTCAGCACTTAAAGAAACAGTGACAAAGGAATGATGGGGTGGGTTTTACAATTTCCTACTGTTACAAGTTCCTCAGGAATCATCTCTTGGAGCTCCTCAATATCCTACTCATCCACACCCAGGGTAAAGTTGTTTGCTACTTTAGTGACTATGCCTCTGGATTATACACTTCACAATTGTTTTTCAATGTTTTCTTCCATTTTACATGGAGCAGGATGGTCAGGAATTGAGTATATCTCTGTATCCTTGTAGTAGTCTAGAGGGGGCTTGAGTTGAGTATTTCCCTTTCTCCAGGTCAGTTATGCTGATAAAAATCCCAGCACAATATGCTCTGGCTAACTAGTTTCCCCCAACGGCAGATCTTTTTAATAGAGTCCACTGGCATATTTCAAAATAATGTTTTACCTCCCCCAGCTAAAAGCAGGTTTTTAAATTAATATTTACTGTGAAAAATTGGTCAAGCTCCTTGAAGTAATCACATAATATTGTGGGGACTCCCCTATGACTGGGTCCCTCTGGAGTTTTTAATTCATATGTGGTCACATTGAACTTCCAGCAATTTGTCAATTATGGTTCAGGTTTTCTTACCCAGACACCGGCTCCTGCAGTGATTTCCATTCCTGAGTCTTTGCTCCCGAGTGCTCACTCAGGCAATATGGAGTCCCTTCATATTCCAAAAGAACATATAGATATATCATTAAAAAGAATAAGAGAATTTGATCATTTAAAAAAATAATTTATTTATTTGTTTGTTTATTTATTTATTTTTAGAGAGGGGGTAAAGGAGAGCGGGAGAGAAACATCACTGTGTGGTTTCCTCTCACTCGCGCCCCCAACTGGGGACCTGATGTGCAACCCAGTCCTGTGCCCTGACTGGGAATCAAACCAGCGACACTTGGTTCGCAGGCCAACACTCAGTCCACTGAGCCACAGCAGCCAGGGCTGAGAATTTGATCATTTTGATGAATAAAAAACAACATGAAGAAGAAACTGAAATTACTGTGCATAAATAAAAGAAATTTTAATTAAAATGTACAGTTCAACTTTAAAATTTTTGAATAATTTTATGTGTTGTGGAAACCATTTATGAATCTTATGGAAATGCATTATAGAAAAATAAATAGAGCTATCATGCTCATTGATAAGAAAATCAAAATTCATACAATAGATCCATTGTAATTCTCTTTAAAAACTCAAAATCCTAAGCGTCATGAAACTTGACACTTTCTGTGAAATTTTACACATGATTTTAAAATCTATATAAAAGAGCTAAGAATAAGCAAGGTACTCTAGTAAAAGAAATAATAAGGAAGAGGGTATTGTCGGCAGCCGTCCGTCTCGAGAGACGGTGGTGTAGCTTCTTAAGAGTCTATCTGCACCGCTGAGAATGGTTGTGCAGTCCGACTCGGGAGTGACACGGTATCTGTCTCCTCCCGTGTTGAATCGACATCTTGCGATGACGCTGGAGTGTCCTCTCCAGTGAAGCTGAAGCTACAGAGCCTGGGCAGGGTGATATGGAGGGTCTGCTGTTGCCCATGCAGCAGACCCCCCCTCTCTTCACAGCTGAAGGGTCCAAGGGAAAGACGGAGTCAATACAGCTTGGCTTCAGGTGCGCCGCAGGAGTTGCCGGTGTTGACTGCAACGTCAAACCGCCTTAGGGACTCCGGCTCCGGATTTTCTGTCGGGGTTTACTCCCTTAGCCTTTCCCCTGAAGAGGTATGCCGCAAGGCAGCGGAGGTTTTTTGGAGTCAGAGTTTTCCTTCTCTGATGTGCCCTGACTGGAAGATCGAACCAGCGACACTTAGCTCGCAGGCCGACGCTCAATCCACTGAGCCAAACCAGCCAGGGTATACTGTATATGTATATTGTTAAAATTATGTAGGTTTAAGAGTGTAGAATGTCTTTAAGAACATAAGTAGTGTTTATAAAAGTGTGGGAAAGGTTAATAAGGGGCTGGGAATGGCTTATAAGTGTGTGGGAAGGGTTTATAAAGCCTTAAAATATATATAAATACTAAAATAAATGTAAGGTTCCTACTGCGCAGGTTTTCACTTATTGCAGGGGGGTCTAGAATGTAATACCCGCGATAAATGGGGGAATATTGTAATGACTAAAAAAGAGGCTATCTAACCTGGGTGTATATGATCACCAATTTTGAGTAGAATCCTCAACAAAGGAGGGCTATCATCAGAGTTTTTCTTTACTTCGATGCAAAACATGTTTTATGTATGTAAAAATGCAAATACTTCACAGATCTCCTAAAATTAATACTTAGAATCTGTCCCTTTCAAAAAATACCATTTAAAGGTAACACTAAAATAAGTATGTGAGCATGCCGTTGTCCAGAGACAGCCAACCAACCTGGAGTCTGCACGATCCTTCCCCTTGTAGGAAGGCCACCCTCCCCTCCACATCCCCACTCTTATTAGGTATTTCTTGACCCAAGGGTAGGTAGGACGACGACCATATCCAGCTTGAAGCAGCTAGAGGAGCTCGAGACCTTCGTCCATTGTCCTTTATAAGATTGTAAAGGGTCTTAAGTCTGAGAGGGAGAGATTGTTATTTTTTATTGTTAAAATATTTAACTAATTAATTAATTATTTAAAAAAAAAGAAGAAGAATATATGAAAGGGTGAGCCATGGGCATGGACTTGGGGAGGGGATTGTCGGGGAAGGGGGGTGCTGGGCGGAGGGGAGCAAAGGGGAAAAAATTGGAACTATTGTAACAATATAATCAATAAAATATACTTAAAAAAAAGATATATAAATAAATAAATTCAGACATTGTTAAATAAAAAAAATAAAAATAAAAATAAAAAAAGAAACAACCAACCAAATGGAAATAAATACTTGCAAACAAGAGCTCCAACCAAGGATTAATATCCAAAATACATAAGAACTCATACAACTCAACATAAAACAAACAAACAATCCAATTTTTAAAAGTGGGCAGAGAACTCGAACAGTTTTCTTAAGAAGACAGTTATAATATTTTAAACAGAGAATTCTATAACAAACTAAATAGATAATATTTGCACTAAATATATTCTTTTAATTTTTCCCAAATAAGTTCTTCCTAACATGGGCAACTACATGTAATATATATTCTATTTTTACTGATAAAAATTGCATTGGAAAAAATTTGTGTTCTGTAAGTAACATCTGGATATATTTATAAATGCTAATTATATCAAAATATTTCACACATTTGTTCTAGGTGTTAATGACTATATGATATGTATCTAATATGAGTACAACCAAATATGTGTACTAAATTATTCCCAAGCAATTGAATCCCTAATGTTGCTGAGGATCTGCTACTAATGTTTTTTTTTTTTTTGTCATTGTACATAAATAAGTACTATTTACCTCAAAAACAGTATAGTAAATACCAAGACATTAAAACCTATAATTTTTTTTCTAGAGAACATTATGTCAATTCTACCAACTGTTGCTTATAGCTGTTTAATGTCACTATTCATCTGTCTTTCCTAGGTTGTGTCTTCTAGAGATAAGACTCCAATTTACCAATAATATTGCATTTTTGACTGTATGAGTTTGGAATCTTGCCTTCCCCATTCTAACTGTGTCATGTTGGGTAACTACTTAACTGCTCTTTATCTTATATATCTCTTCTGTAATAGGAAAATATATTTATACCCCAACAGAAGAGTTGGGTTGTTGAGAACAGAGACTGGTATAGTGTGGATATCATTAAATGTGGGCATTAAATGAAAAAAATAAAATAAAATAAAATAAGTATGTGATATTGGTAATGTGTACTTCACATTCCAAATGGGGTTGTACTTGGTATGAATTACTCAGGGAATTCCTGCTTAGGAAAAAGAAAAAAGGAAAATCAATTGAAGTAATTGTATTTGACTCAGGAAGATAAGGTAAACTGATATTGGTGGGATTCTTCAACAATATTAGTGGAAAAGAAAGTATAACAAGCTGGAAGGTAGAAATAATTTCCTAACAGGAAATTAGAAAACTGTTGAGAGGTGATTCAGTGCTAATATGATGGGGTTTTCTATCTCTGCCATTTAATTTGAGGGAAACAATGAGTATTAAATTTATCAGTACTTGGAGTTGTGGTTAAATTTTTTATTGATTTCATTTTTGTGAATTTGTTTTTATTCATTCTTATTTAATTTTATAAAATTTATTTTATGGAATGTATTATTTTACATAGTACTGTTCTTTCGCTACCCAAATTTTTTCACTCCCTCTATCCCTCACTCTCTGCTCCCTGCCTACTTCCCTTCCTTATTACTTCAAATTCTTCTTCCTTTTAAAATCTAGACATATAAGTATTCTAGAGACCCTGGATTTATTTTGTCCTTAATAACACATCAGAAAATTAGTGGTACATTTCTTTTCTTAACAAACATATGCTAATAATATTCACCCAACTTTCTATATTTTCTTCAGGAAAACCTACTACATTATGTGAGACTATGGGGAAAGCAGAGATCTGGCTAATTCGGACATATTGGGATTTTGAATTTCCTCGTCCGTACTTACCTAATTTTGAGTTTGTAGGAGGATTGCATTGTAAACCTGCCAAACCATTACCTAAGGTAGGTCTATCATGGTGGAGGATTTTTTGTACCTGTGATAAAAATTCTGATTTTCCTCTGAAGTTTAGATCTTAAATAACAGAGATGTGCTGTTGCATTTCTTCAGTGTGCTACTCCAAATCAATTTTCCAAGACATAGGGGTCTCTTATGAGTGATACTCATTTTTTTGAACTTGATTTTGATATTTAAGCTTAAGAATGAAGGGATATAATAGGCATGTTAAAAATATAAGTGTGTCTATAGTGTGGGTATTAGATTGAAGGGACAGGAAACCAGAGCCTTGAATGTCGCTGAGGAGACTGCTGTGGTCATCCTAACAAGCATGGTGGAATTATAAATAGGAACACTTACTATGATTGTTTGAGTAATAGAGAGGCTTTCCTGAGAATTGTTGGGTAAATTCCACAGGATTTGGTCAGTAGATGTATGTCTTGTAAGAAGATATAGAATTAGATACAGCTTCTTGGATAGCAATAACTTTTACCAAAATAAGAAACAATTAATGGAAACACTTTTTGAGATGACATGAGTTCAATTACAAATTTATTTTAAGGATCCAAAGAAATTTTCAAATGGAAATTTCTAGAAATCATCTGGGTAATAAATATTTCTGTCCTAGCAGGCAGCATTAGAAATAGATTAGGAGTCATCAATGTGAAGCAGAAGTCATAGAACTGAGAGACCCAAATGTTGGATTGGTTCTTTACGACCATGATATCAGGGTTTTTTAGGGGGAGGGAGAGGGGAAATGAAAAAAATTTTTGCAACACATTCCGAAGTTATAAACAAACAAATATGGACTGCCAAAGTATTAGAAGAAAAAATATTGAGAAGTAGAAGAGAATAATATGTAAACATATTACTAAAATTGTATTTAATTATATCAATAGGGAGAGAAGAAACACTCATTTGCTTAGGTTTTAGGTAAACAACATAATCTCTGTAGAAGGTTGCAGGTTAAATGGTGTTCCCAGTAGAGTTCTTGATTTCTGCTTCAGGCAAGATACATATTTAAGTTTAAATTTTCATTTCAGGACTCTGAATGAGGTTTTATTTTTTTTTTTAATTTTCACCTAAGGACATTGTTTCATTGCTTTTAGAGAGAGAAAAAGAGAGGAGGGAGGGAGGGGATGGGAGAGAGAGAGAGAGAGAGAGATTGATTGGTTGCCTTCTCAAGCTCCCCAAGTGGGAATTGAATCTGAAGCCTGGGTATGTTCCCTGACTGGAATTAAACCCAAAACCTTTGGTCTATGTGACAACTCTCCAACCAACTGAGCCACACAAGCTAGGACTGAAATGGTTTTCTTACCAGCCAAATACAGCTTCGGAAAAACCCTGTGGAACTAATATCTAAATAAAGATAGAGTAAGATACATGACATATTCTGTGGCTCACTATACAATACCTTGACACACTATTATGTTTTTCACAATTTCACAAAACAACTCAGACATGTTTTATTACAAGAGAGGAGGATTAATCCATTTCAAACCTTATATTATTGATATAGACATTTAAGCAACATGAATAACATGAATCATGCCTTATATTTGATGAAATAATTATATCAGTCACTGAATACACAGAATAAAAAAACAATGAGGCAGTTAAATCAAGAATCCAAATCAAACAGGTAGGTACACAAGCCTTTAATGATGTGTGTGCACTCGCACACGCACTGTATTTTTTAAATTTAGTCATCTGTTTAGGGAGATGAATCAAAATGACAAAACTACAAAATCCTGGGACTTCAGAGATAGTCTCTGAACATTAACTAAGCTAAAAATAGTAGTCTACATTTATGGTATCATCTTTCCCCTATTGATTTTACTAGCCATACATTGAGAAACATCAGTGATTTCAGGGCAATCCCAAATGGTTGCAAAGAGAATGCATGATGTAATCTAGAGGGTGACATTCACATAGATTCTGATGTAAAAACCTCAATCCCAGACTTTGCAATGTTCAAACTGTACAACTGTAAGCAATGAACAGGAGAATTTTATTTTACAGAGATTATTTATATTTTACTTCTGTGCTCAAATTAAGGACATGCAGTTAATATCACACTTGTGTGGGAAAAGAGAATCATTATCTCATAAATGTTATTATTATAGCAAAAGTTTAACTGTGCTGTCACCTTTTAAATATATTACTAAATATCCCATTTACAAAATATCTTTGTAGCCCTATGACTCAGAGGAAGAATAAATATGAGGAAATATCCTAAATAGCTAACAAAAAGTTGGATCAATTCATTAATAATTTATTAGCTATAAACTGGCATGCTAAAAAAACTTAAAGCCTAGTTCTAAACCCTTTTTTGGGGGGTAGGGGGAGCTTCCCTCCAACGAATATCTTTATGAGTTTACAAACAGTTCTTTTGGTTTATATAATGAAACTTTAGGAGTAACAGTCACATTTACCATGGAAAGATGTGCCTCTTATTATTTATTCATTTGGTATAATGGTTTGATTCCATGCCTTCATTTATAATCTCTTATTATATATTTCAGCCATAGTTTTCCAAAACATATTTTCTCCTAAAAATCTAGGTGATATGTGGTAGGATACAGAACCAGTCTAACAATGTCTCTGACACTTCTCTTGACCCGGCTTATGTAGAAATGCAAGTGAAAGTTTTCCCTATAATTCTGTACTTTTATAATAGAGATTATTTTATCTCTGCAGGAAATGGAAGAATTTGTCCAAAGTTCAGGTGAACATGGTATTGTGGTGTTTTCTCTGGGGTCAATGGTCAAAAACCTCACAGAAGAAAAAGCCAATCTCATTGCCTCAGCCCTCGCTCAGATTCCACAGAAGGTCAGTGCAACATACCATCCCACTTCGCCAATTGGAGAGAGTGTGTGGTTAATAGTACTCTATACATTGAGCATAACTGGCACTGTCTTTAAGTAAAAATTTCTCAAAATATTAAAATGTTGTATTTGGGCACATTTGATCATTTGTCTACTGAGCCTTTGAAATACTATGGAAATACAACTTTTTAAAAACAGTATATTAATTTTAGAGAGAGGAGAAGGGGCAGAGAGAGAGAGAGAGAGAGAGAGAGAGAGACCAATTTGTTGTTCTTCTTGTTTATGTATTCATTGATTGATTCTTGCATGTGTCTGGACTGGTGGTAGAACCCGCAACTTCGGAGTATCAAGACAGTGCTCTAACCAATTGAGCTACCCAGCCAGGGTATAAATACATTTTTTATAAAGTTATTTTCAAGGAAATGGAAATAAAAATGTTAGTATCTTAATAGCTTCTCACTATTTGAAATCTTATGAGCTGCACTAACTGCTTTTGGTTCTCAAATGTGTTAACTCCAAGGTCCAGGAACAGGAAGACGATACAGAAAGAAGAATCATGCTCAAGAATATACTTTGTATCTTTACGTTTTATTAGGACTCTACCAAAGTGTAGTTGGTTTAGAAGTAGAAGCCTATCTTTCTAAACTGATTTTCTACAGTTAAAAGCAATTTTTAAAAATCCTCATTTTATTGTCAAACAATATATATATTTTTTTAATTTATGATATTCAGCTAACTTTAATTTTGTTGTCATTGTAATTCTAGATTTCTACTCTTTATATATCTACTTTGTTAACCTAAAAAATTTAAAGGCCAAAGTGAGAGGCAACAAGTGTTTGAGATCAAAAAAGAATTGATTCAGACAGAAACCCATATAGTATTCTGATTAGGAAATGAAGGCACAGTATTTATAAAAATGAAAGGGGAACAATTACATAAACAAAAGGAAGAAACTTCTGTTGATGTTAATAAGCCAAGAAAGACATTTCTATAGGTACAAATAAGCTAAGTGATTCCTTAATTATACATGGTTGTGCTAATTCTAAAAAACGTCTTTAATTTCAGTTTAGTAGTCATGATGTCTACTTTCCTGTTGCTCTTGGTATAGTCTACGGGCTGTTTTGCCCAGTTTAAAGCTTCAAAATGTTTCAGGAAGACAGGCAGGGCAATTGCTCTGAAATGGCACTTTGACTCCATTTTGAAGTGACTCATTTATATTATTTTTAACAGCTCCTATTCATGAAATATCCAAGGACACTATATAATTGTAATTAGTTAAAATGCATAAAACTCTGTGATGGTCTGTATACTAATTAGGCCTGTTAAAACTTTCAATTTATATTTCTAAAAACATTTTATTTCTAACAACATTTTCTGTTAAGAATTTGCCACATACTAGTAATCTGGAATTTGTCTTACAGAATTATGTAAAAGAAAAATAATGTAACAAAAGGTTAACATTCTAACAAGATACTTCATTATATAGTGTTATATAAGTAAACCTCCTATGTCATCCTTCTTCCAAAATTGAAGGAAGGAAGGAAAGAAGAAAGGGAGGGAGGGAGGAAGGGAGGGAAGAAAAGAAAAAAGAAAAAAGAGAAAAAGGGAAGGAAGAAACAAAGGAAAAAGAAAGGAAGGAAGGAAAGAAGGAAGGAATAAATTAATTGTCTAAAAATCAGACAAAAAAAACTAAAGGTAATTATATTTTTGAAAAATATTGCATTTGAAATGAGAGCTGAGATGACATCTTAAGAAATAAATTTACACAGCATTTGTATTTGTTTTAATGTTTTTTAATCCCTAACTCTGGTTGACTAAACTAATCTTATTGTTTTCTATTTCTTCACTTACAATGTCACTCCCCAAAGCTCTCACATCATTTTTAAGTGGTAACGATACACTGAACAAACTATTAATACAAGCTCTTTCAAAAAAGGTAGATGTAAATGTCTTACTATATCTCTCAATGTTTGCCAACTACCCCTTTTGTATATTCCCATTGAATATTACATCGAATAGGCTACATGTTTTTTAACTAACTCTACAGCACTAAAATTCCTTAATTGTGTGTGTTGTACTTGTAAAATTAAAGCACTCTTTTTCACAGGTTTTATGGAGATACAAAGGAAATAAACCAGCCACATTAGGAACCAATACTCAACTCTATGATTGGATACCCCAGAATGATCTACTTGGTAAGACTGAGGGGGAAAAGCTGTACAGTTGGATGATGAACAAGTTAAGTAACTGATAGCAACTAAATTTAATCAATATTTAATCATTTAAGTTTTTTATTTATTGATTTTTTAGAGGGGAGGAAGAGAGAGAGAGATTGATTTGTTGTTCCACTTATTTATGCATTCATTAGTTTATTCTTTTATGTGCCCTGACCAGGGATCAAATCCAAAACCTTGGCGTATCAGGACAACACTCTAACCAACTGAGCTACCCAGCCAGGGCAACATTTAATAACTAAAAAATTTTCACATTTTACTGCCAATTTTAAAGCAGATATAATTAAAGAATTGGCCATTTATAGATTCCTGCTTCGTTTGTTGACAGAGGAGCATCTTCAGTTAAGACTCTCATCGTTTTTTAAATTCTGATCTCAGTTCAAATATCACCCCTCAGTAAAGTCTTTCTAGACAATGCAGAGGAAATTAATTCTACCATTTCCTGGGATCACAGTTTTCTGATGTAGCAATATTCCCTATGTTCAGCTTCTATAGAAAATACTACCTTCTTTATTGATTTATTCTGTAGTTTTTCTCCATCTCTTTCTGAATTCTGTCAACATATAATGAGATCCTCATTTGTTTCTCACCCAACCCTCAAACTAGGTCATCCCAAAACCAAAGCGTTTATCACTCATGGTGGAACAAATGGGATCTATGAAGCTATTTATCATGGGGTCCCTATGGTGGGAGTTCCCATGTTTGCTGATCAGTATGATAACATTGCTCACATGAAGGCCAAAGGAGCAGCTATGGAGGTGAACATAAATGCAATGACAAGTGCAGATTTGCTCAACACCTTGAGAACAGTCATTAATGATCCTTCGTAAGTACTGCCGCTTTGAAAGATTTACCATTGATTACATTACCCATCATATTTAAGAATGCCCAATGTTTCATGTGTTTATAATTGGTGTACTTTCAAATAACAAACATAACATGACTAATATAGAAAGCATTTTATTATTTCATTCCACAAATTGATGAAATGACTTGCTAAAACTCCAAACAACCCTCAGAATTCAAATATCTACCAACATTTTTTCCAAAAAATAATGTTAATGATGACATAAATTCTCAGATATTTTTGGATCCTATGCTTGTTTTCATAAATATATATGGTTCTTTAAATATTATGTGTTCAGTAAATATACAAGAGTGATAATTTGCCAAGCATTAATCATTCAAAAATAATAATCAGTAACACTGAGTGCTGATCATTATTAGCACATGCATATGTATAGGGAGATAGAATAGTTATAACTTTATACTTAGGGGGCCCAAAAACTTGAATTATCTTCTGGAGGGTGGGCCCCTTGCTACATGAGTGTTCTAGGAATCCATTTGTATCAGTGTACTGGCTGACATTGCTGTGAGAGGCTGTGTTGGGCTTCAGTTCATTTTTTATTTTTTTTAAGATTCCATGCATTTGCCCATTTCATGATGGGCAATTTATGAGTACACCTTCCTACAGCTCACTGAGTGTTCAGAAGTTTTTTACTAAAAATGCATGACCCCTGTGCCGCACTCTCCCTATTCACCTGATCTCAGCCCAGATGACTTTTCTTTTTTGTTTCCCTGGATGAAAAAAGTCCTCAAAGGGAAACATTTTGCCTGTGTGGAAGAAAGGAAACAAAAGATGGTAGAAGCACTAAAAGACATCAAAATCAACGAGTACAAAAACTATTTTAAGTGGTGGAAAAACTGTCTCATATAGGTGTATTTCACCAAATGGAGTGTATTTTGAAGGTGACTGAAGTTTAAACACGTGAGACTAAATAAACAATTTTTTATAAATAAATTCCATTTTTTTGGTTCCTGCTTTGTAAATATAGATTGCATAAATTTTAAAACAGAATTTTAAATTTTATCTGACTTATATAAAGATAAATTGAAATGAATCTATAAACTATATTAAACTTTAGATCCATATAATTATATCTTAGGGCTTTTTTTCTCCTAAAGACCTCACCAAATTTAGGAATTAATATATGTACATACATTTTTTAGTGGTTTTTTGTGTTGTTTATTTTTTAGTGTTAATTTTTAACTACGTGTTTTAAACTTAGTCAATACCAATTTAACTCATGCTATGGAAGCAATCGCATCTCTAATATGTATTACTTAAAATTTTAATTTGTCAATATTTATGGTACTTACTTTCCTCACATTTATTGTCTTTTTAAAGTATTTTAAGAAAATCAAATTTCTCCATTGTATCAGGGATTTTTTTTTCTTCTAAAATATTTTCAATTAGTTTTTAAATAAATATATCATATGGAATTTTCATTCAATGTAGACTCATGGATATTGAATTCCTTGAGATCATGTTTAGTGATACTTGCTCACTGCCTTGATATGAGAATGACACCTATGTAACTATACTTAGCTCTTCCTTTATTTTCTTTAGAACTATGTAAAGGTTACCCATGGTCTTCTAGCTTTAAATGCTGCTGTAGATTTTGAGCATTTTTTTTATTTTTATGTGTTTTTAATCCAGCATAGAAAAATATCATTAATTTTTTAAATTCAGAAACTAAATTATTATATATCTTTATAAATTATTTTCTACATTTTCCCTGGGTTGTAGTGAGTCCTTTCAATACTGTTAATCTAGAATAAAAAGTATTTAATTTGTTCAGAAATTCTATATGTTATTTATTAGAATTACTTTTAATTCCATTTTTATCTCTATTTCAGAGACATTAGATTTCAATGTTATTTTTAATTTGATTTCATCATTATTGTATTTATTTCCATTACCACTTAGTCCTCTTATACCCCAGTCCCCGAGCAATCACCACACTGTTGCCCATGTCCATGATTTCTTTTTCTTTTTGCTCAATCCCTCCAACACTAACCTCCTCCCTAGCTGTCACCCTGCTCTCCATCTATGAAGCTGTCCCTATATTCCTTATTAGCTCAATTTGTTCATTAGATTCCACATATGAATGAAACCATATGGTATTTGTCTTTCTCTGACTGGCTTATTTCACTGAGCATAATGGTCTCCAGGTCCATCCATACTGTTGCAAAAGGTAAAATTTTCTTCTTTTTATGGCCGAGTAGTATTCCATTGTGTAAATATCCCATAGTTGTTTTATTCACTCTTCTAATAATGGACACTCGGGCTGCTTCTATATCTTGGCAATTGTAAATTATGCTGTAATAAACATAGGGGTGCTTATGTTCTTTTGAATTAGTGTTTTGGGTTCCTTCGGATAAATTCGAGAAGTGGGACTGTTGGGTCAAAAGACATATTCATTTTTAATTTTTTGAGATATGTTCACACTGCTTTCCACAGGGGCTGCACCAGTCTGCATTCCCATTAACAGTGCAAAAGGGTTTCCCTTTCTCCACATCGTAGCCAGCACTTGTTGTTTCTTGATTTATTGTTGATGGCCATTCTGACAGGTGTGAAGTGGTGTCTCATTGTGGTTTTAATTTGCATCTCTCTGGTTATTAGTGATGTTAAAATCTTTTCATATGGCTATTGGCCATCTGTATGTCCTCCTTGGAGAAGTATCTATTTAAGTCCTGTGCCCATTTTTTAACTGGGTTGTTTTTTTTTCCTAGTGTTGAATTTTGTAAGTTCTATATAAATTTTAGATATTAACACTTTATCAGATGTATTGGTAAATATATTCTCCCATTCTGTGGGTTGTCTTTTATTTTCTTGATGATTTCCTTTGCTGTGCAAAAAGTTTTAAGTTTGATGTAGTCCCTTTTTTTTTTCTTTTGTTTCCCTTCTCTGGTGAGATTATTTGATAAAATTTGTACAAGCAATATCTGAGATTTTTCTACCTATGTTTTCTTCTATGAATTTTATAGTCTCGGGTCTAACATTTAAGTCTCTGATCCATTTTGAATTTATTCTTGTATGTGGTTTAAGAAGGTGGTCTAGTTTCATTTTTCTGCATGTATCTGTCCAGTCTTCCCAACACCATTTATTTAATAAACTATCTTTAGTCCATTGTATGTGTTTGCTTCCTCTGTCTAATGTTAATTAACATATAAAGGAATGGGTTTATTTCTGGGCTCTCTATTCTGTTCCAGCGATCTATGTGACTGTTTTTACTCCAGCACCATGCTGTTCTAATTACTATGGGCTTATTATTTAATAATAGCAAAGCTGCTATACAGGACCTTTGGTGATTACATATAAATGTTTGAAATATTTGTTGTACTTCTTTGAAATACATCATTGGAATCTTGAAGGAATTACGTTGGATCTACAGACTGCTTTGGGTAATATGGATATTTTAATGAGGATAATTCTTCCTATCCATGAACACGGTATGTGCTTCCACTTGTTTGTACCTTCTATTTCCTTCTTCAGGGTCATAATTTTCTAAGAACAATTTTTTTGCATCCTAGGTTAGGTTTATTCCTAGGTATTTTATTCTTTTTGTAGTGGTTGTGAATGGGATTATTTTCTTAATTTCCTTTTCTGTTAGTTCATTATTGGCATATAAAAATGCAACTGATTTCTAGATATTAACTTTGTATCATTCTACTTTGCTGATTTCATTTATCAGTTCTAGTAGTTTCTTAGTGGAATATTTGGATTTTTCTATGTACAGTATCATATCATCTTCAAATATGACAATATTACTTCTTCCTTTCCAATTTGGATGCCTTTTATTTCTTCTTCTTGTCTGATTGCTGTGACTAGGACTTCCAGTACTAAGTTGAATAAGAGAGGTGAAAGCAGACATCCCTGTTTTGTTTCCAATCTTAAGGGGAATGCTTGTAGTTTTTGTCCATTGAGTATGACTCTAGCAGTCAGTTTGCCATATATGGTCTTTATTATGTTTAGATATGTTCCCTCTAATCCTGTTTTGCTGAGAGTTTTTATTATAAATGGGTACTGTATTTTATCAAATGCTTTTTCTGCATCTATTTATATAATCATGTGGTTTTTATCTTCCATTTTGTTTATGTGGTGAATCACATTTATTGATTTGCAGAAGTTGTACCAACCTTGCATTCCCAGAATAAATCCTGCTTGATCATAGTGTATGATATTTGTGATGCAGTGTTGTAGTCAGTTTGCTAATATTTTGTTGAGGATTTTAGTATCTTTGTTCATCAGGGAAATTGGCCTATAATTGTCTTTCTGTGTAATGTCTGTCTGGTTTTGTAACTAGGATAATGCTGGCCTTGTAAAATGAGTTTGGGAGCCTTCCTTCCTCTTGAATTTTATTAGTTTGAGAAAGAGAGGTGTTAATTGTTTTCTTTCTTTTTTTTTGTGGAAAGTGTAGGTTGATTTTTATTAAAGCTCATTGACTATACAGAAAGCATTATTAGTTTTGTGTAATTTATTCTTTGACTACATATTGAAAATCAGATCAACCTTAAAGTTCCTGTAAAACCTGAGGATTTTCTTGTGAAACATGACATACTTTGCATCAATGAAGAGAGAACTCACAAGTTTGAGTGATATAAAGCCAACATCTCATAGAACTTGGGCATTTTCACGCTGACCGTTGCTACTTTGATAGGGCACTAGTATCCACATTTGAGGCAAAACTCACCTGTGAAGCCACCTGGTCCAGGACTTTTGCCTATTGGGAGATTTTTGATTACTGCTTCAGTTTGACTAGGTGTAATCTGTCTATTCAAACTCTCTGATTCTTCCTGATTTAGTTTTGAAAGATTGTGTTTCCAGGCATTTATCCATTTTGTCCAGGTTGTCCAATTTGTTAGCATATAGTTGTTCATAATATATTCTCACAATCTTTTGTATTTTTTTAAATTTTGGTGTCAGTTGTTACTTCTCTTTCACTTCTGATTTTTTTTTCTAATCTTTTATTTTTTTGGTTTTTCAATTACAGTTGTCTCATTTTTTTCCCCAGTGCTCCCCCCACCCAGCCCACCCCCTCTCCCACAATCATATCCCTCCCCGTTGTCCATGTCCATGAGTCATTTATACATGTTCCTTGACTAAACCCTTCCCTTACTTATCCCCCTTTTCTTCCTCCCCCTCCCCCCAATTGACTGTTATTCTGCTCCTTGTTCTATTTAGTTCATTTCATTTCTGATTTTATTTATTTTGTTCTATCTCTTTTTTCTTGATGATTCTGGTTAAATGTTTGTCAATCTTGTTTATCTTTTCAAAGAACCAACTGGGGTTCATTGATCTTTTGTATCATTTTTTTAGACTCTATTTCATTTATTTTTAGTCTAATCTTTATTATTTCCTTCCTTCTTCTTTTGGGGTTTGTTTGTAGTTCTTTTTGAGTTCCTTTAAGTGTGAAGTTAGATTGTTTATTTGAGCTTTTCTTGTTTTTTGAGGGAGACCTGTAATGCTATGAATTTCTCTCATATATTTGTAGCAGTGCTGGTTTGTTTTCCCAATGTCCCACAGATTTTGAATTGTTATGTTCTCACTTTCATTTGTTTCAAGCTACCTTTTGATTTTCCCTTGATCTCATTGTTGACCCATTCATTGTTTAATAACATGTTATTTAGCCTCCATGGTTTTGCATATTTTTCAGAATTTTCCTTGTGATTGATTTTTAGTTTCAGAATATTGTGTTCAGAGATGCTTGAAATTATTTCAGTCTTCTTATTGTTTTGTGTCCTAACATGTGGTCTATACTTGAAAATGTTCCATGTGCACTGAAAAAGTACATGTATTCTGTTGCTTTGGGATAAAATGCTGTGAAGATATCAATGAAACCATTTGATCTATGATCTAATGTGTACTTTAAGACCACTGTCTCCTTGTTGATTTTCTGTCTGGAAAATCTATCCATTGGCGTCAATGGGGTGTTAAAATTTTCAACTATGACAGTATTTCTATTGATCTCTCCCTTTATATCCATCACGATTTGCTTCACATATTTAGGTGCTCTAATACTGGGTACATAAATGTTTACAATAGTTATAGTCTCTTGTTGGATTGCTCCCTTTATCATTATGTAGTGTCTTCTTTGTCTCTTACCATAGCCTTGGTTTTAAAACTAAATTGTCAGATATAAGTATTGGTACTCCAAGCTTCTTTTCCTTTCCATTTGCATGAAATATTTTTTCCTATCTCTTTACTTTTAGTCTGTGTGTATCTTTTGGTCTGAGAAGGGTCTCTTGAAGGCAGCATATATGTGGGTCTTGTTTTCTTATCCATTCAATTACCCTATGTCTTTTGGTTGGAGCGTTTAAGCCATTTACATTTGAGGAGAATATTGATTATACATATTTAGTGCCATTTTATTGTTAGACTATTTTTTCCTCTTTTTCTTTCTTCTTTAACATTTGTTGCAGTACTTTGGTGTTAACAAATTCCTTTATTTCTCCTTTGATTTTAAAGAATAGCCTTGGCTGTAGGTCCTTGCTCTTCATTGCCTTGAATATTTCACACCATTCCCTTCTGGCCTGAAATGCTTATTTTCAGTAACATTTCAGGCCAGAAGGTGTCCCTTTATATGTAACTACCTGCTTTTCTCTTGTGGCTTTTAAGATTCTTTCCTTGTCTTTAAGTCTTATCATTTCAATTATGTGTCTCGATGTAGGCTTCTTTGGGTCCAACTTGTTTGGGACTCTCTGAGCTTCCTGGACTTATATCTATCACAAACCTGCCCCCCAAAATATATATACTAATTCTGTCTCAACCACCAAAGGTCAAGTGAAGACACAACTTGCCTTTCAAATATATACCTATACCCATTGTTGTCTGAGAGACCATTAGTGATATTATCTCTAGAACTATGGCCACTGTGATGTCAAATTCTAGTGAGATAGTTATACTATATAAACAGTGTCCTTTGTATCACAAAATCACAAGTGTGAGCAATGAAGGAATCTCAGACACTGCAAAACTGACTGATCAATGTTGACTACCAGTTTCCTGAGCCAGTCATTATTAAATAGTCAGATTCCATGCTTACAGACTTTTTAAAGGATATTTTTTTGCAATAGGGGTTAGCTACATTCTTGGTCCTAGAACAATCATTAAAATCACACTTCACACAATATTAAGATTTGTTCTTGAAAAAATTAGCCCCATTCCTTTATGTTTATATTTGACCACATTGTATCAAAAATGTATTTCTTCCATACCCTTTTCTTTACAATTCTTAAAGCACTGCGCAGTCAGCAAAGGTCATGTCACAGCAAGAATTACCGGTAAATGTTTTCTCAACACATCTGTGGCCTTCACACAGTATAATAGGTAATGAAATGGTATTACATACTTACCGTCAATGAAAACAAAAGCTCTGATTTCTGTTTATGTCTTTGTCTACCAGTTATAAAGAGAATGCTATGAGGTTATCAAGGATTCACCATGATCAACCTGTAAAGCCCCTGGATCGAGCAGTCTTCTGGATTGAGTTTGTCATGCGCCACAAAGGAGCCAAACACCTTCGGCCAGCTGCTCACAACCTCACCTGGGTCCAGTACCACTCTTTGGATGTGATCGGGTTCCTGCTGGCCTGTGTGGCAGCTGCTATATTTTTGGTCACAAAATGTTGTTTATTTTCTTGTCAAAAATTTGGCAAAGCAGGGAAGAAAAAAAAGAGGGAATAGATCATTTTAAGTGAGGTAAAGGCCTGAATGAGAAATCTTGGTCAGTTTAGCTACAATGGCCTAATGAAAATGTATCATGTTTTCAAAATTCCCATTTTTTTCTAACTTATTCTACACATATAGCCTAGAATCAGACAATGTCATTAACTAGTGACCATGTCCCATTCTTCCTTTGTCTTTTGCCAGATGGCTTTACCATCTTCCTCTCTCTTTCCTGCCACAAGAGCACTATAGTTTTACGTATATTCTATACACAATGTCAAATTTTTCTTTATTTTTAACCCTAGTGATATGCTGACTGACAATATGCTAAATTCTGGGGAACAAACAAAATGTGAGCTAAATTAGATGGATGTAAGGAACATAACACAGAAGAACAAAATTCACAGGAGTCCTCTAGAACATACAAAGCAGGGAAACATCATAGATTAGTATGTTATAAGAAAAGTATTGATTTTTTTTTCATAAAATAAAGCCCTTCTGCTTGTCTAATATTACTGGGGTTTAGAGCATAAATTAATGATGGATAGTACATCACACTAGGACAGGTCTACAAATTTCCATTGAACACATACATAGTCAAGACTTACATTGCACCTTTAGTCAACAAGTATCCTTAGGTACCCTTTAGTGCAAAGGTCTGGGTATTACCTTCAAACAAAGGAGAACAATTAAGTAATTATTTAATTATTTTTCTCAAAGACAGAGAAGGTAGCAATACGTTAAAGGTAAATAGATCACTTTTAGAGAAAATAATAGGAGATATAGAAAAAATTAGTAATTTTATGAAATTATTAATTAATGGTACAATTAATAAACTTAAAGTTTAATGTCAATTCACTATACTTAAAAATCACTAATGCTCATAATCTATAATTACTATAATTAAAGATTTACTTTCCTGTCAAAAAACTAATACCTATTTACTTGGAATGTAAGATCATTATATTATTTTTTAGTCTCTCTCATCTACAAGTTTAAATTTATCGATTAAGTGTTATCACAAGAAAATAATATATTAGCATATCTCCTTGGCCAAAAATGTTATAGTAATAATTTATCAGTGCAAAAAAGCTAATTAAAGGCAAATGTTCATATTTGAATCAGCTTTGCATTAATTTAATAAATATATTAAATATTGAGCTCTTTCCCCTTTATAAACCTAATGGCATGCCTAACTAAAGATTTAACTGATATTTGATGTATAATTAAGGAGATAAACAAATAAGATCCATTTATTTAAAAATTACTTCCAATTTAAAATTAACTATCATGAAAGCATACAAGTGTTTCTTCCCGAATATGTTCATTAAATCAAACATGAAAATAAACTCTACGAATTATCTTTTACTGGAGAATTTTTATAGTTATATTTGCTAGGATAACTGACATATTCTGTTTCTATTCCTCTGTTTTTTTCAATTATTTTTTGTTTTTACTTTTTTATTGTTTTCAAAGATACTTGAAATTTTAATTATTTTTTAAAAGTTCTTTCATTTCATTTATTTTTCTTCTAACTGTAGGGCATTCAAACAAATATCTATTACTTTAGTGACATATTTTTAAAAATCAAGAAGATAATTTCTTTACCATATTACTTAACAATATAAGAATGTTCAAAGGTATTAAGACCATGCCATATTCAAGCTTAAATGCCTCTAGGTTTGAATTAGACCAGTTTTCTTTTCTGTTTATAACCTTTGTTTTCAATCTTACTCCTTTGATGATCTCGTCCAATTAAATGGTTTCAATAAATATGGTGACCACAATAAAATTTACATTTTTTATGTTTACCTATACAGTACTCCAGTCCAACTGCTATCTTCTCACCTGTTAGGATGTTCGCATTTTTTCATTTTATTTTATTTATTCTTTTAAAGATTTTGTTTATTTGTTTAGAAAGAGGGGGAGGGAGGGAGAAAGAGAAGGAGAGAAACATTGATGTGACAGAGAAATGTCAATCAGTTGCCTCCAGTATGTGTCCAGACAGGGGAAAGAACCCACAGCCTTGGCATGTGCCTGACGGTGAATGGAACCAGCTACCTTTCACTTGCAGGACGACGCCCAACCAATTGAGCCACACTAATCTGGGCTCACATGTGTTTTAAACATTTGATATTTGAAAGTGATCTCCTGCTTTTATCCTATTCAAACAAGTTCTCCTGGAATTGTCCCTATTTCAGTTAAAAATCAAAAAGCAACTTGGCCCTTCCAGGTACTCAGGTAAAAAAATACTGGGCTCATTATTTATCTCTCTTTTTATTTTACATTGACCAATAATATCTGTCAGCATTACCTTAAAATACAGGGTGGGCAAAAGTAGGTTTACAGTTGTTCATATGGAAAATAATACAATAATTAATAAATAATAATATGAGAATAAACTGTGTTTTGCATACTCACAGCTGTAAACCTACTTTTGCTTCACCCTGTATATCTAGAATTTGCACCCTACTCTTTACCTCCATGGGTTTCCCCTGGTTGAAGATACCTCTGTCTCCTACCTAGATTAAAATGATAGACTCAACAGTATAAGCTTCAATAAAAACGAGAGGTAAACTGTCATGCTTCATGTCTCATAGAAGTGTATATTTATTATAAGTGTCTTAAGGAAGGAAGGAAGGAAGGAAGTAAGGAAGGAAGGAAGGAAGGAAGAAATCTCTACTGAAAAATTCATCCATATATAAAGGAACCAATTATCTCATTACTTTGATGTCCTTTCATCATTTAGGATGTTGTTCTTGCTTATTTGTTTAGGTAAGAACACCTATAAACTGACTCAAGATATTAAGGCAGTGAAGAACATTTTCCTGTTTAAGTTGTGTAATCAAGATACTGTACACAGGGTGCTCACCTGCTTTTGACAAGACCTTAGTAACATGGCCACACCTAAAAAGCCTAGTAAAAATTGTCCTAGATATCCATCTACCTAGTACCTGATATCTGAAATATTAGTAATTGTTAACCACTGAAGCCCCTTTTCCACTTGCCTTTTCCCTCATCTACAGCAAAGCATTTGACCACGCGTAAAGGCTAATTCTAAGAATTCTTTGAAATTAAAACAATCTCATTTAAGTTACTATGTGATCATAGCGAATATAGTCATTAAATAAAAATATACACTTGGTATATCAAAATGAATAAACTATTGATATTAATTATTTTATAGATTAGTACATTGCATCTATAATTAAGATGAATGCAAATAATTACTAAAGGAAATGATTATTACTTATAATTCACTTTTTGATCCATAATACCCCAAATGTAACATTTCAGATAAACCTTACATAATAATTAAATTTTGTAAGCTTTCACTCGATTTCATTCTCTTTTACTGTATATGCTAATATTTATTATTGTGAATCCTTTAAACATAAAATTTTGAAAAATGCTATATGCTCAGTCATTCCTACAATGCGGTCTAAATGTCTCACATATAAGAGGAATCTAATGAGCAAAATAAACTAACAAACAAAATAGAAGCACAGGCATGGAAACATGGAACAGACTGAAAGTGACCAAGGGGTGGGGGAGGGGGATAATGGTGGAAAGAAGGGAAAGGGACTAGACAAAGAACATGTGTGAATGACCTATGGACTGGACAACGGTGTGAGAATTGACTGTGGGAGCAGGGAATGGGATGAGTAGAGGAAGGCAAAGGGGGAAAAATTAGGACAACTGTAATAGAATAACAATTAAAATAATTTTATAAAATCACCTATGGGTTTGGTAGTCAAGGTAGAACGTGAAGCACATAAAACATGGCCTCTAGAGGATATGAACACATTGGCTAAGAAGGTGTGAGTTGGGGTTCTCATCAGTTGCTGACAATATCACACTGAGTGTCCTCAGGAAAAACTTTGTTATCAAATTAAAAGCATGAAACTGTACGACTTTAGATATAACTCTGAACACTAAAGTGTGATGACTCAAAAAGGAGACAGTCTAATCTGGGGTGTATTTCACCACCAACTTAATCAGAATCCTAAAGAGAAAAGAAATATAATCAGAATTTTCTCTTTAGTTCAATTGAAAAGAGTATTTTTGCACTTTGCTGAGTGTTTTTATCATAAATGGGTGCTGAACTTCATCAAATGCTTCTTCAGCATCTATTGATATGAACATGTGATTTTTGTCTTTCATTTTGTTTATGTGGTGTATTACATTTTTTGATTTGTGAATATTAAACCATCCTTGCATCCCTGGGATGAATCCCACTTGACCATGGTTTATAATCTTTTTAATGTATTGCTGGATCCGGTTTGCTAATATTGTGTGAGAATTTTAGCATCTATGTTCATCAGTGATATTGGCCTGTAGTTTTCTTTCTTTGTCATGTCTTTACCTGGTTTTGGAACTAGGATAATACTGGCCTCATAAGAAGTTTGGGAGTCTTCCCTTTTGGGGATAGTTTGAGAAGGATAGGAGTTAACTCTTCCCTAGATGTTTAGTAAAATTCACCTGTGAAGCTGTCTGGTCTAGAGTTTTTGTGTGCTGGGAGTTTTTTTATTACTCTTTCAATTTCACTAGTTCTTGTTGGTCTATTCAGGCTTTCTGCTTCTTCTTGGTTCAGTTTTGAAAGACTAGATGTTTCTAGAGATTTTCCCATTTCACCCTCATTGTCAAATTTCTTGGCTTATAATTGTTTGTAGTCATTTCTTACAATCCTTTGTATTTCTGTGGTATCGGCTGTAATATCTCCTCTCTTGTTTCTGATTTTATTTATTCAGGTTCTCTCTCTTTTTCTATTGATGAGTCTGGTTAAAGACTTGTTGATTTTGTTTATCTTTTCAAAGAACCAGCTCCTGTATTCATTGATCCTTTGAATAGTTCTTTTAGTCCCTATGCCATTTAATTCTACTCTGATCTTTTCCTCTCCTTTTCCTCTGATTATTTCCTTTCTTTGACTCACTCTGGGCTTTGTTATTGTTCCTCTAGTTCTTGTAGATATAGGGTTAGGTTATGTACTGGAAGTTTTTCTATCTTTTTTAGGTAAGCCTGTATTGCTATGAACTTCCCTCTGAGGACTGCCTTTGCTGTGTCCCATAGGTTTTGGGCTGTTGTTTATTCATTTTCATTTGTTTCCAGGAATTTTTTGATCTCTTTCTTGATTTCATTGTTAGTTCATTCATTATTTAATAGCATGTCATTAAGTCCTCACAAACTTGAATGTTTTTGAGCTTTTTCTTTGAGGTTGGTTTCTAGTTTCAAGTCATTGTAATCTGAGAAGATGCTTGATATGATTTTAATTTTCTTGAATTTGTTGAGGCTTGTTTTGTGTCCTACCATATGGTTTATCTTTGAGAATGTTCCATATGCATTTGAAAATAATGTATATTTTTCTTCTTTGAAGTGAAAGGTTCTATATGTATCAATTAAGTCTATTTTCTCTACAGTGTTTTTGTTCAATGTCAGAATATCCTTGTTGCATGGGCAACAGCAGACCCTCCATATCACCCTGCCCAGGCTCTGTAGCTTCAGCTTCACTGGAGAGGACACTCCAGCGTCATCGCAAGATGTCGATTCAACACGGGAGGAGACAGATACCGTGTCACTCCCGAGTCGGACTGCACAGCCATTCTCGGCGGTGCAGATAGACTCTTAAGAAGCTACACCATCATCTCTCAAGACGGACGGCTGCCGACAATGGCTTTTACTAAAATAGAAAACAATTTAGAGGAATAAGTTCTGTAAGATGAATATGTTCTTTTGGATTTATTTATTTCAAGAAATCAAAGCAATATTTAGGTGGAAAGTTTTAGAAGTCATTTGTAATAGAGTCAACCATATTTTAATGACTATGTATGGTGTCAGATGGGTACTACAGTTATCAGGGTGATCATTTTGTAATTCTATAAATGTCTAATCACTCTATTGTAAATTTGAAACTAATATATTGAATGTCAACTGTAACTGAAGAATAAAAATCTTATTTAAAAAAAAGAAGTTATTTGGTTAATACAAGGTCTCGATCTCAGCAAATAGCAAAAGAACTAGATTAAGGGTCAACAGTATAAAGGAGACCATGGAAATGAGAGATCCAAACACTGGGTTAATTCTTTACCAGCATAATGGCCAATTTTTTGAAGTAATAAAGACAATTGCATTCTAAGTCTTCTAAGAAATATGGAGTGTTAGGGATTTTGGAAGGAAACAGTATTAAGAAGGAAAAGACAGTAAATAAATAAATATAGTAACAATATTGTGCTTAGCAATCAATAGGGACTGAAGAGAAAGACTATCTTTTACTTGGGTTGTAGGAATATGAACAAAATCTCTTCTAAGAATGTTGCAAGGTAAAGTGTTCCTGGAAGAGCACTTGATTTCTGTTCATGGTTAAATGTTTATTGCTGTTTGAAACTTTATTCAATAGTCTGAATATCCTTTTTATTCCAGTCAACTTATACCTGCAACCCAACTTCTACTGAGAGCTGCTATTACAGGAGAAAATGAATCAATATTTATTAGGCATACAGAATGAGATACAGCATTTTTCTTGGCTCTCTAAATAATCTCAGTCTATAATATCATATTTATTCTTCTACTCTCACTTTCCACACATGCACAGACACAAACCACACAATAAACCACAGTTCTTTACACAGTCATCTCATATAAATGATGCAAAATGGAAAAAATTGTTCTTCCCCCAAAAGTCACCTATTAATATAGAAGTTCATGCAGTGTGAAAACCCGTCATGAGTTACAGCCCTCCTGAAAAAACTTGGATAATGTAGGAGGTACAGACTATTTATTGGGTGTGTTAATGTAAAAGGAATTACATTGATGTATATTATTAAGGTAGAGGCATAAACAGGTGAGTAGGTGGATGAATGATTACTCACTTCATATCGTGAAACATTATCATCTACCTAAATATGAATACCCAAGGGGTATATAAACATTTCCATGGAGCTGTTTTACTAAATCAGTTGCTTAAAAAAAAAAAAATCTGGTAAATCAGTGGTCCCAACCTTTTGGGCACCAGGGATCGGCTTCATGCAATACAATTTTTTTTATGGCCTGGAGGGGTCAGGGGTGGAGTGATGGTTTTGGGATGGTTCAAGCACATTGCATTTATTGTGCACTTTATTTCTATTATTATTACATTGTAATATATAATTAAATAATCATACAACTCACCACATGCTATGGTTATCATGTGAGCTTACCAAAACTGTGACTGAGACAAGTTCACACTGCAAGAAAGGCACAGATGGAAGTGGTAAATAAAATAATGAGTGGGCCATGTGTAGACTAAAACAAGAGATTCTAACTTAAAACCTGCCACCAGATGCAGTTTAATTGTCACTTGCCACTCACTGTTAAGGTTTTGATATGAATCTGCAAGCAATTGATTTACTATGGTCTCTGTGCCGTCAAACCACTCTGTTAAGTATAATCTGTATTTGCAGCCGCTCCCCAGCTCCACCTCAGGTCATCAGGCCTTTGATTCTGATAAGGAGAATGCAACCTAGATCCCTCACATGCAAGTTCACAGTTGGGTTCACATTTCTACAAGAATCTAATACTGCCATTGATCTGACAAGAGGTGGAGCTCGGGCTGTAATTCAAGGGATGGGGACGCCTGAAATCCAGATGAAGGTTCGCTCACTTGCTTGCCACTCACGTTCTGCAGTATGGCCCAGTTCCTAACAGGCCCGGGGCGTGGGGACCCCTGTGGTAGATCATATTGATTCCTAAACCTACTGCTAATCTTGTGTATATTTTATCTAATGATGTTATCAGCTTTTTGGCCTCAGGTAGAAATCATATTTCTTTACATCTTTGTACGAAAGCATGAATCTTTGCTCATATACATTGTTTTCAGTCTCAGATCTAATCACTAATTACAAACGTCAACTATATTCTTCACATTTATAATTTTCAATCTATATTTCAGGTTATTATGACCCCATGTTTAAGTTATTAAATACACATTTTTAATCAATTTCCCTTTTTTAAACTCTTGCCTTTGTATGCTATTCTGTTTAGCTGCCAGAATTGTTTGCTAAAGAAAAAAAAAATGATTTTGATTTTGTGATTACTCTTTGAAATTTCAGTAAATAAGCTCTGCCTTTAAATTAAAATCTAAATGATTCAAGACTACATATTGTCTCCCATTTCAATCTTTCTCCTATAACCCACTGCCACTACTTTCTCCATGATCCATACCCACCAGAATGCTTTCCACATATCCATAAATTTTTCTCATTCCTCTATTCATTGTGAAATCTGTCCTTTTGCCACACTCTGCCTACCAAGGCTTTCATCTCACCTTATATATTTTCTACCTTACTTTGAGTCAAAAGAGGTGACTGTGTGTATTTTCTGGAATTCTGAACATCCTGTACTAGTTATATTACTCTTATCAAAATATTTCCCATGTGTATCCAAGCAAATTATCTGCTGCTTCACATAGGGAAACACCTGCAAACAGAGTGGAATGGATGTTGAGTGTGTGTGTTTCTGTGAGTGAAATACTCACTTTAGAACTTTTTTTTGTTATTTTCCTCATCACCATTCTAGGAAATATATGTATCTCTATTTAATGTATTTTATTTTTAAGTTCTAGAAGTAAAAAGTTTTTCCCATATGTTTTATTTTTTTTATTACCTCAATAAACATTAACCTTGCACGTAATGCATGAACATTTTCCTTTTAAAGTTAATTTTTAACTTATTATGTCTTAATTGTCATTTGGTTCCTGAACTCAGCAGAAATACCCTAAAACCTCTTCAGAACAGTGTGACGGACCTGCTGTCATGTTATCTGAGAAGTGGGCTTTGGCAGTTCTGCTGCTGCAACTCTGCTGCACTGGCTGTGGATTCTGTGGGAAGGTCCTGGCATGGCCCTGTGACATGAGCCATTGGCTTAATATAAAGATCATCCTGGAGGAACTCATAGAGAAAGGACATGAGGTAACAGTGTTGACTTTTCCACATACTAAGCTCATTGACTACAGTAAACCTTCCCCAATAAACTTTGAGGTATTGCCTTCACAAGTTCAGAAAGAATCAGTGGAAAATATACATGACAAGCTTCTGGACCTAATTCTTAATGTCTTACCGAACTTAACACCCTGGCAATCAACGATAAAATTGCAAGAATTTTTTATTGAAGCAACTGCAATTTTAAAACTCCAGTGTGAGGGTGCAGTCTATAATCAGACATTCATGAAGAAGCTCCGGGAAACCAACTACGACGTCATGCTTATAGACCCTGTGATGCCCTGCGGAGAGCTGTTTGCTGAATTGCTTGCAGTCCCTTTTGTGCTCACATTAAGAGTGTCTGTAGGAGGCATGAAGGAGAAACACTGTGGGAAACTTCCAGCTCCACCTTCCTATGTTCCTGTTCAGATGGTGGCACTAACAGACCAAATGACCTTCCTGGAAAGAGTGAAAAATACAATGCTTTCAATTTACTTCGACTTCTGGATGCGGGAGTATGATGTTCAGCTTTGGGACCAGTTTTATAGTAATGCATTAGGTAAGAGATCCTGTTTTTATTTTAAAGCTGTCATCAAAATAAATTTAGAAATATAAGTAGATACAAGGAATGCATTTTAAAGTATCTGTCTTCCATTTAAAACTCTACCAGTGACAGTAATCAACTGGATATCAAAAAGCTGAGTGGAAATGAAAATAAGAAATTTTGCCATGCTTACTCTGTCTTTATAGTCATCAAACCATTTCTCATAAGATAACTTGATACTTGTTAGGTTCTTGTCCAAACAATATAAAACACACAAAAAAATGTTAATCCTCTAGAAGATGGAATCTATGTCATATTTGGATATTACATATAAGTCTAGTACATTGAGTTTCCATATTACAGGAAGTTATAGCTATTCTTGGGAAAGAGAGGATAATGTTTATTCTAAGAGCAAGCTAACCTTCTTGCCTGACACCATTAATAACTAAAATGATTATTATTAACAAAGAGATTGTATTTAATTACCTGAACCTGCTCCAAACATTTTTTGTAATTAGCCCTGACTGGTGTGGCTCAGTGGATTGAGTGTCAGCCTGCAAACCAAAGGGTCACTGGTTTGATTCCCAGTCAGGGCACATGCCTGGGTTGCAGTCCAGGTCCCCAATTGGGGGCATGTGAAAGGCAACTGCACATTAATATTTCTCTTCCTCTTTCTCCCTCCCTTCCACTCTCTCTAAAAACAAATAAATAAAATCTTTAAAATAATTTTTATAATTAGTGATGATTACCCTCATTTTTATACCATCTTTACTGGAACAGGTGCCCACCATTCTTATCCCTCTCATGAACTTCAAATGAAGCTTCTGAAAGTCCTATTTGGACAGCTTCATCACGCCTGGTCATGACAAAGATTCCTAGGATGCTTTATAAATATTTCTTGGAGAAATGCTGTACAAAAACTTGAAAGAGTGACTAGAAAACTCTAAAAGACTTTGTGTCTTGAGCAGTGAAAGAGAATAGATTTTCTTAATGTCACTGATATACACCTATTCCAACTGTTTTTAATTCTTTCTCTTTTCTGCTTAAAAATACTCTGATTTGCAATTTCTCACACTAAACTGTGATCTGAAGCAGTCAACTCAGGTAGGCTTCTACTCCAACTATCTTTAAGAAACACAGATAAAAACAAAGGATCATATCTGTCACTAAATATATAATCTAATTTAATTCACTGAACATCTAATTGTTTCACAGAACTGAAGTTCAAAGAAGCCCACTTCAAAAATCCTTTGATGTAGACATAATTTGAACTTAAATGTATTGAATTGATATAATCAATTAATTGTACTAATTAATTATGCATGTCTGGGAGCACACTACATACTAAGCTCTATAGACTTAAGTAAAAAAAATACAAGAATCTTGGCTCAGTAACTGTAAATTATAATACATCACTGTTACATTTTGGTATAATAGGATTATGAGTAAAGACCTTTGAAAAATCTCAACTTGAGAAAAAGAGGACAGAAGCATTTTCTAAGGAGAAGGGAGAAAAAAAGAATCTTCTATTAAACAAAAGTTATACTAGCCATGAATTCAGGCAACCCCTAAGAAGTCTTTAAAATTAAAAACCATCCCACTTGACTCATTGGGTAGCTTAACATAGCAGGTTCATATGATAATAATATCTACTTGGTAGCTAAAATTTAACCCATTAATTAAATATATATGTATGTGTGTGTGTGTGTATGTGTGTGTATATATATACATACTATACATAAATATACAATATATTTTGAATTATCCATTCTGATTATATAACTCAATTTTATGCAAATTATATAACTAAAAGACAAGGGGTATTTGTCAATTTTATTTTACTGTTTTATGTCCATAATTCCTCACATATAATGTTTCAAATATGAGTTATATAATTATTTAAAGACTTAAATTCACTTTCATTCTCTTTCCTTTTATCTCATCTATACTCATTATTGTGAAGCATTGCTTTAAATGTAGAATTCTCTTAACTGCTTTAAGTTCTGTCTTTCTAAAATGAAGTGAATGTCATATAAACTAAATCACCTAGGGAAAAAATGATTATGTGAAATAAGAGAATGACTAATAAAAATATCACATTGAGTTTTGTAATCATGCAGGATTTGAGTCACAAAAAAATAGGCATCTAGGGGGCAAAAACACATTAATTAAGAAGCTAAGAAGTGGAGTTCTACTGCAGTCTCTGGCAATTTCAAACTGAGTGTCCTTGGGCAAAGTTACTCTATTGTCAGTTTATAGCCATTGGACTATATGACCTTAGATAATATTTCAAACATTAAAAAGCGATGACTCTAAAGTGAGGCTTTCTTCCGTGGGTGTATGTCACCACCAACTTTGATTAGAATCCTAAAGTGAAAAGGATTCTCACCTCGGTTTTTTTTTTCCCCTTTCTCTTAGTTACAAAAAACTGTATTTTTTGTAAATATAAATTATTGACTTGGTTATTTGAAATTATTCACTCTTCTGCATAAAAACCCCAAATTAATAACTTAAATGTATATCCTTGGAGACACATCAGTAAGGCCACAGTAGAGTATAGTAGTGAGTGATGATCATGGCATATACTTATGGACCACACATCCCCCAAAGGGGGTCATCCTGAGTATGAATTACTCAGGGAGTTCTTACTAATAAAATAGTGGCCCATTAAGACCCCACCTCCAAGATGGCGACACCCAGTGCATGGGGCTGAGACCTGCCTCTGCTCAGCCACAAATTATAGTGTTGTTGGTGTTTTGGGGGCTGCGGACCAGCCTGGGTCATGGCTTCTCTGGTGCAGCTGCTTTTATTATCACCTATGAATATGTGAAATGGTTTTTGCATGTGATTCATCTTCATATCTGATGCCTGTGAAGCACATGTTGGCTGACTCTGCTGGAGAAGTGGTTGCCTGCCTGATTTGAGTTCCTTTGGAAGTAGTTAAGCAGAGGGCTCAGGTTTCTGCTTTTCTGAGAATGTTTCAAATTTTCTCTAACAACTTATATCAAGAGGGCATCCAAGGACTGTATCGAGGCTACACAAGCACAGTTTTGAGAGAGATTCCTTTCTCATTGGTCCAGTTTCCTTTGTGGGAGTCCTTAAAATCCCTCTCGTCCTGGAGGCAGGATTAGATGGTGGGTTCTTGGCAGTCAACAGTCTGTGGCGCTTTTACAGTGGATTCGCAGCTGCAGTCACCACACCTCTGGATGTGGCAAAAACAGGAATCATGCTGGCAAAGGCTTGTTCCAGCACTCCTACTGGGAATGTCCTCTACCTTGCACAGGGTCTGGTGAACACAGGGACTGTCAGGATTATTTGCAGATATCTTCCCTTGAATGGCAGCAATCAGTCTGGGAGGCTTCATCTCTCCTGGTGCATACAACCAAACTCACAACTTGTTCTTGGAACTTGGCCAAGAGAGTCCATGAATCCCATGGTCCCCTATCCCCTTTTTTCAAGAAGTGGCCATGCTGTGAGTGCTGTTCCCATCTGGCGAGCAGTTGTTCACCATCTGAACCATGAAACACAGTGCTGAAATCCAGCTCGATGGAGTTCACATGGAGGATGTGTTGTCAGTGCTACGGGTTGGCAAGAATGATGTCATCAGCCTATTTGCCAGAAAGTTAAGAAAGAGAGAAAACGATGTCCACATCAGAACCCCTCAATAAATAAGTTTGGTGATGCTGAATAAAAACAGAGGTCCATCAATTGAAGTGATGAAATAGAAATCAGAAGGATAAGGTGGACTGATATTGATGGGATCCTATAACAATATGGGTAACCAACCCTGTGATTAAAACATGCTGGGTTGGGGAGGGACGGGGCGTGGACGTATTTCTGACTGGAAGACTAGAAACCACTGAGAGGCAATTTGGTGCAGATATTGCGGGGTTAATCTACTGTCTGCCATTCAATTGAAGAGAAAAATTAGTAATAAATTTATTTAGACAACAGTTTGGAGTTGTAGTTAAGTGTTTGGTTTAATTTATCATGTAAAAATAAACTTACAAATAACCCCATTTTTCCTTTTTTTACTTTCATGTTTACTTCTTTTATCTCTCTCTTTCTTTTATTACATGTTATTGTATTAATACCCCTTTTCATTTCACATCTAGAAGCCGCATTATTCTAGAAGACCTAAACTTATTTTTCCCTTGATAGCTAATTATCAAATTAGTGATGCAATTTCCCCATTTAACTTGTAGTCTAATTCTTTCTACCCAACTTAAATTTTTTTTTCTAGGAAGACCCACTACATTATGTGAGACTCTGGGGAAAGCTGATATTTGGCTAATTCGAACATACTGGGATTTTGAATTTCCTCGTCCATACCTACCTAATTTTGAATTTGTTGGAGGATTGCACTGCAAACCTCCCAAACCTTTACCTGAGGTAAGACTATAACATTGAAGGATTATACGTACCTTATGACATGATACCTGATTTCCCTTTAAAGATTACAATCTTAATAACAGAGACATGATGCTGAACATCTTTGGATGACCAAATCCATTTTCATTTTCCATGTCAGAAAGGCTCTTGTAAGATTATATATATATATATATATATATATATATATATATATATGCACATACATACATATATATATATATATATATATACATGCATTTAAAGTAAAGATAATTTATAAGAGTGACAGGAAACTGGGTCCATGAAAATCACTAAGTAGACTGCTGTAGTATTCTTCACAAGCTTGATAAAGTTACAAACAAGAACATATATCATGATGATAGAGAGATGAGCATGCTTTCATGAGACAAGGCAATAAAGAAGACGACTTGATTTCTAGTTTAAATGTTTATTTGATAGTGATGGCTTCTACTGAAATAAGAAACATGAGGTAAAATTTATTTGAGATTAATACAATGAGTCTATATTGTGACTACTCACCTAAAAAAGCAAGCAAAATTTTTGAGAAGTCATTTGGGTAATACGAGATCTCAATCTCAGTTCACAGTAAAGGAAAGATTGGAAGTCATCAGCATAAAGTAGAGTTCATGAAAATGAGAGACCCAATCTTGACCTGATTCTTTACAACCCCAAGACATTTTTGGGAATGAAAAAGATAATTGTATACCACATTCTTAAATCTTCAAAAAAAAAATGTGGAGTGTCAGGGATGTTGGAAGGAAACAGTTTTAAGAAACAAATGAGTAATACATAAGTATTACATGGGCACTGTGTTGAACTATCATTAAGTAATGAGAAGGAAAACCCTTGTTTACTTGTCCTGTGAGAATATTAACAAAATCCCTTTAGGAAGTTTGCAGGGTACATGGTTTTCCCAGGGTAAATCTTGATTTATTTTTTGGTAAGGTGTATATTAATGAATGATATTTCATTTCAGAATCATGAATATCCTTTTTCTTACCAATCAAGTTACATGTATAGCTGCAAATCATGTTCTATTAAGACTTGATGTAATGGACCAATATCTAACCTGAGAAATCAAGAAAGAGGTGGCAATTATTTCTATATGGCTCTCTAGATAATCTCCCATGCCAAACTCATTTTTACCCTCTCATTCCCACTTTTACACACATACACATACTCACAGCCACACACACACACAATAAACAGCATCATTTCACAAAATCATCTCAGATAAAATGAAAGGAGGAAATTTATCCTCTTCTAAATTCAACTTACCTATTGATAAGGAGCTTGTGCAGTATGCATACCAATCATGGCTTATGATTGTTCTGGAAGACTTATTCTACTTGCTGAATTCACAGATTGAAAAGCAATGATGAGGCAGTAGCAGTTTGTTCTGTGAGTTGGTGGCATGGCAACAGGTTCTTAGGAATGGAAGGCTCAGGCATGGAAGGCATTGCTGGGTTCATCACGGAGTCAGAGCAAACACTGGAAGGACCTCTCTAGACTGCAGAAAACCTCCACTCTGTGTACAGTCTCACAGATAATGCTGAGAGGATAGTAAAAAAAATAAGAATACTAATGGGGAAAAGTCATCAAAACAGAAAGTGGATCTCCGGTCTTTGCCACCTTGTGCCTACCTGGATGAGACAGTTGTGCTTATCTTATTACAGGAACTTGCTGTGCTGGCAAAGGTATCTTATAAAAAACAAGGCACAGTTTAAAGATTGAAACTGACTTACTGGGAAAAACAGAAAAAAAACTGGTTTCTACTGTAGATTTACATGATTAAAAGGCAGCTTTAATTGGCATAATCCCCCCCCCCTTTTGGAAATATAAGAACCTTCAGGACAACAACTTATTACCAGAGTTGAAAAAGAAAACGTATTTCACTTATTTTGATTTAATCATCATACTTATTTAATGAGTGTATTCTGTGCAATTTTTTCTCAGATTGTCTTTAACGTTATTTTTAAAATGACCTTCAAAATAAACTTAAAACATCAAAAAAACGAATGATGAGAGGTCCTCCAATCAAGAACATTCACACATGTGCACTTATACACACACACACATACACACATATATATAAATACTTTATTCAGACTGTATGTGTTCAGGAAGGTGAATCAAAATTGTAACAAAATAATTTTTGTTATGTCAGATATGTCCTCCCAACATTAATGAAGCTTACACTGTCAGCTTTGATATCAGCTTTTTTTTTTTTTGATCATTTAGCAGCCTAATTTAATTGGGGGACATGGTGGCCCCACAGCCGCCACAAAAGATTTCACACGGAATGCATGTCTAGAGGATGTCATTCTCACAGTATACAATCTGACTGGTCCCAAATCCAGAGTTTCCCGTGGCCAACTTGCACAACTCTAAATGGTGAGGCAGTTTAATTCACAGAAGTTAACTATGTATGAATTCGGTGCTAAGGCTCAAATATCAACATGTAGCTAGTGCCCACTGTCTACTGAAATGGGAGTTTTATACATCAGGAAGACAGGCAATCACTGTCTCCTAGAAGTAACTTATGATCATAGAGCAGTATAAATATGTTATCTCCTTTTCTAATACATTACTTATACCACAGTTCTAACAAATACCTGCTTAGCCCTATACATAAAAGGGGACCTAAGTATGAGAAAACTACCATTGAAGTCAAGTTATGATTTATTAGATGTAAACTATCAGAAACCTAATTCAGATCCATTTTGGTGTTTTCTTTTGAGGAATATTTTTATGAGTTTGCAAACTACTGTTTTTAAGACAATTAAACCTGGTGAGTAACAGTGTCCATCAACCATGAAAAGTACTATATTCTTACCCCGTCCTTTTGTATAATGGTTTGACTACATGGCTAGTCACTAATCAATGATTATGTATTTAAGCCATGGATTTTATTTATTTATACTAAATTTATTGCAATAACATTAATAAATGTATATAGATTTCAAATATACCATTCTGCAATACTTCATCTGTATATTGAAATATATACCTCCTGTAAAAGGGACTGGGTAGTTCTAGGGTCAAAAGATAAAAAACATTCTAATTATACCTCTAAAAATTCTCTTGAATCTTTATTGTAGAACTATAATTAACTTTATTTTATTCCCTATGATGATGTACCTCTGTGATACAAAGGATTTTTTATCTACAGGAAATAGAAGAGTTTGTCCAGAACTCAGGTGAAGATGGTATTGTGGTATTTTCTCTAGGTTCAGTTGTCCACTTTATCACAGAAGAAAAGGCCAATCTTATTGCCTCAGCCCTTGCTCAGATTCCACAGAGGGTAAGTATACCTTTAATCCTGCTGGGCAGCTTCTTACCATTTGAAAATGTGACTAATAGTGTCTTTTGAAATAAAAGTTGAATTTCATTTTACAGTTAACATATCAGGTACCATATTAAATAAAAATCTGTAAATCATTAAATAGTGAGTGTAGGCATATTTGAGCCTTACCTGCTGAGCTTTGCTGTTACTATGGAAACACATCTTTTTAGAATCATTTGTTTAATAAAATAGAGATGAAAACATTAAGTGTATTGTTCATGAAATCTTAAGGCTTGTTCTGAATACTCCTAAAATAGTTCTGAAGTGCATTCACTCCAGGAAAAGGGAGAAATGAAATGACAAAAAATAGAGATAAATCATATACAAGAATATCCTCCATATCTTTCTTTGTATTAGGTCTTGATTCATCATAGCTGAGCATAGAAGTAGTAACCTAGGTTCATTTAGTCTTTTAAATTAGAGTTTTCTAGAATTAAAATGACATAGAAAATTTAATATTATAGTCTAGCAATTTGCATGTCCTAATTTATAATATTCAACTAATTTTAACATTATCAGCACCATTCTAGACTCTGCTCTTTAAATGTTGTTATTTATAAGATATCCAAGAGCTCTTTTTATTTGTATATTTGGTTAAATTTTATAATATTATATTTAAAAATTCTATATAAAGCTAAACATGATAATTGCAAAACCAAACAGGATGCTTCATTGAACTTTGGAATATAAGCAAAAGCACTATCTTATTCTTACTTAAATAAAAAGAAATTATGGAGGAAAAAAGAAGATAGAAAGAAATGCAGGATGAAAAGATAATCAGTCACCAAAAAATAAGCAGACAAAATCTAAAGCAATAATATGTATATGAAACGCTAATTTGAAGATAGAGCTAGGAATGCCATTGACATCAATTTATACAAGGTCATGTGGCCATAAAAATTTTAACTTCCAAACTCTGATTCATTAAGCTAATACACATTATTTTCTAATTCTTCATTTACATCCTCACTCCCAGAAGTTCTTAAACAATAATAGAAAAAAATGATAGCATACCTAATAGACAGCTACCACAAAGGCTTTTAAAAAGGTGAATGTAAAAAAATCCCACTATTTCTTTCAGTGTTTACAAAATACACTTCTATACTCCTTTGTCAACTGCCATCTTAAGTAGGTTAAATGCATGACTTATGCCTAACTCTACAACCTTAAAATGTCATGATCCTGTAAAATATATACACTGTCTCCCACAGGTTTTATGGAGATTCAAAGGAAAGAAACCAGCCACATTAGGAGCTAATACTAGGCTCTATGATTGGTTACCCCAGAATGACCTTCTTGGTAAGACTGTGGGGGAAAAAAGCTGTGTATTTGTTGATGGACAAGTTGATTAATTCTTTAAAAGCTAATATTAAAATAAAAACTAATATCAACAGTTAACAATTGTAAATGTTTCTCATTTTACCTCTAATTTAAAAACATATAATTAATGATTTGATCGTTAATTATATAGACTCATACTTGCTATAATTCAGATAAGATTTTCAGGCAACAAAGAGGGAATTAATGCCTCCTTTTCCTGGGATAGCAATTTTCTGTGGTAGCAATGCCCCACAGAAAGTATTGTAGAAAATATTTCCTTCCTCAGTAATTTATCCTATAGTTCTTCCTCTTCTGACCTGAATTTTTCTTTATGTGTTATAATGAAATTTTCACTCATTTCTCATTCTATCTCCAAACTAGGTCATCCAAAAACCAAAGCTTTTATTACTCATGGTGGAATAAATGGGATCTATGAAGCTATTTATCATGGGGTCCCTATGGTGGGGGTTCCCATGTTTGCTGATCAGTATGATAACATTGCTCACATGAAGGCCAAAGGAGCAGCTGTGGAGGTGAACATAAACACAATGACAAGTGCAGATTTGCTCAACGCCTTGAGAACAGTCATTAATGATCCTTCGTAAGTACTACCATTTTTGAAAGGATTATCATTGATTGCATTATGCACCATACAAGAAAATGTTAGAGATCATGCTTACAGACATTTTAATGGAACTTTTCCCATAATCTTGGACTGTTCAGTATCTGGGCCTTAGACATCTCCTGGAAAATATAGTTGATACAATGTCACTTTTCCTGCTGGAAAAATTAGGCTTCAATTAACGACTGTTTTATTCTGATTCTTTGTATGTATGCATTTAAGTACATTCTATTAAGAATATATTTCTTTTACAATCTCCACATTATATGTGTAAAATTCTGTACAGAGAACTGAGTTCATGTAACAACAATTCGGTGGCTCTTAGATCAATTTTTACAACCATGTATCATATAACTAACAAAAATAATTTCATTACTGTCTTTCCCTTTTTGCCTTCCTTCTTATTTGCTTCTAGTTATAAAGAGAATGTAATGAGGTTATCAAGGATTCATCACGATCAACCTGTAAAGCCCCTGGATCGAGCAGTCTTCTGGATCGAGTTTGTCATGCGCCACAAAGGAGCCAAACACCTGCGGCCAGCCTCCCATGATCTCACCTGGCTCCAGTACCACTCTTTGGATGTGATCGGGTTCCTGCTGGCCTGTGCAGTCACTGCTACATTCTTGATCACCAAATGTTGTTTATTTTCTTGTCGAAAATTTGGTAAAACAGGAAAGAAGAAAAAAAGGCACTAGATCTTTCCAACTTTGGCAAAGGTCTGAGAGGAAAATCCTCTTTATTCCTTTACCTCCTTCCTGTTTTCAAATTTCCCATTCCCCTTTTTCAGCCTAAAGAAAAAACCTACAATTCCATAAGAGCATTAACTGGTGAGATGTCCCATTCTTCCTTTTCCCAGTCCCAGTTTATTGTTATCCTCTTCCTCTTTACCTACTTTCTGACATAGGGATATTAATATCTCTAAAAATCCTATTCTTGATATTACTATTTTAATTTTATAACTTTTAGTGATATGGTGATTGCTGGAGAGAACAAAATATGAGCTGAATTTCATGGATATAGGGAGCTTAAAATAATACAATTCACAAATTGCAGCAGATCATAGAATCAGGGAAGTAGTCTCAAAAATTAGTTTGCTATGAAAATATGATTTCTTTTTTAAATAAAAATAAGCCTCTTTACTTGTCCAATGTTATTAGGATTAGGTTAAAATTGAAAATAATGATGATGGGACATTCTGCTTTAGAATGTTTACAAAGTTTCCATGAAGCTCAGACTTAGTCTGCTCAGGTGTCATAACAAGATTCTCCAGACTCCATGGCATAAGCAATGGAAATTTACTTTTCTCAATTCAGGAGGCTACAAGTGCAAGGTCAAGATGTCAGCAGGGTTTGTTTCTGGGAAGGTTCCCGTTTCTGACTTGCAGACAGCCACCTTCACCCTTTGTCCTCTTGGGGCCTTTTCTCTGTACGCCCATGGTAAGAAAAAAATGCTTTTGTCTCTTCCTCTTCTTACATGGACACAGTCTTATGGGGTTAGAGACCACCCTCATGACCTAATTTAATCTTAAATATATTGTTAAAGGCCTATTCTCCGAACATAGTCACATAGGAAGTCAAGGCTTCAAGATATAAATTTGAGAGGGGTTCACTATTCAGTCCATAACAAGCTCTACCAAATAATTATGTTTATTTTTGCTTTTAATCAACAAATATTTTGTGCCTTTTATATACAAGGGACAATTCTGAGCATTTTCTTAGACAATAAAGATAATCAATTGAATGATTATTTTTCAACAAGCGAAAATGTCAGTAATGTTTTAAAGATAAACAGATTCTTTTAGGAGAAATAAATTAAACAACTATAGAAAATTTGTGTCACTAATTTTAATAAGATTTTTAAAGACAAGTAAAATTGATCATCTTAAAGTTAAATAACATTTCATTATAATTAAAGTTACTAGTATTCATAATTTAAATAATAATTCTTTTTTGTGAGGATTTATTATTTTTTGGCTGTTCTTTTTTCTCATTTTTAAAATTTTATTGTTGCTGAATTATATAACCAAAGAAATAGTTTCCCACAGAAAAAAAGTCATATACTCTGAATGCAAGACCATTATAATTTTTCCAGTCTCTAAGTTCTACAAATGTAAATTTATTAATTAATTGTTATTTAAGAGTATGAGATATTAGAAGACCTGGTGCAGTAAATATTTATCAATGCAGTACTCTAATGTAAGGTTAATATTCATATTTTAATCAGCTACACATTACTTTAAAAAACATATTAAACATTGCAGTGAGTTTACCTCTCATAATCACCTTTTTTGACTCAAAGTCTATTCTAAGTATGGGCACACCCTTTTTTTCTGGATATAATTTGCTTGGAGTATCATTTTCCATCCTTTACTTTGAGCCTGTGCTTGTCTTTGGAGCTGAGATGGGTCTCCTGAAAGCAGCATAAGGTTGGGTCTCATTGTTTAATCCATCAAACCACTCTGTGTCTTTTGATTGGTAAGTTAAGTCCATTTGCATTTGTGGTGATTATTGATATAAAAGGACTTGCTACTCACATTTTATCTTTTGTTTTCTGGGAAGCTCTGTATCTCTCCTGCTTAACTAGGAGTATATCCAGGCTTTGTGAACCACTCCATATTCCCTCTTCACCATCCTTGGTCACACTGTTCTTTCTCCATATTCAGCCACCCTCACAGTGACAGGAGAGGGCTGTTTCAGAAGCAGTGACTGCTCATCGTACATGAGGAGAAGCCTTAAGAAATGGGGATTATTTTTGTTTTATAGCTCCAAGAATGAGTATCAAGTGACATGTCAAAGTACTAAAAAGCAAACTTTTTCCCATAATCCTATATTTTTCTATTGCTTCCCTGAAATGTCAATGCAGCCTGAGAATTTTGTCAAAAATAAACTCATTTTTAAAACTCATAACACCTTCCTTTTCCATATTCCTAACTGCAGTCCATATTGAGATTTTGTTAGTTTGTTCTTACCTGTTTCCTACCACTTAGCTACTGGAAAAGCAAATAAAGTATTTACACAGCCCATAGAATGACAAATATCATTATACCAGAGACTATAAAGTGGAAGTCTTTGTATCTTGCTTTGGAGTTGCTCACTTGGAGAATAAGTACCACATGTTACATAAGAAGCAGAGATGTAACCCCTAATGCCTCTCCCATCTCTGACTAATGAGGCAAAGTTGCCATCTGTGGCTGTTGAGCAATTTGTTAACAAAATATCCAATGTTTAACTTTCTTAATATGTTTCTGTTACATTTAACAACTTTATTTCAGGAACAACTCACTCACCAACTCTTTTATCTCCTAGATGCAATAAAACAGGGAGATTCCAAAGGAAAAGAAAATGGAATTTTTGGAATCCAACCCTTCAGATAGTCACAATATATGATAGCTCTAATTCTTTCATTCTGTCATAAAGAAATAGAAGTTCCTCTTACTATCAAATAAGAATGATCATCAAAAAGATTTTATTATTTTCTATTAAGAAGAAAGAATTAGTTGATCAGGCAATTTTCTTTCAATGAAGTCTATTATTTTAAAAACAATCTTCATATAGAATATAGTACTTTGAAAATAGTGTGAAAAAAGTTTTCAGGAAAGAAGGTGTAGTCGCCCATGCTATACTCACTAGGAACCTACCTATTCTAACAATTGTTTACATGGCTTCTCACAATACCAATTTGAAATATTCAGTCAAGTTACTAATAATTCTATTTTGGAAATAGGTGAAGTACAGAGCTGTTTTTACAAAGTATACAGGTAGAGTCAACATTGCGTGGAAAACAGAAATCTAATAATCCCTCATGTCTTTACCCTCCTCTCATGCTCCTGATGCAGGAGTACCATAAGTAAAACGTTATATTCATGATATCGTTATTTACATTTTCGAACCTTAAGTGATATACTGATTCCTGGGGAGTGCACAAAATATGGGCTAAATTCAATGGATGAGAGCAATTTAGAAGAGCAAAATTCACAAGTTACAATAGAACACACAAATCAGGAAAGTATCCTAGAAGATTAGCTTGTTAGGAGAAATGATGACTTCCCTCATCAATAAAAATGAGCCCTTCTACATGCACAACATTACTGGAATTAGAGCATGAATCAATATAACAGTGATAGGGAAGGTTTACTATATTTTCCTCAAACTTTTCCAGATAAGCCTGGCCTATATTCTGCTTTTAAGCCACCAGTCTATTTTGAATTCCCTCTATCTGCTATTGTCTTCAAACAATGAATAGAACCAGTGTTTTCCGAAAGAGAGAAGAAAAATGTTAACAATATGCTAAAGATAAACAGATTATTTTAGAATTATTTAAAACATAGGAAAATTATTTTACTAATTATAAAAAATTTTAGTTAACAGTACACTGGATAAAACTTGAATTTAAATGTTAATTCATTATATTTGAAATTACTAACCTATAATTACTATTTATAATAAGAGGTATAATTTACTATAAAGAAAATAAATATATATTTAATCAAAAAGTAAGAAAATCATTATATTGTTACCAGTCACTATCTTCAAGAAATGTAAATTAATCCAATAATTACTTCTGAACCTTCACCACCTCCTCTGTCACCAGCAGCCTACCTATGTTGGCTCTCTCCTATAGGGAACTCTTAGCCTCAAATTCCTAGCAAGAGAGAAGGAATGGAGGAGAGACTTATTAATAATAGGTTGTTTTCATATGTTATCAGTGGGGAAAACAGAAGGATTTACACTTTTAAGATAGATAGGTAGATAACAGATATCAATATAAAAGAAGTTTTTCAAATTGGTTAAGGTAGTGAGTGATACCCAAAATTTGCTGCATATTAGAGCCACCTTGGGTGCTTTTAACAATATTGATGTTCATTTGTATACCAAAAAAAGCACAATTTTTGGTGTTTAAGCCAAATAATCATATTTTTAAGAGCTCCCTAGATGGTTCCAATATGCAGTAGAGTGTGGGAGCCACTGATTAAGGTCTAGATGAGCAGAGGACATGGTTATTACTTTATTTGAAGTGCATAATGTACAGGTAAATTTGAGGGGTGGTTTAGTCAATTAAGCAGCAGCTATTCTGTTGCTGTCTAAACTAAATATCAAATATCTGTGTCTTTAAAACCTACTAATAAGTTTAACAGATTTGTGCAAATAAATAAATATTTTACAAAGATTACCTCCAAGGTATTAATGCTATGCAAAAAAGTAGCACCACCTTGCTTCCATGTCATTAATTGCTACAAATGAATTCAGGCACACTCTTGTTTCCACATTCAACAGGCCTTACTTTGTTCATCTTATCTCGTCCAATCATGTCATCTATTGGCCAGTGGAGGAATAAGTTTATTAAGTATTTCTTTCTAAGAAACAACTTTCTGTGGTAAGTGGAGGTAAGTATCCTATATTATGAATGTCTTGCTCCCCACTTCCCCCTCATATTCCATTGTAGTTTTTATACATTTTAAACAATCTAATTCATGAGAGACCAATTTCTCTTTAAAATCTATTTTGGTTTTCTCCATATTTCTGCTTTCTGCAAAAATAATTAGCATTACTAAGTTTCAACATTATTATTACTTTTAGTTCCTTATCAACAAATGTTACTAATATTATATTAGTGATTAATAATATCTATCATTTAATACACACTGCAATTTACCAGGAATAATGTTACATGATTTTCATAACAATTATAATTGTTAGTAATTCCATATGATTGATATTATCATTATACTTTATAGATGACATTTAATAGACTCAAATGTCCTTGAAACATGCTAATCTAGGCTTTTAATCAGCATATCAGCATATTAATCATGAAAAGAATTACATAGGGAAAACTTAGGTCTTTTGCCTGGACATCAAAAGCAGGTTTTCTGCATTGCTTACAATTGACTTCTGCATAAATTTCAAATATAATCTTTTCTAAAAATAATTTTCAGGTATATTATTTAGTAATTTTGTTTAATCAGTTATTTAAATCTACAGCTATACTATTTTCCACAATCATTCAATAATTACATATTGAAATTTTGCTATCTTACCACTTAGGCAAATATTCATATAACAAACTACTTCTATGAGAAAAAGAGTCTAAATTTCTGACTACTCATTTATAAACAAACTTTTTCCACATTAGCCACTAGCTAAAAAACAGAAAATCACAAATGTTGACAAATGTGTAGATATAATGGAACCCTGTGCATTGTGGTCAGAAATATAAAATGATATAGCCTCTATGAAAAACTAAACGGAGGTTCTCCAAAAAATTAAAAATAGAATTAGCATATGATCTGGCAATTCCATTTATATGAGTTTATATCCAAAAGAATTAAAAGCAGAATGTTGAAGAAATATTTGCACACTCATGTCCACTGAAGCACTGTTTATAATTGCCAAGAGGAGAAAATAACCCAAAACTCTATAAACAGATAAATAACGATAATGAGGGTATGTACATATACAAGAATGTTTTTCTGCCTTAAAAAAGAAGGAAATGATGTTATTTGCTATAACACAAAGAACCATCAAGACATTATACTAAGAGAAATAAACAAGTCACAAAAAAATCAGTAGCAAATTAGAGTATAATTCCTCAGAATATACATCTACCGTCACTCCAATATTAAAAAAATACATGAGAAAATATTCTGCTCAAATAAACATTAAAATGAATTTAAAAAAATAAAGAACCCAAACTATCATATTTAAACAGGAAAGGCATGATGGTAGGGATTTTTTTTTAGACACAATTAGAAATTACTTAATTTGTGTTTAATTTTAAGCACTTAAATTCCTATCTTCTAAATGTACTTTTTGAAAAATTTTGGTAGTTTGAGCTATGTTGCTCAACATTATTGACCTTTAATATCAAAGCAGCTACACTCAGTCTCAAACACTGGTATTGGCAGGCTGTCCAAAGTTCAGCCCCATTAACCATCAACTGGATGAGAAGTTGACACATGGAATACATTTATCACAACTCTGGATTATGAGCTTCCTATGCTTGGGCTGAGCCCAGGTTCAGCTACATTAATATATTTTCAAGGGAGAAATTAAAATGACTTTAGGAGCTTTCTCTGGGACATAATCTAATGAGGTCATATGTTAGGTAACAACTGCTAAGATATAAATGAAAACACACACTCACACATATACATATAATTTTATACTCATAATGTCAGAATGTCTATAGTTAAGTGTTTTAAAGAAATTATAATAAAAGTATTGTATAATATGTTATGTTAATACCAAACCTCAGGAGAAAGATCTGAAAATCTCAATTTTGTAATTAGTTTCACATTGTTGGTCATTTCTCATTCAGTAAAGTGCAGAGAAAAGAATATATTTCTATTGTGATAATAATTATGCTCTCTGAAAAAAAACAATAAAATTGTTTGTCCTCTTAGGTCTTAAACAGAGAATTGTTTTCAACTAATTTTTTCCTACACAACAACTACTACTGCCATTATGTACTTAATGATTAATCTTTATTCAAACCACAAATAGCTCAAAAATTGCTTGAGAAAAATATATACCTACACTCTTCGACAGCTTGTCTCTAAATGCATTCTATAACATAACTTTATGATAGACAAGCTTCAAACTTCAATCACCAACCCTTAGTTTCTTTATGATAAAGTCTCATATAGCTTCATTTTATCTGAGATAAATTCTTATTCTAGCTTTTCTTTGCTGCAAGAAATTCTAGTCTCCAAAGAATTCTGTTTTTAACATAATTCTTGATTGTAGCACTTAGAATTTGAAATCATGCTGGAGATAGGGTATGCTCAATAGAGAACAGAATGGACTATTGTGTGCTATATCAAGGAATAATCTGTCTTAGAGACTTGGTTCAAATTCCGTAGTTATTAAAATCCTCAGACCTAGCCAAGTGACATCAGCAATTAAGATAACAGGATAAGAAGTATCTCACTTGTACCCACCCACAGCAACAATAATTTGGCAGCCATCCAAGGACAAAAGTGGTTGGTTGGTTTGTGTGTGTGGTTTTTTTGTTTGTTTGTTTTGTTTTTTGCAAGCTTTGGGGTCCAGGATGAAGTCTGTGAAACCTTAATGGAGCCTAAAACCGAGGAGGGCCATTTTTAAAAGGCAGGCCTGCACCCAGACTGACCAGCCATAATTCTAACTACAGATCCCATACTGCAGCAGATATGACTAGAACCCTAACTGGCCCTGGTCCTGCCACCAGCATCATTCACCAAGGGACCTGGGAGGGAACCATACCTGCCCGTGCCTTGGGTGACAGGTCTGCCAACCTTAGTTTCTATTGGGGATCCAGATGCAGTCCTATAACTTAGCTTCAACCCTGCTGTGGTCCAAGAGCACACCTGCCAGCCCAGGAATACAGTGGGAAACATGCCCATTTGTATCCCTGGAGGCAGATCCGATGACCAGCAGGTCCTAAAGCAGCCCTTTGATTTTGATCCACCCCTTCCTAGTCACAGTCCAGGAGCTATCCTGTCTTCCCAGAGGTTCAGCCAAGAGACATCTATCATGCCTTCAGAGGCAGGCCTGCAGATCTTGGACCTGTCTATGGCCCTTAAAGCAGCTCCATGAGTTGGTTCCACCCACTCAGCTATGGTCCAGGACTAGTCCCACCTGCCCAAGGACCAACCAGTGACCCAGTGGGAGTCCTCCCAGGGACCTAAGGAAAGCCATGACCATGCAAACACCTGACACCAGCCTATGGACCCAACTGTGACATGTTATAAAACTATAACAATTAGGACAATATGGTATCAGAGCAGAAACAGGAAGATTAAGCAACAGAATCAAATGCAGGACCCAGAAAAATAGTTATGCATATATAGATATTTTCTGTATGATAGAGCTGATTAGAGTCATCAGACAGAGAAGTCTACACATCTCTTTGGAACAATCGCTTACCTACATAGAAAGAAAAAAAGATTTGCCTTTTGCCCCAACAGTATACATAAAAATTAACCACAAGGTACTAAAGATAAAGATGGTGAAATGCAAAACTACCAACTATTTTAAAAATACATTATAGAACAACATTTTCATAATCTCAACATAGGGAAAAAGCTTTAAAAAACAAGACAGTGACAGCACCAATAAAAAATGATAAAATTAAGCACATTAAAATAAAGAACCTCTCATTAAAGACACCATGAAAAGAGGGAATCGGTGAGGCATAGGGTGAGCAGAGAAATTTGCATTGGGTTTTATCACTCAGAAGTAGCTGTCTAATTGAAAGGTAGTATGGCTTATCGATGACGAAGTTACAGTAACACCTGGGAGGCAAGAGCCTGAAAGAATGGGGTTCTGTTTTATAGAAGGCTGTGTATGCTTTAATACAGAAACCATTATGCAGTGCTATATGTCCATAGCCAGAATACATGGGTACAGGAATCAAGGAGTAGAACTAGAATTACACTATTTTGTACACTATCTGTACAATATTTTTGCTTCCTAGTTGGAAATTTATCTTAATCCTTAATGGGAAATGCTTCCATCAGGGACACAATAATGGTTCCATTGAATTGGAAGGTGAAACTACCACCCTGCCATTTTGAGATATGTATGTCACTGAACTAATGGGGGGGGGGGAGAGTTATTCTAGGTATTTAGGTTAATCTCCTGTATGGAGTGATTCATTCTGATTACCAAGGAGAAGTTCAATTGTTGCTACACAACAAAGCTGGTAGGACTACCTCCAGAACGCCTCTTTTACTTTTACACCAAATTATAAGTGTTAATGGAATACTAACAGCATACCAGAAAAAGGCAGGATGACTAAAGACAGACCTTTCAGGGTTGAAGACTTGGGTCATTCCACCAAGTAAAGAACCCACAGAAATATCCAGTTGAACACAAGGCAAGAAAGAGATGGGACTAACAAAGAAAGCCATAGATGTCAACTACGACATGGCCAATTTACAGAAATGAGGACTACAATAGCTTTGATATTTTCTCTTTGCTTATCATATGCATGTATTGTTTGTATACACTAATCACTTTCTTCTTTCTCCTTCCCATTTTATTTCAAATAGAAATTGTTAGAGGTAAACTCACAATATAATCATTGAATAACAATACTTATTGGGATTATGACTAAATTTGTTTTGTGTTTTATTTTGTAACTGTTTTTGAAAAGTGTTTTTTAAATGTTTATGTTGCAGAATTTATACATGCACGAAGGCAACTATTTATATACATTTGAATGTAAAATTTAAGTGAACAGAAGGTAGTGTGCAGAATATCATAAATAGAACAAGAATATTGTTATGTGCTGAGTAAGTCTAATTTAGAAAAACTATTACCTCTAATCATTAACTATGTTGATCACACATATCCATTTTGGAATCAGATAATCCAGCATGTGACACGTTCTCTGATTTTAGACAGGATACTTATTATTACTTATAAAGTATGGATAGCTTAGGGTTGTTATGAGGATAAAGTGAGATAATGTACACAAAGAACTCAATTCAGTGAAATTTGTAGATAGTCAATAAATGTTATATTTTTGTAAATTATCCATTAATTCATTTATTCATTCAACTAATTTATGATGCACTTACAGTAGGATAGGCAGTGTGTTAAATAGCAATGCCTCTTTTCATGGAAGGAGATTGCGATACTAAACTCCCATTTCAGTAATTTTTATTGAAACCTCTCCCACCTCCCCAACTCTTGTTTGTTTAAAGCACTTGTGATCATTTTTGCTTTGGTTTTTGCTTGTTTACTTTGTTTCATCTCCTCCTTCAGACAGTCAGCTCAGAGAAAGGGTCTTTCCTGACTTGTGTTTTTCTCTTATCACCACAGTGTATAGCATATTATATAACTTTATCAGTAATCAAAATAATTAATATCAAGATTTCAAAATAAACAAATTACCATTCTAATGCATAATTGTAAATTTTGATAAATACTCTAAAAGATAATAACAAGACACTCTAAAAAGTAATAACCAACAGAAGCAACAAATGAGAAAAAAACAGGAACAAAAGAAGATGTCAAAGTTTGCAGGTCAAAGGGGAAGTGGAGGAACAAGTTTTAGAGTTCAGATCTCTCAGAGGAACTATTACTCAATCACTGGAAAAGCTAAATAGAAATGTTTTTAGGGTTCACAGAAGTGCTGTGTGCAGCTTCACCCTAAAAAATCTCCTGCTGTTCTATGAACACATCAAATAGTTCTCCGTACCAGTACCCACATGTAGCCTCTGTTATATGTCCTGTCTTTGGGTTTGGGCATCTCTTCACTTTCCACAAGTTGAAGCAACAATCTCTGTCAGTGTCCAAGCAGAATAGGCCCGGGGAAGATAACCCACAGGAGAACAAACCCAGGTACAGAGATAAAGCATCTGATGCTATGGTGTCAGACAGAAAGTGTGAAGTATGTAGGAAAACGTTTGTAGATGAATTTTCTTAAATACTCACATGTTGACACATGACATGGCCATCCTTCAATCCAAAAGAATGGGTTCAGCTGAGAAATATCTGTAAATGTTCATAAGAAAAACCTCTGTTCACACTGAAATTTAAAAAAAAATTTGTTCCAAAACATTGGCAACATAACAGAGTTAACAGTACTATCTAGGCTGTTGCAATATATTCTTTCAGCATACATTCTTTATTTGATATATGTCCTAGAGGAGCATTAAAACAGTATTTGGGGTTTAAAAGGAATATATATATATTCACACACACACACACACATATATATATATAATGTTTAAATGAATAACTTTTGATACTCTTTATTACATATTTAGTTCAGCATTTAGTGGAAATGTTTTGAAGTTTTTAGGGTTATTTTTTTTAACTGTTTGTTTACAACAAAGTCCTTAATAACATGGGCAGTTCCTAAATTCAAATAAACCAATTTTCATGTTACAGATATTGATGGGTTAAGTAATTATAGACTGAGAAAATGACTTTGTTAGTGTTTTTAATTTTTAGAATTTACTACATAAATTATAGGTGACTGTGGGTTTCAAAAACATTAGGAACTTTTAATTATCTTAGCACTACCATCAATGTACCTGCTCAAAGTAAGAGAGTACACATTTCAGACACAACTTCAGTGTTAAGTTTATCACAGTTTTTTCAGGCCATAGCAGTGTTTAAGCAACTTCGCAAGTAGTTCTTATCCCAGCGGTTAATAAAAACTTAGACCAAGAATCCAGCAATGAATGTGGATTTCCTTAATTATGCTCTCTTATTCAGGCTATCTTCCTTACTTCTGTCATAGTGCTTTTTTTCTAAGATGATATAGGAAAACACCACCACATTTTTGTATACAATTTTATCAAATTGGGGTCATTTTGTAGTACACCTATTTCTTATCTATATATATACAAATGAACGTGTGTGTGTGTGTGTTTTTTAAGTACATAACACCTTTTTGCATTCACACAGGCCCTGCAAGGGAGATGCAAGCTGGGGATCACTGATAGTTACTGGCCCAGGATCAGTCAAAGCAGCATCTGACATAGGTTTGCACCATCTTCCTTCTGAAGAGTCTCAGATCAAACACACCCAGTGGCCAGCTTCAGACAACAACAGAGCAGAATCCAATTAGCTTCACAAGAAGTATATCCACAGGGAGATCTTGGCAGGCACCAAACCCTGCTGTGGCAAATTCCACTCATGTGATCAGCACCTGCACAGCAGTTTGCACACTGTGTTGGGAGTTGAGTCTTATAGCCAGTCTAGGTGTTGATCCCACACACAAATGGGCCAATAGCAATCAATACTCAATTAAATAGAAGAGCCCACATAACGTGCACAAGGAACATTCCTAGAAGACTCAGTTCAGGTGATCAGGGAGACTGCACCACTGGGTCCCACAGGTCACCTACTACATAAGGCCCTCCTACCAGAACCGGGAGTTATAGCAGACCTACCTAGCACATAGAAACAAACACAAAGAGGCAGCCAATATGGAGAGACAAAGAAACAGGCCCCAAATGAAAAACAAAACAAACAAAATAAAACAAAACACGAGAATCCTTTAGAAGAAGAGCTAAATAGAATGGAGGCAAGCAAAAGATCAGATATAAAATTCAAAGTAATGATTACAAGGATGTTCAACAACATAATAAAAGGACACAGAAAGCATAAAAAGACCAGTCACAAATGAAGAATGCAATATCTGAAATAAAGAATACATTGGAAAGTTAAATGTAAAAGATCAAATCAGTGATTTGGAAGACAAGGTAGAAAAAAAAAAACAACCAATTAAAGCAGCAAAATGAAAAAATAATTTTAAAAAATGAGTATAGTTTAAGGAACCTTTGGAACAACCTGAAGCATAACAACATCCACATAATAGGGGTAACAAAAGGTAAAGACAAATAACAAGGGATTGGGAAACTATTTGAAGAACTATGGACGAAATATTTCTCTAACCTGGTGAAGAAAAATGACACACAAATCAAGGAAGTACAGAGAACCCAAACAAAGCGACACATAAAAGGCATATCATAATTAAATGCTCCAATCAAAAGGCACTGGGTAGCTGAATGGATAAGAAAATAAGACCCGTGTATATGTTGTCTTTAAGAGACCCTTCTTAGAATAAAAGATACATACAGACTAAAAGTAAAGAGATGGAAAAAGATACTTCATAAAAATGGAAAGAAAAAGAAGCTGTGGTAACAGTACTTATATATGACAAAATAATATTAAAACCAAGCCTATAGTAAGAGACAAAGATGCTATATAATGATAAAGTGAACAGCCCAACAAGAGAATATAACCCTTGTAAACATTTATGCACCCAGCATTAGAGCACCTAAATACAAGTCAAATCTTGATGAACATAAAAAGAGAGATTGAAAAACTAGAGTATAGAGGTAAGATGGCAGAGGAGTGAGGGGAGGCTGCACTTTCTTGCTCCCAAGACCTGTCTGTAGTTTGGACTAATTGCAGACAGAACATCTCAGTTGATATCTGGATACTGGCAGGAGTTCAGCCTTGGCACTGCTGGATCAGAGAAGACCATCTGGAAGCGACCTGTCTGGTGAGGATGGCAGAGGAGAAAGGGATGAGACGGGATTTCTGACTGGGTTGGCTCCCTGAGCTGCAGCTGGCAGTACACAAAGATTTTTTAATGACCCGAGGTTTCCTCAGAGGGGAGTTGGGAGGAGAGCGAGGCTCTGCCCACTGGCAGAGCCAGGAGTGGGCCAGGTGGCATCTGGCTCTGAGAGGAAAGAAACAGCGTACTGCTGTGTGTGTATGAAAGTGTTTTTCCTTTTTCTTTTTCTTTTTCTTTTTTTTTTTTGCGGAGAGGGGAGGAGAGGCTAGTGGTGGGATGAGATTCTTGAGGAACACAGGTGCAGAGGCACACTCGCCCACTCCCCAACCCTCCCACTAGGTCGCACGAGCGCGCACACAGAAGTGCCCCAGTCCACCCGCCCAGGTGCACAACCAACTCGTCGGCCACCGCACCCAGGTGCCCCCTTGGGCCCACCCCAACAGGTGCAGAAACAGTGCGCCGGCCACCATGCACAGATGCCCACCTCCGCAGCACACAGGTGCCCAGGGCCCTGCCCCAATAAGCACAAAAGCAACTCTCCAGCCACTGCACACGGGCGCCACTCGGGTGCGCCCCAGGGGATGCAAGGCTGGCCAGTCAGCCACCACGCCCAGGCGCACGCTGCTGTAGCACCCAGGCATCCCAGGCCCACCCCAATAGGCACCAAATCAACGTGCTGGCCCCTGTGCCCAGGCACCAACTGGGCATGCCCCAGCGAGTGCAAGACCAGCAAGCCGGCCACCACACACAGGCGCCCACCATCGCCGTGCACAGGTGCCCGTGGCCCCACCCCAATGGGCACAAAACCAACTCGCCAGTCGCTGCATATGGGTGCCACCCGAGCGAGCCCCACCAGGTGTGAGGCTAGCACACTGGCCACCTCACACGGGTGCAGGACCAGCGCATTGGCTGCCCATGCACAGGTGCCACCCGGACCCATCCCAACAGATGTGAAACCAATGAACTGGCCGGCCACCCCAATAGGCCCACAACAAATCAGCCTACAGGCACACAGAGGCCTCCTCCTCCACAGGAACAGGAGAGCAACCAGTCCTCCTTGGACCTGCCTGCCCCGGTGCCCAACAGGTCAACCTGCTCGCGGCCTGTGCGAGGGAATGCACTTGCATCTGGCTGAGGCCAAAGGATGGTGAAATGAACTAGAGGCACTTTGTAATAAGTTTTGGGTGCTGTCTCTCAAGAAAGCGCTGGGAGAGCAGTGGACTAGGTCCCAGTACAGAATCATCCCAAGTTCTACAGGAGAAATCACTTAAGCAGACTACTCCCCTCCAAGTCAACTGGAGGCAGCAGCTCAACAACTGGATACAAGAAGTTCACACCATAAAGGCAGAAAATAAAAGCACATCAATCTAAGAAGCAGAAACAAGACCAATGCCCAAAATGGGGAGGCAGAATAACACCCCGCCAAACAGAAACAACACTCCACCAAAAGGAAAAGAGGAATTCCCAGAAGAAGGGATAGATGGAATAGAAGCAAGCAAGTTATCAGACATGGAACTCAAAACAATAGTAATGAGGAAACTCAGTGAACTTGACAAACTCAAAGAAAACTACAATGAACTCCAGGGAAACTACAAAGAACTCCAGGGAAGATACAAGGAACTTACTGAGAACTACACCAGCATAAAAAAGGACATAGAAACTGTCAATAAGAACCAGGAAGAAATAAAGAAATACAGTTTCTGATCTGAAGAACAGTAGAATCAATCAAAAGCAGGTTAAATGAAGCAGAGGATCAGATCAGTGAGTTAGAGGAAAATGTAGAAAAAAATTCCCAAACAATGCAACAAAATGAAAAAATACTGAAAAAGAATGAAAAGGGTTTAAGAGGGCAACAGGACAACATGAAACAAAACAGTATATGTATCATAGGTATAAAAGAAGGAGAAGAAGAGGAGCATGGGATAGAAAACCTGATTGAAAAATTAATGAAAGAAAATTTTCCTAACTTGAAGAAAGAAAAAGTCATGCAAGTCCAGGAAACACAGAGGGTCCCAATGAAGATGAACCCAAAAAGGCCTACTCCAATGCACGTCATAATTAAAATGGCAACATTCAAATACAAAGAGATAATTCAAAAAGTAGCAAGAGAAAAACAGCGAATAACATACAAGGGAGCTCCAATAAGACTATCAACTGATTACTCAACAGAAACACTACAAGCCAGAAGGGAATGGCAAAAAATATTTCAAACAATGAAAAACAAAGGTCTACAACCAAGACTACTCTACCCAGCAAAGCTCTCTTTCAAAATGGAAGGTGAAATAAGGAGTTTCCCAGACAAAGGAAGACTAAAAGAATACATCTCCACAAGACCAGCATTGCAAGATATGCTAAAAGGAATGCTGGAAGAAAAAGAGAGAAGGAGAGGAACACAGGTACAAAGGGAAATGAATAAATACCTGTCAATAATAACCTTAAATATAAATGGATTAAATGTTCCAATCAAAAGACATAGGGTAGCAGAATAGATGTGGAAACATAACCTACATATATGCTGTCTACAAGACACAACTCAAAACAAAATATTTACACAGACTGAAGGTGAAGGGATGGAAAAAAGTATTCCAATCAAATGGACATGAAAGAAAAATCTGGGATAGCAATACTTATATCAGACAAAACAGATTTCACAGCAAAGGTCATAAAAAGAGACAAAGAAGGATATTTTATAATACTTAAGGGAACAATCCATCAAGAAGATATAACCCTGGTAAACATATGTGCACCCAACATAGGTGCACCGAAATATATAAGGAAAATCTTGGAAGACTACAAAAAAGATATCAACAGCAACACACTCATAGTAGGGTACTTTAACACACCATTGTCCACAATGGACAGATCTTCAAAGCAAAGAAACACTAAGAATATCGAGGCATTGAACAACACTCTAGATCAAGTGGACTTAGTTGATATATATAGAACTTTTCACCCCCAAAAAGCAAAATATACATTCTTATCAAGTGCACATGGAACATTTTCAAAGATAGACCACATGGTAGGACACAAAACAAGCCTCAAAAAATTCAAGAAAATTGAAATTATATCAAGCATCTTCTCAGATCACAATGCCTTGAAACTAGAAATCAACCTCAAAGAAAAACTCGAAGACATTCAAACTCATGGAGAATGAATAACATGCTATTAAATAATGAATGGGTTAACAATGACATCAAGGAAGAAATAAAGAAATTTCTTGAAACAAAATTATAATGAGCACACAACGGCCCAAAACCTATGAGACACAGCAAAAACAGTCCTGAAATGAAAGTTCATAGCAATGCAGGCCTACCTAAAAAGGATAGAAGAATCGCTAATAAAAAATCTAACCCTACAGCTACAAGAACTAGAACAACAACAGCAAACAAAGCCCAGAGCGAGTAGAAGGAAGGAAATCATCAAGATCAGAACAGAATTAAGTGACATAGAGACTAAACAAACAATTCAAAAGATCGATAAATCCAGGAGCTGGTTCTTTGAAAAGATAAACAAAATTGACAAGCTTTTAGCCAAGCTCATCAAGAAAAAAAGAAAGAGGACCCAAACAAAATCAGAAACAAAAGAGGAGAAATCACAACCAATATCACAGAAATACGAAGGATTGTAAGAAATTACTACAAACAGCTATATGGCAAAAAACTTGACAACTTAGATGAAATGGACAAATCTCTAGAAACATAATCTTCCAAAACTAAATCAAGAAGAAGCAGAAAGTCTGAACAGACTGATAACAAAGAGTGAAATTGAAACAATAATCAAAAAACTCTCAGCACACAAAAGCCGTGGACCAGATGGCTTCACATGCGAATTTTACAAAACATTTAGAGAACTAACACCTACCCTTCTCAGACTGTTCCAAAAAACCCAAGAAGAGGGAAGACTCCCAAACTTGTTCTATGAAGCCAGTATTATCCTAATTCCAAAACCAGGTCAAGACACAACAAAGAAAGAAAATTACAGGCCAATATCGCTGATGAACATAGATGCCAAAATCGTCAACAAAATATTGGCAAACCGGATCCAACAACACATTAAAAAGATCATATGTCATGATCAAGTGGGATTCATCCCAGGGATGCAAGGATGGTTTAATATTCAGAAATTAATAAATGTAATACACCACATAAGCAAAATGAAAGACAGAAACCACATGATCATATCAATAGATGCTGAAAAGGCACTTGATAAAGTACAACACCCATTTATGACGAAAACTCTCAGCAAGATGGGAATAGAGGGAGCATACCTCAACATAATAAAGGCCATATACGAGAAACCCGAAGCCAACATCATGTTCAATGGACAAAAACTGAAAGCATTCCCCCTGAGATCAGGAACAAGACAAGGATGTCCATTCTCTCCACTCCTATTCAACATAGTATTGGAAGTTCTAGCCACAGCAATCAGACAAAAAAAAAAAAAAAGAAATAAAAGGCATCCAAATTGGAGAAGAAGAAGTAAAACTGTCATTATTTGCAGATGACATGATAGTGTACATAGAAAATCCTATAGACTCCATGAAAAAACTACTCAACCTAATAAGTGAATTTGGCAAAATAGCAGGGTACAAAGTAGTCAGAAATCAAAGGCATTTCTGTACACCAACAATAAAATATCATAGAGAGAAACTAGAAAAAAAACCCATTTACTTAGCAAATAAATAAATAAGTAAATAAATAAAGTACCTAGGAATAAATTTAACCAAAGAGATAAATGACCTGTACTCAGAAAACTACATAACACTGAAGAAAGAAATTAAGGAAGATACAAATAAGTGGAAACATATACCATGTTCATGGATGGGAAGAATCAACATCATTAAAACGTCCATACTACTCAAAACAATTTATAGATTCAATGCAATCCCTATTAAAATACCAGCAGCGTATTTCACAGACCTAGAACAAACACTTCAAAAATTTATATCGAACCAAAAAAGACCCCGATTAGCCAAGCAATCTTGAGACAGAAGAACACAGCAGGAGGAATCACAATACCTGACATCAAACTATACTACAAAGCCACAGTACTTGCATAAGAACAGACATATAGATCAATGGAACAAAATAGAGAGCCCAGAAATAAATGCAGGCCTCTATGGTCAACTAATATTTGACAAAGAGGGAAGGAACATAAAATGGAATGAGAAGAACCTCTTCAACAAATGGTGCTGGGAGAACTGGACAGGGATATGCAAAAAAATGAAACTAGACCACCAACTTCGGCCACACACCAGAATAAACTCAAGATGGATCAAAGACTTAAATGTAAGATGTGACACCATAAAAATCCTAGAGGAAAACATAGGCAGGAAAATTTCAGATATCTCACGTAACAATATTTTCACTGATACATCTCCTAAGGCAATGGAAATAAAGGAAAAAATAAACAAACGGGACTACATCAAACTAAAGAGTTTCTTTTCAACAAAAGAAAACATCAGCGAGATGAAAAGGGAATCAACCATATGGGAAAACATATTTGCCAATGATACATCAGATAAGGAATTGATCTCCAAAATATATAAAAAACTTATATATCTCAACACAAAGAAGACAGACAACCCAATTAAAAAATGGGCAAATGACCTGAACAAAGATTTCTCCAAGGAGGATATACAGAGGGTCCGTAGGCATATGAAAGAATGCTCAACATCACTAGCCATCAGAGAGATGCAAATAAAAACCACAATGAGGTACCACCTCACACCAGTCAGAATGGTCATCATCAACAAATCAACAAACAACAAATGCTGTCGAGGATGTGGAGAAACGGGAACCCTAGTGTATTGTTGGTGGGAATGTAGACTGGTGCAGCCACTTGGAAAACAGTATGAAATTACCTCAAAAAACTAAAAATGGAACTGCCTTTTGAACCAGCAATTCCACTGCTAGGATTATACCCAAAGAATCCTAAAACACCAATTCAAAAGAACCTATGCACCCCTATGTTCATAGCAGCACTGTTTATGATAGCCAAGTGCTGGAAACAACCTAAGTGCCCATCTGTAGATGAGTGGATTAAAAAACAGTGGTGCATTTACACAATGGAATACTATGCAGCAGAAAGAAAGAAGGAACTCCTGCCATTTGCGACATGGATGGAACTAGAGGAAATTATGCTTAGCGAAACAAGCCAGGCAACAAAAGAAAAACACCATATGATATCACCTAATACAGGAGACTAATGAACAACACAAACACATGAACAAAATTGAACAAGGAACAGAGTAACAGTTATCGGGGGGGCGGGAGAGGGAAGGGGGTAAGTAGGGTAAGGGTTTAATAAAGGAACTATTATAAATAACACATGAACACGGACAATGGGGTGGGGATTGACTGTGGGAGAAGGGGAGGGCTGGGTAGGTGGTAGCAATGAAGGAAAAGAATGGGACAATTGTAATAGAAAAACAATAAAAATAAATTTTTTTAAAAAAGAGAGAGATTGACAAAAATATAGTCATAGTCAGGGATTTTAACACTGCATTGATGTCAATGGATAGATCTTCTATATATAAAATAAAAAAGGAGACACAGCCTTAAATGCCACATTAGATCAAATGAATTTAATTGATCTCTTCAGAGCATTTCACCCAAAAGCAGTTGAATATTCATTCTTTTTAAGCACACATGGCACATTTTCTAGGAAAGATTACATGTTAGGTCACAACACAAGTCTCAATAAATTTAAGAAGATTGGAATCATATCAAGCACCTTCTCTAACTATAATACAATAGTACTAGACCAATCACAAGAAAAAAACTGAAGGACACACAAAGATATGGAGGCTAGATACTATGTTACTAAACAATGAATGGATTAATAATGAGATAAAGGAAGAAATCAAAAGATACCTTAAAATAAATGAAACTCAGACCACAGCAACCCAAAATTTGTGGAACAGAACAAAAGTGGTCCTAAAAGGAAAATTCATAGCATTACAGTCCTATCTCAAGAAAAAAACAAACAAACAAAGCTCAAATAAACAACCTATTCTTACACTTAAAGGAACTCGAAAAGGTACAACAACAACAACAAAAAAAAAACCCAAAGTGTATAGAACAAAAGACATAGTATAGTTCAGAGCAGAAATAAACTAAACAGTCTAAACAAAAAATACAAACAATTAGTGAAACCAAGAGTTCATTCTTTGAAAAGATAAACAAGATCAACAAACCTTTAATCATACTCATCAAGAATAAAGAGAGAGGGCACAAATAAAGTCACAAATGAAAGAGAAGAAGTAACAACTGACACCATAAAAATACAAAGAATTATAAGAAAATATTATGGCCAATGACATGCCAAGAAATTGGACAATCTGGACAAAATGTATAAATTCCTAAAAATGCACAATCTCCCAAAACGAAATTAGGAAGAATCAGAGAATCTGGATAGACAGATTACAAATACTGAAATTGAAGAAGTAATAAAAAAACTCCCAACAACAAAAGTCCTAAACAGGATGGCTTCACAGGTGTATTTTACTGAACATTCAGAGAGCTAACACCTATTTTTCTCAAACTATTCCAAAAATTTTAAGAGGAGGGAAGTTTCCCAATCTAATTTTATGAAGCCAGCATTATCCTAATTCCAAAACCTGATAAAGACACTACAAAAATTGAAGGCCAATATCCCTGATAAACATAGATGCTAAAGTCCTCAACAAAATATTAGCAAACCAAATCTAGAAATACACTAAAAATATACACCATCATCGCGTGGGATTTATTCCCGGGATGCAAAGTTAGTGTAATATCCACAAATCAATAAATATGACACAACACATAAACAAAATGAAGAATAAAAAACACATGATCTTATAATAAGATGCACAAAAAACATTTAATGAAATCCAACACCCATTTATGATAAAAACTCTGAGCAAAGTGGAAATAGAGAGAACATATCTCAACATGATAAAGGCCATATATGACAAACCTATAGCCAACATCATACTTAATGGGCAAAAACTACAAGCATTCCCCTTAAGAACAGGAGTAAGACAGGGCTTTCTGCTTTCACCACCCTTACCCAACATAGTTCTGGAAGTCCTAGCCAGAGCTATGAGACAGAAGGAAAAAATAGTTATCCAAATTGGAAAGAAGTACAACTCATTATTTGCAGATGACACAATACTGTATGGAGAGAACCCTAAAGATTTCACCAAAAAAACTACTAGAACTTTTAAGCGAATTCAGAAAAAGTAGCAGGATACAAAATTAATACTTAGTAATCAGTTGTATTATTATATAGCAATAATAAACTATCATAAAGAAAAACTAAGAAAACAATCCCATTCACACTTATTTCACACCAAAAAAAAAAAAAAAATAGTAGGAATAAATTTAAGCAAGAATGTAAAAGACCTGTACCTGGAGAATTATAAGGCACTGAATAAAGAAACTGAAGAAGATACAAATAACTGGAAGCATATACCCTGTTCATGGATAGAAAGAAGTAACATCATTAAAACGTCCATACTACCCGATGCAATCCACTGATTCAACAAAATTCCTATCAAGATACCAATGATGAATTTCACAGAAGTATAACAAATATTTCAAAATGTATATAGAACCACAGAAGACCCTGAATGGCCTCAGCAATCTTGAAAAAGAAGAACAAAAGTGGAAGAATTATGCTACCTAACATCAAACTATACTACAACGCCATAGTAATCAAAACAGTATGATACTGACATAGAAACAGACATGTAGATCAATGAAAAAGAATAGGGAGCCCAGAAATAAACCTATACCTTTTTAGTCAATTAATATTTGATAAAGGAGGTAAAAACATACAATGGCCTATTCAATAAATGATGTTAGAAAAATTGGCCATATATGTGGAAAAAAACATGAAACTAGATCACACACAAGAATAAACTCAATGGATTAAATAGTTAACTATTAGACTCAGAACCATAAAAATCCTAGAAAAAACCAAGCAGTAAAATCTCAGACATTTGTCATAGCAATATTTTTTTCTATCTCCTCATGCAAAGGAAACAAAAGAAAAAATGAATGGGACTACATCAAACTAAAAAGTTTGCACAGCAAAGAAAAAAATATCTACAAAATGAAAAGCCAACCAACTGAAAGGGAGAATGTATTCACTGGCACATCTGATAAAAACTTACAAAACTCTGATATAAGAGAACAGTTAAGAAGCTATTGAAAATTAACAGGAGAGGCATAATAAACACGTGGAAAGCATGGTGATTATGTATCAGTTCTCAACAATAGATGGCGGTAAAGAGCAAGTCTTCATAAAATAAGGTCACGTTGTGGCAACACATGTTTAATTTTCTTAATAGCAAAAACAGCATATATTTTCTTCCACTGACAAACAGTACCAGAACTAGGATTTTTTTTCTTTCTAGTTCTGTGTTAGATAATACTGAGACCCAACAAAAAAAGCTAATTTATTCCTGGATGACAAGATGTGACCAACTAAAATAGTATAGTTATTAAAATACATAGCTCACTCACTAAGATAAAGATCTCACCTCACTGTGTCCAGCAATCCAAGTTATATCATAAACTTTGCCAAGTCCTAACTAGTTTCCTAGTTTAGAAAGCCCTCCTTTATATCACCAACCCAGGACCTAACACCTTATAACTCCCTTCCCTTCTACTCTGGCTATTACCCTGACAGGAATAACCATACATACTGAGAATGAGTTTATCTTTTTATCTGCATTGGTTCTGAGGAAAGGCCACATTCCACTAACCTGGAATTTTAGCACTTTAAATAGTTGACAAGATTGAGATATATAAAAGTGGTATTAAAGAAAAGATAGGTTAAGGTCATGTGCAAAAATTGACTTCAGCATGTCAGAACAAAGCCTCTCCAAATAACTCATATTTCAGTAGAATGTAGTGTGGGCTATTTTGAATTTCCAAATTCTGTTGTTCCTATTCCATGTCTCGTCTCCTCAAACTCCACTTTGTTTTTCCTCATGCAGTAATATGACCAATTTCTTTTGGAGATCCTGTTTCCTGCAATATCATCTGGAAAGTGGCTACAGTCAGAAAGTTGGAGTGATCTTAGGGTTCACCTCATTAGTTTACCTCTCTTTGTTATCATATTTCTGTGATACCTAATGTTCAATATCTGAAAATAATTGTTGTATATAATTTGTTCAGTAGTCTGGCTCTAATTACACTGTCATGGCCAGAAATAGAAGTCAATTCCTTAATTTTTAAGCAGTCCAAACAACCTGGAATAATCTTTGAGTAGACAAATTAAAGCAGAAACTGAGGGAGCTTTGTAGCAAGAAGGGAATTTTCATAATGTAGAAATGTAATGGCTGCTGAATTCATATTTTCTTAGTCTCTCTTATTTATCCAGACTTACTAAGATTAAAAGAAAAGAAAAAAAAAAAGCACTTTTCTAATAGAAAACACAATGCTTAACACCCAGACCAGGATTATAGCCCATATTATTGAAAGAGTAATATTGATAATGGATGAATTTTATTGGGTGTGAGTCAAAAGTCTTTAGCTCGTCTGTGGTGCATAACAAATATATTTCAGAAGACTGCTTGATTTAGGAGATTTTAAAATTAATATCTTACCATTAAAATCATTTTTCCATCTTTATTATAATTATATATAAAATTGTGTTAGTTTGGGGTTACTTTTTTACATTTATATATTGCAAATGATTACCACCTTAGCATTAGTTAACATCTCTCGCATCACATAATTACCTTTTTTGTGGTGAGAAAATTTTAAATTTCCTCATTATAGCAATGTCTGAGTATAATATAGTATTAACAAAAATCACTATGAACTTACCTCATAGCTCTGGGTTTGCACGCTTTGACCATCATTTCTCCATTTCTCTCAAACCTCAGTCTGTGGAAATCACCATTCCATTCTCTGTTTCAATGAGTTTGGCTTTTTAGATTTCATATATATGTGACATTACACTATTTTTCTTTCTGTCTGATTTATTTCACTTAACATAATACCCTTAAGGTTCACCCATGTTGTGGCAAATGACAATATTTATTTGGGAAATTTTATTCATTTTTTTCAATTCTTGTTTCCTCATTCTGCACTGGTTGACTGCTTTTTTTCTTTATGTTCCAAATCATTGATTTGAACCCCGGTTTCCTTCTCTTCACCACTGGTTTTGTGTAAATTTTTTTTTGTTTCACTTGGCATAGCTTTTACTTCTTCTCTTATGTGTTTGCCATACTCAAGCATACCTGTCAAGCTTGGGAGCATCTTTATCACCAGTGTTTTGAATTCTGTGTCTGTTAGGTTGTCTATCTCCTTCTCTGTTAGGTTGTCTATCTCCTTGTCACTTAGTTCTCCCACTGGAACCTTGATCTGTTTCCCCTTTTGGGCCATACTTCTCTGTCCTCATTCTGACAGGCTCCTGTGTTTGTTTGCCTCCATGTCCCAGGTAGAGCTGTCGCTCCTGTTACATTGTAAGGGGCGGAGCCTTAAGGATTCATCTGTACAGGGCGACCTGTTTCATCACATTGTGGCATTGTATGTGGGCGAGGGGTCCGAGAGGAAACAATGCTGCCAGCCAGCACTTGCCCCTTTCCCAGGCACCTCTCCCACTTCCGCACCAGTCTGGTGCCCCTTTAGCTGCTGCCCCAGCTGTCGTTCCCAGAGTGGGTGGGTCTTCGGATGTTCTAGGACCCTGGGGGCCCTTTAAACAAGCAGACTCTGCTGAGAGACAGACAGTTTCTGCCTCCACCCCAACCCCCGCTGATCTGCACAGTCAGAAGCAATGAGGCTTGATTTTCCCCGGTGCTGGGATCATAAGCTTCGAGGTCTGGTGAGGAGTTGGGAATGGTCCCCAGGTGTGCCTCCTGACATTTTAGAACGTGTAACTGAGCTTTCTGAGGCCTGCGTCTGCTGCTGCCGCTGCCAGCACCACACCACATCCTCTCTGCCCTCGCTCCTCTCCTCCTACCTGTCTGGATGAGTATTTCTTCTTTATGTCTTTTTTTGCTGGACTTCCATGTAGTTTGATTTTTTGGCACTTCTGATTGTTTCTAGTTTTGAGGTAGTTGTATTTCTCCTTAGTTGTGGAGGGAGATGCAGCATGTCTGTCTACACCTCCATCTTGGCTGGAAGTCCTCAGTGGGTTTTGTGGTTTCATATAAATTTTGGAATATTCATTCTAGTTCTGTTCAACATGCCATTGGTATTTTTATAAGAATTGTGTTGAATCTATAGATTTCTTTGGGGAGTATGGACATTTTAACAATATTAATTTTTATCCATGAGCCCATGTATTTGTATTTTCTTTAATGTCTTTCTTCAGTGTCTTATAATTTTCCAAGTGCAGGTTTTTTTGTATCCTTGGTTGTATGTATTCCAAGAACTGTTTTTAATACAATTGTAAATAGGATTGTTTTCATAGTTTCGCATCCTGATATTTCATTTTTGGTGTATAAAAATGCAACCAACTTCTGAATATTTATTTTATATCCTGCTACTTTAGTGAATTCACTTATCAGTTCTAGTAGTTTATTGTTGGAGACTTTAGGTTCTTTATATATAGGATCATGTCATTTGCAAATGACAGTTTTATTTCTTCCTTTCCAATTTGGATGCCTTTTCATTTTACTAATTGCCTCATTGCTGTGGTTGGAACTTCAGTACTATGTTGAATAAGAGTAGTGAAGTGGACATTGCTTTCTTATTCCTGATCTTAAAGAAAATGTTTTAGTTTTCCTCTATTAAGTATGATGTTAGCCATGGGACTGCCATATGTGGCCTTTAATGTGTTGAGACATGTTTCTTTTATTCCCATTTTGTTAAGAGTTTTTATCAAAACGGGTGCTTGTTTTGTTGAAAACTATTTCTGTATCTATTGATATGATCATATAATTTTTAGCCTTCATTTTGTTTATTTGGTGTATCACATTTATTAATGTGCAGATATTATACTGTACCAATCTTGCAACCCTGGAATAAATTCCACATGATCATGGTGTATGATCTTTTTAATGTATTTCTGGATTTGATTGGTTAATATTTTGTTGAGGATTTTGCATCTAAGTTCATCAGGGATATAGGCCTATAACTTTCTTTGTAGTGTCTTTATCCAGTTTTATAATTAAGGTAATGCTGGACTTGTTAAATGAGCTTTGGAGTATTCCCTCCTCTTGAAATTTTTGGAATAGTTTGGGAAGGATAGGTGTTAGTTCTTTGAATGTTTGGTAAAATTCACCTGTGAAGACAGGAATTTTAATTTTTTTATTACTGCTTGAATTTCATTAGTTGTAATCTGTCTATTCAGATTTTCTGATTCTTCTTGACTCAGTTTTGGGAGATTGTATGTTTTAGGATTTATTCATTTCATCCAGATTGTTCAGCTTGTTGGAATATAGTAGTTTGTGATATTTTCTTAAAATCCTCTGTATTTTTGTGGTGTCAGCTGTTACTTCTCCTCTTTCATTTCTGATTTATTTTGGGGTCCTCTCTCTTTTTTTCTTGATGAGTCTAGTGAAAGATTGATCAATCTTCTGTATCTTTTTAAAGAAACAAGTCTTGGTTTCACTGTTCTTCTGTATTGGGGGGAGGGGGCTCCATTTAATTTATTTCTGCTCTAATCTTTTGTTTTTCCTGTCTTCTACTCACTTTGGGTTTTGTTTGTTGTTCTTTTTCTAGTTCCTTTAAGTGTAAAGTTAGATTTTTTATTAGATATTTTTCTTGTTTCCTGAGTTAGGCCTGTAAGGCTATGAATTTTCCTTTTAGGAGGGTTTTTGCTTTGTCTCATAAATTTTGGACTGTCCTCATTTTCATGGGTTTTAAGGTATCTTTTGATTTCTTTCCTGACCTCATTGTTAACCCATTCATTGTTTAGTAACATATAATTTAGGCCCCATGTGTTTGTGTGTTCTTCAGTTTTTTCTTGTGATTGATTTCTAGTTGCATACCATTTTTGGTCAGAGGAGATGCTTAATATGATTTCAGTATTAACTTTATTGAAATTTGTTTTGTGTCCTAAGAATGTATACATATTCTGCTACTCTTGGGTGAAATGCTCTGAATATATCAATTAAATCTATCTCATCTAGTTTTTCATTTAAGTCCACTGTTCCCTTATTGATTTTCTGTCTGGAATATCTATTCAATGATGTCAAAGGGATGTTAAAATCACTTACTATGACTGTATTATTGTTGATCTTTCTCTTTATATCCATCTTTCCTTCAATTTTAAATGAGAGCCCTGCTGGGAAGATTCATCTTGTTTATAGGTACTTGCTTTTTATCACTTTGAATATATTGTGCCAATACCTTCTGGCTTAAAAAGTTTCTATTGAGAAATCTGCTGACAGTCTTATTGGAGTACCATTGTAAGTAACTAACTGTCATTCTTTTGCTGCTTTTGAGATTCACAGTTTGTCTTTTACCTTTACCATTTTAATTTTGACGTCTCTTAGTGCGGGCTTTTTTGAGTTTCACTTTCTTTGGGCCTCTCTGCACTCCCTGGACTTGTGTGTCTTTTTCCTTCACCAGGTGAGTGTAATTTTCCATTATTATTTCTTCAAATAGGTTCTCTATCCTTTGCTCTCTCTCTTTTTCTTCTGGTAGCCATATAATGTGGATGTTTTCCCATAAGTTCCTTAAACTATACTTTTTTTTGAAATTCTTTTTCTTATTGCTGTTATAATTTGGTGTTTTTTGCTATTTTGTTTTCCAAATGTTGATTTTATCCTCTTCTTTATATAATATGGTGTTGAGTTTTTTTAGTGTATTATTCATTTAAGTTATTGCATTTTTCATTCCTGACTGGTTATTTTTTTTATGAGTTTTATGTCTTTTTAATGCTTTCTATAATTTTGTTGAAATTTTCACTGAGTTCCTCTATTCTTCTAACTTCTTGAGCATCCTTATAATGATTGCTTTGAACTTCGTACTTGGTAGATTGCTTGCCTCTATTTTATTTAGTGATTAGTGTTTTCTTTCTCTTTCTTCTTCTTGTTTTTTTTTTTTTGTTGTTGTTGTTGTTTGTTTTGTTTTGTTTTGTTTTTGAGATTCCTCCTTTTCTATCTGAGGCATGTTTCTTTGTCTCCCTATTTTGGCTGCCTAAAACTCAGAGTTTAAAACAGCAAGCACATGTTTTACTTATTATCTTGTAGAAGAGCAGTTTGGGCTAGACTCAGCACATGATTATTTGGGGGGAGTTGCCTGAGCTCATCTTTTATTAGACTACAGTTCACTGTCAGCTTGACTGGGGCATAATAGTCCAACAAAGCTTCACACGTGTCAGGTTTGGCAGATTAGGGGGACACCGATTATCACTTCAAGTGAGTTCTCTAACGGGTAAGTTTGGACTTTTTCACATGATAACAGAATTCTGGAAGAGCTTCTGTGAGAGTTCTAAGCCTAGGTTTAGAAGTTACACAGTATAACTTCGGTTTTATTTTAATGGTAAAACAGGTCATGAGGAAAGCCCAAATTCAAAGGATGGAGAAATAGGCCTCCACCTCTTGATAACAGAAATTGCAAAGAATATGTAGCCATTTGTAATATACTACAGAAAGAAACTTTAATATATTTATAAAATCAAGTGAAGGTCAGTCATGAAGAAATATAATTTTCAAAGTTGGTTCTGTAGAAAAAAGTATGATGCTTTGTGAAAAATTTATTTGCCTTCAAAATTAAACACATCTATGAGCTCACAGCTGCAGTTTTTTTGGATTTCAGAATGAAAGTCTTTAATATCCCTCTTCTAGATTCAATTATTCTACTATCCTAATCTCTCTATCATTTGATATTTTTATTAAGAAGGAAAATTGCTTACCTGTGAATGAGTTTTCTCTGGGTATTATCTAGTATTAATTAATCTTTCCTTCTCAATGTATGAAAAGTTATCCACTAAGTAAAACTAAATTTGGGTGTTAATGTTAGAATTATCAATGTCTATTTTCTGATTCTACAATCTACTACTGCCACTAGGTTTAAAAATTAAGCAAAATGTGAAAGTCTAGTATGCTTTTCATATCTGAATAATTTCTAATCGATACTATAACCACATTTATTCAATTTTAATACAAATATTTAATGAGAATATCCTACATTTCTTGTTTGCAGGATGCAGAACAAAATTAATAAATATTTAATAAGAATTTACTCTCTTCCAGAAAAACTTCTAAGTCCTTTATCACAGAGAAATCCTTTTTATAGGCACTATTATTCTCACTGTTTTATGGTGGTGGAAACTAAAGTACAGGAACTTTAGGTAACCTACCAAAGTTTTCATATGGAGGAAGTAATGAAGGTGGGATTGAAACACAGCAGTCTGGCACCTGGACCTATCCACTTTGCATATTGCAGTCATTGAAAAAGAAAAGAGAAGAACTAATTTCAAAACTCCACATAGTACTTGAAGAGACACCATGCTAAGCAGCAATTGTATTACAATATAGGTGGCCAAGGAAGTTAGTTTTTCTTGATCTGAGTGGTCTTTTCAACAGGCACTTTCCATAGCCAAAATACACATACATCACTCAACTAACCAAATTATCATAGCCAAAATGTGTGTTTCCTTATTACCATCTACATAGATATATGTGTGTGTGTGTGTGTGTGTGTGTGTGTGTGTGTGTGTATGTATGTATATATATAAGACATTTCTTATGTCAGTATTGTAAAAATTTAGAAAACCTGGACTTCCGGCCAAGATGGAGGCTTAGACAGACATGCTCGGCCTCCCTCTACAACTACAGAGGAATACAACTACTTCAAAACAAAAGATAACTAGAAATTCCAGAAAATAAAACTACACAGAAGCCCAACGTATGAAGTTATAAACTAGCGGCGCTCTTTGGGCAGGTAGGAAGAGCAAAAGTGGGTGGTGCTGTTTGCGGTTGCACCAGGGACAGTGGCAGGGAGAACAATCCCAGCAGCAGGGAGGACGATCCCAGCTGCAGTCAAACCCCGGCGGCTCATGACCCCAACGCTGGGAGAAGCAGCCACCACATCGCCTCGAACAGTGAGGCCCAGGGGGCAGGAGGACAATCCCAGTCTCCTAGCAGAATAACTGTGTGAATCCATCTTGGACCCCCGCCCCCACACAAAGCGCCACAGGGCTGCGAAATAGGTTGTGGATCGTCACTGGTAGCTGGGCAGTGACGACAAAGCGCCGGCTAGAAAGGTTGCAGATCGGCGCCGGTCGCTGGGTTGTGACGAGTACACCGGCACTGCCCCCTAGAGCCAGCCCAAGAAAACAAAACGCATCTGTCAAAATGAGGCAGACAACTATAGAAATCCTGGTGGCGCAGCTCACCAGGCAACAGATGAAGAATCTGACAGATGAACAAATAAGAAACCTGTCAGAGGCTCAGTTCAGGGCCATTGTTATCAGGTGGCTTACAGAATTAACAAAAGATCTGGAAAAAGATGAGAAAGAATCGAAAAACACTCATAATGAAAGGAACAAAACCACATACGAGACAGATGGTGAGGAAATAAAATCCAGAGTTCAAATCAACAAACCAGAACACAGAGAAGGAACAAACAGTCAACCAGTGCAGAGAGAAAAAACGGGAAGCAAGGAAAATGATGAGAGGATCAGAAATCTCTGGGACAGCTATAGAAGGCCCAACATAAGAATCATTGGTTTGCCAGAGGGCGAAGAAAATGAACTAGAAATTGAAAAATTAAGTGAAAATATAATAAAGCAGAACTTCCCAAACTTGGGGAAGGAAATAGACTTACAGGTCCAGGAAGCACAGAGAGTTCCAAAACAACTGGACCCAGGGAAAACCACTCCAAGACACATTATAATCAAAATGTCAAAAGTTAAAGATAAAGAGAGAATCTTAAAAGCAGCAAGAGAGAAGAAAAGAATCATGTACAAATGGGTCCCAATTAGACTATCAGCTGACTTCTCAAGGGAGACCCTGCAGGCAAGAAGGGACTGGCAAGAAATATTCAAAGTAATGAAAATCCAAAACCTACAACCACGAATACTTTATCCAGCGAAATTGTCATTCAGAATAGAAGGGCAGAGAAAGTGTTTGCAGGACAAAATAAAACTGAGAGTTCATTAGATCCAAACCAATGTTATTTGAGATGTTAAAGGGACTGGTTTAGAAAAAGGAGGATCAAAACTATGAACACTAAAATGAAAACTGCATCACAAGAAACAACAACAGAAGCTAGGGAATTGAAACAAAGGCAAACTAAACAGGCAACGAGAGTGGAAAAGGAACTATAGGTATGGGGAGCATATTGGGGGGAGGTCAGCAGGGAGGGGGGAAAGGGGAGAGGGAGGGAGATGATATAGGAATTAAGGAGCATGGTAGGAGGGAATGGAATAGACAGAGAGAGGTTGAGAAGAACTATATGCACAACTAATGGACATGGTCTAAAAGGGAGGGACAACTGGAGGGAGGGGGGCCACTGGGTGGAGGGGAGAAGAGGGAAGGGAAATTGGGACAAATGTAACATTATAATCAATAAAACACATTAAAAAAATTTAGAAAACCTAAAAAAAAAATCCCTTTCAAATGGAACTTAACCTTTCTTAGCAGAAATGTCAAAATTACTTTCAATGGCTAAGAAAGTTTATAAGGTTAATTTAAGATTATAAAGGAAATAAATATTTGAGTTGTAAAAGCATTAATCTTTATATATACATATACATTTTACATATATACACAGATTTTATATATAAAGATTACTACATATATGTATATATGTTAAAGAGAGACAGAGATCATATAGGAGACAGTACCTTTATTAAAGAATAGAACCAAAACCAAAGCTTCAAAAATCTGCTAAAAATTAATCAGAAAATGAGCTCTTAATTAAGACATTCACGATAATGCGAAGAAAAACCGGGCATCAAATGGCAAACAGGTAAAGCAGAAAGCTGATTGGTGAGTGAAATGGGAGGGTGAGTAGGTCTCTCCAGAATAAGATTAAATAAATAATCCAAAGACCAAAATTCCCGAGATAATAATGTTAATAATTAATCAAAAGTCATAGCTCATAGAAAATAATTCTTAGATGAGATGCCATAGCAGAGGGCATGCAAGGTAATGTGAAGAAATCAAGGCATCAAAAGGCAAACAATCAAAGCAGAAAGCTGGAGAGCAGGTAGAGTTGGATGGTGGGTAGATCTGTGGCAAATAAAAGACTAAACAAATATTCCAAGAACAAAGTTTTTAGTAAATCTGCTAAAATTAATCAAGATTCATCGGTCACAAAAAATAAACTCTCAGATGAGCAAACACAGTAAGCATATGCACTGTAATATAAAAAAAAAAGACATCAAATGACAAACAATGTAGAATGGGGTAGACAGGTAGGACGGTGGTCTGTAAAAGTATAAAACTAAATAGGTAATCCTAAGTCACAGAGAAGCTTAGAAACAGTTTAGGTAAATAACGGAGCAGAGGTATAAGAGATTGATGCAAACAGACTTTTACAACAAAGTCAGTTTTCCATCCTGACTTTCCACAAGTCATCCATCACAGCAGCATTGCTGATTTATTCTAGAGAGGAACTGACAAAGATCCTGACTTCTGGCCAAGATGAAGGTGTAGACAGACACACTGCATCTCCCTCAACAACTAAGAAGGAGTACAACTACGTCAAAACCATAAACAATCAGAAGTTCCAGAAAATCAAACTGCATGGAAGTCCAGCAAACAAAGATAAATAGAAGAAATACTCATCCAGACAGGTAAGAGGGGCAGAGTGGGGCAGAGAGGATGGGGTGTGGTGGCAGTGGTGGCAGCGGCAGTGGCAGCAGCAGCGGCCGGCCGACAGAAAGCGCAGTCAAACATTTTAAAAAGTTGAAAGGAACACCTGGGGAGTGATCCCAGCTCCTCATGGGACCTTGCAGCTCAGGATCTCAGCACCAGAGAAAATAAAGCCTCATTGCTTCTGACTGTGCAAACCAGTGGGGGTTGGGGTGGAGGCAGAAACTACTGGTCTCAGCAGAGTCCGCTTGTTCAAAGGGCCCCCACAGTCCTAGAATATCCGAAGACCCACCCACTCTGGGAACGACAGCTGGGGCAGCAGCTAGAGGGGCACCAGTTTGGTGCGGAAGTGGGAGAGGTGCCTGGAAAAGGGGGGTGAGTGCTGGGCTGGCGGCATTGTTCCCTCTCAGACCCCTCCCCAATATACAGTGCCGCAATGTGGTGAAACAGGTTGCCCTGTACTCACAAATACCTAAGGTTCTGCCCCTTACAACTAACCGACGAGGAGACAGCCAACCTAACAGAGGAGATAGACAACCTAACAGACACAGAATTCAAAACACTGGTGATAAAGATGCTCACAGGCTTGACAGATATACTTGAGTATAGCAAACGCATAAGAGAAGAAGTGAAGGCTATGCTAAGTAAAATAAAGGAAAATCCACACAAAACCAATGGTGATGGGAAGGAAACCCGGGTTCAAATCAATGATTTGGAACATCGTCGTCGTCGTCGTCGGCAGCTGTCTGTCTCGAGAGACGATGGTGTAGCTTCTTAAGAGTCTATCTGCACCGCCGAGAATGGCTGTGCAGTCCGACTCGGGAGTGACACGGTATCTGTCTCCTCCCGTGTTGAATCGACATCTTGCGATGACGCTGAAGCTACAGAGCCTGGGCAGGGTAATATGGAGGGTCTGCTGTTGCCCATGCAGCAGACCCCCCCTCTCTTCGCAGCTGAAGGGTCCAAGGGAAAGACAAAGTCAATACAGCTTGGCTTCAGGTGCGCCGCAGGAGTTGCCGGTGTTGACTACAACGTCAAACCGCCTTAGGGACTCCGGCTCCGGATTTTCTGTCGGGGTTTACTCCCTTAGCCTTTCCCCTGAAGAGGTATGCCGCAAGGCAGCGGAGGTTTTTTGGAGTCAGAGTTTTCCTTCTCTGATGTGCCCTGACTGGAAGATCGAACCAGCGACACTTAGCTCGCAGGCCGACGCTCAATCCACTGAGCTAAACATAAGGAAGAAAAAAAAAAACAGTCAACCAGTGCAGAATGAGGAAGCAAGAATTGAAAAAAATGAGGAAAACTTCCCAAATTTTGCAAAGGAGATGGACATACAGGTCCGGGAAGCATGGAGGGTCCCGAGGGAGCTGGCCCAGAGGGAACCACACCAGGACACATCATGACTAAGATGCCAAAGGTGAAAGATAAAGACAGAGTCCTGGGGGCAGCAAGAGAGAGGCAGAGAATTGCCTACAGGGGGTTGCCTGATTTCTCAGCTGATTTCTCAGAGGACACTTTGCAGGCAGGAAGGGACTGGCAAGCCATATTCAATGCAATGAAAAGCAACCTGCAACCAAGATTACTCTATCCAGCAAAGCTATCATTTGGAATGGAAGGGCAGATGAAGTGCTTCCCAGACAAGGTGAAGCTAAAGGAGCTCATCATCACCAAGCCATTATTATATGAAATGTCAAAGGGACTTACTTAAGAAAAAGATAAAAACTATGAACACTAAAATGACAACAAACTCACAACTATCAACAAGTGAATCTAAAATATAAAAACAAAACCCAACTAAGCAAACAAGAATAGGAACAGAATCATAGGTATGGGGATCATTTGGAGGGTTATCAGCTGGGAGGAGGAAGAGAGAGAAATGGGGAAATCGTGCAGGGACTAAGAAGCATAATCTGTTGGTACAAAATAGGAGGACGTTAAGAATAATATAGAAAAGGGTGAAGCCAAAGAAATTATATGCACGACCCATGAACATGAACTAAGGTGGGTGGGATTGCTGGAGGGAAGGGGCTACTAGGCAGAGGGGAGCATAATCAATAAAATATACTTTAAAAAAAAGAAGAAGACCTTTTGCCAACTTATATTTAAAAAAGAGAACTTTTAGCCTTCTGCCAGTAAATCTCCCTTACCACTCCTTTCCTTATCTTTCGTTTTTCTAATATTTATAATTTTTTGGAGATCAGATGCACAATGGACTGAATCATGGTATATAGATCTTAGGTTCCCATTTTTTCCCATTAGTCATCAAACTGCCTTTCTTTTACATCATATTGTAATAAACAATGTTTCAGAATGTTTTAAATTTACTAGTACAAAAAATAAATGAGATGGAGGTAAAAGATACCATATCTTTTATTTCATTCATTTATCATGCACTTTCGCAATCACAGATGGTCCAGGAGTTTGCTCCTGCAGTAGCCTTCTGTCAAATATACAAAGAAAGGCAAGTCTCTAAACTTTGGAAAGGAAGGCTTCTTGATTCCTGGTGAGATCTGCATCATTAAGGAGGACTCTTGAGCCACTGGGGTTTCTCTGCTTGTCTTTCCCTATACCCCTAAAGAATGTTCAGCTTCCCACAAGAAACTTACTATTCTCTGGTGACTGGCTGAGTGCAACTGGAGACCAGATGGAAACAAGTGTAAACAATCCACATTCTTCATATTGCAAACCCCTATTTAAAGATCATTCTGATCTTTACAAAACAATTTCTTAGATTGACATCAGAAACATGGCAACATGGGAGGCCCTACTGGCCTCTTCCCTTGAAGTTACAATAAGTTGAACAGCTACAATTCAACAAAGGATTCCCTGCTCAACACACAAACATGTCTGAGATCCACGCTTTTAAATACCTGCGGGCAGGTGAATGGGAGAAAATAGAGGAGGAGGGAAGGAGGAAGAGCAGAGACGAGTGCCACAGACGTAGTACAGAGCTCACTGCAGGTAAGGGGAGCAGGAGAGGAATTCAACTGCAGCATGGACTCTCTGCAGCTCTGAGCAACAGGGAAGTAGAACAGGCATTCTTCCGTGAGTGGTCAGCACCTACTGCAGCTGAACCCAGAGACAGATGCGGAGAGGGAACACAGATAAGCGGCAGCTGTGGTCTAGCAGCTGTATGGCCAGGCAGAAAACAAAGCCACTGAGACTAGCACCTCCTCTGGCTTCCCAGAGCAGCCTCCCTTCCCCCTCCCAAAGCTAGCAGCCGGCCCCAGAGAAGCTGTAGAAGTGAGTGTCGGGTTACAGAGCATACTAGCTGCAGCCCTGAGAACTGGAGAGGCAAGAGCATTCCTTCCTTAGCCGCAGGCGCGAACTTTGCAGCTAATCCCATTTATAGGGGTGGAGACATGAGGAGTGTTAGCTATGGTCTGGCAGCCGCCATAACTGGGAGGAGAACAAAGCCGTTTTTGCCCATTGTTGAATTTTCTCTCCTTTATTGAATTTGTTTTAATGGCCCCGCTAAAAACTTTAAAGAGACTCATTCCAGTACTTCTTAGCAAAAGGCAATTTATCAGACCTGTGGGATCCGAGCAAGGGCCAAATGCAATCATGTTATTTTTTTTACTTTGAGTAAGTTTTGAACTATTGATCCCAACGTAATATTACAATACCACTCTCTCTAAGGCTTTTATTTATATGTACATAAATAAGAACCCTAAATTTATAATCCACAACTTTTCCTGGTGTTTCTAATTCCTAGAACTGACAAGCTACCTAAACTGAAGTTTAAGCTAAGACTGTTCTATTAACTTTTTTCTGGTGACATTACATTAACTAACTGAGACAAAAGTGTCAGAGAAACAGAGTTGACTTATAAAAATAATATTTCTCTTCTTAAAGTCTTATACCTTTCTCCTCTGTGCCAAATTCTCTGATAATATTGGGCACGTTATATTAATCTCATCTCTATTTTTGAAATAGCTTTTCAAACGTTCTGTAGTTTATTTCTTTCTGTTTTCATAGAAAAAATAAAAGGTCCTAATAAAATTGCCATAACATGTATTAACATTTTTATATAGAATGCTTAAATCCTGAGTATAAATTTGATTACACTTCTGATCTTGGCCCAGCTATTTTAAGGAAACTAATGCCTCGATTAATAATAAATGGGACATATTTTGCCTATAAACTATCGTAGGTGGATTTTACTCCATGAGCATATGATTTATTAGGTTGAACAGTTGATAAATCTACCATATTTTCTGTTTGGATGATCTATCCATAGCTGTCAATAGGGTACTTAGGTCCCCTACTATAAATGTATTTTTGTCAGTTTCTCCCTTTAGTTCTGTTAGTAATTGCTTTCTATATTATGGTATTCCCAGGTTGGGTGCATATACATTAATAAGTATTATGTCTTCTTAATGTACTGTCCCCCTTTATCTTTATAAAATGTCTATCTTTGTCCCATTATCACTTTAGCCTTAAAATCTATTTTGTCATATACAAGGGGGTACCCCCTTAGAATTTATTTATAAAAATTGTGTATTTATTTTTACTTGTTTAAATTTCAGTCACCTTCAAATTATTCTCCATTTGATGCAACACACTTATTGAGATGCTTTTTCCACTGTTCAAAATAGTTTTTGAACTCATCAATTTGATGCCTTTTAGTGCTTCTACCATTTTCCCTTTCATTTCTTCTGAAACAGAACCCACGGGCTGCCCCGATTGAAGCAGAAGCCATGCGTTGTTCAGTTATGAGGGGCTTGATTGCCGATAGCTAAAAAGCATAACTTCTAATACCAGAGTTTGGTAAAAAGAAAAGGAATTGTTTATTTAAAGGTTATACAGATTTAGATTAAAGGCAGATTTCTGCCGTTAAGTCTTATTCTCTTTAAAATACCCACAAACACATAGTTCTGCCTCCTCCTGCCAAACCAGGCTAGTTTTAGAAATGTCAGAGATACCATTTCCCTACTTCCCAGACACAGTTCAGCTTTAACAGCAGCTCCCAATCATTCGTGCCTGATTGGGGAGGCTTTGCCTGCATCATGGTGCTCTCCAGCTCTTAATGCAGGGCCACGTGGTTCTCCCCTTCTACCGTCTTGCAAACTGTGTGGTTCTCTCCTTTCCCTTTCAAAACCACATGGCCTTCTCCTTGTTAATGGCTGCCACCTTATTTTTAAATGCCTGACTGCAGCCTGTGACACAGGCCCTGTAAGTTTTTTGTCACCATTCTACGGTCAAAGCCCCTCCCATCTTCTTGGGGATCCTGCCCTATAACACTTCCACATCAGCAAAATGTTTCCCTTTGAGGACATTTTTTTAACCAAGGACACAAATAAAAAAAAGTTGCTCATGAGATCAGGTGAATAGGGAGAGTGGGGCTACAAGGCACATGCCATTTTTGGTCAAAAACTGCTGAACACTCAGTGCTTTGTGGGCAGGTGCGTTCCTAAATCACCCATCATGAAATGGGCGAACATGTTCAAAGAGTCTTTTTAAAAAATTCACTGAAGCCAAATGCAGCCTCTCACAACAATGCCAGCTAGTACACTGATACAAATAGGTTCCTAGAACACTCACCTAGCAAGGGAAGCCTGGACAACAAGGGACCTGCCTTCCAGAAGATAATTCCATTGGGGGGTGGGGGGGGTGTCCCTCCACATATAACTATGACTACACCTACTTTTCTCTAGATGCTATTTGCCTGGAGTACCATTTTCTACCTTTTCACTTTGAATCTGTGTTTGTCCTTGAGCTGAGAGGTGTCTCCTGAAGCAGTACATGGCTGGGTTTTGTTTTTTGATCCAATCCACTACCCTGTGCCTTTTTATTAGTGAGTTCAGTCTATTTACACTTAGGGTTATTATGGATATATGAGTATTTCCTCTAGTAATTTTGTCTTTTGTTTTCTGTGCCTCCATTGTTTCTTTTCCCTTGTGTTTCCATTATTTAATATGGTGGTATTTTGTGATTATTTTTTTCCTCTTCACTTCCTCATGTTATATGTCTCAGTTCTAGATTATTTTGTGTGGTTACCATTAGGTTTATACAGAATAAAGTTTAATATATACAGGCATTTTTTCTTCTGAATGCATCTTTATTCCTCTGTGCAAATTCAGACCTATGCCCCTTCCCTTTCATATTTTTGTTGTGACATTTTATCCCTTTTTATGCTGTGTTTATTTCCAAATTGCTGTGGCTATTGTCTTCTTTTTTAAAACATGTTTTTACTTCCTTCAATATTTATGTAATATTTAAGTGTTTAATAACCTGTCCTGAATGAGGGTGGCAACTTTCTGTTTCTATTTGTCTGTTTTTCATCTTACTCATGGTTTTATATCCTTTTGTTTTTTGTTTCATGTAGAAGAGCACCTCTAAGCATTTCTTATAATTCAGGTCCTGTGGTGGTACAGTCAGTCCCTCAATGTCTGTATGTCTGGAAAAGCCTTTATTTCTCCTTCATATGAAGGATAATTTTGTTGGATATATTATTCATGGCTGGTGATTTCTCTCTTTTAATAGTTTGAGTATTTGATTCCACTCTCTTCTAGCGTGTAGCATTTCTGCCAAAAAAAATTCAATGATATTCTAACGGGGTTTGCTTCCTAGGTTACCATCATCTTTTCCATGGCTCTTTGAGAATTCTTTCTTTGTTGTTAACTTTTGACAGTTTGAATATAATGTGCCTTGGAGAGTCCTTTTGGATTGAGTTAATTAGGTGTTCTGGTAGTTTCTTGGATTCGAGGATCCAGTTCTTTTCATAGATATGGGAAGGTCTCTTTGCTGATTTGCCTTATATATTCTCTGTTCCTCTTCTTCTCTGTTCCTTCTGGTATATCCAGTATTCTTATTTTGCTCTTTTGATTAGAAACAGAGAGTTCTCATAGAGTTCTTTCTTTTTTTTACTCTCAATTCTCTCTCATGTTCCACCTAAGTCATTTCTAATTTTTGTCCTCTAAGATGTCACTAATTCTTTCTCCATCTGGTCTGCTCTACTTTCTAAGCTTGCTAGCTCACTCTTCACCTCTTTCATTGAGTTCTTCAGCTCCAGAATTTCTGTCTGGTTCTTTTTTATAGTTTCAGTCTCTTTGGTGAAGTATTTCTTTTGTTCATTGACTTTACTTCTGAGCTTGTTGAATTGCCTTTATGAGTTTTCTTACATCTCACCGAGTTTTTCAAAACTGCAATCTAGAATTCTGTTACTTAAATCACATATTTGCATGTCTTTAATTTTACTTTTGGAGATTTTTTTGTTTTCTTTCTGAATTCCCTTGTTATATTCATTGTGCTGCTGGAACTTCCAGATCTCTGTAGGGATTTGTAGCCTTGGCAATAGAAATGCTCCTTATTCCCCAGGAGGTGAGCATCCCATTTACAAGCTGGTTACCTCAGTCTCAGGGCACCACTCCTGTGCTTTGGAAGGGGCAGGCTGTGGTTCTTCCATATGTTCTTGGCATGCCTTCCTTCCTATAGCCAGAAGTCAGAGTTGTTCTGAATTGACCCAGCTGCTTCTGCCTGGCTGTGCCTGCAGAGTAGGCAGGGGGAAGTGAGTCCACACATCCGTGGTTCTGTTCTTCCTTGTGGGTTTAGCCACAATGAGTTCAGACTACTTAGGATGAAAAGATTTTTTTTTTTTCAGCCCTTTTGCAATCTGCTAAATAAGAATTTTACTGACCTGAGAGACAAAGATGGGATTCCCCATTTGTGGAATCCTTGGTTCTGTGCAGGCAGCTTGGGAGCACTATGATTTTTTATTTTTTCTTTTCTTTTTTTTGGATTGTTTATCTGTCCCTGATGCTGGGCCCAGCCTCAGTGTGTGCCAGCCATCCAGGCCCATTTGCTGTCTCTGCCTCTCCAGTCTGGTCTGTCCAGTGGGAGGTGCACACCAGTTCTTCACTGCTACCATGTCCACGGGGGCTGCAGCCAGCTCAGGACTGTAGGCAGCTTCTGTCACTGTCCTTCTCACAATGTCTCATACGTGTTTGTGTGTTGAGCAGGGAATCCCTTGTTGAATTATAGCTGTCTAACTTCTTGTAACTTCAGGAAGAGATACGGAGGTCCTCTTATGCCACTATGCTGCTGACATTCCAAAATAGAATTTTGAGAAAGCCTGAGTTGATACATAAAGATTCAAAATCTTTCTCCTGCTCCTTCCTGCTCCCTCTTTTCCCAAGATGAAAACAGTGTATATCTTAAAACTAGTCTTCTAAAAAAATACCAAGAGAGAACCCTGGGCCTCCCTGATTCTATGTGGTGTGGAATTGTGGAAGGAACTAAACAGCAGGCCTAAATGTGCCAGGCTTTGTTTCCTGTTGCAGCAGAAAGGGTGGAGAGAAGGAAGGGGCACAAGCTCTGATTTTAAGGTCTCCTAGTCCTACCCATTCAGTAACAACCCAATCAATATATTGTTCTGACCAATAGGATTAAATACTAATTTCTCAGAGATGGGGAGAAAGGGAAAAGACAACAACTGGAATGTGTGGGTAGAGTCAGATTTAGCAAAAAAATGTAGAGAGGTTCTCCCTCCCATATAACCTATAGTTATTTTTTATGAAATTATAAGGGCAATCTGAGCTCTCACACTAGTTGTGAACTGAACTACTTGCTAATTTTAGGCATGATCTATAATACCCTCAAACAACCCCACTACTTTTATCTATGAAGGCCAGGGATCAGGCTAACACTTTGACAGGCAATAGACAGCCACCTGCCACTTAAAAAATATTACTCCATAACCTAGGATTCCTTGGGATTTCATCCCATTCAGAAATTAAAATTTCAACATCAGTAACTACTTAGAGTTGGATGTAGCATCTTTGATACATAAAGCATTCCAAAAACTAGTATTTTCTATTTAAAAAAATTAAATTAGGTCTCTTAATAGCACAAACTGATAATTTTTCTATTTTAGCATATTATAGTCAACAAGAATTAATATGGCATTGTTAGTTTTTAAACATTTTTTAATCAACTCTGCAATTCCAGCTCTGGGCTGTCTATATAATATGGACAAAAAAAGAGTCCATATCCTAAACCTGACAAGCTCAGGGAAGGCCTGTGTGGCAGGCCTTACAAACTCAGAGACCAAAAGTAACCACACAGGATGGTCCAAAATTAAAACTTTCTAACTAAAAGAGAGTCAAGGTTTGTTGTCATGTTCTTGTCCAGTATCTTTCTTGACAAAGGTCAATCTTTACCTTAACTGAGACAGTCTTTTGTCTTTTTCCATCTATGATAGCATACCTTTGAAATGTCAGAGTAATTTCCTTTTCCCAGACCCCATAGAGAACAATCACTGCACCAGAGTGGAGACCACAGAACCCCTCATTGTTATTGCTATCATGTTCATTGTTAACTGTAAAAGAAGTATGCGTCACTTTGGCAGCATTTTCTTAATCCATTCAGATTTCCCTCCCAGCAATTGTCATCACTTTGGCTCTAGTAAACTCATAAAAATTCTTTGCAGGTTTGGACATTTCTTATGTTGACAGTAAGGTCAAACATGTTAATCATTTCCAAGTCCCTTTCTGAGGACAATATCCTTACTATCAAAATCAGACAAATACATTACAAGAAAGAAAAATATAAAAACAACTCCTTTCTAAATCAAATATTAGGAAACTAAATAGAGTAGCACAGAAAAAGAATAAAACATCCTCAGCGTGTGGCCTGGTGACTCAGACCAAGGAGGGCTTTCCTTGCCAATGGACTGTGTGGACTACACAGCCAGTCTCTTGTCTTCAGTTCACCACGGCTTCTGCTATCCAGGTGAAAGAACAGGTGAAGCCTGCCTCAGGCCAGGCTTTTGAGCTGATTCTCAGCCCCCGATCGAAAGAACCCATCCCAGAATTCCCCCTTCCCCCTCCAAATAAGAAGGATCTTTCTCTGGAGGAAATTCAGAAGAAATTAGAAACTGCAGAAAAAAAGCACAAGTCCCATGAAGCTGAGGTCTTGAGGCAGCTTTCTGAGAAATGAAGCATGAGAATGAAGGGCTTCAGAAAGCAATAGAAGAGAACAACTTCAGTAAAGTGACAGAAGAGAAACTAACCCCCCCCGCCCCCCAAATGGAACCAACTAAGAGAACTGAGAGGCACAAGCGGCTGCCAAAATGGAGCATTTGTGAAAGAAGGGCAAACACATTGAAGAAGTATAGAAGAACAAAGAATCCAAAGATCCTGCTGATGAGACTGAAGCTAATTTGTTCTGAGAAATTACTCTCTCCCCCTCACCTTCCTAAATATCCAAAGACTGTACTGTCCAGTATTATTTTATTTTTGCTTTCCTGACAAATATTCTTGAAGCTAATATAGGACCATAGATAGATTCAGACTGTATAATGGTGTTTTAGGGGATAAAGTTGAAAAGCTAAAACTCAGCAAAGGGTTCTCTGCTCAATGTACAGGCATGCCTGTGAGATCCACACATTGAATCATCTAATGGTGGGCAAGTGGGAACAAACTGGTGAGGTAAGAAGGCAGAAGGGCTGAGGTGAGCCATGCAGGCCTGCGGCCAGGAGCTTACGGAGCTCAGCCTAGAGAGGGGAGGTATCCAGCTGCGGCTGGCATTCCCTTCAGCCAAAAGGAACAGAGATTTGGTGGGCATTCCTGTAAAAGTGAGCAGTATGCGCTTCAGCTGAGCCCAGAGACCTGGGCAAGAACACAGCTCTGGGGTGCTGCTGCAGTTGTCACACAGCCAGCATTCCAGACAGATAAACAAGCCATGAATCCTTGTCACTGTGTAACCTCCCAGAGCCTGCCTCCCTTCGCCCTCGGTGTCAGGCTACAGAACACCTTATCTGTAAACCCAACAACTGTTATTACAGAATCACTATTTTCCCTGAGGAAAGGAGGTACTCTGTGACTTGGCCCCAGCTGGGCCAGAGTGCAGGAGAAACTCCGCAGAGGTCCAAGGTTGCCATTACTGGGAGGGCAAAAAGAAAAAAAAGGTAGTAGAATTACCCCAGGCCACCCCACCCCAACACATTGTGGTTACACTGTGGAAGTCAGCGCTGGGGTTCACAGAGCTAAAAAACATGTGATTCAGCACTAACTACTAGAAAATAATAGAAAGACCTCTTTGTATTAATCTGCTAAAGAAATCACTCAGACATAGATGCCTAGACAGAGAAGGAATGTATGAAATACCATGAATAACCAAGATAGCAAGACAGCTCAGAAAGAAAATAAAAATTCTCCAGAAAGAAAACTTAAACACATGGAAATATGTGATATAAATGTCAGACATTTCAAGATTGCAGCTCTGAAAATACTCAGTGAGATGTGAGACTATACAGACAGGCAATGTATTTGCTAAGAAAACAAACTAACAAAATTAGTATTTTACAAATGATATTGAAACTTAAGTAAAGAACCAAGCACAAATTCTGGAGATGAAGAACTCAATAAAAGAGATCAAGAATGAACTAGTGAGCATAGGAAATAAAGTAGACCAGATGAAAGAAAGACTTGGTGATTTCAAAGATAGAAATCTAGAAATGACTCAGATAGAAGGAAAGACTTGATCATTAAAAAGTGAAAGAACTCTGTGAGAACTATCAGACTCCATTCGAAAGAGCAATATAAGAATAACAGGCATGCCAGAGAAGAGACAGAAAGAAGGGAATGGAGAGGAGGGAACTAGTCAAACCAGTAGTTGATGAGAACTTCCCAAATCTGTGGAAAGAGCTAGATTCTTGAATCAAAGAAGCAAACAGAACACCTAGTTACCTCAATTCAAAGGGGTCTTCTCCAAAGAACATTGTGTTGAAACTGTCAAAAAATAATGATAAAGAAAAATTTCTAAAACAGCCAGGGAAAAGAAGTAACTTATAAAGGAAAGTTCATTACATTATCATTGGACTTCTCAGCAGAAACTCTACAAGCCAGAAGAGAGTGAAACCAAATATTCAAACCACTGAAAGAGAAATTACCAGCCAAGAGTAATATATCCACCAAAGTTATCCTTTATGAAGAAAAAATAAAGACTATTTCAGACATACAGAAGCTGAGAGAATTTATCACCAGAAGACCTCCATTGCAGGAAATACTCAAGGGGATTATTCTACCTGAAATAAAGAACAAAAGATCATGAAACACGAATAAGATCACCAACAAACTTAGAGCATAAACAGGGAGAATTTATGACAACAGAATAAAAGAAAAGAGGGTAAAGATCTGAATTTGCAAAAGAAAAAGGACAACCAAAGTGTCCTTCAACAGAGGACTGGATAGAGAAAATATGTGCCTATATACCATGGCATACTACTCAGTCATACTGTTTCTTTGCATCCTCACCAGCACTTATTTATTAGTTTAAAGGGGATAGCCATTCTGACAGGTGTCAGGTGGTAACTCATTGTGGTTTTTAATTTGAATTTCCCTGATGATTAATGATGTTGAGAATCTTTTCATATGTCTCTTGGCTATCTATATGCCCTCTGCTCATTTTTGAATTGGATTGTTTGTTTACTTGATGTTAAGTTATATGAGTTTTTATATATTTTGATGTGGGAGACAGACAGGCATGGTTCAAAAGACTTTGACAACTGCTGTGTGGAGCCCGACCCCAAAACGGGAACCTGGGTCTTAACTAGCAGGTTTCTTGTCTTTCATGCTTGCCATAAATCCCACCCTCCAGGGGATTTTAAAGATAAAATAAAAATACAAAGTGGCTTTTAAGGAAAAGGGAACCTGCTCTGTTTTTCTCTGAATAGCATCAACTTCTTGTTAGAAGAATGAGAAATACAGAATGATTAAGTGCTCACTAAGTTCAGCCACTATTTGCCTAAGTACACTGAGCATCCTTATAACCAATATTTTGAACTCCATATCTAGTAAATTATTTGCCTCTATTTTGTTTAATACTTTTTCTGGAGATTTTTCTGTTTCTCTCTGTATATCCCCAGTGCCTTTTGAGCTGCTACCCAGTGCTGGAGCTCAGAGAGAGTGAATCCAAATAAGTCCATGTCTAGGCCCTTTAAGAGGAATACCTGAGACTTCAGGAGTCCTCTGTCTCACTCAGCAACAATCCCCACTGGTTTTCGTAGCCAGAGGTCATGGGGACTTCTCTTCCTGGCACTATAACCTCAGATTGGGGGGAAAAGCACTGAGACCACTTGCTCCTCATGGGAGACCTCCACAATTGAGATAGCCATCCCAGATTTTATCTGCCATATGTGAGTGTGAGACCAGCCCATCCCTTGTGACCATCCCTCCTACTAGTCTCGATGTGGCTTCTTCTTTATATCCTTAGTTGTAAGATTTCTGTTTAGCTAGTTTTCAGAAGGTTATGAATGATGGTTGTTCTGTAAATTAGTTGTAATTTTGATGTGGTTGTTGGAGAATTAGAGTATCACATTTACCTATGCCACAGTCTTGACCAGAAGTCCATCTAATACTGCTTTAATTTCACTACTAGTAATGAGTCTATTTAAATTTTGTATTTATTCTTATTTCAGTATTGGAATGTTGTATACTTTAACAAGTTTATCAGTTTCATCTAGATTTTTGAATTTGTTGGCATCTAATTGTAATATTCTTTAATGGGTCTTTTTTAAAAATACATATATATTTTAAATATATATATTTTATTATTTTATTTATTTGTTTTTAGAGAGAGGGGAAAGGAGAAAGAGAGGGAGAGAAATATCAATGTGTGGTTGCCTCTCATGTGCCCCCAACTGGGGACCTGGCGTGCAACCTAGGCATGTGCCCTGACTGGGAATCGAACCAGCCACACTTTGTTCACAGGCCGGTGCTCAATCCACTGAGCCACACCATCCAAGGTTCTTTAATGGGTCTTTATATTCCTGTTGTGTCAGTTGTAACTGCTCCTTTCTCACTTATGATTTTATTTACTTGGCATTTCTCTCTCTTTTTTTTTTTTTTTTTTTTTTTTGATGAGTTTGGTTATAGGTTTATCAGTTTTGTTTCTTTTCAAAGAATCATCTCTTAGTTTTCTGTTCTCTCAATAGGTTTTTTTATTTCATTTATTTTTGCTCTGATATTAACTATTTACTTCCTTCTGTTTACTTGGGGTTTACTTGGGGTTTCATCTGTTATTTTCCTAGTTCCATTAGATGTAAAGTTAGATTGTTTATTTGGGATTTTTCTTGTTTGTTGAAGTAGGTCTGTATAGCTACGAACTTCCCTCTTAGAACTGCTTTGCTTCATCTTGTACATTTTGAAAAAAATGTGTTCTCATTTAGATTTGTTATATACTTTTCATTTCTTGTTTAATTTGTTCTTGATCCATTAGTTGTTTAGTAGCATGTTGCTTAGTTTTTACTTATTTCCATTCATTCCAGTTTTCATCCTATAGTTGATGTCTAGTTTTGTGCTATTGTAATCAGAAAGGATGCTTGATATAATTTCAATCTTGGGAAATTTTTTGAGGGTTTTTTGGTCCTAACATGTGATCTATTATAATGAATGTACTATGGGCACTTGAAAATATATGTATTCTGCATTTTGTGGATGAAATGTTCCATAAATGTCTATTAAGTTGACTGAATCTAATGTGACATTTTATGCCATTCTTTGTTTATTAATTTTCTGTCTGGATGACCTATCCATTGGTGTGAGTGTGGTATTAAAATCCCCTACTATTATTATTTTACTTTGGATTTCTTACCTGAAGTCCATTAACAATTGCTTTATATATTCAAGTGCTCCTATTTAGGTGTCAAAAGTTTACAAATGTTACATTCTCTACTTAGATTGACTTCTTTATAATTATGTAACAGTTTTTGCTTTTCTTTTACGATTTTTCATTTTAAAGTCTGCTTCGTCTGATATAAGCATTGTTACCTCATCTTTCTTTTAATTTCTATTTGCATAAAATACCTTTTCCATCCCTCCATTTTACATCTATATGTGTCTTTGAATTTGAAGTATCTTTTGTAAGCAGCATATAGATGGGGCATGTTTTTTTAAATAAATTTAGCCACCCTATGTCTTTCTAAAAACATTTTTTAATCCTAACCAAAGCACACTTTTCCATTGCTTTTAGAGAGACAGGAAAAGAGAGAAAGAAATATCAATGTGAGGGAGAAACATCGATCAGTTGCCTTCTCATATGCGTCCCAACTGGGGATTGAACCTGTAACCTAGGTATATGTCCGACTGGGAATCAAACCCACAACATTTTGGTCTATGGGACAACACTCCAACCAACTGAGCCATACCAGCTAGGGCACCTTACATCTTTTTATTGGACAATTAAATACATTTATATTTAAAGTAATCATTTATAGCTTCATGCTTATTGCCATTTTGTTCGTTTTTTGTTGTTTTTATAGTTCTCTGTTCTTTTCTTCTTCCCTTAATCTCTTCCTTTGTGATTTGCTGTTTTTCTTTATTGTTTTCTATGTATTCCTTCCTTTTTGTTCTTTGTATATCCTTTTATAGGTTTTGCTTTGTAGTCATCATAAAGTTTATGCATATTCTTCTATATCTATAGCAGTTATTTTAAGCTAATATGTATTTAAGTATAATATACTTTATAAAAATCATATTTTTACCCCCCCACATTTTTTATTGATGTCATGTTTTAGATCTTTCTGTGTTGTGTATCCTCTAACAATGTATTGTATTTTGAGTTTACATAATTTTTTCTTTTCACTTTCATACTAGCATTTTAAATGTCTGATTTACTGTATTTATTAAATATACCTGTGATTTTTTTTTCTTTCTTATATTTTCTTATTTCTGGTTATGCCCTTTCCTTTTCTACTTAAAGAAGGGCTTTTAAGTAGAAATAAGAAGACTTGCAAGGTCATTGACAGCACTTATAATCATGGAACAGATATTAAATCCACTTGTTTACAAACAAGATCATCTACATTAGCATTTTCCACTTATATCTGAATGCCCTGTTGTTTATACAACTGTAATATATTTACTTTAAGGAGTAAGAGTTATATTTTAACTTCCCTATTGATTTCTCCCTGGATAAGCATAAACAATGACAGAAGGGATCACCAATTTGGAGAGAAGCATTGTGTTCCAGCAGGATGTCTATGAAATGGATTTCAGTTATTCTGCTGCTACAGCTGAGCTGTCACTTTAGCCCTGGGGGCTGTGGAAAGGTGCTGGTGTGGCCCACAGAATATAGCCATTGGATCAATATGAAGACAATCCTGGATGAACTTGTCCAGAGAGGTCATGAAGTGACTGTTCTGATATCTTCAGCTTCAGTTTTTGTTGACTCCAATAAACCATCTACTATTAAATTTGAGATTTATCCTACATCTTTAACAAAAGATGATTTTGAGAATCTTTTCAAACACCTGATCTCTGCATGGACATATATGCCTAAAGATACATTTTGGACTTATTTTTCAGCAGTGCAAGAAATGTTGTTGGAATATACTGATTGTGTTCAAAAGCTCTGTAAAGATGCAGTTTCGAACAAGAAACTTATGACAAAACTACAAGAATCAAAGTTTGATATCGTTCTTGCAGATGCTGTAGGACCCTGTGGTGAGCTGCTGGCTGAGCTACTTAAAATACCTTTTGTGTACAGTCTCCGTTTCTTTTCTGGCTATACAGTTGAAAAGTATAGCGGAGGACTTCCATTCCCTCCATCCTATGTACCTGTTATCTTGTCAGAGTTAAGTGATAAAATGACATTCATGGAGAGGGTGAAAAATATGATGTATGTGCTTTACTTTGACTTCTGGTTCAAACCATATAATGAAAAGAAGTGGAATCAGTTCTGTAGTGAAACACTAGGTAAGTTATGTTTTTTCTTGGTAGTATGAAATTCTAACTTTCTTAGTGCCTTGGAAAGTGAGTTTGCATAACTCGACTTTTATAGAAGTAAATGGTAAAATAGAATTATAATTGATCTCTCATTCTCACAAATATTATGGATATGCTGAAATTATAGCGTAATTGAAGAATTAATTCCTCCTGTATAGTTTGGTTTGATTTAAAAACTGAACTATTTTGCTATATTACCTAAAGGATTCTTTCATGATAGAGTGGCTCTATCTCAGACTCAGGAATCTGTAACTTGAAATTTCTAATTATTTCATATCTCTTCGCTAAGTACTTACAAGTCATTTGTTTAAATATCTGAAAAATTTTTTGAAGGGTGGACGTGTAAGTCAGTGAACTATTGGGTTGGTCAAAAAGTTAGTTCAGTTCTAAAGTAAAACTAAAAGACATATTTTTCATTTTCACCAATAACTTTATTGAACAATATATTCACGATTATGTTCCACTACTTTCTGCCATTTTCAGGAAACTTCATAATTTCATCTTCCCAAAACTTTTTATCTTTTTGAGCAAAGAACTGTTTCAGGTGACTTTTGCAGTCTTAAAAGGAATTGAAATGTTTTCCATTAAGAGAATTTTGTAAGCACTCAAATAAATGGAAATCTGAAGGTCCAATATCTGGTGAATATGGCAGTTGGATCAGAACTTCCCAGCCAAGCTGTGAAGTTTCTGCCTGGTCATCAAAGAAACATGTGGTCTTGCCTTATCCTGATGCAAGATTATGCATTTTCTGTTAACTAATTTCAGAGGTTTTTTGTGGAGTGCTGCTTTCAGTTTTTCTAACTGGGGTAGTGCTTGTTGGAATTAATCATTTGGTTGCCTGAAGGAGCTCACAATAGAGGATTCCCTTCCAATCCCACCATACACACAACATCACCTTCTTTGGATGAAGACCGGCCTTCGTTGTGGTCGTTGTTGGTTCATTTTGCTTGCTCCACAATCTCTTCCATTACACATTATTGTAAAGTATCCACTTTTCTTTGTCCATCAAAATTTGTCTTAAAAACAATGTTTTCATTATGTTTAAGTAGAGTATTGCATGCAGAAATACAGTCAAGAAGGTTTTTTCCACTTCACATGTGGAACTCAAATATCAAAGCAGTTAACATAAACAAGCTGGTGCAAATGATTTTTAATGTTTAACTTGAATATTCTGTGTATGTCAGCTGTCTCCTGTGTGATATAACATTGATTATTCTCAATTAATGTCTCAATTTGGTTGCCATCAACTTCAACTGGTCTACCCAGCCATGGAGCATTGTCCTGCGAGAAATCTCAAGCATGAAATTTCACAAACTACTTTTGACAAGTTTGATCAGTCACAGCACCTCCACACACTTCACAAATCTTTTTTTTTTTTTTTTGCATTTCAGTTACGTTTTTACCTTTCTCAAAATAATAATGTATAACATGACAAAAATGTCGTTTATTATCTGAAATTTAAAATGGCTACACAAAAATTCACCAGTTTTGATAAGCTTTTTTAAATGCATGCTGATATGACAGCTGTCACAACACAATCTAACAAAATTGTTTCAAATGAAGTTAAAGACAACTAAGCACTACAAAGGCCAGCTAAGAAGAACAAATGAATGAACCTTTTGGCCAACCCATATATTTTGTGGTAACTCTCCCTTTTTTAAAGATAAAATAAGCCAAAAGTAAGAGTGAAGACATCTATTATTATGCTATATGAAAATATTCCAGCAGTTACTTGTAAATATATTTATTAATATACAAGTATTATTAAGCTCCTAAAATAAACCAAATGCAGTTATAGTACCAGTGAATAGCTTGCTCAATTGTGTAAACCACACTGAATGATCTAGGGAAAAGTATTTCCATGGCTGTGGTAGAATTAATTAATTAAAGAGTTGAAATCATTGTTCACATTTGCATCTGTTACTTTTGCAGCTTTACAGAGTAAACAAATATATGTTTAATTCTATAGTTGCTTAGGTTTAGTCATTGTCTATGATTATGAATGTATTGATGGGATGTTATAGAAGAAAAACTATTACACTTTATTGTATATATAGCTCATATGTATACATAACAATATAAAATATGTATATTATATAAATATTTATTTATAAAACCACAGACACTTTAAACATCTTTGGCTACATTATTCCAACATTTTTTTCAGAAAACTAAATAATATGTTCACATTACAATATTCTCATTTTATCTACTTTTTGTTTGTTTGTTTTTTCCTTTCAGGAAGACCCACTACATTATATGAGTTAATGGGGAAAGCAGAAATGTGGCTCATTCGAACCTATTGGGACATTGAATTTCCTCGCCCACTCTTGCCACATTTTGAATTTGTTGGAGGACTCCACTGCAAGCCTGCCAAACCTTTGCCTAAGGTAAACCTATTCATCTTTGTTTTACTTTTCTTACTTTGAATTTTTAGTAGTAATGATTCTCTGTTCTTCATTTAGAATGTCTGATCACAGTGATAAAATTATGGGAATATGGGTAAAATAACTTGACAATTAGAAACTCATATATTTCTGTACTATTATAAGGTTTGGGAGACTTTGGAAATTGGGTCAGTTGAATTAAAGCCTTCTTTATTCAACACTAAGAATGTATCAGCCATAATTCAAAGAAAAAAATTTAAGTCACAAGCATAGTGCAGGGATAAGTCATGGTATGCAGAGGAGCAGTGTAGACACAATTTTGCTCTCACACACAAGATATTCTACTTGAAAACATACAAGCAAATAATAAAATTGTGTGAAAGATATTGTAATAAAGAAGCAATATAATGCTACTATAATGCTAGAGAACATCCCATGAGAATGGATCATAATACCTCAGGTGTGACAACAGCAACCAGGTATAAGTGAGAAAAAGAGATCCCTTTTTTTGTGCCCCTTGAACAACAAAAATTTGTTATCTATCCATGAGCAAAAATGCCTCTGTGGAAGTTCTGGGATCCAGTATTATATGCCAAGGGACCTGGGAAGAATCTCACCCACCTGTACCTTGGGTAATTGGCAGGAAGACACCAGTACTGGCTGTGATGCCTACAGGATACTGTGAATCAGTTCCAGCCCCTCGTGACTGAAACCCAGGAGCACTTATAAACCCCAATTTGGGCAGTGACCTATGGATTAGAGTTCTTGTGAAGTTGAGATTTCTAGAGGAGTGGTTCCAACACACTATTGGAGCACAAAATATATGAGTTTAAATGCATTGATGTGAGTTAGAGGGAAGCTTGACTTGGCCAGCATCATTCCTCCTCCAAGACAACACAGTTTAAAGCTGAAAGCAAGCTTTTTTCTCCAACAGGGTCTAGAATGAGTGAGTAAGCAGAGGATGAGCTTTCCCTGGTGTTCAGAATGCCTCCAAAGGACTCATTTCTCTCTCACAGCATCCAGAATATTATATTAGGAACTCAGTAACTGGTGGAAGGGAGCAAATCAAGAGAATAGCACATAAGATACCCAGAGGGCATTAAAGAGATACATTTCCTCCTGACTGCATCCTGTACTCCATCAGGAAGCCTGATCACAAACTAGGAAGAAAACGTCTCTGACAGATTCCCCCAACTGGCCTGTGGGCACCAACAGTGAACTACATTTCAAATCCATACTTCTTCCTCTCTACACTCAGCTCCATGTATAAACTCTTAGGGACATCAGCAATAGCAAGATTTGGGAGAAGGTTGCCAATCAAGAGCAGAATCCAGGCAAGGGTTAGCTGACAAGAGAGAAATCAAAAACAAGCTCTAGCACCACCTTCAGGAAAATAGGGAAGCTATCAGCATTTGTCCTGGTGCTTTATAGGATGGAGGCAAGAGATAGAGACTTAAGAATTCTCCCACAAGAGGGAGCAAAGAGCAGGGAGAAGGCATAATGACATAAAGTCTGAAAAAGCCTTATCTATATTAGTATTGACAAAAGGTAATTCAAAGGCAAAAATCAGTAATGCAAAATTTTAAAAGAACATGAAAAACCAAGAAAACATTACATCACCATGTATAATAATAATCCTCCAGAAACCAAATACAGACATGGAGACTTACCCAATAAAAAAATTTTAAATAGCTGTGTAAGAAAACTCAATGATCTATAAGAAAACACGGAACCTTGTGTACTGTTGGTGGAAATGTAAAATCAATGCATCTACCATGGAAAACAGTATGGATTTTTTTGAGAAATAAAAAAGCTACCATATGATCCAGAAATCCAACTTCTGGGTGTATGTCCAAAAGTTAGGAAAACAAGATATCAAAAATATATCCATAAAACCCTGCTTATTGCACCACTATTCACAATAGCCAATAAATGGAAACAACTTAAGTATCTGTCAGCAAATGAATGGGTAAAGAGATGTGAAATACATACACAGACACACAGACACACAAAATAGAATATTATTCAGCCATGAGAAAAAAAAAGGAAACCCTACCAGCTGGGGAAGTACAGGTGGACCATGAAGGCATTATGCTAAGTAGCATAAGTCACAATGAAAAAGACAAATAATGTATGATACCACTTATATGTGGAAACTAAAAAGGCAAACTAATAGGAACACAGAGTAGAAGTAATAAAAGCAAGGACTGACAACAATGATTAATCTACCCAACTAAGCTATCATTTAGAATCGGAGGAGATATAAAAAGCTTCCCAGACAAGAAAAAGAGAAAAAAGTGCATTGCCACCATATCAGTAGTATATGAAATGTTAAAGAGTCTTCTTTAAGAAGAAGAAAAAAAAAAAGTATCAACAATAAGATGGCAGTGAATACATATGTATCAACAATTGGATCTAATAAGCAAAATAAGCAAACAAGCAGAACAGATACAGACTCATAGATACCGAGAACAAATTGATGGTTGCCAGGTGGGAGGTGCTTGAAGGCATGAGTATGAAAGCTGAAGGGATTAAGAAGTACAAATTAGTAGTTACAGAATAGTCATGGAAATGTAAAGTACATCATAAGCAATATAGTCAATATTCTAATAAATATTTATGGTGTCAGATGGGTATGAGGTTTGTTGGGATAATCACTTAGTAAGTTATATAATGTCTAATTACTGGGCTGTATGTCTGAAACTAATATAATATTGTGTGTCAACTGTAATTACAAAATAAAAATTATATTGAAGTAGAAATAAATGCTCTCTACAAGGCCATGCCCAGATGACTTCACAGGTTATTCTACCAAATTGGTGAAGAGGAAATGGGAAGTTGAGAAGAAGCTAATAATTAAAGGGTACAAACTTGCAACTCAAAGATTATTAAGTTTAGGAGATATAGTGCTTAGAGCCAACAATACTCTATTATATACTTGAAAGTTTCTAGAGGCTAGATATTAAATGTTCCTGGCACACACACAAAAAGATAATTATGTGACATGATAGAAGTGTTCACTAATGCTAGGGTGGTAATCATATTATAATATGTAAATGAATCAACTCAACACACTGTACATGTTAGACTTACAGAATGTTATATGTCAATTATATACTAATTTTTAAAACAAAAGCTTGAAACAATGATTAAAATGAAAAAGTAAACATTTCATGTTAGAAGGGTTAGGTCATTATTTTCCAGAGAAACAATAAATAAACAATTTAAAACAAATGATCAGAGGGGTAGAATAAATGAGTATGAAGTTTGGACCAGATAGCCATTAAACTTTTGGCTATTTACATATTTGGGGGGAAGGATGGAGTAAGTACATTGAGCAATAAGAAATTTTTCAAGTATAGAAGGTAATAAAATTGGAAAACTGATAAGGATCAGGGAACACAGTCAGAATAACTCTGACACAATTCCAGGTGCACATGAGTTCACCAGGAACGTTATATACATTGAACTGAGCTACTCAAGAAGGTGACCATATCTCTGCTGCAGAAAGCCCAACTGCACCTCTCCCATTGTGGGGCACTGGGGGACTCAGTGAGGTGATGGTAAGGGCCCCTTACAACCAGTTACACATAGCACATTCTACTAAATCATCCATTTTAAATATTATTTCAAAGAAAAAGGTGTCATACATAAATAAGCCAGAAACATGGTCACTTAAATAAGTAACCATACAGGTAAAATTCTGGATTTTAAATAGGAATCTTAAGCCTATTTTATGGAAATTTCAGACAATAATACCAGACTCATGAGTTATGGTGATTCTCCAACTTGTAAAAAGTGATTTAAGGCAAGAGGTACAAAAATGTCAGCATAGGAAGAATCTGAACTCACACTCATCCATGGATACACTGACTATACACCTACATGTAGAGCAACTCCTCCTGAAAAACAACTGAGGGTCGATTAAGCAGTCTCTGCACAACCAAAGGAGAGAGACTGCATAGAGAAAGTTGGGGAACTGTGAGAACTCCCCAGAATCTGTGGAAATTCTTTGGAATTGGAGGTGCCAGTGAATGTCATTGTTTACATTCTCTTTCCACAGAGAGCATGGGCAGAAATTCAATTTAAGTGCTGTAGTCCATGTGCAAGGCCACCATAGTATGCACTAGGCAGCTCACCCCACACCCTTTCCAGGCTCAGACAGCCGAACTGCCATAGCACTGCTGCAGCCACATGACCTTTGCTGCTCCAAACCCAGCCAGCCAACTTGCCAGGGTGCACCCTGGGAAGCTCAGCATATAAATGCCTTAACTGTGGCTAGCCTGCATGCCAAGGAACCCCGGATGCGTCAGACAACCACTTCAAAAGCCACTCCATCAAGTTCAGGAGTGGCAGCTATTTTATCTAATTCTTAAAACTCAATACAGAAAAAAGCAAGTGAGGAAACACAGAAATATGTTCCAAATGAAAGTACAAATAAAAACTTAGGGAATAAAACCCCTAAAGAAACAAAAATAAGTAATTTGCTGGAAAAATATTAAATATAATGGCCACAAGATTAGGATGTTCACCAAACATGACAGAAAAATTGAAGAACACAGTAAGAACATTAACAAAGAATTACAAAATATAAAAAAAGAACCAGTCTAAACTGAAGGATACAATAACTAAAATGAAAAAAAAAAATTGCTAGAGGGAATCAATATCAGATTAAATAACAAAGAAGAATGGGGTAGCAATTTGAAAGACAGAATAGTGAAAATCACCAAATCAAAACAGCAAAAAGAATTTTTTTAAAAAACAAGAATAGTTTAAGAGACCTTTGGAACAACATCAAGAATATAACCATTCACATTACAAGAGCCCCAGAAGGACAAGAGAGAGAGAAGAGGGCAAGAAAAACTACTTGAAAAATGGTTAAAAGCTTTCTCAACCTGGGGAAGGAAACAGACATCCAGGTTCAAGAATTTCAAAGAGTCTAAAACAAGATGAACACAGAAGTATCCTCACTAATATATGTTATAATTAAAATGACAAAAACTAATGATAAAGAGAGGCTCTTGAAGGCAGCAAGAGAAAAACAATTAGTCACATACAAGGGAAATCTCATAAAACTATCAGCTGATTTCTAAGGAGAAAAGTTACATATCTGAAGGTTGTAGCAGACTATATTTAATGTACTAAATTAATAGAACCTACAACCTAGAATACTCTGCCAGGCAAGCTTATCATTCAGCATTGAAGGTGAAATAAAAAAATTTCCCAGACAAGCAAAAATTAAAGTTTATCATCAATAAATCAGCTTGACAAGAAATGTTAAAGGGCCTTCTTTAAACAGAAATAAAAAGGCCATAACTAGAAATAAGAATGAAATCTCACTGGTAAAGGCAAGTATGTAATAAACACAATGGATCAGCCACTTAAAAAGCTATTGTAAACTTTAAAACACAAAAGTAGCACATTAACAATAAGTATATAGGAGATGTACAACAATAAAAATATGTAAAATATGATGTCAAAAAAAACATAGAGGGGGCAGTAAAATGTAGCTCATTAAATTTACATGCATATCAGCTTAAAGTAGACTGGAATAGATACAGATCAATATATACAAACCATAGATCTACAAAATATAGCCTAAAAAAAAAAAAAAAAAAGCAAAAAAAAAAAAAAAAATCCAACAGACAAACAAAAACAAAGAAAAAGAGCCCCCTCTAAAAAAATAAACCAAACCAGCAAACTGAAAGGGAGAAATCAATAAAGAAACAGAAAAAAACTACAAAAGCTACCAAAGAAACAATTACTAAAATGGCAAAGCACACCTATCACTAATTACTTCCAATGTAAATGGACTAAATGCTCTAATAAATATACATGTGATGATCCAACTTGGTGGCAGAGTAGATGAAAGTTACACAAACCTCCTCCCAGTGTGAAACAGGATTTACAGCTCAATTACAGAGCAATCAACCTGAATGACCCACTGAAAGACAACTGAAAAGGAGTATTATATCCAAGAATTTATAGAAGCTACACAGAGACTGGTAATAAGGGCAGAGATGCAAAGAAGGCTGGTCCCTGCACCCAGAGTGGGCAGCTGAGAAGCTGGAAAGACAGCTGGGCTGCAAAAGTACCCCCCGAGGATCGTGGGGCCTCAATACCATGTCGTGATCCCCCAAACCAGAGCAGCAGAGCTAGGAAGAAACGTCTGCATAGCATCAGGCAGAGAAAATTAACAGGGACTGTTGTCTGCTGGAAGAAGAAGGGAGTCTTTTAGTGCTCTTCTAAGGGGCCAACGCACAGGAGCTCGCTCTTGGGGACTCATCCAGGGCTCTGGTAGAGGGAAGACAACTCAGGGCATGCAGAAGCCATAAATAGAAGATCTGGGTGGCCTGGCTCCAGAGGGACATCTGGAAGGTCAGCTACTGAGGTCCCAGTCCTAAGTCAACATGCCACAACACTATCTTGTAGGGTCAGGCACTCCTGTTCTTATAGTACAAATGGGGGAGGGGGACGGCAGAGTGCAGTAACCTGGAACTGAAAATACCAGAAAGGACTGTTGGCTGCACCCACAGGGACATGGGGTGTGCTCTTTTTCTGGAGAAGCTATAGGCAGGCTCTCAGGTGGTGAATGAACTGTGTGGCTTTGGAACAGGGTCCAATCTTTCCTCCTTCCCGCAGGTTAAACAGGCACCACCGTCAACAGAAGTCACCCGTGTCAGGATCTCTGGCAGCATGGCTGTGGAGCGAAGGGGAGATGAGCAGCTTGCTCTCCTCCCATGGACCTGTGCCACCCTCAGTGAAGGGCTGCCTTGATATGCACCTCCCAATCCCACTGGTGCCATCCTGTCTAGCACAATTCTGTTGGGAGAAGAAGGCATGTGGCTCAACGCTCTCAGAAACTCCTGTAAGGGTCTCTAGCTGTGCAGCTACAGAGCTTGAGGGAAGCGTGCAGCTCAGTCTCTTCCCTTCCGAAGGGCTGGCACCACCCCCAGCAAAGACCTGCCTTGATCTGTTCCTCCAAGTCTCCCTGGCCCCATCCAGCTGGACTCAGTTCTGTGAAGAGAAGGATTCAGGGAGCCCAGCTCAGAGCCAGCAACTTCTAAGTGCAGCTCCATTAGGGTCTCTGGAAGCGCAGCATGCAGCTTGCTCCCCTCCCGTGGGCCAGTGACACCCGCAATAGAAGACTACCTAGATCTATTTTAATAAATACCACTTGCCCCCTTCTGCTGGGCTCAGTTCCATCCGGGGAAGACAGCTCCACTCAGAGCGGGGACATTCAGAGCGAATCTCCCTGAGAGGCTCCAGTCTGGGCTTGAGCAGGCACACCTAAGGGGAGGAGTGCAACTGGCACCTTCCTGTGGCCCAGCCAGCGCCACACACACACACACACACACACACACACACACACACACACACACACACACACACCACGTACAAATATATGAAATAAAGGATTTCAAGCTCGGCAATTGTATGATCCTAAGGAACTGAGGGATTAGGTCTGTTAAAAACAGCCACTGATAGAAAAAGAAATGGGGGTGCCTCGAACAATTAAAAACAATTCTCATGTGGTGCAGTAATTGCACTTTGGGGTATATCTGAAACAATGACAAGAGAATCTTGATGCAATATTTCCTCACCCATATTCATAACAACAGTATTCACAAGACTCAAAAGATGAAAAGAACACAGGGTCCATTGATGGATAAATCAATAAACAAAATATGGTATTTACACACAGTGGAGTACTGTGTGTTTGCACCCTTGAATCAGCTCTGACTCCTCGTGCCCTTATGAATAAGTGATGTCCACAAAATCCTAGCCTGAACAGCCCTCTCAGCTCTTTTAGGCTCATGCCTATGGCTTCTTTTATGGCATCTCACATTTGATCTTCCTCTTTCCTGCTGTCTTCTGTTTTTTCCCACATTATTATCTTTTCCAAAGAACCCTGCCTTTTCATGATGCGCCTGAAGAATGAAAGCCTCAGTTTTGTGATTTTTGACTCCAGAGATATTTTAGGACTAATTTGCTCTAAGACCCACTTGTTCATCTTTCTGGTGTTCAGAGTATCTGTAGAGGAATATTACTAAGCCTTAAAATGGAAGGAAATCCTAACAAATGCTATAACATAGCTGAATCTTAAGGACATTTTGCTAATGAAATAGGCCACTCATAAAAAGACAAATACTGCATTCCACCTATGTAAAGTATCTAGGCTAGGCAAATTTATAGAAACAGAAAATAAAATGATTGTTGTCGGTGATGGGTGAAATGGAAATAAAATGGAGAATTAGAGTATAAGAAATACAATTCCAATGTGCAAGATGAAAAAGTTCAAGAGACGGGTTGCACAACAATAAGGACATATATACTACTGAACTGTATACCTAGAAATAAATAGTTAAGATGGTAACTTTATATTATGTGTATTTTATCACAATCTTAAAAGAATCTATACTAATAACTCCTTATAACAATTATTTTTTTTTTCACTTTAGTTGTTTGCAGTAATCCTTTCAATAGTGTTCACTCTGCTGTTGCTCTTTTGTGATGGGAAAATTTCTTCCTTCACAGGAAATGGAAAAGTTCGCCCAGAGCTCTGGTGAAGATGGCATTGTGGTGTTTACCCTGGGGTCAATGGTCACTAACTTGACAGAAGAAAATGCCAATATGATTGCATCAGCCCTTGCCCAGATTCCTCAAAAGGTTAGATAAAGTACCTTAGAGCAGAAAAATAATGAGTGTGTTAAACTCTGTGAAGGGTCTGATTACAGACATTTCTACATGAAAGGTAAACTATTATGATAGCTCCAATTTATCTCAGATATCAATTTAAAAACAAAATGCACATGCAGGTGCTAAAGTGGTACTTAGGGTGTCTTGATTGACAATAACATTGGCATTAATATGAAGCTCACAAAGAAGTATATTTCAGAGGGACACTGTGAGGTTTGGTATTAAAACAGTGCTGTAGGCAGGTACAGATATCACCCAACTCGGTCCTGTCAGTTGCTCCATTTTCTTCCAGGATTCCTAGGGAACTGTAACACTGCAGATGTTCTCAGAAAGCAATTACATCTTAACAGTAACATAAAATAACAAATGATAACCGTCTGAAAGACATCATACAGTTTAGGCTTACCAGGTATTCCAGGCCTGTCTTACTTTCTCTGAATTTTGTAACAGGCCTATTCAATGTGTTCTTCAAGGCGATGTTCAGAGACGGGATGTCCAGGGCTAACAAAGGTACCAAAGTCAGCCTCAATGATTTAGAGAAACAGAAAAACAGCTTGTGAAAAAAAAAAAAAAGAGAGAAAACCTCCCTTGTGGGCTGAGTCATGATAAATTCTAAAGCAGGAAGACATAAAAGAAAGGGTGGAGTTTGGTCCACTCCTCAAGATGACCCTGTGTTTTCTAAAATGTCACCCAGAAACAACCCAACAGAATAATAATTACTTCTCCTGAAAGAAGAAGAAGGTAATATACTCTTAAAAAAAAAGAAAGTCAAACAAAAGGAAGCCTAGCATGGGATAGTTTCAGAGATCTTGCTTCTCCATAAAATATGGTAGTAAATTATCTAATACATAAAATGCACTTAAAGTCTGTGGGTATTTGTGAAGTACCTTTCTTTAGTTTTCTATAATGGATATTTCTCCCTATCACCTATGCTAATTTGCTGAGACATTGAAATTAATTTAACATGTAACAAATAGATATTAACTACTTATAAACTAGAATCCAGCATATGAGGCTTTCTCAGAAATTTCAAAAAAACCAACAAAATCTAATTCTGGTACTGGACTTAGAAATTGCTTGGCCATTTATGACTAATTAACTTTATTAGTCAATGTTGTCAAGTGTATTATATATAGCACATTGTGAAGTGTCAACCATCAGTTGAGTAAAATTTAACATCATTATCAATTTGATATTTCAACAGCTATACTATTATTTATGATGTACCAATGGCTTTTCAAAAACTCTTCTACATTTTAAGAGAATTTTCAATCCTAGGTAGAATGATAATACTAAATTCATGTAAAAATTACCACTTGAAATTTTTCTCAGAGGAAGTAGTGATTCATAATTAGTCTTCTAAAAGAAGCTAAACTTACTCTTAAAGTAGAAATTATTTATTATTAAGAATAAATTGTTAAACATAAGAATGATTTAATTTTCACAAATAACTGATTGTATTTATTTTGTAATTCAAATTATGTAAAACTCTAATAAAATAAAATATGGAAATAGTGAACATAGATAAACCACTTTCCCAACATTCAAAAAGAAATATACAGGTTAATATTAGATCTGGTAGATGAGAGCTGGTATAATAAATAGTTAAAACAAAATAAGTGTGTAGATTATTAGTAATTTGCTGGGTTTTGCAGTACAACTATATGACTACCTAAAAAATTGTATATGCTTGAATGGGCCATTGATAATCTTATTTGTCTATCCCCTAACATCATGACTACATTAATACCTAACTGAATATAAAAATAAGTACAGATAATATGAGTATCGACTGCTTTGTTTCATTGGTTCTCATTAATATGCCTTGTTTTCATTTCCTTATCTGTAGTATGAAAAGGTTTGAACTTGATATCTTTTTATCTATTTTGGATTCTAATACTCCATAACTCCAAACTTTGACTCATGGAATATGTCACTTTCTTTACCCTAACAGGTTATATGGAGATATGGTGGCAAAAAACCAGATACACTAGGGACAAATACTCGTCTGTATAAATGGATCCCCCAGAATGACCTTCTTGGTAAGATTCTGGAAAACACTGAAATTATAGTCAATTCAACCAGAGTGATGAACAGTTCACTAGGAAAGAAATTTATTGAACACTTTTTATTGAAAAACCTCAAAAATAAAAATCACCTTCCTTATATGTATTTCCCAGCTGTAGGGGGAAAGAATAACAGTAGGCATCTTATTTTAGAAAGTCACATTCCATATGGCCACAAATAAAATATCTTTATTTCATGTGTAATTACCTCTCACAGAGAACATCTCAACACTTTATGATCATCACTCCTGTCTCCGTACTCTCTCCTTAAACTCATGCTTTAACCCACTTAAGGGTGCAAAGTGCCTTTGAAAAGCATCAGCTCATCTTTTGTTACCAGTGACTCTTCATTTTCCATTGGGAAAAAATTCAAGATCTCTTTCTGAAGTAATAATGTATTGCTTCACAATGTGTGGCTTTTCCTTCCTCTGATTCCTGTGCCACTGCCATCACATTGCCTGCTGCCTTGACACCCTACATAGCAGACTCAGTGATTTCACTGTTTTATTATTAGAACATGTTCTAACATGCCTCGCCACTCTTTTTCATGCACTTGTTAAATTTTATCCAGAATATTCTCTTTCAATTTGTTCATTGGCAACTTGTTTTTATTTTCAAGTGATAAGAAACACACCAATCTTCTATGTAAGCCTCCACTATCTCTCCAGAAGCTGTAGGTGCCTCTGCCTTTGAGTTCTAAAAGGCATTGTAATACAGTCTGAAATGCATACTAATCTGTTATGAAATACACTGTCCCTGTCAGGGCCTTTATTGCCCAACACTCCTTTTACTCTAAGATTTATAATCCATAATTTTCTGAAATTCACCCAATCCTAGGTCATCCAAAAACCAAAGCCTTTATAACTCATGGTGGAACCAATGGAATCTATGAGGCAATCTACCATGGGATCCCAATGGTGGGCATCCCTTTGTTTGCGGATCAACCTGATAACATCGCTCACATGAAGACCAAGGGAGCTGCTGTCAGACTGAACTTCAACAAAATGTCTAGTGCAGATTTGCTCAATGCATTGAAGACAGTCATTAATGATCCTTCGTAAGTATCACACTTTTTAATAGATAGTATTGATAGAAAGGTTCTTTTGTCAATGGTGCATATGAGTTTCATCCTATTTTTAAGAGGCTAATTTGACATCAGTATAGTAATTTAACCCCTCTTAAATATACTCTCACTGTCAACCACTCATTTATTTCAAAGTTGCATTTTAACCCCATTTTTTAATGGGTATCCAACTAGTGCAACAGTTTTATTCTCCAATAAAATTAAGTTGTATAGATAATTGTAAGGATGTTTTCTTAAGGAATATGATAGAATACATAGATGGAACAATGATGAACCAGAATAAAAATCATAGCATCTTTCAATTCAATACCTGACATGTATGAAACTATAAGTCCCTTTACACTCAAAAACTTATTTTCTTCTATTAATTTTAACAGATTTATGAAATATTATGTACATGCTATAAAATTCACCTGTTAAAATGATAACATTTAACTACATGAATCTATTACCATAATATATATTCAGGATATTTTCATCATCCTAAAAGACATCTCATATGCCTTAGAAGTCACCATCCCCCTCGCACAAGTAACCACTGATCAACTTTCTGTCTCTATAAATTAGTCCTTTTAGACATTTCATCATAACAGGACCATACAATATGTGGCCTTTTGAAACTGGCTTCTTTCACACAGTATAATGTTTTTTAGTTTCATCCCAGTTGTAGCTTTGCAGGGCTAAATTGTAATCTGTGATAATTATAGGACATTTTAATTATCGGTTTATTAGTTTAAGGACATTTTGCTTGTTTCTAAGTTTGGCTCTTATAATACAATATTCCCTCACTTATCGCGGGTATTATGTTCTAGACACCCCTGTGAAAGGTGAAAATTGGAGAAGTAGAAACCTTACATTTATTTTAGTATTTATATATATTTTAAGGCTTTATAAACCCTTCCCACACACTTATAAACCATTCCCAGTCCCTTATTAACCTTTCCCACTCCCTTATTAACCTTTTCCACACTTTTATGAACACTACTTATGTTCTTAAATATATTCTACACTCTTAAACTTTAACAACATACGTATACAGTACTGCAAAATCCCTCAATATGGTGAAAAATCCACGATAAATAATTAAATATAATCTTTTTAAAAGTCCCACGATACAATGAGGCCATGATAAGCGAACCACGATATAAAAAGGGACTATTGCACTGCTATCTATGATTTTGTATGACTATATGGAAAGGTGTCAGTAGTTACAGCAAATGTAAACAGACTAAATCATTTAAATGCAAGTAACATTGGAGTGGATTTTAAAAGTTAATTATATATACTACTTAGAAGGTATGCTTAAATAGAAGTGTACAAGAATATTGTAAAAGTATAGAAAAATGATCTATTTCAACAATGACCATAAAAAAGATTTAGCTATACTATTATCAGATATAGTATACCAGAAGCACTACTAAAAATAAGGATTAAACATTTTCTAATAATAAATAGGTTAATTTTTCAAAACAAAACAAGTTATTAATTGGTAACACCTATTAATAAATCCCCAAGTGAAAAAAAAAAAGTAAAAGTAAATTAAAAAGTCCAAAATACAAGTTTTTAATCATAATAGGATGTTTTTAAAGGTCTTTATTCTATAATACAAAGAAAATGACAAAATATATACAATAAAAGATTTTAAACACAATTTAAAATGCAACCTTTTGACATATATATAACAGTGGAGAACACATATTTTTTAAAAACATAAGTTATAAACATAAGAAAAAAACATAAGGAATTGAACATACATGCTAGGGCAAAAACCAAGACTTGGTATTTGAAAATTTTCAAATTAAGAAGAGGGCATGCCCAACCAGATTAGAATTAAATACTTTTTAATCCTAAATTAAAATTTTTCTATATTTTTAAAATTAAACAACATTTCAAATAATTCAGAGTCAATACTGAAATCATATATGCAACTTCTTTGCAGCAATTTCCCTTCTAGGTATATACACAACAAAAATGTATAAATATGTAAATCAAAAGACAAACAAAGATAGTTACATTAGCAATAGTAGAAATAGCTAAAAATATATATTAGCAATCCAAATGTCCATCAAACATTATGAAGTGATAATGAGCTACCATCATCCATTGGTTACTATACTACAATAAAATTAACTAAAAATTGCTATAGAAAAGACAAAAACTAGTAAGTATTGCTATATGATCCCAATATATAAATAAGACAAACTAATCTATGATGTTAAAACTAATGATAGTGGTAATTTGTGGAAGAAATTTGTGACTAAAAGGTCAAAGGAAATTGAGAGCTTCTGTAGCTTGTGTTATCCTATATCATTATCTAGGTAGTAGGTACATTGGTATATTTACTTCATGACAATTTACCAAGCAACAATGAAATATGAACTTTTGAGCTGCTTACTTAGGATACAGACATTTTTCTTATGGTTTTACACTGAAATTTAGGGTATTCTTTACAAAATGTTTTGTTTTGCTTTGAGGGTGTGACAAGTTATACTCAAAGACTGATTTCTGTCTTTGCTAGTAATTTATATAGCACAGATTCATGTGGAAATGATAATAATTTCACATGTCAATAGTGTACAACACAATATTTCCTAATAGGCCAAATAAAGAAATGTATACATTTCAAACAAATGACTGGTTAATCACATTATTGTTACAGGAAAGGAGAGATAAAAGAATGAAGTAAAATTTAATAAAGAATCAGTGACCAACCAAGAGCTGATTTCCAACTGCCAACACAAAAGTAAAAGTCCCCTGTTGCTAAAGCAGGTTGCTAGGGAGCAAAGTCCTAAATTGAAAGGCTGGCTGATCTCTCACAGGGCTGCTTTGAGGATTATCACCACTGCCTAAGAGACCTATGTTGCCAAGACAGGAAGGAATGCCCCAAGGATCTCTGGAGAGATTTTTGGTTAGTGAAGTCACCCTGCCCAAACCAAATTTCTCAAATAGTCCTAAAAAACTCTCAGTTTTATAGTCTATGTTTTCTTGCCATATAGTTGCTTCTCCACATCTTCTCACCAATAAGCCCCTGGATTGGGGGTGAGGGCCTTTGCTTAGGAATAAACATAGGATGTAGAATGACATAACCACACAATTTCATTCTTACATCAAAAGAACTATTTTTGTCTTTGTAAACGACTTCACTTAACTCATATAAGGGGATTTGAAATCACATTAAAACAATGCACATGTATATAAAGATGTGTGGATCAAATAGTGCAAAAAACAACAGAAGAAATGCTTAGGGGTGCAATAAGTGTGGACAGAAAAAGGTTCTCTGAGACATGACATTGACGTCAAGGCCTCCATCAGAAGTTGAAGGTAGCCTTGGGTATCACACAGAAGACAGCTCCAGGAGAGGAATAGAGGAGACAGATGTGCAAAAGTGTTGAGGTGGAAACACACTTGGCAGCTTCACTGAACAGCCAGAGGCCAATGTGACAACCATAGAGTGTGCATAGGAAAAAGTGATAGGAGAGGTGGTTGCCAAAGGTCTGCCCATTATCAGAATGCAAAATTTAACCAAGTAAATTTGAAGACCTAATGGACTGTAGTAAGTGATTTATGAATCAGGCAGTACACCATTAGCAACTACAAGGGCTCTCAGATGGGTTGTCCAAAATGGAAGGTTTGTATAGGCACAAGATTGTGTGTGTGTGAGGAGTGGGGGAAAACATCAACAAAAAGAATAAAAGATTATTTTTAGACTGGGCATCTTTTTCCAGGAAAGGAATGGCAAGGGTTTATCATACAGATTGCCTCTTCTTCCAATGGAAGATGCAGAGGACCTAAGTGACAGATTACCTCATTGGTATTGATCAGAAAATTCCAGACTGGTTGGTAAGGGTTATATTTCTGGAGAATGTTCAAAGTTCACATAAATCAGGTATTAAATCTAGTTTTTGCATCATGGTCTTTCAGCAGGAATAATGTCATTTAGGGTCTATAGTTCTCTCATTAACACCATGTAGAGTCTTATAGGCCAAAACTGATTTGGAATTTATTCAAAATATGTTGAGAAACCAAATGGAAGTTTGAGCAAAAATATGTGATAGTCTTATGTGCTTGAAAACAATATCATTCTGGGTGGAAAACAGATAACAGATTTAGGGAGAAAAGAGTAGAAGCACAGGGACCAGTAAGGGCGCATACCTCCTGCCATGAAAAAATTACACTTCTAAACATTGACAGCAATATCTTAAAACTGTATTTCACCATCTGATTTATGTTGAGGAAAGAAAGTCCAAAACTATCAAAAATGTTTACATAAGTTTATTTGAGCCAATAACTGAGGACCGGCCCAGAAGCTAGATCAACAGATGAGAAAATGCTCTGGAGAATGGCAGTTTGGCAGTCCTTTTAATGTGTTTTGAATCACATGAGAAAATGCAAGAAAGATTACATAAAATACACTAGCATTAGATTAAAGAGGTGTGAAAGCAAAGTAGAGGTGGGTAGGGCAGGGGGAACCTCTAGGATTGGATAAAAAGTAAAATGGAGAGATACATACTTCTTTCATATTGGTAGGTACAGAATAATTAACATTTATAGTAAATAAATGGCATGTGAGCAGCAAAAGAAGCTTGTGGTCATTGTGCTCTGGTGCCTGAGTTTATGCCTCCAAAAAATGACTCTGGGCTTTCAATGGTATGTTATCCTTGATTCATAAGAACAATGGACAGGCTCATTGAAGGTAAAGATTAACTTTTTACTAAGGAAGCTATAGACCTGGGACAAGACTACTCACTGAAACCTACCCAGTTAGAAATTTATACTGAACTTGTCAAGCCTGCCATGTAGCCCCTTTTTTGTTCACACTTATAGCCCTTAGAATGGCCCCTATTACTTCCTCTGCTGAGAAGAGATAAGTTTCCCACCTTATCTTCCTTCTTCGCTTTGTAAAATATTTGTCATCAGAAAATTTCAATTTTAAAGCCAAACCATCTATGAAGACCCAAATAAAAATATACTTCTGCAATTCTATGACATTTATTTGAAACATATATATGACACTTCAAAACCCTTTCATGGGAATATTTCACTTAGGCAAATTAATCCCTTTCAGTGTTAGCACCTTTGTGTTTGTCCTTTAGATATAAAGAGAATGCTATGAAACTATCCAGAATTCATCATGACCAGCCAGTGAAGCCTTTGGATCGAGCAGTCTTCTGGATCGAGTTTGTCATGCGCCACAAAGGAGCCAAACACCTGCGGCCAGCCTCCTATAACCTCACCTGGTTCCAGTACCACTCTTTGGATGTGATTGGGTTCCTGCTGGCCTGTGTGACAACTGCTATATTTGTCGTCACAAAATGTGTTCTGTTTTGTTGCCAGATATTTGCTAAAGCAGGAAAAAAGGGAAAAAGGGAGTAGTGTTTCTGAAACCTGAAGTGGATATACCATATAGATGGGACTTCTCCAGTTTATTCCAGCAATAAATTGTAATGTAAGGGTCACTTCCTCCTGTGACAAAGTTACTTTTCACAATTTAGCTTCTCATTTCAAAATTTGTTTTCAAGTGATTTCTACCTGTTTAAGAGTTATAAATATGTCATGCCAAAGATAAAATCTGATAAAAACTAAAACAGAAGTAAAACCAAATATATATCTATATATATACGTATATTTGTTACTACAATTTCTAAGATAAGCCAGGAAAAATTAGCTTAACTGTGTTTCAAACAATACACAAGGACACAAGAACAGTAAGTAGTCTATCCACATGTTAATATTATTTCTGCAAATACTCAGAATATTTTAGCTACATTTTGGTGCAAAATTCTGTAGTTTTATCTTTTGTTAAAGAAATTGTTCAAAAATTAGAACTGTGTACAAAGATTCACCTTTCCATTTGGTTTTGGGAGACCAGTAATGCTCCTTGATTTTTCTGTACATCCAGACTCAGCATCACTTCTGACCTAAAGACATGGCAAGTCGTTTGCCTTCATCTAGTTTAAGTTAATTTACCACCAAAACATACAAACATACTTGGATTTAGAAATAAAACAACAGCTAGGTGCTTCCTCTGATAAAACTAAGTTATTTATGAACCACTGTGGTTTCAGTAGCTAATTCTTTTTACCTCGCACCTCCTTAAAAAGATTCACCTGTTTGCTTTCAGTCTCATTCAGCTTTGGATAATGGATATACAGTCCCAATTGTAGGTTTTATCATGTAGAATCTATACTCTAAAGGGACTTACTGAATTTCTGTTCTCTCCAAACGTGTATGTCCACATATATGCCCACTTCTTGAAAAACAAAGCACACCTCTCATCTACTTACAGATATGGGGAGCAATTCAATGTATTAGTGGGAGTTTGAAATAATGATTATTATTCCCTATAACCACACTAGATATGCGTGTCTCATCCCCTTTCTCTTTCCTCAGAAGCCTTTTGTTCCATCCTTCCCATTGACCTAATACAAAAAAATTAAATCATTTGGCATAACAAAAAAATCTAATCATCTCTTTTTTTAAACCTAGGCACACTATGACTGACCATAATCAATACCAATGCAAAAAAAAAAATATCATGTAAATTTTATTGACATATGAAAATTAAATCACCAGGATTTTTAAAGTCCTCCTAAAACACCAGGATGGAAATGGTCCAAGGGAAAAAACCACTCCTGTCTTTATTGGTCAAAAAGACCATCATTTAAGTCTCACAATAGACATTCTCTAGAATAAGGCATGAATTCATTTTAGAAACAAAATAAAACTTCAAAGATGGGGGAATTACAGAACAAGATTATCACTACAGTTTCCATCTAACTCTTCTAGATATTTGAAATAATTTTAAGAAAAACAGAAGTAACAGTGCCATAGTAGATAACAATGTTAAATCATGCATATAGGCTTAATTTTCCTCAAACCTATCCAGTAACACTTACAACAGATAAATCACAAACAAAACATCAAACGTTCCAAGACAAAAATAAATGGAAGATATCAACAGGCAAATCAGAAAAGTAAAAAACGGCCAATACCATATAAAAGATGATGAAGGCACTGATCTTAGTTAAATATAAATTGAATCATTAAATTGTTACCCACAGAATATTTATCAAACATAAGAATCTATGCGGGGAAAAGGCTGCTGTGGCCTCCAGAAAGCACTCAGCTTGAGGGCCGAAGCTGCCCAGCGTGCGAGCCCCTGAGTTCAGGGAAGCAGGGGCTGGCAGCGGCTCTTCCAGCACAGCAGGAGCCAGGGTGGCTGGTTCTTGTCATCCCTGTGACCCAAAGCCTCCAGGTTTCGAGATGAGAGCTTGTGCTTAGGCGGCAGTTAGTGCTGCCTGAGCTGGGTGCGCACAGGTCCGCCAGACCAGGGTCTTCGCCGCCCCACCTCGCTGTGCCTTCTTGGTTCTGCCTGGATTGCCTACGGTATGATCTCTCGCGTACGTAAGCCACAGCTATAGACGTAGGCTGCAGCCCTGAAGTGCGGGCTGATTACTCCCACTGCCTCCCCTACCTGGTTAACAACAACACCTAGGCGCGGTCTGACCAGCCTCTTCTGTTGGCCGGCACTTGATGCTGCAAGGACCAAAATGCAGTCTACGGCTTTGACAATTGGCTTTGCCATCGCTGGGTATTCCCTCAGCTGTCTCCAGCTGCGTGGATGGCAGCGTGCTCCTTTGTAAGTGAGGTCCTGAGTTGCCTGCGGAGGTTGAATTGCAGCCTGTTGCCTGTGGATGCCTTTAGAGAACATTTCTGCTATATTCGGCTCTGAAGCCACATCCCGACTGTGCACCTTGTGGAGAGCGGCCCACTGTGACTGACTTGCAGGTCTATGAACAAAGCCTTTTGTGGAACCTCAGCCAAAGATAAGTGCCACGTGCTCCCTGGAGTTGCTGAGCCCAGGAGAGTGAGTTTCTGTCATAACTGAACCTCAATAAGCTATTTTCAGATTCTGGGTCACCCCATTCCATCAAGGCCTCAAGTGGAGGTGGATGTAAGAAATATCCAAACCTGTAAGAATTTTTATGAGCTATTTGAGCCAAACTGATGACTCTTGCTGGGAAGCAAAACCTCCACAGATTGAAGAAATGCTCCAGAGAATGTCAGTTCTGCACCCTGCTTTATACATTACAATCAAAATAGAGGCTGTAGTGTGGGTTATGAGAAGTCCATCGGTGATGGATTAGGGAGACTGGAGAAAGCAAAGCTGGGAAACCTCTGGAACTGGATAAAAAGTAAAATGATAGACACATTTCTTTTACATAGGTGGGTACAGGATAGTTAACATTCAATATGGACATGAACAATGGTAGGGGGATTGCCTGAGGGAATAGTGAGTGCTGGGTGGAAGGGGGCAGAGGGGAAAGTATCCGGGCAACTCTAATAGCATAATCAATAAAATATAATTTAATAAAAGCTTTCAAAAATTTTAAACACACTGTTTAACTCTGCAATTCTACACCTAGGGTCTGTCATATAAAAGCTTACAGAGGCACATATTTATATAGAGTATGTCCCCTCAGGTACCTAAATACCTACCAGTCAATAAACACACCAAATGGCATTCACAACTTTGCTAAGCACAAACGGGAGCACACAAATAGCACTGAAAGTTGACATGAGGACAAATTTCAGCCACAACCAAACATCTTCATATAGTGACTGATCACCAATAATCTGGGCAATTACTGACTGAAGCACATGCATAAATACTTGATAAAACAAGACTCATCCAGAATACTCCACCATTATCTCCAATGAAAGGGATAAGGTATACAGTAATTACAGAAAATATTAGATTACAGGCAATATTATTGCATGTTCTCCATATTACATTGCTAAATAAAAAAGTTCCAGAAAAATAACATAAGCATAATACTGTTTGTATAAAATAAAATATATGTAAATTTGTATAAATACAGAGGAAATATTCTGGAAAATTACACCGAATTTCCAATGATGGTAATTTAAATGCACATATATATTTTAAAAATCATCATTGTTTGACTTTTCACAACATGGCTTTCATGTATTATGTGGAATAATAAACTTATTGGTAAAAGAACATGTTGATTCAAGATAACAAGTGTCAAGATTTTCATATTGCCTTATTATTAGTGTTATTCAAAATACTTAACCAAAAATCTAGTATATTATCTATTATATCAGAATGGGGCTCTTTTTTCATATTTAAAAAATCTTTCATTTAAGATATTTAGGAATAATATAGTATAATGTTTATTAAAAATTTCAATGCATGTAAAAATCCAAACTCACAACTCTTAACTTTATTGTTTTGAATATCAATATTTTATGAAGTTTACAGTAACTTAGTGACTTCTGCTGGCTTACATTGAAAGGTTATATTTGTGATGATTTTATGATATGACTACAAATACTTTGACAATTCTCCTAACCTGTCTCCTCCCTCTTGACCTCTGGCATGCCTTGCAGCTACCTCAGCAAAAAGCATACACTGAAAGTGATATTAATCCATGGCTCTGATTTTTTTTTAAAAGGCAATACATTTTGTTTCTCTTTCTCTCTCACTCTTTCCCTTCATCTGGGGAATTTGTACCACCTCAAAGCTAAATTCTCAAATTCAGAAAAAAAGAGAGGAGCAACATTGAAATGGGGCAAGTAGTGTCCTGGTGCAGAGGAGAGCTCAGAGCAGAGAGGATGCAAGATAGTGATTTATCATTAGAATTTCCCTATGCTGTGCTTGAAATGGTGGAGTATTCTGGACGAGTCTTGTTTTATCAAGTATTTATGCATGTGCTTCAGTCAGTAATTGCCCAAATTATTGGTGATCAGTCACTACATGAAGATGTTTGGTTGTGGCTGAAATTTGTCCTCATGTCAACTTTCAGTGCTATTTGTGTGCTCCCGTTTGTGCTTAGCAAAGTTGTGAATGCCATTTGGTGTCAAAATATAGCTGATATGGCCTTCAAGGCATCAGGGAGAAAACCTCATCTATTCCCTAGTGTCAGCAAAATCATTGCTAACATATCTGTTCCATCCATCTTGTGGGTCTGCTGGTTAGTCTCCCATATGTGTCCCTTCTTTACTCACTATACTTCTTAAATATTGTTGGTTCAATAAAGAAATTAAAATGCACCAGCAGTTGCCAAACATAGAGAGGAATCAGCCTTACTATTTGCGATTTGGTTTGCCCTTGGCTTTCCTCCCAGAGATGCAGTCCTCATACACTCTTGGTGGCTGCCTCTTCTCTATCCTCTTTCCTCTGTTCATTAGCAGTGCCAATGAAGCAAAGACCTGTGGTTGAGCCTCTTGTCCTTTGTGGTTTTCTTAAGCAACAGACTCTTCCACAAGGCAGTCTACCTGCAGTGTGCCCAGAGTGGCTCAGCCTCTGCAGAGAAGCTCCCTTCACCGCATTCACCTTCTGCCAAAGTGAAGTCTTCTGCATGATAATGAGTTAGTTGCCTGCCATTCAGAGGGGTTGACTGGGTTTCAAAGGAGGCTTTGTAGCTCTTCCTGTGTTCATAGTCCCCTCAAGGAAAAGCAGGACCCATTTTGCCAAGGGCCCTCTGTATATTCCCTTCTCTCTGAGGAACTTGGATTCTTGTCTCTGGTGCACATAAGGCACAAGCTTCCTCACACCAATATGTAGATTTTTAAACACCTGTGAGTCTGAAAGGACCACAGGTTTTTCTGCAGCTTTTCACTAGCCCTCGCCAGCCCCCATGCCTGGACAGATTTGAAAACTTTTTCTCCCTGTGACATTTACCATCTCACCTGCCTTTCTTACCTTCTACCAGCCCTGGGTGAATAGATTTTGTAATTTTAGCTGTTGTATTTCGTGGACCTGTTATTTTTTGTTACCGGATGTGGGAGGTAAAGGAGTATCTCAGTTGTTCCTGGTCACTCCCTTTATACCATCACTGTCTTGTTTTTAATCTAATTTCAAGTTAGATTTTGGTCTCTCTTGATCCACTGCAAAAAGAATAAGCCTGAAGAAATGGGAGAGAGGGAAAGACCTCACAGCCAGATCTGCTGAGTTTTGAAGAGTGATTTTTTTTTTTTTTTTTTTTTTTTTTGCATTAAAGAGGAAAAGCCTCTACAACTGGTACATTTGAAGTCGCCCAATTACAAGGAGGTACTAATTTTGGATGATTGCTACTGCAACACAGAATGCTCAGAACCTGAACTCTTAAACTCTAGAGGTCTGAAATTTACTGTTGGTCACTGCTGAGTTTTTCTGGTGTTTCAAAGACATACAGTATTGGCTACTGCAAATAGAAACTGTAGACATCAACTTATTAAACTCACTAAACCTGTGATTGGTTAGTGTTTACCTGCCATTTAAAAGAGACTGAGTATAGAAGAAGGGGGCAGATGTCAAAAGACTTGTACAATTTTAAAATGTCACAATTAAGCATGAGCTGGTTTCAATAAATAAATAAAAACTTGTATGTACCTTCATGGGTAATCTAAAAACTGTGGTGAGAACAAGACGTTAATGTGTCATTCTCATTGCTTTAGTATTCATCTACCTTTTGCTTTTCCACTTGCAATCCAAATGCTGACTATTCTCACTTCGAGATTTTGGAGTTGTATATTAACTTCCTGATTGATTTATCCTTGGATATAAACAGGAGCAATAGCAGAAGGGATCGTCAATTTGGAGAGAAGCACTGTGTTCCAGCAGGATGTCTATGAAATGGATTTCAGTTATTCTCCTGCTACAGCTGAGTTGTCACTTTAGCCCTGGGGGTTGTGGAAAGGTGCTGGTGTGGCCCACAGAATATAGCCATTGGATCAATATGAAGACAATCCTGGATGAACTTGTCCAGAGAGGTCATGAAGTGATTGTACTGATATCTTCAGCTTCAGTTTTTGTTGACCCCGATAAACCATCTGCTATTAAATTTGAAATTTATCCTACATCTTTAACAAAAGATGACATGGAAATTATATTCATGAAGATAATCAGTAAATGGACAAATGATCTGCCAAAGGATACATTTTGGACTTACTTTTCACTAATGCAAGAAATTCTTTGGGAAGGTTATGACTTTATTGAACATCTCTGTAAAGATGTCGTTTTAAATAGGAAACTTATGATGAAACTACAGCAAGCAAAGTTTGATGTCATTCTTGCAGATACCGTGGGACCCTGTGGTGAGCTGCTGGCTGAGCTACTTAAAATTCCTCTTGTGTACAGTCTCCGCTTCTTTCCTGGATATACAATCGAAAAATATAGTGGAGGACTTCTATTCCCACCGTCCTATGTACCTGTTGCCTTGTCAGAATTAAGTGATCAAATGACATTCATAGAGAGGATAAAAAATATGATACATGTGCTTTACTTTGACTTCTGGTTCCAAACATATAATCAGAAGAAGTGGGATAAGTTTGTGACTGAAGTACTAGGTAAGCCATGTTTTTACTTGGTAGAATTAAGTCCTAATTTTCCTAGTGCCTTGGAAGGTGATCTTGTATAAATATTAACTCAGAGAAATTTGTCTTTTACAAGTAAGATAATTATGTAATATATAATGACCTTAATCTTACAAGTATTATAGAAATATTTAAATGATAAGGTCAGTTTGAACGTTGTGGTCCACTAGTATAGAACACTCAAAGAAGTCAGAGACCTCAGTTTGAAGCACTGACTGGTTTTTCAAGCAGTCATATATCATTCTTTTTTATTTGTTTGTAATAAGTTTTATTTTATAGAAGAGTTTTAGGTACACAGCAATATTAAGTAGAGATTTCCCATATATGCCCTACCTCCTCACAAACAGTGTCACCCTTATTGTAAACATCCTCCACCAAAGTACATTTGTTACAATTGATGGAAATGTATTGACATATCATTATCATATAAAGTCTGTAGTTGATACTAGGATTCACTCATGGTGTATATTCTCTAATTTTGGACAAATTTATAATGTCATGTATCTATCATTAGAGTACTTTACAGAATAGTTTAACTGCCTAAAAATCCTCTGTGCTCTGCCTATTTAGCCTAAAAATCAATTTTACTATAATTTTTTATATTCAATAAAAGCATTAGAAATTTCACTAAATATCTTCATCAAAGCACAAATGAAGATTGAGAAGTTACATATTTCTAACATACTGTCTATAGAGGATTAAGAAAATTGTTTCCACTTATTTCTCCTCAGTCTCCATATTTGAAATTTAAACTGTGTTGCCATATTACCTAGAAGAATATTTGACAATGGAGAAATATAATAGCTCTATCCCAGATTCAGGAACCTATAAGTTTCTAATGACTGCATTTCTTCACTGAGTGCTTCTAAATCATCTGCTGAAGGGTGCATAATCAACTTATATGTCTATATTTTTTGAAAATTATGTCTCTCCATTAAAGACAAAGTGAGCCAACATTAAGAGTAAACACTTCTATTTTCATACTTTATAAAAGCTCTTTTTTGCAAATATTTTTATTTAATACATGAATATTATTAAGCTTCTAACATGAACCAAATGCAATAGTAGCCATACTAAAAAACCTCACCATTTATTTGTAAACTCTAGTGAATAGCTTGCTAAATTGTAGAATCTAAACAGAGTGTACTAGGGAATGGCATTTCCATGTATATAGTAGGATTAATGGCTCGAGGAGTTGAAGTCACTGTTTACATTTACATTAGTTAATTCTGATGATTTACAGAGTAAATAAATGCATGTTTAATTCTTTAGTTCTTAGATTAATAATTGTTTATAAATCTGAATGTACTGATATCCCATAGGGATAAAAGTCTACTATGGGATCTGAGAGCCTGCTTTGTGTTTCCAGATGTGACATAAGCATGCTGTGCATATGTGTAAATTATAGTCACAGTGAGACACTTTGCCAAGTTTCCTCTGTACAGAAGTCACCTTTTCCTCAAAAGTTTTAAAATTCAGACTTCAACCTTTGCACTCAGGAGGGTTTTGCTCCAGCATGAGCTCTTGTACTCCACATACATCTAATTTATACAGTGAATCAAGAAGTAGAATAAATGGCCCAGCCTCGCCTTCCTTTTCCTTTTCTCTCTCCTTTGAAGCGTGAGTTGAGTTCTCGTTCAAGGTTTTTAACATGGCGACTTCCAGTTGTAAAGTTCTGCATTCATAAGTGCCATTGTCGTACGGTGTTGTTTTCCTAGACCTTCCCTGACGCGGTTTTACCTTTGCTGGAAAAAAAAAAAAACAACTCTACTATAATATATATAACGTGTGTGTGTACATATTTGTATTTTCAAACCAATGACTTTTAAACATTTTTGGCTATATAACTCCAAATTCCTTTCAGGAAATTACCTGGTATACTAAACTACTCTCATTTTACCTAATTTTTGTTGTTGTTGTTGCTGCTATTTTTACCTTAAGGAAGACCCACTACATTACGTGAGTTAATGGGGAAAGCTGAAATGTGGCTCATTCGAACCTATTGGGATTTTGACTTTCCCCGCCCATTCTTGCCACATGTTGAATTTGTTGGAGGACTCCACTGCAGGCCTGCCAAACCTTTGCCTAAGGTAAACCTATTCACGTTTGTTGTACTTTACATTTTCAGTAGGAATAATTCTCTGTTCTTCACTTAGAATATCAGATCACACTGAGATATGGGAATGTGGGTAGAGTGACCTGCTCATTAGAAACTCATATATTTTAGGATGGTGACTAAGTAGGTGGAAGCTACACTAAACTTCTCCCAGGACCAATCTGGAATTACAAGTAAATTATAGGAAAATCATCTGGAATAACCAACTGAAGACTAGCTGAAGAGAATCCTTATAACCAAGATATTATAAAATAAACTTCATCACCACATCAAGACTGATAGGAAGTGTGGAGGTACAAGAGGGCAGGGCTGGGGTGGCAACTGAAATTCTGGAGGGATATTTCAGTAGCCAGGGGATTCCCCTGAGAAGTGTGGGGTCCAAACCTTAAGGCAGGCACCCAAGCCTGGAATATCATAACTGGGAAAGGCATCCACATAACATCTGTCTGTGAAAAGAAGTAGGGTTTCTGTCTGCCAGGAAGAGATGGCTAGAGATGCAGTCACTCTTTTAAAGGGTCAATGCACAAAATTTTGTTTGCAGCCACCTACCCTGGGCTCTAGTAGAGGGAGGGTGGAGCAGACAAGAGCCACATGAGGCAAGTCTGGGGTTGGTGGCTCTGGGTACAGAGCTGAAAGGTCTGCTGCTAGGATCCTCGTGCTCTGTCATTTCCCAAACTACAGAAACCATTTTTCTCAGGCTGAACACTCCCCTTCATGCATCATCAGCCTGAGGGGAAGCAACAGTCTTACCCTCAGGAATCCCTTTTGCCCCACTCTGTGCAGCATAAACCCTGCAGTGGAGTACAGCCAGAGGCCGTTTATGCGATGAAGCCTAACAAGCAGCCTGGATGCAGAGGTGGATCTCTGGGTGTTTGAGATGTTAGCTGACCCTCCCCCAGGCCTGGTGTTGGTGAAATCTGGCCTTGGTGCCCAGCTTGGCCCTTTCAGCACACACCCAGACCCAGCAGAGGGAGCCATAAGCTGAAGATTGCTGATAGCAACACAAAGGTGGCCCAGAGCCAGTCACAGGCAATGACTGACATAGATCTGAACCAGTCTTTGCAGATCAGCCTAACATAGAAACAAACACAAAGAGACAGCCAAATAAAAATACAGAGAAATAGGCCCCAAATGAAAGAATAAGAGAATTCTCTAGAAGAGCTAAATAAAATGGAGGCAAGCAATTTATCAGACATGATGTTCAAGGTAATGATTATAAGAATGCTCAATGGCATGAAAAAATACATAGAAACCATTAAAAAAAACAGTCAGAAATAAAGAATGTAATATGTGAAATAAATAATACACTAAAAGCAATAGAGTAAGTTACATGAAGCAGAGGATCAAATTAGCAATTTGGAAGAAGACATAGAAAAAGCAACAAATCAGAGCAGAAAAATAAAAAGAACTATAAAATAAGGATAGTTTAAGGGACATTTGGGGCAACATGTAGAGTAACAATATCTGCATCATAGGGACACCAGGAGAGGAGAGAGAGCAAGACATCAATAACCTATTTGAAAAAATAATGATCAAAAACTTCGCTAACCTGGTAAAGAAAAAATGCACATATGTCCAGGAAGCACAGACTATCCCAAACAAGATGGATCCAAAGAGGCCCAACCAATATACATCATAATTAAAGTGACAAAGGTTAAAGACAAAGAGAGAATCTTAAAAGCTGCTAGAAAAAAAGTTAGTTACCTGTAAAGGAACTTCCATAAGCTGTCCTCTGATTTCTCAACAGAAACATTTTAGGCCAGAGAGATTGTCATGAAATACTCAAGGACCTTCAACCAAGGCTATTTTACCAGCAATGCTATCATTTAAAATAGAGGGAGAAATATAGTTTTTCTGATAAGAAAAGATAAAGGAATTTGCCAACACTTAACCAGTATTACAAGAAATGTGAAGTGGCTTGTTTTAAGAAGAAGGAGGAGGAGGAGAAGAGGAACATAGTATAAAAATAAAATGACAATAAATACATATCTATCAATAATCACTTTATGTAAATGGCTTAAATGTTCCAATCAAAAAACATAGTGTAGCTGAATAGATCAGAAAACAAAATCTATACATATGTTGTCTTCAAAAACCCATCTCAGAAAGAAAGATATACACAGACTACAACTAAAGAGATGGAAAAAAGATATTTCATGGGAAAGAAAAGGAAAAAAAGCTAGGTTAGCAATCTGACAAAATAAACTTTAAAACCAAGGCTATAGTAATAGACAAAGAAGAACACTACATAATAATAAAGGGAATGATCCAACAAGAGGATGTAATCTTAGTAAACATTTATGCATCCAATATAGGAGCACCTAAATAAGTAAAGCAAATCTTGATGTACATAATAGGAGAGATTGACAGAGATATAGTCATACTATGGGATGCTTTACCATTGGCAGCTTTAAGTGACACACTAGATCAAATATGTTTGATTGATATTTCCAGAGCATTTCATCTCAAAGCAGCAGAATATACATTCTTTCCAAGAGCACTTGGAAAGTTTTCTAGGATAGACCACTTGTTAGGACACAAAACAAATCTCAATAAATTTAACCCAAGTTAAGTCATATCAAGCATCTTCTCTCACCATAATGTTATAAAACTAGAAATCAATCACAAAAAGAAAATGGAAAAATACAGAGAGACATGGAAGCTAAATAACATGCTATTAAACAATGGGTTAACAGTAAGATCAAAGAAGAAACTAAAAAGTACCTCGAAACAAATGACAATGAGAACATAGCAACCCAATATCTGTGGGACTGAAAAAGCAGTCCAAAGAGGAAAATTCATAGCTATACAGGCCTATCTCAAGAACTAAGAGATGTATTTAGGAACTTCCAGACAAGATAGCGGTGTAGGTAGACATGCTGCATCTCTCTCCACAACTAAAAAGGAAGACAACTACCTCAAAACTAGAAACAACCAGAAGTTACAGAAAATTAAACTGCATGGAAGGCCAACAAATAAAGATATAGAAAAGAAATACTCATCCAGACAGGTAGAAGTGGCAGAGCCAGGGTGGAGAAGATATGGTGTGGTGGTGGCAGCAGTGGCAGCAGCAGCAGGCCAGTGGAAAGCACAGTGACATGTTTTAAAAAGTCAGGAGGGACACCTGGGAAGTATTCCAAGCTCCTCACTAGACCATGAAGCTCACTTCCCCAGCACCGGGGAAAATCAAGCCTCATTGCTTTTGACTGTGCAAACCAGAGAGATTTGGGGCAGAGGCAGAAACTGCCAGTCTCTCAGCAGAGTCTGCTTGTTTAAAGGGCCCCCACAGTCCTAGAACATCTGCAGACCCATCCACTCTGGGAACGACAGCCAGGGCAACAGCTAGAGAGGCACCAGTTCCATATGGAAGTGGGAGAAGTGCCTGGAAAAGGGGAAAGTGCTGGGCAAGCAGCATTATTACCGCTCAGACCCCTCTCCCACATACAACACCACAACGTGGTGAAACAGGTCGCCCTCTACTGAGGAATCCCTAAGGCTCCGCCCCTTACAACATAACAGGAGCAACAGCTCTACCTAAGACATAGGCAAACACACACAGGAGACTTCTGGCCAAGATGGAAGCTTAGACTGACCCACTCCATCTCCCTCCACAACTAACAAGGAATACAACTACCACAAAACCAGAAATAACCAGAAGTTCCAGAAAAAAAATCGAAGTCTAACATATAAATTTACAAAGAAGTGGTACTCATCCAGACAGATAGGAGGGGTGAAGTCGGGGCAGAGAGGTTGAGCTTTGCTGGTGGTGGCAGCAGCAGCAACGATGGTGGGACAGCAGTAAGCACAAACATCTGTATTTAAGGGAAGGTGAGAAGTGCCTGGGGAGCACCCCTGGCTGCAGACCAGACCCGTCATTTTGCAATTCCAATGCCAGGGAAGGCAGACCTCCATTGCCTTGGACTGTGAGGCCTGGAGTGGGTGGGGATGGAGGAGGAGGCTCCCAGTCTCTCAGCGGAGAGTGAATGGCATGAATCCATCTTGGACCCCCATGCCCACAGTAAATACCACAGCCTGGTGAGAAGGGTCACCTTGTTGTGACGAATGCATGGGGCTCCGCCCTCTATAGCTTAGAAGGTGTGACAGCCCCGCCCAGGAATCAAAGGTAAACACAAAACTGTCAGGATGGCACAGATCATGATAGAGATCCCGGTGACACAGCTGACCAGGCAGCAAATATCTAATCTAATGGCTCAGCAGATAGGAAGTCATTCTTTCTTTTTTTCTTTTTCTTTTTCCATTTTTTTAGTATTTTTTATTAGTTGTGCTCTTATAGTTGTCCCAATATTTCCCCCTTTGCTCCCTTCCCCCAAGCCTGCCCTCTATTACCACAGTCAATCCCCACAGTATTATTTATGTCCATGGGTCATGCAATGCATATATGGTCTTTGTCTAATCCCTTCGCATGCTTTCAACCAGTCTCCATCTCCCCCCTCACCTCTTACAGCTGTCAGTCTGCCATGTTTCTGTGCTTCTGATTCTATTTTGTTTGTTTGTTTATTTTGTTCATTAGATTCAACTGAGAGCATATGGTTTTGTCTTTCATTGATTGGCTTATTTCACTAAGTATAATGCTCTTTAGGTCCACCCATGTTGTTACAAAAGGTAAAAATTCCTTCTCTTTTACTGCTGCATAATATTCCTCCATGTCAATGTACCACAGTTTTTTATCCACTCATCTATTGATGGGCACTTAGGCTGTTTCCAAATCCTGGCTATTATAAAAAACGCTGCTATAAACATAGTGGTGAATGTGTTCTTTTGAATTGGTGTTTCGGGCTTTTTTGGATATGTTCCCAGAAGTGGAATCACTGGGTCATAAGGCAGTTCCATTTTTAATTTTTTAAGAAAACTCCATACTGTTTTCCACAGTGGCTATACCAGTCTGTATTCCCAACAATAGTGCATGAGGAATCCCTTTTCTCCACATCCTTGCCAGCATTTGTTGTTTATTGATTTATTGATTTATTGGTTTATTTTTTCATATGCTTTATTGATTATGCTGTTACAAATGTCCCAATTTCTTTTCCCTTTGTTCCCCACCACCCAATGAAATCCCTCCCTCCAGTTGTCCCCCAACCTTAGTCCATGCCTATTGGTTGTGCATATAGTTCTTCTCAACATCTTCCTATCTACTCAACTCCCTCCTACTATGCTTCTTAATTCCTGTACCATCTCCTACCATTTCGCCCCTTCCTCCTCCCTGCTAACCTCCCCACATAATGTTCCCATATCTATAATTCTTTTAACACTCTCATTACCTACTTACTTTGTCTTTGTTTTGGTTCCCTACCTTCTGTTGTTGGCTGTTGTGATACAGTTTTCATTTTAATGTTCATACTTTTGATCCTCTTTCTCCTAAACAAGTCCCTTTAACATTTCATATAACAGTGGTTTGGATATGATGAACTCTTTCAGTTTTACTTTGTGCTGGAAGCACTTTCTCTGCTCTTCTATTCTTAATGACAGCTTGGCTGGATAGAGTAATCGTGGTTGTAGGTTTTAGCTTTTCATTACTTTGAATATTTCTTGCCAGTCCTTTCTTGCCTGCAGAGTTTCTTTTGAAAAATCAGCTGACAGTCTTATTGGGATCCCTTTGCATGTAATTCTCTTCTTCTCTCTTGCTGCTTTTAAGATTCTCTCTTTATCCAAATTTTTGACATCTTGATTATAATGTGTCTTGGTGTAGTTCTTCCTGGGTCCAGTCTTTTTGGAATTCTCTGTGCTTCCTGGACCTGTAAGTCTATTTCCTTCCCCAAGTTAGGGAAGTTCTGCTTCATTATTTTTTACATAATTTTCCAATTTCTAGTTCTTCTTCACCTTCTGGCAACCCTATGATTCAGATGTTGGCCCGCTTATAGCTGTCCCATAGGTTTCTGAGCCTCTCCTCATTTTTCTCACTTTTTGTTTCCCCTTTCTGCACTGGTTGACTGTTTGTTCCTTCCCTATGTTCCAACTTGTTGATTTGATCCCTGGTTTTCTTTCCTTCACCACTAGTTTTGTGTGTTTTTGTTCATTTCAGCAGGACTAGACTTCATTCCTTCCCCATCTTGTTTAAGATCTGCTGTTAAGTGTGTAAGCATTTTTATAACCAAAGCTCAGAACTGTGCCTCAGAAAGATTTCCTATCTGCTGCTTCATTAGATTAGATATTTGCTGCCTGGTCAGCTGTGTCACTAGGATCTCTATCATGATCTGTGCCATCCTGAACAGTTTTGTGTTTACCTTTGCTTCCTGGGCAGGGCTGCCACACCTCCTTTGCTATAGAGGGCGGAGCCCCATGCACTTGTCACAACCGGGTGACATGTCTCACCACGCTGTGGAGTTTTGTGTGGGCATGGGGGTCCAAGATGGATTCCTGCCGTTAACTCTCTGCTGAGAGACCAGGAGCCTCCTCCTCCATTCCCACCCCCACTGGGCCTCACAGTCCAAGGCAATAGAGGTCTCCCTTCCCTGACTTTGGAATCACAAGCTGACAGCTCTGGTCTGCAGCCAGGGGTTTTCCTCAGGCGCTTCTCGCCTCCTCTTAAATATGGGTGTTTGTGCTTACCGCTGTCCTGCCGCCATCGCTGTGGCTGCCGCAGACAGCACAGCTTGATCTCTCCTCCCTAGCTTTGGCCCTCCTACCTGTCCAGACGAGCACCACTTCTATGTAACTTAATACATTAGACTTCCAGTTATTTTCTGGAACTTCTGGTTATTTCTGGTTTTGTGGTAGTTGTATTCCTTGTTAGTTGTGGAGGGAGACAAAGCATGTCAGTCTAGACCTCCATCTTGGCCGGAAGTCTCCTGTGTTTGTTTGCTTTTGTGTCCCAGGGAGAGCTGTCGCTCCTGTTACATTGCAAGGCATGGAATCTTAGGTATTCATCAGTACAGGGTGACCCATTTCACCAAGTTGTGGTGCTGTATTCAGGAGAGGGGTCCGAGAAGGAACAATGCCATTTGCTCAGCACTTGCCCTTTTTCCAAGCACCTCTCCCACTTCCGCACTGAATTGATGCCCCTCTAGCTGCTGCCCTGGCTGTTGTTCCCAGAGTGGGTGGGTCTATGGATGTTCTAGGTCCATGGGGGCCCTTTAAACAAGCAGACTCTGCTGAGAGACTGGCAGTTTCTGCCTCCACCCCAACCCCCACTGGTTGCACAGTCAAAAGCAATGAGGCAGGCCCTGGCTGCTGTGGCTCAGTGGATTGAGCGTCGGCCTGCGAGCCAAGTGTCGCTGGTTTGATTCCCAGTCAGGGCACATGACTAGGTTGCACGTCAGGTCCACAGTTGGGGGCACAAGAGAGAGGCAACCACACAGTGATGTTTCTCTCCTTCTCTTCCTCCTTTCCCCTCTCTTTAAAAATAAGTATATAAACAAACAAATAAATAAATTATTAAAAAAAAAAAAAAAAGCAATGAGGCTTGATTATCCCTGGTGCTGGGACAGTGAGCTTCGAGGTCTGGTCTGGGGCTGGGAGCGCTCCCCAGGTGTCCCTTTTGTCTTTTTAAAATGTGTAACTTCACTTTCCACCAGCCTGCTACTGTTGTCGCTGCTGCCACCACCACACCGAGTCCTCTCCACCTGGGCTCCACCCCTCCTACCTGTCTGGATGAGTATTTCTTCTTTATATCTTTGTTTGCTTGACTTCCATGCACTTTGATTTTCTGGAACTTCTGGTTGTTTCTAGTTTTGAGGTAGTTGTATTCCTTCTTAGTTGTGGAGGGAGAAGCAGCATGTCTGTCTACACCTCCATCTTGGCCAGAAGTCTATTGATTTATTCAGGAAATCTTTCTGAGGCACAGTTCTGAGCTTTGGTTATAAAAATGCTTACACACTTAACAGCAGATCTTAAACAAGATGGGGAAGGATGAAGTCTAGTCCTGCTGAAATGAACAAAAACGCACAAAACTAGTGGTGAAGGAAAGAAAACCAGGGATCAAATCAACAAGTTGGAACATAGGGAAGGAACCAACAGTCAACCAGTGCAGAAAGGGGAAACAAAAAGTGAGAAAAATGAGGAGAGGCTCAGAAACCTATGGGACAGCTATAAGCGGGCCAACATCTGAATCATAGGGTTGCCAGAAGGTGAAGAAGAACTAGAAATTGGAAAATTATGTAAAAAATAATGAAGCAGAACTTCCCTAACTTGGGGAAGGAAATAGACTTACAGGTCCAGGAAGCACAGAGAATTCTAAAAAGACTGGACCCAGGAAGAACTACACCAAGACACATTATAATCAAGATGTCAAAAATTTGGATAAAGAGAGAATCTTAAAAGCAGCAAGAGAGAAGAAGAGAATTACATGCAAAGGGGTCCCAATAAGACTGTCAGCTGATTTTTCAAAAGAAACTCTGCAGGCAAGAAGGGACTGGCAAGAAATATTCAAAGTAATGAAAAGCTAAAACCTACAACCACAATTACTCTATCCAGAAAAGCTGTCATTAAGAATAGAAGAGCAGAGAAAGTGCTTCCAGGACAAAGTAAAACTGAAGGAGTTCATCATATCCAAACCACTGTTATATGAAATGTTAAAGGGACTTGTTTGGGAGAGGGAGGGTCAAAACTATGAACATTAAAGTGAAAACATTATAATGTATCACAACAGCCAACAACAGAAACTAGATAATTGAAACAAAGGCAAACTAAATAGGCAATGAAGGTGGGAGAAGAATTATAGGTATGGGGAATATTTTGGGGGGAGCTCAGCGGGGTGGGGGATGGGGGAAGGGAGGGAAATTGTGCAGTAATTAAGAAGCATGGTAGGAGGGAGTGGAGTAGTCAAGAAGGTATTGAGAAGAGTTGTGTGCACAGGCAATAGGCATGGACTTGGGGGCGGGGACGACTGGAGGGAGGAGTTTCCTGTGTGAAGGGGAGCAGGAGGAAAAGAAGTTGGGGTGACTGTAACAGCATAGTCAATAGAGCACTTTTTTTAATGATGATTTTTTTATACAGCAATAATGAACTATCAGAAACAGAGAAAACAACCCTATTTACTATTGCAAATAATAATAATAATAATAAGGATGTTAGGAATAAATTTAACCAAGGAGGTAAAAGACATGGAAAACCATAGGATATTGAAGAAAGAAACTGAGGCAGATACATATAAGTGGAGGCATATACTGTTCATGGACCAGAAGAATTAAGATAATCAAAATGTCCATACTACCAAAGCAACTTACAGATTAAATGCAATTCCTATTAGAATACCAGTGACGTATTTCATAGATTAGAGCAAATATTACAAAATTTTGTATGGAGCCAAAAAGACCCCAAATAACCTCAGCAATCTTGAGAAAGAAAAATAAAGTTGGAAGTATCACAAAACCTGGTATTAAAACAGCATGATACTGGCATGAGAAGAGGCATATGAATCAATAGAACAGAACACAGAGCCCAGAAATCAACCCACGTCTTTTTTTTTTTTTTTTTTGTAAGCATTTTTAGGTATGTTTTGTCAATTATGTTGTTACAGTGGTCCCAAATTTTCTCCTTTGTTCTCCCCTGTCCGGCGCCCCCCTTCACTACAGCAGTCCCATCCCCTTTGGTTCATGTCCATGGGTCAAGCATATAAGTTCTTTGGCTTCACCCTTTCCTATATTAGTCTTAACTTTCCTCTGTCTGTTTTGTACCAATCAACTGTGCTTCTTAATCCCTGGATCATATCCCCATTTCTCCCCCTTCCCCCTTACAGCTGATAACCCTTCAAATGATCCCCATACCTATGATTCTGTTCCTATTTTGATTTGTTTAGTTGAATTTTGTTTTTGTTTTTTAGATTCAGTTGCTGACAGTTGTGAGTTTGTTGTCATTTTAATGTTCATAATTTTGATCTTTTTCTTAGTTAAATTCCTATGACATTTCAAAAAAATGAAAAAATTAAACTTCTCAGCAGGACAGAGTTTGCATTTCTATATGAAATTATTATTATTATCTACACTTTACCTAGATACAATGAGAATCAGATAACCCCAGAAGGCTATCCTCTAGAGTATAGACAATGAACAGTTTCCAGTGAAGCATAATCTTTCCATACATATTAAACAAAGCAAAAAATAAAACTAATACAAAAATACATACCAGGTTGGAATAGGATGAGAATTCTATTTTCACAAAGACCTTGAAGACCAAACTACTACAAATCTAGAGGATTGCCAGCACTGTGCTTCATATTTTATTTACCTCAGACTCCAAACGGGAAGGTGATTTGCAAGTCCAACTCATACATTTTACTTATCTTCTAATTTGTATAATATTCCCATAAGTGTGATGACTTTTTATGGTATTGTTATGGTAAAAACTTCAGGGTAGAAACCTTTTTTTCAGCTGTGTGAGTTTCTCCCATTATCATTTTGGATGTTCTGATTTATTTGCACAGTTTATTCTTTTCATTATTTAAAATAAAAACAGAATGTGATATGCCCATGACAAAAATAATAAAATAAAAATGATGAATATAAATGAGAAAAGAAAGAGGAGAAGTAACAACTGACAACAAAGAAATACAATGGATTGTAAGAAAATACTACGAAAAATCTATGCCAACAAATAGGACAACCTGGACAATACGTATAAATCCCTAGAAACACAATTTTCAAAACTAAATCAGGAAGAATCAGAGATCTGAACAGAAAAATTACAACTAGTTAAATGGAAACAGTAATCAAAAACTCCCAACAAACAAAAGCCTGGGACCAAATGTCTTCATAGGTGAATTTTATCAAATTCCAAGAAGAACCAATGAACTATTCTAAAACATTCAAGGGAGGTAAAACTTAAATGTAAGACTCAAAAATCATAAAAACCATAGAAGAAAATATAGGTAGTCAAAGCTCAGACATTGCTCATAGCAATTTTTTTTTCTTCTGTTACATCCCCTAAGGCAAGAAAAAATATATAAACAAATGGGATTCCATTAAACTAAAACATTTTTGCACAGCACAGGGCACCATCAACAAAGTGAAAAGACAACCATTGAATGGGAGAACATATTCACAGGTACATCTGATAAGGGGTTAATAAAAAAATGATTAAAAACATAAAATTCAACAGCAAAAAAAAAAAAAAAAAAAAAATCCCACTAAAAAATGGGCAAAGAACCTGAATAGACACTTCTTCAAAGAGGACATACATATAGCTGATTGACATATGAAAAGATTCTCATCATCACTAATCACTAATCATCATAAAAATGCAAACTGAAACCACAATGAGATATCACCTCACACCTTTTAGGATGGATATTATTAATAAAATCAACAAACAAGAGCTGGCTAGGATGTAGAGAAAGAGATACACTTCTGCACTTTTGGTGAGACTGAAGATGGGTGCAGCCATTGTGGAAAGGAGTATGGAGTATCCCAAAAAATTTAAAATGAAACCTCTTTATATCCAGTGATTCCACTTCTGGGAATTTATCTGAAGAAACCCGAAACACTAATTGGGAAAAATCATATGCACCCCTATGTTCATTGAAGCATTATTTACATGGCCAAGATGTGGAAGCAGCCCAATGCTCATCAGTAGATGAGTAGATAAAACAGTTATGGAACATTTACACAATGGAATAGTACTTAGCTATAAAAAAGAAGAAAAGTTTACTTTTTGGGGCAACATGGTTGGAACTGGAGAGTGTTATGCTAAGTGAAACAAGCCAGTCAGACTAAGATAAATACCATATAATTCCACTCATATGTGGATTCTAATATACAAACTGATTAAGAAGCAACACTGATTAAGAAGCCTTCTGTCTTCAACACAAAAAGTTGTAAGACATTCATACAAAGAATATTCTTAAGGTGACTAACGTAGTCCAGAGGTAAATGCTGGGTATACAGAGAAACAGTGTAGACACAATTTCTACCCACAGACACCTGACATTCTACTTGGAAAGACAGAATATAAGTAATTAAATTTGTGTGAAGAGTAGCATAAAAAGGAAAGACCGCGATGCTAGAAAACATCCAGCAGGAATCATAGAAAGTATTTCATGTCATTGATAATTAAGTGAGACCTGAAGGATATGCAGTAATAGGAGGAAATAATAAGGGGGACAAGAAGACACAAAAGGTAATGCAAGAAAAATAATACTGACAGTTTCCAAGAAGTCTAAGTTTAGTGTATGAGAAAGAGGCTGAAAAAGGAAGCAAGGGATGCTGGAGAAGTTAAAGATAAGTAATTATAAGGATTTTGATGCATCTAATGAAAGCATTTGTGAGCCAATGAAAAAGAGAAAGGCAGTAAAAAGGCAGACATATGATCAGATTTCCTTCTTTTAAAAAGCCCTCAAGATGCAGTGACTGGATTGAACTACACAGGGACCAGAGGGGAAAGGCAGAGAAGTAGGAGGTTGTTGTGAGAGTTCAGGCAACAGATAATGGAAAACTAAACATTAAAGATATGATGACACCAACTCATCTAATTATATCAACCTCATATTTCTTTTTCAATAGAAAGAATACTTAATATATACAAAATACTTAAAACATCTTTGGGACATAGTGACACAGAAGTAATATCAACTATTCTTACTACTGTTATTTTAACTACTGTTAATAATATTAACAATAACCTAATATATATCAGCCTGTAATTCTTTATTTAATGTGAACTGGTTTCTAATAGATCAAGATTATATATTCTATCAAATCCATAGAGAACATAGCCTGCGAAATACTTAAAAGTAAATGGAAAAATAACTTGGTATTCAGATGAGCAAGTTGAAATTCTAATACATTTTTGTAAGCATTGAGATCATTTCTCAACAATATGAAGGTACACCTCAACAACACTGGCAGCCAAACCCAAAGTTTACTTGCCTTCAGCAGTGCATTTAAACTATTCTTTTGAGATCCTTAGAGCATAAAAGAAATTTGCTTATTACAGCACGTGTTTTCTGCCAGAAATGAAACCCACATGAAATCTCAGTAAAGATCCTTTGGTGAACATGGTTCTTGACATCATAGCTGCCTGCAAAATGATCAAAGAGAACATGTACACTGCATATAAAATAATGACCATAAATTCTGTATATTAAATAAAGTCCAAATAGTTTCTACCACTTCTATCTGAACACTGTTCATAAGTTAAAAATACAAAGAATTCTGTTAGTATGTACTATAGGATATATTCTTGTAAGAAAAAGAATCTATATGTTTTAAATTAATACCATACCTTTAAGATGTAAGTAGAGAGCAATCATCCTTTCCTAAACTAGTAAATGATCTATTAAGAGAATCTTCTCTGCCATTTGAAAGCAGTAACCTAAAACAGATCTTATTCAATCGCTAATATTTCCTTTGATTGCAAATTATTTAAGCTGTATGTCGAAACTTTCCCAAGGGGAAAGGCTGAGGTAAGATTAGTAAAAGCTCTATTCAATGTAATCCTGTTTTGAAAATGTACCCCATCACATTAAGGGACAGAGACAATGTCAGTAGAAATGGAAAAAGAGGATGAGGAGAGAAGGACAATGAGAAGGATGAATAAAAATATAATCATAATAATTAGTCATAGTAATTCTTGTTTAAAGTTGCAAAAACAAGACTTGAATTCTAGTCAATGATTTGTGAAGTCTGTCCTTACTCTTTATTATATAAATTGTTTCTCCAAACTATTTGTTTCCCATTAATTATTAGGACTCCAATAACTTCTGTACTTTCCTTTTAAGAACAAAGAATTAGGCAAATTGCAACAAGATTCATAAAAATACTTAAAAACTTTGACTTCATCAGCTAATACTATGAAACTATACAAGGAGAAAAATCAAGATATGCAAAAATGCATACAAATTCCACACAGAAGATATACCTGGATGGAGAGTTAGGATAAATCTTCTTTCTTTTTTTTTTTTAATTTTATTTTTTGGTCTTTCAATTACAGTTGTCCCATTTTTTACCCATTGCTCCCCCCCACCCAGCCCACCCCTTCTCCCACAATCAAATCCCTCCCGTTGTCCATGTCCATGAGTCATTTATACACCTTCCTTGACTAAACCCCTCCCTTTCTTATCCTTCTTCTCTCCCTCCCCCTGCCCCCCTACTGACTGTTATTCTGCTCCTTGTCCTATTTTGTTTGTTTGTTTATGTTGTTCTTTAGTTTCCTGTATTAGGTGATATCATATGGTTTTTTTCTTTTCTTTGCCTGGCTTATTTCACTAAGCATAATTCTCTCTAGTTCCATTCATGTTGTCGCAAATGGCAGGAGTTCCTTCTTTCTTTCTGCTACATAGTATTCCATTGTGTAAATGTACCACAGTTTTTGGAGCCACTCATCTACAGATGGGCACTTAGGCTGTTTCCAGAACTTAGCTATTGTAAACAGTGCTGCAATGAACATAGGAGGGCATAAGTTCTTTTGAATTGGTGTTTCAAGATTCTTCGGGTATAATCCTAGTAGTGGAGTCGCTGGTTCAAAAGGCAGTTCCATTTTTAATCTTTTGAGGTAATTCCATACTGTTCTCCATAGTGGCTGCACCAGTCTGCATTCCCACCAACAGTGCAGCAGCGTTCCCGTTTCTCCACATCCTCGCCAGCACTTGTTGCTTGTTGATTTGTTGATGATGGCCATTCTGACTGGTGTAAAGTGGTATCTCATTGTGGCTTTTATTTGCATCTTTCTGATGACTAGTCATGTTGAGCATTTTTTCATGTGGCTATGGACCTTCTGTAGGTCCTCTTCGGAGAAGTGTTTGTTCAGGTCCTTTACCCATTTTTAATTGAATTGTCTGTTTTCTTGATGTTGTGTCATATAAGCTCTTTATATATTTTGGAGATCAGTCCCCTGTCCGAGCTATCATTGGCAAATATATTTTCCCATATGGTTGGTTTCCTTTTCATCTTGCTGATGTTTTCTTTTGCTGAGCAGGAACTCTTTAGCTTGATGTAGTCCTATTTGTTTATTTTTTCCTTTATTTCCTTTATTTATTGCCTTAGGAGATGTATCCATGAAAATATTGTTCTACGGGATATCTGAAATTTTCCTGCCTATGTTTTCCTCTAGGATTTTTATGGTGTCATGGCTTACATTTAAGTCTTTGCTCCATCTTGAGTTTATTCTCGTGTGTGGTGTAAGTTGGTGGTCTAGTTTCATTTTTTTGCACATCCCTGTCCAGTTCTCCCAGCACCATTTGTTGAAGAGGCTCTTCTCACTGCATTTTATGTTCCTTCCACCTTTATCAAATATTAGTTGACCATAGAGGCCTGGGTTTATTTCTGGGCTCTATATTCTGTTCCACTGATCTACATGTCTGTTCTTATGCCAGTACCAGACTGTTTTGATCACAGTGGCTTTGTAGTATTGTTTGATGTCTGGTATCGTGATTCCCCCTGCTGTGTTCTTCTGTCTCAAGGTTGCTTTTGCTATTTGGGGTCTTTTTTGGTTCCATATCAATTTTTGGAGTATTTGTTCTAGGTCTGTGAAATATGTCATTGGTTATTTCTTTTTAAATTCTTTTTCAGACTTTTTTAGATGTCCTATTGACAAGCATGTGTTATTTTTATAAGAATGTCACAGAATGAGCACTCCATGTCAGTGATTGATCTGTAGAGAGGCTGTATTATATCACTACAGTACTATATAGAACCATCTTTCACAGCATGGTAGAAGAAGGCTATTGGCAGAAAGCTAATGAGAGAAAACATTAGACACAGTAGATTAACATATTCTGTATATGTATTATATATTTCATTATTGCCATAAAACTAAAGAAAATAAAGTTATATGGAAAATATATTTAGAATATTTATTGAAAAACATTCATGTATAAGTGGACCCACCACATATTTCAAACCAATGCTGTTCAAGGGTCAATGGTATAGTTTGAACTGAGCCACTCAAGAGGGTGGCCAGATCTCTGCTGCAGAAAGCCCAGCTGCATCTCTGCCATATGGGGCAGTTGATTCCTGGGGGCTCAGTGAGGTGGTGATGAGGGCCCCTCACAGCTAGTTACACATAGCACATTCTACTAGAAATTCATTCTACAATATGATTTCAGAGCAAAGGTGTCATACATAATCCAGACAGAAATATAGTCACTCAAATAAGTAATTATTTGTATAAGTATGTATCTGAATTTACATAGGAATCTTAGAGCTATATCATGGAAATTCTAAACAGTAAAATCAGAATCATGTATGACAGTAACCCTGAACCTCCACACTTTGAAGATTGATTTAGGGAGAGAACTTTAGGAAGTGCTGACAACAGTTAAGGTGAGAACCATATGTACTTCCTCTCTGTGCTCATAGTCAAAGAAATAAAATACTAACGACAGAACAAAAATAATTCTCAAAAACATCTTCCTGGAATAAACACATTAAAGGTGAGTTGATAGCTTCCTGTTAAGCCTCCTTCCAAAAATCTGTATTAGCAATTAGTAACATTATAAATGAAAAGTTTGGATGTAATACAATCTAAGGGTAATTCCTCCTCAGTACTATGCTCTACTTCATTTCTTGCACACACACATTTGCACAATATACATAATAAAGGAAATCAGTCCATATCAACTGTATACTTTCACAAGAGATAAGAAATTAGGTCTTATCTGCTACTGATTTAAAAAGTGGAGACTACTCAGAAGTTAAATACAGAATAACTATTTGGTTCAGCAATTCCTCTTATGGTTATATATTCAAAAGAATTCAAATTAGAATCCTGGTAAGGCATTTAAACACCTACCTTCATAGCAGCATTATTCACAAGAGCCAAAATATGGAAACAACCCGTGTCCAAAATAGATGACTCAATAAAGAAAATGTAAAAAAATGTGTTATACACACAGAAGAGAATATTCTCAAACTTAAAATAGAAGGAAATTCTAATGCATGTTACAACATGGATGAAACGTAAGGACATTATGCTAAGCAAAAAGGACTAATCAAATAAAAAGACAAATACTGTGTGGTTTCAGATATGAGGTATTTGGACCAGTCACATGCATATAAACAGAAAATAGAATGACAGGTGTCAGGGACAGGTGAAAAGGAAACAAAATGGAGAATTACAGTGTAAGAAGTACAGTTCCAAAGTGCACGATTAAAAAGTTCAAGAGACAGGCCGCACAACAATAAGAACATATATACTACTGAACTGTATACCTAGAAATAAATAGTTAACATGGTAACTTTATATTATGTGTATTTTATCACAATCTTAAAAGAATCTATACTAATAACTCCTTATAACAATTATTTTTTTTTTTCACTTTAGTTGTTTGCAGTAATCCTTTCAATAGTGTTCACTCTGCTGTTGCTCTTTTGTGATGGGAAAATTTCTTCCTTCACAGGAAATGGAAAAGTTCGCCCAGAGCTCTGGTGAAGATGGCATTGTGGTGTTTACCCTGGGGTCAATGGTCACTAACTTGACAGAAGAAAATGCTAATATGATTGCATCAGCCCTTGCCCAGATTCCTCAAAAGGTTAGATAAAGTACCTTAGAGCAGAAAAATAATGAGTGTGTTAAACTCTGTGAAGGGTCTGATTACAGACATTTCTACATGAAAGGTAAACTATTATGATAGCTCCAATTTATCTCAGATATCAATTTAAAAACAAAATGCACATGCAGGTGCTAAAGTGGTACTTAGGGTGTCTTGATTGACAATAACATTGGCATTAATATGAAGCTCACAAAGAAGTATATTTCAGAGGGACACTGTGAGGTTTGGTATTAAAACAGTGCTGTAGGCAGGTACAGATATCACCCAACTCGGTCCTGTCAGTTGCTCCATTTTCTTCCAGGATTCCTAGGGAACTGTAACACTGCAGATGTTCTCAGAAAGCAATTACATCTTAACAGTAACATAAAATAACAAATGATAACCGTCTGAAAGACATCATACAGTTTAGGCTTACCAGGTATTCCAGGCCTGTCTTACTTTCTCTGAATTTTGTAACAGGCCTATTCAATGTGTTCTATAAAATGTGACCCAGAAACATCCTATCAGAATGATAACCTCCTGATTGAAGAAGTAGAAGGGAATATGAAAAAAAGAGAAAACCAAAAACAAGCCTAGCATGGGACAGGTTCACATGCACCCACTTCTCCAAAAAATACAATAGTAATAACACATGAAATACACTAGAAGTCTCTGGGTATTTGTGAAGTATTTTTAGTTTCATAAATAATGTAACTTTCTCCTATCACCTACATTAACTTGCCCCAGAACCTGAAGTTACTTTAACACTCACATAACAAATAGAGGTTAACTACTTATAAACTAGAATCCAGCATATGAGGCTTTCTTAGAAATTTCAGAAAGAAAAAAAAACTAATTTTGGTACTGGACTTAGAAATTGCTTGGCCATTTATGATTAATTAGCCATATTAGTCAATGCTGTCAGTGCATTGTAGCACATTGTGAAGTGTTAACCTTCAGTTGAATAAAATGTATCATTATCATCCTACTTGATCTTCTCAACAGCTATACTATTATTTATGATGTGCCAATGGGCTTTTCAAAAACTCTTCTACATTTTAAGAGGATTTTCAATCCTAGCTAGAATGATAATACTAAATTCATGTAAAATTTACCACTTGAAATTTTTCATGGAGAAAGTGGTGATAAACTAGAAATCTAAAAGAAGATAAACTTACTCTTAAAATAGAAATTATTTATTATTAATAATAAATTGTTAAACATCAGAATGATTTAATTTTCACAAATAGCTGATTGAATTTATTTTGTAATTCAAATTTTGTAAAACTCTAATGAAATAACTCATGAAACTAGTGAAAATAAGTAAACCATTTTCCCAACATTCAAAAAGAAATAAACAGGTTAACATTAAATCTGGAAGATGAGAGCTGGTATAATAAATAGTTAAAACAAAGTAAGTGTGTAAGTTATTAGCAATTTTCTGATTTATGCATTACAATTATATGACTACCAAAAAATTTTTATATGCTTGAATGGGTCGTTGGTAATCTCATTTGTCTATCCCTAACATCATGACTGCATTAATACCTGACTGATTATAAAAATAAGTGCACGTAATATAAATATCTACTCCTCTTACATCTGTGTTTTATTGGTTCTCATTATCTAACATGTCATATCCTCATTTCCTTATCTGTATTATGAAAAAGTTTGAACTAGATGTCCTTTTATCTATTTTGGATTTTAAGACGCCATAACTCTGAACTTTGACTCATGGAATGTGTCACTTTCTTTACCCTAACAGGTTATATGGAGATATGGTGGCAAAAAACCAGATACACTAGGGACAAATACTCGTCTGTATAAATGGATCCCCCAGAACGACCTTCTTGGTGAGACTGGAAAACACTGAAATCATAGTCAATTCAATCAGAGTGATGAACAGTTCACTAGAAAAGAAATTTATTGAACACTTCTTATTGAAAAACCTCAAAAATAAAAATTACCTTCCTCATATGTTATTTCCCAGCTGTAGGGGAAAAGAATAACAGTAGGCATCTTATTTTAGAAAGTCACATTCCATATGGCCACAAATAAAATATCTTTATTTCATGTGTAATTACCTCTCACAGAGAACATCTCAACACTTTATGATCATCACTCTTGTCTCCTTACTCTCTCCTTAAACCCATGCTTTAACCCACTTAAGGGTGCAAAGTGTCCCTGAAAAACATCAGCTCATCTTTTGTTACCAGTGACTCTTCATTTTCCATTGGGAAAAAATTCAAGATCTCTTTCTGAAGTAATAATGTATTGCTTTACAATGTGTGGCTTTTCCTTCCGCTGATTCCTGTGCCACTGCCGTCACATTGCCTGCTGCCTTGACACCCTACATAGCAGACTCAGTGATTTCACTCGTTTATTATGAGAATATATTCTAACATGCCTCGCCACTCTTTTTCATGCACTTGTTAAATTTTATCCAGAATATTCTCTTTCAATTTGTTCACTGGCAACTTGTATTCATTTTCAAGTCATAAGAAACACACCAATCTTCTATGCAAACCTCCACTACCTCTCCAGAAGCTGTAGGTGCCTCTGCCTTTGAGTTTTGAAAGACATTTTAACACAGTCTGAAGTGCATACCAATCAGTTACTAAATACACTGTCCCTGTTAGGGCCTTTATTGTCCAACACTCATTTTATTCTATGATTTATAATTCATAATTTTCTGAAATTCACCCAATCCTAGGTCATCCAAAAACCAAAGCCTTTATAACTCATGGTGGAACCAATGGAATCTATGAGGCGATCTACCATGGGATCCCAATGGTGGGCATCCCTTTGTTTGCGGATCAACCTGATAACATTGTTCGCATGAAGGCCAAAGGAGCTGCTGTCAGACTGGATTTCAAAAAAATGTCTAGTGCAGATTTGCTCAATGCATTGAAGACAGTCATTAATGACCCTTCGTAAGTATCACACATTTTAATAGATAGTATTGATAGAAAGATTCTTTTTTGTCAATGGTGCATATGAGTTTCATCCCATTTTTTTTTTTTTAAGGTTTGTAATTATTTTATTTTTGGTTTTTCAATTACAGTTGTCCCATTTTTCCCCCATTTCTCTCCCCAACCCAGCCCACCCCTTCTCCCACAATCATATCCCTCCCCGTTGTCAGTGTCCATGAGTCATTTATACACGTTCTTTGACTAAACCCTTCCCTTACTTATCCCCCTTCTCTCCCTCCCCTCACCCCCCTATTGACTGCTATTCTGCTCTTTGTTCTATTTAGTTCTTTTGTTTGTGTTGTTCTTTAGTTTCCTGTATTAGGTGATATCATATGGTATTTTTCTTTCTTTGCCTGGCTTATTTCACTAAGCATAATTCTCTCTAGTTCCATCCATGTTGTTGCAAATGGCGGGAGTTCCTTCTTTCTTTCTGCTGCATAGTATTCCATTGTGTAAATGTAGCACAGTTTTTTGATCTACTCATCTACAGATGAGCACTTAGGTTGTTTCTAGCACTTAGCTATTGTAAACAGTGCTGCTATGAACATAGGGGTGCATAAGTTCTTTTGAATTGGTGTTTCAAGATTCTTCAGGTATAATCCTAGTAGTGGAATCGCTGGCTCAAAAGGCAGTTCCATTTTTAATTTTTTGAGGTAATTCTATACTGTTTTCCATAGTGGATGCACCAGTCTGCATTCCCACCAACAGTGCAGTAGGGTTCCCGTTTCTCCACATCCTTGCCAGCACTTGATGTTTGTTGATTTGTTGATGATGGCCATTCTGACAGGTGTAAAGTGGCATCTCATTGTGGTTTTTATTTGCATCTCCCTGATGGCTAATGATGTTGAGCATTTTTTCATGTGTCTATGGACCTTCTGTATGTCCTCTTCGGAGAAGTGTTTGTTCAGGTCCTTTGTCCATTTTTTAATTGGGTTGTTTGTTTTCTTTTTTTTTTTTTTTTTTTTTTTTTAAGTATATTTTATTGATTATATTGTTACAATAGTTCCAATTTTTTTTTCCCCTTTGCTCCCCTCCGCCCAGCACCCCCCTTCCCCAACAATCCCCTCTCCAAGTCCATGCCCATGGGTCGTACATACAAGCTCTCCCGCCTCACCCTTTCATATATTCTTCTTCTTCTTTTTTTAAAATTAATTAATTAATTAGTTAAATATTTTAACAATAAAAAATAACAATTCCTCCCTCTCAGACTTAAGACCCTTTACAATCTTATAAAGGACAATGGATGAAGGTCTCGAGCTCCTCTAGCTGCTTCAAGCTGGACATGGTCGTCGTCCTACCTACCCGTGGGTCAAGAAATCCCTAATAAGAGTGGGGATGTGGAGGGGAGGGTGGCCTTCCCACAAGGGGAAGGATCGTGCAGACTCCAGGTTGGTTGGCTGTCTCTGGACAACGGCATGCTTGGTTTGACAGGCTGGCATCCTTGTTGTATTCTGGGGGCAACAGGGTTAAAGGACATCATTTAATCCGTAACCACTAGATGACAAAAGACAGGTATTAATTTTTCAATGTCCCACATTAGGGAAAAGAAGGGCTTCTTTGGAGGAAGGTGTGCCAGGTACATCTCACCTGTCCAAAACCCTTTTGCCCATTATACTTATTTTGGACTGGGGGAAATATTTTAGGTTTCCCCCATCTCAGGCCTCTGGGCTTTTTCTGTCCAAGCCATTAGGATAGAAAAGAGAAACCAGTTTTAAAGTGAAGCCCACAGACCACCCCGTTCTTCACCAACCCAGCCACTTAGTTCAGCCAAACCATTGAGTCTCAGGAGGCAGCAATGCAGACAGGATTAAGTGAGGCCTATGCATACAGATAATCACTCAGGTAATGAGATTGTAGGCTTATGCCCTCTGGTTCAATTTTGCTCATTTGTTTGTGTTGTTCATTAGTTTCCTGTAACAGGTGACAGCATAAGGTAATTTTCTTTTGTTGCCTGGCTTATTTCGCTAAGCATAATTCTCTCTAGTTCCAATCATGTTGTTGCAAATGGTAGAAGTTCCTTCTTTCTTTCAGTACTTATTCATTGTCATTTTCCCCCTTTGTACTCGTGTTCCTCTCTGTCTCTCTGTTTCTTCATCTTCTTAAAGCAGACCCTTTAGCATCTCTTGCAATGCTGGTTTGGTGGAGATGTATTCTTTTAGCCTTCTTTTGTCTTGGAAACTCCTTATTTCACCTTCCATTTTGAATGAAAGCCTTGCTGGGTAGAGTATTCTTGGTTGTAGGCCTTTGTTTTTCATTGCTTGGAATATTTTTTGCCATTCCCTTCTGGCTTGTAGTGTTTCTGCTGAGAAATCTGATGATAGCCTTATTGGAGCTCCCTTGTATGTTATTAGTTGTTTCTCTCTTGCTGCTTTTAGGATTCTCTCTTTGTCTTTGAATGTTGGCATTTTAATTATGATGTGTCTTGAAGTGGGCCTGTTGGGGTTCATCTTCATTGGGACCCTCTGTGCTTCCTGGACTTGCGTGACTCTTTCTCTCGTCATGTTAGGAAAGTTTTCTGTCATTAGTTTTTCAAAGAGGTTTTCTATCCCTTGCTCTTCTTCTTCTCCTTCTGGAATTCCTATGATACGGATATTATTACGTTTCATGTTGTCCTGCAGCTGTCTTAGAACCTCTTCAGTCTTGTTCAGTCTTTTTTCATTTTGTTGCATTGTCTGGGAGTTTTTGTGTAGGTTGTCCTCCAGCTCGCTGATCCGATCTTCTGCTTCCTCTAGCCTGCTTTTAATTCCTTCTACTGTGTTCTTCAATTCAGAGATCGTATTTTTCATTTCCTCCTGGCTCTTATTGATAGCTTCTATGTCCTTTTTCATGCTCACGTAATTTTCTGTGAGTTCCTTGTAGTTTTTCTGGAGTTCTTTGAAGTTTCCGCTGAGCTCATTCAGCTTCTCCATAATCCATGTTTTGAATTCCATATCTGATAGTTCGCTCCCCTCTATTTCATTTAGCACTCTTTCTGGGGATTCTACCTTTCCTTTTGATGGGAGGTTGTTTCTCTGTCTCCCCATTTTTTTGACTCCTATTGTTTGTTGGTGCTTCTTGGAATGATCTGCACTTCCTGGATCTGCCTCTGGTGGCGTCAGATCATGTACCAGTCTGGCCCTAGGCAGCCTGTTGGAGACTTCCAGGGATCTACTGCTGTTGTCTGTCTTCTTTGATTGTTAATCTATTCAATCTGTGATTAGCTGTCAGGCTTAAGGACTGTGGGTGTGGCAGCTTAATTCCTGTAGGCAGGGCTTTTGCTTCCCCTCAGGCTGACGCCACTTGGAGGGGAATGGTCTACCCGCAGTACTGGGGATGAGTCAGCACTGGGACCCAGTCAGCTGCTCCTCCAGTTCTCCCCTCAAAGCCACCGTGCCAAATTCTCCCCAAGTGTCTCCAGTCCTCTCTGCCTTCCCTCTGCTTGAGCCCAGGGTAAGTGGTGGCCAAAATATTTTCGTATGTGATCCACTTAAGAGCTCTTTTTCTCCTGCTGTTTCTCTCCGGCTAGCAAGAAAGCCTGTGGCTTTTCGCTTTTCACAGCTGATACTATTTTACTTTCCACTCTGTCGCTGTAGGCTGGGAAGCCCAGCTGGGGGTTTAGACCCTGCTCTTCTCAGGGGGAATCCCCGGCTGCTGAGCTGTTTCTCAGCCCCTTCAGCTGCCACCCGTGGGAGCCCAGCCAGCCCTTCCACGTCTCCGCACTCCCTACCGGTCACGTTGTGATGTAGCGGCCTTTTCTGTCTCTCCGTGGTTATAAGACTTCTCTCCAGCTGGTGTTCGGTTCGTTATTCCAGATGATTTCTCCAAAATTACATTGTAAATCCAGACTAGTTCTAGGAGGAAGTTAGTGTAGCTTCCACTTACTCCTCCGCCATCTTGTTTCTCCGGGTTGTTTTCATCCCATTTTTAAGAGGTTGATTTGACATTATTATCATAATTTAACCCATCTTAAACCTACTTTTTTTCAACCACTCAAAAAGTTGAATTTTACCCCATTTTTAAGGGGTGCTCAACTAGAGCAACTGTTTTCTTCACCAATAATATAAAGTAATAGATAATTGTAAGAATGCATTTTCAAAAATTATGTGATAGAACAAAGAGAAAAATTAATTATGAACTAGAATTAAAAATTACAATAGCTTTCAAGTCAATATGTAACATTTATGATATTATAAATTTCTTTTTCAAGTACATTTTATTGATTATGCTGTTACAGTTGTTCCAGTTTTTCCCCGTTTGCCCCCTTCCACCCAGTATACCCCTCCTGTCCAGCAATCCTCCCCGCTTAGTTCATGTCCATGGGTCATGTGTTTAAGTTCTTTGTCTTCTCCATTTCCTATACTATTCTTAACATCCCCCTGTATATTTTGTTCATACCAATTATGCTTCTTAATTGCTGCACCATTTCCCCCATTCTGCCCCTTCCTTCTCCCAGGTGATAACTCTCCAAATGATCTCCATACCTGTGATTCTGGTCCTGTTTTGGTTGTTCACTTAGTTTATTTTTGTTTTTGTTTTTTTAAATTCAGTTGTTGATAGTTGTAAGTTAGTTGTCATTTTAGTGTTCATACTTTTGATCTTCTTCTTTTTCTTAAATAAGTCCTTTAACATGTCATGTAATAATGGCTTGGTGATGATGAACTCCTTTAGCTTTATCTTGTGTGTGAAGCACTTGATCTGCCCTTCCATTCTAAATAATAGCTTTGCTGGATAGAGTAATCTTGGTTGTAGGTCCTTGCTTTTCATCACTTTGAATACTTATAGCCAGCTCCTTGCCTGCAAAGTTTCTGTTGAGAAATCAGCTGATAATCTTATGGGAACCCCTTTGTAGGTAACTCTGAATTTCTCTTACTGCTTTTAAGATTCTCTCTTTATCTTTAACTTTGGCATTTTAATTATAATGTGTTTGGGTATGGTCCTCCTTGGGTCCAACTTGTTTGGGACTCTCTTTGCTTCCTGGAGTTTTGTGTCTCTTTCCTTTGTCAAATTGGGAACATTTTCTTTCATTATTATTTCAAATAAGTTTTCAATTTTTGCTTTACTCTTTTCTTTTTTTCACCCCTATGATTTGGGTGTTGGTATCTTTAAAGTTGTCCCAGGGTTTCTTAAGCATCTCCTTGATTTTTTGCATTCTTGTTTCTTCTTTCTGTTTTGGATGAATATTCATTTCGTCCTTTTGTTCCAAAAATTTTGATTTGAATCCTGGCTTCCTTTCATTCACTGTTGATTCCCTGTATATTTTCCTTTGTTTCACTTGTATAACCTTCACTTCTTCCTTTATTTTTTTGCTGTACTTGATGTGTTCTCTGGGCATCCTTATCACCAGTGTTTTGAACTCTGCAACTGATAGGTTGGCTATTTTCATTTTGTTTAGTTTTCTTGGGTTCTGTGTTCTTTCATTTGGGCCATAATTCTTTGCCTCCTCAATTTGGCAGTCTCCCTATATTTGTTTCTGTGTTTTAGATAGAGCTGCTTTTACTCCATGTCTGAGTAACATGGCCTATGTAGAAAAGGCACCCATGAGTTGGGTGGGACAGAGCCTTAGGTTATTGCCAGGGCAGGGCCACCCACTTCACTGCATTGTGGCTCTGTTTGTAGTCAGGTGTTTGGAGAAGGAACAATGCCACTGCATGGCTTCTGGTGATTTTCCCAGCACTAACTTCATTTTTAGTCACCTCACCACTTCTCGTATGTGATTGGCACCCTTCCAGTTGCTGCCCTGCTGTCTGTGTACATTCTAAGACCATACTGGCCCTTTAAGCAGAGAAAATCCTGCAGTTTCTTCTACCACTCCAACTCCCACTGGTTTTTATTGCCAGAGGTAATGAGGGTTTAACTTCCCGGTGCTTGAACCCTGTGCTGTGCAGTCTGGCCTGGGGCTGGAATCTCTCATTCCCAGGGTATCCCTCCCAATTTCTATCCAACACACATGAATGTGTGACTATCTGTTCTACCACCACTTATCAGAGCCATGTGTCCTCTCCACCCCTGCCAGAACTCTGCCTCTCCTACCTGTATGGATGAGTGTGGCTTCTTTAAGTCCTTGGTTGTCTGACTTCCAAATAGCTTGATTTTCTGATGGTTCTGGTTGTTATTTGTTTTAGAGATCTGGTTGTAATTCTTTCTATGGTTGTGCAAGGAGGCAAAGTATGTCTACCTATGCCTTTATCTTTACCAGAAGTCTGGAACTATAAATTTCTTTACACTTATTTATTTTCTTATAATCTTTTAACAGATTTTATGAGATATTATTTACATGTCATGAAATTCACCTGTTTACATTATAAAATTTAAATATATATAATACATTTACAGAGATATGAATCTATCACCTTATATAATTTTGGGATATTTTCATCATCCCCAAAAGACATGCCATATGCCTTAAAGTCAATCCCATCCCTCTTGCCCAGGCAACCATTAACCAACTTTTAGTCTCTATAGATTAGTTTTTTAGGACATTTCATAATAATAGAATCATACAAGGGCTCACTTCTTTTGCATAGCATAATGTTGTTAGCTTTGTCCTTGTTGTAGATTTGTACTGCTAAATAATATTCTATTATATTAATATAGCACAATTTATTTATCCATTTATCATTTTGTGGACATTTTACTTGTTTTTAAGTTTGGCTGTTGTGATTATTGCATGAATATGTGTAAAGGTGTCAGTAGTTACAGAAAATGTAAACAGACTAAATCATTTAAACATAAGTACTGTCAGAGTAAGAGTGGATTTTAAAAATTAACTATATATACTATTTAGAAGGCATGTTTATGTTGAAGTGTACAAGATTTTCAAAAAGTAGATAAAAGATCTGTTTCAACAGTGACCATAAAAAAGATTTAGCTTTAGTATTAACAGACACAGTAGACCAGAAGCACTACTGAAAATTAAAATAAGAATTTTCATAGTAATAAATAGGTTAATCTTTCAAAACAACACAAATTATTAATTGCTAACACCTACTAATAAATTCCCAATTTAACAAAAAATTAAAAGTGGACAAAAAACGAAGTACCAAAATATAAGTTGCTTCTCCACATCTTCTTATCAATAATTCCCCAGGTTGGGGGTGAAGGCCTTTGCTTATGAAGAAACATAGGATGTAAAATGACATTCCCACACAACTTACTTCATTGTTACATCTAAGCAACTATTTTTGTCTTTGTAATAAACAAGTTGATTAAAACGGCTTCACTTAACTCATATACAAGGGGATTTGAAATCACATTAAACCAACGTACAAGTATATAAAGATGTATGGATCAAATAGTGAAAAAAATCAAAGCTATAGAAGAAATGTCTAGGGAAGTAATTAGTGTGGCCAGAAAAATCTTCTGTGAGATATAACATTGACATCAAGGCCTCCATCAGAAGTTGAAGCCTTGGGTATTACAGAGAAGACAGCTCCAGGAGAGGGACAGAGGAGACAGATGTGCAAAAGTGTTGAGGTGGAAACACACTTGGCAGCTTCACTGAACAGCCAGAAGGCCAGTGGGCCAACCATAGAGTGTGCATAGGAAAAAGTGATTGGAGAGGTGGTTGCCAAAGGTCTGTCCATTGTCAAAATGTAAAATCCAACCAAGTAAATTTGAAGAACTTAATGGACTCTATTATGTGATTCATGAATCAGGCAGTAAATCATTAGCAACTAGAATGGCTCTAGATGGGTTGTCCAAAATGGAAGGTTTGTATAGGCACAAGATTGTGTGTGTGTGAGGAGTGGGGGGAAACATCAACAAAAAGAATAAAAGATTATTTTTAGACTGGGCATCTTTTTCCTGGAAAGGAATGGCAAGGGTTTATCATACAGATTGCCTCTTCTTCCAATGGAAGATGCAGAGGACCTAAGTGACAGATTACCTCACTGGTATTGATCAGGAAATTCCAGACTGGTTGGTAAGGGTTATATTTCTGGGAGAAGTTTAAAGTTCACATAAATCAGGTATTAAATCTAGTTTTGGCATGATGGTCTTTCAACAGAAGTAATGTCACTTAGAGCCTACAGTTTCTCGTTAACTCCCTGTAGGGTCTTGTATGCCAAAACTAATTTGGAATTTATTCAAACCAAATGGAAGTTTGAGCAAGAGAATGTGATAATTATATGTGCTTCAAAATAATACAATTATGAGTGGAAAACAGACAATATATTTATGAAGAGAAAAGTAGAACCACAGGGACAGTAAGGAGACATATCTCCCGCCATGAAAACATTACACTTCTAAACATTGACAGCATCATCTTAAAACTGTATTTCACCATCTGATTTATGTCAAGGAAAGAATGTCCAAAACTATCAAAACATTTATAAAAGTTTATTTGAGCTAATAACCGAGGACCAGACCAGAAGCTAGATCAACAGATGAGAAAATGCTCTGAAGAATGGCAGTTTGCCAGTTCTTTTTATGCATTTAGGATCACATGAGAAAATATAAATAAGGTTACATGAAATCCACTAGTTTTAAAGAGGCTTGAAAGTAAAGTAGAGGTGGGTGGGGCAGGGGGAACCTCTAGGATTGGATAAAAAGTAAAATGGAGAGATACATACTTCTTTTACAGAATAGTTAATGTTTATAGTAAATACAGCTGGAATGTGAGCAACAAGAGAAGTTTGTGGTCATTGTGCTCTGGTGCCTGGGTTTATGCCTCCAAAAATGACTCTGGGCTTTCAATGGTATTATGTTATCCTTGATTCATAAGAACAATGGACAGGCTCATTGAAGGTAAAGATTAACTTTTTACTAAGGAAGCTATAGACCTGGGACAAGACTACTCACCAAAACCTACCCAGTTAGAAATTTATACTGAACTTGTCAAGCCTGCCATGGAGCCCCTTTTTTGTTCACACTTATAGCCCTTAGAATGGCCCCTATTACTTCCTCTGCTGAGAAGAGATAAATTTTCCACCTTATCCTCCTTCTTCACTTTGTAAAATATTTGTCATCAGAAAATTTCAATTTTAAAGCCAAACCATCTATGAAGACCCAAATAAAAATATACTTCTGCAATTCTATGACATTTATTTGAAACATATGTATGACGCTCTGGCTGCTGTGGCTCAGTGGATTGAGTGTCGGCTTGCGAGCCAAGTGTCGCCGGTTCGATTCCCAGTCAGGACACATGATTAGGTTGCACGTCAGGTCCCCAGTTGGGGGTGCGAGTGAGAGGCAACCACACAGTGATGTTTCTCTCCCTCTCTTTCTCCTTTCCCCTCTCTCTAAAAATAAATAAATAAACAAATAAATAATAATTAAAAAAAAAACATATGTATGACACTTCAAAACCCTTTTATGGGAATAATTCACGTAGGCAAATTAATCCCTTTCAGTGTTAGCACCTTTGTGTTTCTCTTTTAGATATAAAGAGAATGCTATGAAACTATCCAGAATTCATCATGACCAGCCAGTGAAGCCTTTGGATCGAGCAGTCTTCTGGATCGAGTTTGTCATGCGCCACAAAGGAGCCAAACACCTGCGGCCAGCCTCCTATAACCTCACCTGGGTCCAGTACCACTCTTTGGATGTGATTGGGTTCCTGCTGGCCTGTGTGGCAACTGCTATATTTGTCGTCACAAAATGTGTTCTGTTTTGTTGCCAGAAGTTTGCTAAAGCAGGAAATAAGAGAAAAAGGGAGTAGTTTCTGGGGCCTGAAGCTGACATATCTCATAGATGGCACTGCTCCAGTTTCTTCCAACAAGAAGTAGTTGTGATATAAGGGTCACTTCCTCCTGTGACAGAATGACTCTTCACAATTCAGCTTCTCATTTCAAAATTTGATTTCAGTTATTTACTACCTTTTTAAGAGTTATAAATATGTTATGCCAAAGATAAAGACTGGTAAAAAAATAAAACAGAAATAAAACCATGTGATTATATATTTAAATTCTTATTCCAATTTCAAGTTATATAAAAAAAAAACAAGCTTAACTGTTTCAAACACATTGACACAAGGACAGTAAGTGCTCTAGTCACATATCAATATGATTTTGCAAATATTCAGAATATTTATCTGCATTTTTGGTGCATAATTCTGTAGTTTTCTCTTTTGCTAAGGAAACTCTTCAGTACTTAGAACTGTGTAAAATGATTAAACCTTTCCATTTGATTTTGGGAGACCAGTAATGCTCCTTTGTTTTTCTGTACATCCAGACTCAGCATCACTTCTGACACAAAGACATGGCAAGTCGTTTGCCTTCATCTAGTTTATCTTAATTTACCATAAAAATGTATGTGGGTTTAGAAATAACAGCTTCCTATTAATGAAAGATTTTGGTTTCAGTAGCTAATTCTCTTTACCTCAGAGCCCCTTAAAAAGATTCATCTGGTTGTTTTCACTCCCATTTCAGCCTTTGATAATGGATGTACAGACCCAGTTGTAGGTTTGATAGTGTAGAACCAATATTCTATAAAATAAAACATCTAGATTCTTTCTCTCTTAAGAATATATCCTTCCTATATACTAACAGAATTCTTTGTATTTTTAAACTATGAACATTGTTCAAATAAAAGTGGTAGAGGGCCCTGGCTTCTGTGGCTCAGTGGATTGAGCGTCAGCCTGCGAGCCAAGTGTCACTGGTTCGATTCCCAGTCAGGGCACATTACCAGGTTGCATGTCAGGTCCCCAGTTGGGGGTGCAAGTGAAAGGCAACCACACATTGATGTTTCTCTTCCTCTCTTTCTCCTTTCCTCTCTCTCTAATAAAATAAAATAAAATAAAAAACAAAATAAAGAAAGAAACAAATAAATGAATAAATTATTTTTTTAAAAAGTGGTAGAGACAATTTGGACTTTATTAAATACACAGAATGTATGGTTGTTATTTTATATGCAGTGTACATATTCTCTTTGATTATTTTGACAGGCAGCTATGATGGCAAGAACCATATTCACTGAGGGATCTTTACTGAGATTTCATACAGAACTGGTTTATGGCAGAAAATACAAATATGTACACACACACATACACACACACCCAAGTCATACAAGGTCTTTCCAGAAAGTACTCAGCCATATAATATGAAAAATAGAGATATTTATTGAAGAAGATACAAGAAACATAGGATAATGATGCTTTAGTCTCCTTTGAAGCAGTCACCTTGGGACCTCACACAATTCTCCCAGGCACCATCAGCTTCCCCATTGTATTTTCCTGAATCTCATCAATGGTTTGAAATCTCTTCCCTTTCAAAGGTGATTTTAGTTTGGGGAAAAGCCAGAAGTCACAGGGCATCAAATCTGGGCTATATGGGGTGCTGAGTCACCTGGGTGATTTGATGTTTTGCCAAAAAACTGCATGACAGGTGATGCATGAATAGATGTGTTGGGATGAAGCTGCCAGTCATTAGTTGTTCATAGCTGCAGCCTTCTGAATCATCTGTATAGTTTCTGCAGAGGAATGGTCAAGCTTAATGCAAAATTTGATGCAGATTTGTTGCTCTACTATCTCAGTCATTTTGAATGCTATGGCCACAGTACATATGCTCACTCAGTGGCGTTTACTGCCCTCACTGACTAGTACAGGGAAGTGATCATTGTTCACACATGCACATTGTAGTCCACTCTCCTTGGCTGCCAGGTTATGTTGATGTCATGCAAAGTGTTCTCATTATATTAAAAATGGCTGGACTTTTTCTGGACAGACCTCATCCTATACATATATTTGTTATAATAGACTTTTATCTCTAATGTCACATCAGTACATTCAGAATCATAAAAGTTATTAATCTCAAAACTAAAAAATTAATATGCATTTGTTTACTCTGTCGTCGTCGGCGGCGGCAGCCGTCCGTCTCGAGAGACGATGGTGTAGCTTCTTAAGAGTCTATCTGCACCGCCGAGAATGGCTGTGCAGTCCAACTCGGGAGTGACACGGTATCTGTCTCCTCCCGTGTTGAATCAACATCTTGCGATGACGCTGGAGTGTCCTCTGCAGTGAAGCTGAAGCTACAGAGCCTGGGCAGGGTGATATGGAGGGTCTGCTGTTGCCCATGCAGCAGACCCCCCCTCTCTTTGCAGCTGAAGGGTCCAAGGGAAAGACGGAGTCAATACAGCTTGGCTTCAGGTGCGCCGCAGGAGTTGCCGGTGTTGACTACAACGTCAAACCGCCTTAGGGACTCCGGCTCCGGATTTTCTGTCGGGGTTTACTCCCTTTGTTTACTCTGTAAAGCTTCAAAATTAACTAATTCAATGCAAATAGGTGACTTCAACTCCTCAGTGAATTAACCCTACTGTAGCCACAGAAATGTCTTTCCCTAGAATACTCCATCTAGATTTTATATTTTAGCAAGCTATTTCCTTGCTTATAGATTTTGCTAGGAAACTGTGAGGTTTTTGAGAATGGCTACTGTTACATTTACTTCATGTTAGAAGCTTAACAGTAATTGTGTTTTAAATAGAAGTATTTGCAATAAAAACGTATTTCACAAAATATGAAAATAGAAGTGCTCACTCTTAATTTTGACTCATTTTGTTTTTAATGGAGAGAGACAATTTTCAGGAAATATAGACATATAACTTGATTATGCACTTTTCAATAAGATTTTAGGCTTTTAAAAAGGTTATTTATAAGCACTTACTGAAGGAATGTAATAATCAGAAACCTTGAATAATAGGTTCCTGAATATGGGATAAAACCATTATATTTCTCTATTGTCAAAGATTTTTTCAGGTAATATGAAAAAGTTTAATTTTTAAATAATAAAACTGAGGAGAAACAAGTGGAAACAATTTTCTCAGTGCTCCATAGACATTGTGTTAGATATGAACTCCTAATCTATTTCATTTATTTTGGCAATGATCTTTATTTCTTCCTTCTGTTTATGTGGGGTTTCATCAATCTTTTTTCTAGTAAAGTTAGATTGTTTATTTTGGGATTTTTCTTGTTTCTTGGGGTAGGCCTGTATAGCTATGAACTTTTCTCTCAGAACTGCTTTTGCTGCATCCCATAAATATTGAAAAGCTGTGTTTTCATTTTTATTTGTTATAAGATACTTTTTATTTCTTGTTTGATTTGCTTTTGGTCCACTAGTCGTTTAATAGCATGTTGTTTAGTCTCCACGTATTTGTGTTTGTTCCAGTTTTCTTCCTGTAGTTGATATCTAGTTTCATGCCCTTGTACTCAGAAGAGATGCTTGATAAAATTTCAATTTTCATAAAAATTTTGAGGCTTTTTTCTGGCTTAATATGTGATCTAGTCTGCTTAATGTTCCATGGGCACTTTAAAAAAAATGTACGCTGCATTTTGTGGATGAAATGTTTCATAAATATCTATTAAGTTGATCTGATTTAATGTAACATTTAAAGCAATTCTTTGCTTATTAATTTTCTGTCTGGATGATCTATTCATTGGCGTGAGTATGGTATTAAAATCCCCTATTATTGCATTACTTTGGATTTCTCATTTGATGTCCATTAATAATTGCTTTATATATTCAGGTTAGGGTCCTATGTTAGGTATACAGATATTTACAGATGTTACATTCTCTACTTAGATTGACCTCTTTATAGTTATGTAATGTTCGTTGCCTGTCTTTTCAATTTTTGTTTTAAAGTCTACTTCATCTGATATAAGCATTACTATCTCAGCTTTCTTTTCATTTCTACTTGCATAGGACATCTTTTCCCATCCCTCCATTTTATGTCTATATGTGTCTTTGAATTTGAAGTGTCTCTTGTAAGAAGCATATAGATAGGATATGTTTTTTAATCCGTTCAGTCATTCTATGTCTTTTGATTGGAGCATTAAATCTATTTACATTTAAAGTAATCATTGATAAGTATGTATCTATTGCCATTTTGTTAACAGTTTTTGGTTGTTTTTATAGTTCTCTGTTCCTTTCTTCTTCTTTTGATGTCTTCCCTTGTGGTTTGCTGCTTTCTTTAGGGTTTTGTTTGTATTCCTTCTTCTTTGTTCTTTGTATATCTTTTTAGGGTTTTAGTCTGTAGTCATAAAGTTTATGTGTTCATTAAATATCTATAGCAGCCTATTTTAAGCTAATATGTATTTAAGTTCAAATATATTCTACAAAAATTATTTTTTACCTTCACTTCCACATTTGGTTGTCAATGTCATGTTTTAGATCTTCTTGTGTTGTGTATCCCCTGACAACTTATTGTATTTTGAGTTGAGTTACATACTTTTGACCTTCATACTAGCTTTTGAAATGTCTGACTTATTGTAGTTATTAAATATACCTGTGATTTTTTCTTTTCAAATATTTTCTAATTTCTGGTTATGCCCTTTCCTTTAAGAAAAAATAAGACAGGAGACTTGCAAGGTCATTGATAGCACTTATAATGGTAGAACAGATGTTAAATCCATTTGTTTACAAAGAAGGTCATCTACATTAGCTTTTTCCACTGCTATCCAATGCTGTTTACATAATGTATTTACTTTGAAGTGTAGGAGTTCTGTTTTAACTTCCTGATTGATTTCTCCCTGGATAAGCATGAGCAATGACAGAAGGGATCACCAATTTGGAGAGAAGCTTTGTGTTCCAGCAGGATGTCTATGAAATGGATTTCAGTTATTCTGCTGCTACAGCTGAGTTGTCACTTTAGCCCTGGGGGCTGTGGAAAGGTGCTGGTGTGGCCCACAGAATATAGCCATTGGATCAATATGAAGACAATCCTGGATGAACTTGTCCAGAGAGGTCACGAAGTGACTGTTCTGACATCTTCAGCTTCGATTTTTGTTGACCCAAAAAAAACATCTGCTATTAAGTTTGAGGTTTATCCTGTATCTTTAACAAAAGATGATTTTGAGAATTTTTTCATTCAGCTGCTCTCTAAATGGACATTTAAGCCAAAAGATACATTTTGGACTTATTTTTCACTAATGGAAGAAATATTTTTGGACTATACTGATTGTATTCAAAAGCTCTGTAAAGATGCAGTATTGAACAAGGAACTTATGACAAAACTACAAGAATCAGGGTTTGATGTCGTTCTTGCAGATGCCATTGGATTCTGTGGTGAGCTGCTGGCTGAGCTACTTAAAATACCTCTTGTGTACAGTCTCCGTTTCTCTCCTGGATATACAATTGAAAAGTATAGTGGAGGACTTCCATTCCCTCCATCCTATGTACCTGTTGCCTTGTCAGAATTAAGTGATCAAATGACATTCATGAACAGGGTAAAAAATATGATTTATGTGCTTTATTTTGACTTTTGGTTCCAAACATATAATCAGAAGAAGTGGGATCAATTTTACAGTGACATACTAGGTAAGTTATGCTTTAATTGGTAACTTAACATCCAAACTTGCTAGTGCCATGGGAGATGAGTTTGTATAAATATAAAATCAGAGGAATTTGTCTTAAGTGAAATGACTAAATAATAATATATGATTTTTCAATCTCACAAATATTATAGAAATGCTTAAATTAAAAGGTCATTTTTAACCCCATAGTCCGTTATTAATACAGGACACTTCTGAAATCAGACACCCTAAATTGAAGCACTGAGAAGTTCTAGTAGCAATTACATATCCATTCTTTGTTTGTTTATAATATAATTTAGTTTTTATTCTTTTTTTGGGAAAGTGTTTTCTTCTCCCTTTGTTGTTTTTTAAATAGAGTGTCAAAATATTGGCCATCCTATACTCATTGTTAGAGCCCTTTTAAGTTCACAACAGTATTGAGTAATATTTCTTATATAACCCGTCCCCAAACATGCAGAGACACCTTCATTTTCAACATATCACCAGAGTGATACCTTTGTTACAATTGTTGAACCTATATTGACACATCATTATCATCCAAAATCTATTTTATGTTAGAGTTCACACATGGTGTTATATTAACATATTGCATGTGTTAGACAAATTTATACTGACATGTATTATAAAGAGTAGTTTTACTATCCTAAAAATTCTCTATGCTGCCCCTATTTCCAACAAGTCCATTTTACTATAATTTTTTTTCATCTTTAAAAAACAGCATTAGAAATTTTACTAAATATCTTAATCAAAGCAGAAATGTAGATTAAGATAATTTATTTCTAGTACAACTGTCTTGGAGCATTGAAGTAATTATTTCCTTTATTTCTTCTCAGTTTCTTATTTAAAAATTAATCAGTTTTGCCATATTACCTAAAAAATTCTTTTACAATTGAGAGATATTCCATCCCACACTCAAGAACCTATAATTCAAGGTTTCTAATGATTATATATTCATTCACTAAGTGCTTAACAATCATTTGTTTTAAAAGCCAAAAATTTTGTTGAAGGGTGGACAATCGAGTTTTTAGTCTACATTTAAAAAAATTATATCTCTCCATTACAGACAAAATGAGCTGAAATTAAGGGGGAGGAAATCTATTTCCACATCTTATGAAAACTTTCCCTCTGTTATTTGCAAGTATTATTATTAAATATACACAAATATTATTAAGCTCCTAGAATGAACCAAACGTAATTGTAGGTATGAGGAACTGAGCTATAATTTCAAAAACCTTACCTTTCTTGTTAAATTGTATAAAGAGAACAGCTTGCTAAATTGTAAAACCTAAGCTAAGTACACTGGAAAAACATGTTTCCATTGGTTAATTGATTAGGGAGCTCAAATGATGTTTGCATTTGCATATGTTACTTCTATAGCTTTACAGAGTAAACAAGTATCTTTAGTTTTATTATAATTTACATCTAATAATTGTTTATGATTGTGAATGCACTGATGTTATGTTAGAGATGAAAGTGTCTCTCTAGCATTTTATTATATATATATGAACACAAACATAAAACATACAAATTTTATGTTTGTATCAATACATAGGGAAATATATGAGTATATCCATATATGTGAATGTATAAATAATTGTATTATCAAACCACAGACACTTTAAAACTTTTGGCTAAATTATTTCAAGCACCTTTCAGAAAGTTTCCTAGTATAGTATTTACATTAAAATACTCTCATTTCCTCTACCTTCTGTTTTTTCCCTTTAGGAAGACCCACCACGTTATCTGAGTTAATGGGGAAAGCTGAAATGTGGCTCATTCGAACTTATTGGGACTTTGAATTTCCTCACCCACTCTTGCCACATTTCGATTTTGTTGGAGGACTCCACTGCAAGCCTGCCAAACCCCTGCCTAAGGTTACTTATTTCTGTGTGTTTTGGTCTGAAGGTCTTTACTTATCTTCTGTCTCAGAAGAAAAACAATTTCTCAATAATGTGAATTTGTGTTCCAATAATATTTGCAGAAAAGCCCAACATTTACTTGCTGTCACTCCAGCATTTAAAAAATTCCCCATTTGAGATCCCAGGGTTTAACAACTTGGCATAAAAAAAGATTGCATGACCTATTAAAGCAGATGTTTTCTTCTGTACAGCAAGCCTGCACAAAATCTCAGTAAAGATCCCTGGGGGAACATGGTTCTCAGCATCACAGTTGACTGACACAAAGAGCACAAAGAATATGTACACTGCATATATAATAAGGACCAAAAGTTTTGCATGTTTAATAGACCAAATAATTTCTACTAATGTATTTGAAAATAGCCCATAGTACAAAATTGCAAAAGAATTGTTAGTACATAGGATATTCCTTATGAAGGAAAACAATAATCTGTTTTAACTGCTATCATATCTTTAAGACATTTACAGGACAAGCATCCTTTACTGAATTATTTTATTATCTAATATCATCCTGTTTGTCTACCATTTGATTGGTAGCAACATGAAACAAGTATCTTACTCAAGGGTTAACCCAATATATATTTTGATTAAAAAATGTTTAGCTATATATAGTAAATTTCACAAAGTCTAAGCTTGAAGTAAAATTAGTAAAAGCATATTTAACCTATTTTTTTCAGCTTTTTAAAAATATGCTTTATTAATTATGCTGTTACAATTGTCCCAATTTCTTTTCCCTTTGTTCCCCTCCACCCAGTGACCCCCTCCCTCCAGTTGTCTCCCCCCACCTTAGTCCATGCCCATTGGTTGTGCATATAGTTCTTCTCAACCTCTTCCTATCTACTCCACTCCCTCCTACCATGCTTCTTAATTCCTGTACAATCTCCCCCCCTTTCCTCCTTGCCTCTCCCTGCTGACCTCCCCCCAGAATGTTCCCCATACCTATAGTTCTTTTCACACTCTTGTTGCCTGCTTAGTTTGCCTTTGTTTCAGTTCCCTAGTTTCTGTTGTTGGTTGTTGTGATACAGTTTTCATTTTAATGTTCATAGTTTTGATCCTCTTTCTCCTAAACAAGTCCCTTTAAAGTTTCATATAACAGTGGTTTGGATCTGATGAACTTCAGTTTTACTTTGTCCTGGAAGCACTTTCTCTGCCCTTCTATTCTGAATGACAGCTTTGCTGGATAGAGTAATCATGGTTGTAGGTTTTTGCTTTTCATTACTTTGAATCTTTCTTGCCCGTCCCTTCTTGCCTGCAGAGTTTCTTTTGAGAAATCAGCTGATAGTCTTATTGGGACCCCTTTGTATGTAATTCTCTCCTTCTCTCTTGCTGCTTTTAAGAATCTCTCTTTATCCTTAATTTTTGACATTTTGATTATAATGTGTCTTGGTGTGGTTCTCCCTGGTTCCAGTTTTTCTGGAACTCTCTGTGCTTCCTGGACTTTAAAGTCTATTTCCTTCCCCAAGTTCGGGAGGTTCTGCTTCATTATTTTTTACATAATTGTTCAATTTCTAGTTCTTCTTCTTCACCTTCTGGCAACGCTATGGCTCAGATCTTGGACTGCTTATAGCTGTCCCATAGGTTTCTGAGCCTCTCCTCTTTTTCCTCACTTTTCATTTCCTCTTTCTGCACTGGTTGACTGTTTGTTCCTTCCGTATGTTCCAATTTGTTGATTTGATTCCTGGTTTTCTTTCCCTGACCACTAATTTCGTATGTGTTTTGTTTATTTCAGCAGGACTAGCCTTCATTCCTTCCCCATCTTATTTAAGATATGCTGTTAAGTGTATAAGCATTTTTATAATCAAAGCTCTGAACTGTGCCTCAGAAAGATTTCCTATCTGCTGCTTCATTAGATTAGATATTTGCTATCTGGTCAGCTGCATCACTGGGATCTCTATCATGATCTATGCCATCCTGACAGTTTTGTGTTTACCTTTGCTTCCTGGGCAGGGTTGTCACACCTCCAAAGCTATAGGGAGCAGAGCCCCATGCACTAGTCACAACCGGGCAACCTGTCTCACCACGTTGTGGTGTTTTCTGGTGGGTCCAAGATGGATTCCTTCTGTTCACTCTCCACTGGGAGACTGGGAGCCTCCTCCTCTGTCCCCACCCACTCCAGGCCTCACAGTCCAAGGCAATGGGGGCCTGTCTTCCCTGGCATTGGAATCACAAGCTGATGGGTCTGGTCTGCAGCCAAGGGTCTCCCCAGGTGCTTCTCACCTCCCCTTAAATACGGGTGTCTGTGCTTGCCACCACCAGCACAGCTTGACCTCTCTGCCCCAACTTCACCCCTCTTACCTGTCTGGACTAACACCACTTCTTTTTTTTTTTTTTAATAATTTATTTATTTGTTTGTATGTTTGTTTATTTATTTATATTTTTAGAGAGGGGGGAAAGGAGAAAGAGAGGGAGAGAAACATCGCTGTGTGGTTACCTCTCATTTGCACCCCCAACTGGGGACCTGGCATGCAACCCAGTCCTGTGCCCTGACTGGGAATCAAACCAGCGACACTTGGTCCGCAGGCTGATGCTCCATCCACTGAGCCACACCAGCCAGGCACCACTTCTTGATAACTTCATACATTGGACTTCCATTTATTTTCTGGAACTTCTGGTTATTTCTGGTTTTGCGGTACCATAGTCCCTCTCTATATCGCGGTTCATTTATCGCGGCCTCACTGTATTGTGGGGACTTTTAAATATATTATGGTTAATTATTTATCTCGGATTTTTTGCTATATCGTGGGATTTTGCGGTACTGTATATGTATGTTGTTAAAGTTATGTAGGTTTAAGAGTGTAGAATATGCTTAAGAACATAGTGTTTATAAAAGTGTGGCAAATGTTAATAAGGAAGTGGGAAAGGTTAACAAGGGACTGGGAATAGTTTATAAGTGTGTGGAAAGGGTTTATAAAGCCTTAAAATATATATAAGTACTAAAATAAATGTAAGGTTCCTACTTCGTGGATTTTCACCTATCAGGGGTGTGGGTCTAGAATGTAATCCCTGCGATAAGTGAGGGAATACTGTAGTTGTATTCCTTCTTAGCTGTGGAGGGAGATGGAGCATGTCAGTCTAGGTCTCCATCTTAGCCGGAAGTCTCCTGTGTGAGTTTGCCTCTGTATTTTTTTTTTTTTTAATGTCCTGAATCATCTATGTATTTGGGTTGCAGAATCTAGTCATTTACATTTAAAGTAATTATTGATAAGTATTAATGTTATGTTAACTGTTTTCCTGCTACTTTGTAATTTCTTTGTTCCTTTATTCTCTTGACCTTTGTGATTTGATAATTTTATAGCGATATGCTTAGATTTTTTTCTCTTAATCTCTTTGTGTATCTACTATAGGTTCTTGCTTTGTAGTTGCCATGAGACTTACATAAAAATGTTTTATTTCTAAAAGTCTATTTTAAACTAACAACAACTTAACTCTGAATGCATGATAAAGTTCTACATTTCCACTCTCCTCCACACACATTTTGTTTTTGTTAGCAGACTTTACATTTTTTTGCCATTGTAGCCATTAACAATTTATTGTTACAGTCATTTTTAATATTTTTTCTTTTAACCTTAATAGTAGAGCTATAAATAATTTACATTAGAGATTTTCTAACCTAGTAAAGTTGTACCAGTAAAGTTGTACTTTCTTAAGTTTTCCTGTTACTAATTTGCATCCTTTCATTACAGTTTAAATAATTCTTTTAACACTCTGTGTGAGGCTGGTCACAGTGGTGATGAGCTCTCTTATCTCTTCCTTATCTGGAAATGTTTTATCTCTCATTCAATTGGAAGGGCAAGTTTACTGGGTGGAATATCATTGGTTGGCAATCTTTTATTTCAGTACTACAAATACATCACATCATTCATTCCCTTGGCCTGCAAAGTTTCTGCTGGAAAATCTGCTGATAGTCTTATGGTTGTTCCCTTGTTTATGACAAGTTGTTTTTCTCTTGCTGCTTTTAAGATTCTCTCCCTGTTGTTAACTTTTGACAATTATAGTGTGTCTTGGTGTAAGTCTCTGGATTTCTCTTATTTGAAATTTTATGGGCTGTCTAGAAATAAATGTCTATTTCTTTCCCCAGGTTAGGAAAGTTTACAGGTAGTGTTTTTTTTGAATAACCTTTCTTCCCCTCTCTCTTTTCTTTCTGAGAACTTCATAATGTATATATTGTTGCAATTACAATATTCCATAAGTCCCTTAAGCTACCTTCACTCTTCATTTTTTTTTCCCCTTTGGCTCATCTGATTGGATGAGTTCCACTACACTTTCTTCAAGTTTGCTGATCTTTTCCCATTGATCTATCTAACTTTGAATCCCTCTATTGAAGTTTTCAGTGCATTTAATATAATTCTTCAGCTCTGTGATTTGTTTGATACTTTCTAACTCTGTGAAATTCCCACTTTGTTTATGCATTATTTTCCTGACTTTGGTTAGCAGTCTTTATGACCATTGTTTTGAACTCTTTATCAGGTAAGTCAATTATCTCCATTTCATTAAGGTATGTTTCTGAAGGTTTCTCTAGTTCTTTACTTTGGGATATAGCACAGGCTTCTGTTTCTCCATTTTTCTTGACTTGCTGAGGGTTGATTCCTGCATATTAGATAAGACAGCCACCTCTCCCAGTCTTGACAGAATGGTCTAATGTGGGAAATGAACCTTATCCAACAGTCAGCCAGGGCTCTTTATTGTGTCTCAAACCTTTGTGATTGCCCAATCTACCTTCTGTATTCTTAGTGTCTCCCAGTCATGGAAAGTGTGCTAAGACCTGTCAGTATCCCAAATAGGATAACTGACATCACCCAGATGTAGGCTGATTGAAAGCTGTAACCTCAGGCAGAAACCAGGTAAGTATGTAATTAGGTTACTTCTAGGAAGAAATTGTAATTAGGGGTGAGGTCAGGTGAGAGGTCATAGGTGGTGCCTGCTGGCTTCACCTGACTTTAGGGAGATGTATGTACTAAGAGTCATGTATTTCCATGTTTGCCCAATGCTTAGGAGCCATTCTGGTCATTTCTGGGATTCTTCAAAGGGAGCTGCTCTCTGTGTAGCAGAGAAATTATTTTCAAACAATTTCAGTACAACCTGACTTTAGCAGAGACTTATACAGGTAAAAGTGAGCTAGTGCAGAGGGTTTCAGCTGTGGCATACCTCTCACACTGTGATTAGTGTGCTTTGTGAAGGATTCAGCATGGTGATAACAGGAGTCCCTCTGAGCTAGTTACACCCAGCACTTTCTAATGGGACATTATTTTTACAATAGGATTTCAGGGTAAATTGTGTCATATGATAATAAGACCAGCAATATGGTCAATAAAATGTGTAACTATAAATATACAATTCTTAATTATATATAGGACTCTTAGAAGTATTTTAAGGAAATTCCAAACATTTATATTAGACTCTTGAATATCAACTATACTGAACTTCCAGCCATTAAGAAGTGACTTAGAGGAAGTATTTGGGAAATTCTGACAAATATAAAGTATTACAGAAGTGAGAGAAAAAGATGTATAGTGATTTCAATCATAATTCTTAGGGAAATAGGACATTAATGATTAAACTAAAATAATGCTAGAGAAGACCTGCCTGAAATAAACACAGTTGATTTAGTAGAACTACAATGATAAAAAATAAGGTGAATTCAGAACTGTTATGTGGCTTCCTTCCAAGAATCTATATTAGTAATTAATAACATTAAAATGAAGAGTTTTATATAATGTCTAACAGTATTTCATCCTCACTACTGTGTACTGACTCTTTCATTTCTTGGTTATATACACACATACACTTGCAAAAATATACATGATAAAGGAAATCAATCCCATATAACATGCACCCTTCCACGGGAATGGAAGGATTGAGTCTTAAAACAAAAAAAAAATTAAAAAGCAACTACTGAAAACAAAATGGAGATACACCCCCAAAAATTGAAATAGGATTACCTTATATTTGGCATTTCCACTTCCTGATATATATCCAAAAGTATTAAAAGCACAATACATCAATAAAATATTTGCACACCCAAATTCATAGTAGCACTATTCACAATAGTAAAAAGTGGAAGCAACTCAAGTGTGTATCAACAGAAAAATCAATAAACAAAATGTGGTTTTTACATAAGATGCTATTTTACTTCACCTTAAAATTGAAGGAAATTCTAACACATGCTACAACATGGATGTAACCTGAGGACATCATGTTAAGTGAAATGGGCCACTGACAAAAAGACAAATACTGTATGATTGCACTTACATGAGTTATCTAGACTGGTCTAATTCATGGAAACAGAAAGTAGAATCATGGTTGCCGGGGACTGGTGAAGGGGGAATTCGTTTGGCATAAAGGGTACAGTTCCAGTTTTGCAAGGTGAAAATGTTCTGTAGGTTGGTTGCACAACAATATGAATAAACATACGATTGAATTGTACAGTTAAGAACTGTTAAGATGGTAAATTTTATATTATGTGTATTTTACCACTTTTTTTTTTTTTTTAGTGGAAGTACTCATAGTTCCAGTTAATACTTGATTTCTCCCATTAGTTGTTTGAAGCTCTCCTTTTAAGGGCATTTGCTATGCTGTTGGTCTTTTATGATGGAGCAATTTTTTTCTTTATAGGAAATGGAAGAGTTTGCCCAGAGCTCTGGAAAAAATGGTATTGTTGTATTTACTCTGGGGTCAGTCGTCAGTAACATCTCAGAAGAAAGAGCCAATGTGATTGCATCAGCCCTTGCCCAGATCCCACAGAAGGTTAGATTAAGTACCATAATAGTGGACAACTCTGTGAAAGGACTAATTAAGTGAATTTCCTGTATGATGTGTAAGCCATTATGATAACTCCCATGTATATCAGCTATAAATTCTCAAGGCAGGTGCTAAAATAGTAGTACAAAGGCTGTATTTGAAAGTAACTTTGGCATTAACATTGTGATCAAAACGAAATGTATTTAAGAGGTACAATGTAAAGTTTGGTGTTATAATGGTATTGCAGGTAAGTACCAAAGTCAAACTCTGCTCTGTCATTTGCTCCTTTTTATTGGAGGATTCCTGAAGGCACTGTACACACTACAGTTTTTCTCAGGAAGGATTTAAATTCTAACAGTAATGTTAAGCAGAAATTGATAACAGCATGCACTTTTGGCTTGCTAGGTAATCCAGGCCACAGTTCCCCTCGTTTTTGAAATAGGCCTATTCAGAGTGCATCTCAGGGTTATATCCAGAGGAAGAATAGTCAGGACTCACTAAGCTATGTCCAGGTACCTTAGCCAGCACAGTGATTAAGAGAAAGAAAACCTGGCATGCCCAAGCAGACTAGGTCCTTTAAAATTAGAGGAAGATAAATTGGAATGGAGAGAGATGGGTCCACTCCTTAAGGTGACTCTTCCTTTATAAAATGTGGCTCCCAAAAATCTCTGTTTCTAACCAATCAGAATAATAACTCCTCCTGGCTGAGGGAATATAATAATGAGTCAACTAGAAGCAAGCCCAGTACGGGAAAGTTTCAGATGCACCCTTCTCTATAAAACAGTAGTAAATTATTTTCCAATATATAGAGTAGTCATGCAGTCCTTGGGTATTCGTGAACTACTTTTTAGATTCCTAATTGATGTAATTTCTGCTTATAAGCTATGCCAATTGTTTTGCTGATAATTTGATGCTACTTTAACATTCAGATAGCAAGTAAATGGTAAGCATGTATAAATTACAATGCAGTTAATGAAAACTGCTGGGAAATTCCAAAATCAGAATCTTTTTTGGTCCTTGACATGAAAATTGCTTGGCTTCTGGTCCTATAGTAATCAATGCTGTCTGTGCTTTGTAGTATATCATTGAAATGTTAACAGTTAATTGAAAAAAACTTTAACATCATCACAATTTTGGATTTTTTCAATAGCTATACTGTTATTTATAAAGTGCCTACAGGCTCTTCTTTTATACATTTAAAAAATTTCTGAACCTACAAATAGTAATAAATCTTTGGTTCATGGTGGGGGGGAAATTACCTCTTTAAGGTTTTCTTAGAAGGAGTGCCTAATAATTAGTAATCTAAAGAAATTAAATATACTTACTAAACAGAAATTATCTTACTACAAATTATTAAGAAGAAAAATTATTAATTTCTTACAAGGAGTTTATTGCATAGATTAGCCTTTTGTAAACCAAAAGGTGTAAAATTCTAATAAAATAACTTCAAGTAAGTGGATATAAGAAAACCCCCTTCTGAAACACTGAAAAATTAGGTTAAGATTACATTTTAAAATGGGAGCAATTCATGCATGGGTGCATGTGTGTGGGTGCATATGTTATAATAAATGACAAATGTGTAGTAGTTGCCTACTTTTTGCATTAGAATTATAATGACTAGACCCCCCAAAAAATTATTAAATACTTCAATATATCATTGATAATCTCACTTGTGTACTTGTATGTGTTCAACATCATGAGTGCATTCATACTTGTTTGAATATAAAAATAAGTACACAAAATGTAGGTATTTCTATTATACCAGAATCATAATAATTCTCATTTTTAATATCTCTGTCTTACTTATCTGTCTATAAGGAGGTTAACTAGATTATCTCTTAATTTCTTTAGAATTTGAACATGCTATAGCTTTAGTTCAGCTCATGGAATAAAATATTTTCTTCACCCTAACAGGTTATATGGAAATATGAAGGCAAGAAACCAGATGCCTTAGGGCCAAATACTCGGCTCTATAAGTGGATCCCCCAGAATGACCTACTTGGTGAGACTCTGGAAAACGAACACTAAAAATGACAATAGCTCCAAACAGATTGAGAATAGTTCAAAAGGAAACAAATTTGTTGAACATTTATGATTTTAAAAGTCAGCATAAAACTTAATTTTTTAATATTTGTTTCATTGTCCTGGGGGAAAGGATAAGATATAAAAGCTAGCATTTTATTATATACAACCTCCTTCCTTAATGTAGAATCAAATATCTCTGTCTCCTAGTTTTCTCTTCTCATTTCTATCCTTTCCCCTTCTGTATGGGCATTTATTGTCATTAAAAAATAAAAACCCATCTTTTATTGTCAGTGACTCCATTTTCTGTAGAGAAATATCCATAATCTTTTTCATGAAGTTGTAACACATTTCATGATAAAGTGTGGTCTTTTCTTTCTTCAGTTCCAGAGTCACCACAGTCACATTTCCTGCTGCCTTGACACCCTACATGTAATACTATCTGACTTCACTGTTTCTTTAAGAGAATATGTTCTAACATGCCATCTTCTTCTTTTTTTTTTTTTTTGCACATGCAATTTTTTCTATCCAGAATGTTATCTTTCCATTTGTCCATCCAGCAATCTTGTATTTATTTTTCAAGTCACAATGCCACACCAATATCCATTTACCTCTTCAGCAACTGAAGTGCTTCTTGCTCTGAGATCTAAAATACATTTTAGTGACATTTCATGGGTATATTAATCTGTCATTTAGAATACACTGCCTCTGCTGGTGCTTTTCTTGCCCAACTCTCCTTTTATGTACAAGACTTATAATTAATAATTTACTGAATTCACCCAATCCTAGGTCATCCAAAAACCAAAGCCTTTATAACTCATGGTGGAACCAATGGAATCTATGAGGCGATCTACCATGGGATCCCAATGGTGGGCATCCCTTTGTTTGTGGATCAGCCTGATAACATTGTTCGCATGAAGACCAAGGGAGCTGCTGTCAGACTGGACTTCAACAAAATGTCTAGTGCAGATTTGCTCAATGCATTGAAGACAGTCATTAATGACCCTTCGTAAGTATCACACTTTTTAATAGATAGTATTGATAGAAAGGTTCTTTTGTCAGTGATGTATATGAGTTTCATCCCATTTTAAGAGGCTAATTTTGACATTATTAACATGATTTTAGCCATCTTAAATCTACTTTATTTTCAACCACTCACTTATTTCAAAGTTACATTTTAACACCATTGATTTAATAGGTAAGTAGTTTAAAAAGTTTCTAAATGTAAAATTATGAAGGTAATTACAAAAAGAACACATTTAAAAATATATGCTAGAACCATACAAGGAAAGAATAATGAACTAAAAGAAATATCATAAATTATTTCAACTCATTGTGTAAAATTTCTGAAATTATAAACATTTTTGCTCAAAATTGAACTTATTGTCATTATTTTAAGATTTGATAATAAAATATAATTTATATGCCATAAAATTTGCCTGTTTAAAGTATAAGATTCAAATATATGTAGTTTATATACAGAGCTATGAGACCATCACCATAGTATAAATTTAGGACATTTTTGTCACCCCAAAATGGAAATGCCATATGCCTTAGAAGTCACTTCTCACCCCCTCCACCTGCCCATACCCCACTCAAGCAATCATTAATCAACTTTTTGTTTCTATAGATTAGCCCTGCTGAACATTTCATATAACAGAGTCATACAATATATGGTCTTATGTAACTGGCTTCTTTCATGTAGCATAAGGTATTTTAGTTTCTTCCTTGCTATAGCTTTGCACTGCTGAATAATATTTCATTGTATGAATATAGCACACTTTATTTATCAGTCTGTCAGTTCAGGTATATTTTAATTTCTTCCACATTGAGCCATTATGAATACTGCATTATATTTTTGTGTGAACATCTTCTTTCATTCATCTGAAGGGAGACATCTAAAAGTGGATTTTGGTTCATATGATAATTTTATGACAAGCTTCCAAACTGATGACCAAAGAGATTGTACTATTTTATACTCTTATCAACTGTGTTTGAGGGTTCCAAGTCTCCACATCATTGTAAATACTTGTTATCAGTCTTTTAAAAATTTTTATTGAATTTATTGGGGTGGCATTAGGGTAGCAGTGGTTAATAAAATTATAGATTAATAAAATTATAGGTTTCAACTACAATTCTATAATACATCATCCGTATATTGTATTCTGTGTTCCCCATCCAAAGTCAAGTCTCCTTCCATCACCTTTTATCCCCCTTTCCCCTCTTTAATCTCCTCTTGTCCCTTTCCCCTCTGGTGATCACCATATTGTTGTCTGTATTTGTGAGGGATTTTTGTTGTTGTTTGAGGGTTTTTTTGCTTAATCCCTTCAGGTTTTTCACCAAACCTCCCAATTCCCCTCTCCTCTGACAGCTGTCAGTCTGTTCTCTGTATCTGTGAGTCTGTTTCTATTTTGTTTATTAGCATTTTTTGTTCATTAGGTTCCACATACAGTAGAACCTGGGTTCTCAAATTTAATTTGTTCTGGAAGGCTGATTTGTTCAAAAACTGAATCATTTTTTTTCCATTAGAAATAATGTAACTTGAATTAATTTGTTTCAGGCCTCCAGTGATTCCTTGCTTTAACCTTTCTTATGTACAGCACGTGTCTACTGTATTATTCAATCTATAAACAAACACTTCAATAACAAAAAGGACATGAAATGTAAATTAAAACTTAATAAAAAGGAACTGCAATGTACAGTAAAAATGAAAATTTATGTACACACCAGAACTTACCTTTGTTGAAAGCTACTGATGACCGAATAAGGAGAGGAAGAGTGGAGGGATGGAGGGATGTTATTGTTTGGAAGGGGGATCCCCTTGCATAAAAACATCAAGTAGCTGTTCTTTTGGGGTTCTTTCTCTCTTTTGTCTCTTTGCTCCACTGGAACTTGATTCAGGCTCACTGGGTCTCTGTTTCACTAAAACCTATCCAACGATGCTTATTTTTGCCTGAGTTTTAACACTTGCCTCAAGTGAAACACTGCATTGCCATTGAACAAGTTTATTGAATGGTTTACTACTTTTTATCAGGATGATATTTCTTAATAAAACTTAGCATTTCTTCCCCTCTCCCAAGCATTTCCTTGATTAGTGAATTAGGAATATCCCCCCTTCCCTCAGCTTCCTCTGAAGAGAGCTCCTCAGCTGCCATCTGTTGCTGAAGGTCTTGGAGTCCCAGGACGGTTAGCTCAGTATTGTGGGCCTCCACTGCCAAGCCCATGGACTGGCCCAGAGACACAGCATCCTCCACAACAGACACAGTCTCCTTCTCAAAGCCCTCCAACTCTCTCAACCGCAGGCTCAAGCCATAATTTCTTCCAGGCTGATTGCGTGATCCTGGAAGACACTTCACCCCATGCTTTGTCTATGAACCTCAAGCAAGTGAGGACAGTAAGGTGTTCCTTCCAGAACTCCCTGAGGGTTAGTTACAGAGGTCATCCCAAAACACGTCTGAATCAGTGCCTTCGTGTAGAGCTTTTTTTAATTAGAAATGACCTGCTTGTCCATGGGCTGGATGAGAGGAGTTGTGTTAGGTGGCAAAAACCTAACAGTGAAAAGCTGTGCTCCTTCTCCAGCTCAGTCTCCAAGTCCAGAGGGTGGGCAGGAGCACCGTCTGCTACAAGAAGGTATTCCTGGGGGTATTTCTTCACACTAGGGGCAAACACTTCATGAATCCACTCAGTGAAAAATTGCCTGGTTGCCCAAGCTTTGCTATTAGCCCTCCACATCACATTTTACTTGTTTCTCATGACATTATTTTTCTTGAAAACTTGTGGGTTTTCAGAATGGTAGATGAGTAAAGGCTTCCATTTTAAGTCCCCACTTGCATTTCCACATGACAATAATGTCAGTCTGTCCTTCCTTGGCTGTGTCTTGTCAGTGACTCCTCCTTCTACATCAGTAGATCCTCTTTGGCATTTTCTTCTAAAAGACGCCTGTCTCATCACAATGGAACACTTGCTGGGGAACAAATCCCTCAGCCGCTACGTATTCTTGAAATTACGGCAGCCTCCGCAAACCTCACTACACTATGAATGTCACTTTTAAATTAATCGAACCAGCCCTAGTAGCCTTAAATGAACCACCCTCAGCACTTGTTCTAGGGGCATCTTTCAGTGGGTCATCCTGTAGTGTCTTCACTTTTTCACATATCATTGCCTCCGAAATGCATTTGCCTGTGATCGTTGCTTTATGAACACTTGCACACCTTTAGCGACATCAGCAATCTTGATGGCCTTTTTATGTTGTGCTAATCCTTGATTTCGCCATGCCATACTTGTTGCCAGATCAGACAAACATCTCTACCATATTTAGCAATTAATTTTTTTCTAAGCTCTTTCATTGTTCTCACAACTTTCCTTTTCACTTTGCTGCTATCATCAACCTTCTTAGGACCTGTGGTGACTTACTATATGTATTTAATAACAAGCATCAGCAAAAGCAAAAAAGACATGAAAATTTTTACAGCACAACTTCCTGGGATGTTAATACGAGACTTAGTGGTAAACTGACACCTGCTTGTGCATTCTCCTCTTTGTCACCTGAGATATCAGCCTCTTACCAGACATATCATTGGTGAATACATTCTCCCATTCAGTGGGTTGCCTTTATTTTGTTGATGGTTTCCTTTGCTGTGAAAAAAAAACTTTTTAGTTTGATATAGTCCCATCTATTTATTTTTCCTTTTATTTCCTTTGCCCAAAAAAGACATAGCAGAAAAAATATTGCTACAAGAAATGTTTGAGATTTTACTGCTTATGTTTTTCCTAGGATTTTTATTGTTTTGAGTCTTACATTTAAGTCTTTAATCCATTTTGAGTTTATTCTTATATAAGGTGTAAGTTGGTGGTCTAGTTCCATTTTTTTTTGCATATATTTATCCAATTTTTCCAACACCATTTATAGAATACACTATCTTTATCCCATTGCATGTTCTTGCTTTCTTTGTTGAATATTAATTGACCATAAAGATGTGGATACATTTCTGAGGTTTCTATTCTCTTCTATTGATCTATATGTCTGTTTTTATGCCAGTACCTTGCTGTTTTGAGAAACCTTGAGGAATAATAACAAAGTAGAAAGACTTGTGCTCCTTGAAATCAAATTATAATACAATGTCTTTGACTGCAAAAGACAATGGCCAGATCTCAACATGTAAGAGTCCTTTTAAGCCCCAGATAACTTTTCTGTCAATTTCCATGGCATTCCAACCTGTTAGGGATTTGGTTAGAGTGTCTCTCACTCATCTGTGTACAGTCTACCTTATTGGTAATAAGTCCCAATTTTACTAAAATTGGCTCAATCTTTCTGGTCATAACAAAGCTCTCTCCAAAACATAAAATGAACACTTTAGAAGTTTATGTTCTTTTTAGACCTTGTGAAACTCTACTTAGCAAGAATTCTCACTGGACAGGTAAAAAAAAACTACCCTCATTAGCAATGCTGTCAAAAACAAAGGAATAGGACTAAAATCAGCAAATTTGATTTGATACTTAAATGACTTCACTCGAAAGCATTTTATGATTATCTGTTATCTTTTTACAGATTATATGGGACATATATTTAATTACTTGGGAGTTTAAGATATTATTTCCTCTACATTCAATTTTTATGTTTTTATTGATACTTTTTAAATTAACTTTTTAAAAATTTTTGAGATGATTGCAAAATCACATGCAATTGTAATGAATAATACAGAAAAATTCCTATGCACCATTTACCCAGTTTCCCCTGATGATAGGAGCATTTTGTAAAAGATAGCACATTATCAAAACCAGGAAATTGGAATTGATATAGTCAAGAAATGAAACAATTCTGTCACCACAAAGATTCCTCCGGTTGTCCTTTTATAGCCACACCCATTTTCTTCACACTCATCCCACCATCATCCTTATCTCTCTTTTTTATTATCTTGTAACTTTAAACCTTACATTTCTTAGGTCCCCCTAAGGGTTTCAAATTATGGAGGTGCACAGGTTTTTATTTCTTTTATGAGGAAATAAAGTTAGTGTGATTTTGCCATTAGATCTGTTTTTTCATGGCTTTGAAAATGTAAGATATTAAATGTTTTCCCTGGGACCAGGATGGGGTAAGAAGAAGGGAGGATGGTGAGTGTATATTGTCTATCTATATATTATCTGTATATATAGAATATTCTGTATATATAGATAATACATATTTATATATAAATATAAAAATATATGTTCTATATACAGCTAATATATATTATTATATATTTTATACACATAATATATATATTCCACAAACTACACAGAAGCACCCCATTCTTGGACCCTCCCACTATTCTTTTCCCAAAATATAAAACAATGGGAAAACACATTTTTTCAAGACCATATACATCTGCTAATAAAATCGACCATATCGTCGTCGTCGGCAGCCGTCCGTCTCAAGAGACAATGGTGTAGCTTCTTAAGAGTCTATCTGCACCGCCGAGAATGGCTGTGCAGTCCGACTCGGGGGTGACACGGTATCTGTCTCCTCCGGTGTTGAATCGACATCTTGCGATGACGCTGGAGTGTCCTCTCCAGTGAAACTGAAGCTACAGAGCCTGGGCAGGGTGATATGGAGGGTCTGCTGTTGCCCATGCAGCAGACCCCCCCTCTCTTCGCAGCTGAAGGATCCAAGGGAAAGACGGAGTCGATACAGCTTGGCTTCAGGTGCGCCGCAGGAGTTGCCGGTGTTGACTACAACGTCAAACCGCCTTAGGGACTCCGGCTCCGGATTTTCTGTCGGGGTTTACTCCCTTAGCCTTTCCCCTGAAGAGGCATGCCGCAAGGCAGCGGAGGTTTTTTGGAGTCGGAGTTTTCCTTCTCTGATGTGTCCTGACTGGAAGATCGAACCAGCGACACTTAGCTCGCAGGCCGACGCTCAATCCACTGAGCCAAACCAGCCAGGGTAAACCAACTCACAGAGTAACCAACTCACAGAGTAACCAACTGTATAAGCCAGGGTCACTTTTCTTCATCTTACACAGTGGTTTATTTCTCCTTAAGAAGTCCTCTTAAGATATTAATGTGATTAAATCTCTGTTTCAACAATAGGCCAATTGTAAAAGGCTTTTTGCATCAGGTTTCTCTGACAGATCCTGGGCTCAAGCGGAGGAAAGGCAGAGAGGACCGGAGATGCTTGGGGAGAGTTTGGTTCTACAGTAATGTGATTAGGTCCCCCTCCCCTAGCCTTCTCCCCCATTTCTCCATTACTGATTAATCCTGGTTCACAATCTAACGTGATTAAACTTAACTCAAGGTGTGATTAAGGGTAATCTAGTTATAGATCTATCTGTTACAGAATGGAGGTGTCCAACAACCCCCAGAGCCTGCAGGCTCGGGGATGGGGAAAAGGAAGCAGCTTTTAGGATGCCTTTGCATGCCTGGGGCTAGTGGCTGGTAACTTTGTTGCACAAATGGCTTTCAAACTTCCATGGCCCAGGGAGGTGGGAGGGGTCTTGGACTGTGGGATGGTACTGAAAGAGTGGACAGAGCCTGCATAGGGTTCTGTGAATGGTCAGAACTGATTACCACACCCACTGCATCAGAGAATGCAGTTGGGGATTTAAAAAGCAGCTGAGGACATTTTTAGTGGGGCTCTCCAGGCTGCTTTAAGGGGGGCTCTCGCCATGCAGTTTTGAGAAGGAGAGGTGATCCATGCGGTTTGCAGGAAGAAAGCGCTCTCTCTCCCCATGTGGATTAAAGAAGCTGAGTTCTCCATGCTGTTTTGAGAGGGAAACACCACGCGGCTTTGAGAAAACAGTTTACAAGGAGGCTGAGAATCCACGCGGTTCTACATTGAAAGCTGGCGGGCATCTCAACACAGAAAGATCTCCCCAATCAGAATTGAATGATTGGCAGCTACCAGTAAAGGTGAACTGTGTCTAGGAAGTAGGGAAATGGTATCTCTAACTTTCCTAAAACTAGCCTGGTTTGGTAGGGGGAGTCAGAAGTATGTGTTTGTGGGTGGTTTTAAGAACATAAGACTTAATGGCAGAAATGCATAAATAATCTAAATCTATATAACTATTAAATAAACAGTTCTTTTTCTTTTCACTAAACTCTGGTATTGAGAGTTATAATTCTGGCAGTGGGCAATCCGGCCCCTAACTGAAGAGTCTGTGGGTTCTGTGTCAATTGGAGCAGCCCAGGGGTTCTGTTACATATCTACAACTTATTTGCAAAGTTATCCAGCTACATCTTCTCATTTCTCTGTGTTGGTGACAACAGTCTTCTTCCTTTTGATCCCAGAGATGTGTGTGAGGAGCTGCGGAATGTTGTTTCCTCTCCCCTTTTCCATGTTTCATCTGTTAATTATCTCCTACTGGTTTGAGAGTCACTGGCTTGCTTCTTTATCCCTAACAATTTCCCTGCCTCTTTTGGAAAACTGACTACTCAAACCCTTAATTTGTTCCTTCAAAGCTCATGAGGCTTTCTCGATTCTCTGCCTCATAGCAAGGATTTTCTTCAGCCTCCAGGAGGAGGAGATTATTCTGTTGGTAAACTACTGGCATCTGTTTAGTTAGTGCAGTCTCAATTAATCTCTGAACCAAACCTCTGATGCAGGAAATAATACAGCAGCCTAAAGTAGTAAGAACGCCTGTGACTACTATGAGGGAGGGGAGACAAGAGCTGACATGATCGTTCCTCTCCACCTGCCAAACCAGTTTTCTAACCATCCTGTTATAGGATTGTCGATGCCTGAGTTTTCTGCTAGTTCATTTGCTAGGGTTTTCAGTCCCTTTAGAGCCTTAATGATAGTTCCATCAGGAGCTGTATTATTGGGGATAAAAGTGCAACACTGTCCCCCGAGCATTACATATACACCTTTTTCTGCCAGCATCATATCCAGTGTCATCCTATTCTCCCAAGTCATTTGACTGGTGACATCTGACTGTTGAACTATTTCTTCTATAACATCCCTGGTATAATTAATAAATCTCTGCTGATTATAATAAATATAGTTTCCCCCATCAACATTCTTGTTAATTGTTGACCACCAGAAGAGGACTGACTCAAACCCTGCTGCTGTTTGATTCCTAGCCTTAAACTCATCTGGAACTCCTTTAGGGACCCCAGTGGCATCGATACAGATGTGAGGATTGAATGATCCACCAGGAGCTGTTGACCTCTTTTTCATCACCATTTTATAGAGAAAATCCTTTCCACCTCCTTGGGCCTTGGAAGAACCAAAGCCATTTGTATAACTAAGATACTAGTTACCAGCTATAGCTATACAAAGGCATCTTGAAGGCTATCCTACCCCCCCCACCCTCCAACTGCAGGTTCTGGAAAATTTGAGGGGATTTTACTCTGTAAAAATTCCTCCTCTCAGACTTAAGACCCTTTATAATCTTATAAAGGACAATGGGCAAAAGTCCTGTGCTCCTCTAGCTGCTTCAAGCTGGACATGGCTGTCGTCCTACCTACCCTTGGGCCCAGAAATACGTAATAGAATGGGGGTGAGGAGGGGGTGTGACATTCCCACATGGGGAGGATTTTGTAAAGTCCAGGTCAGGTCAGTTGGCTGTCCCCGGCAGCAGCATACTTGGTTTCCGAGGGCTGGCACTGCTGAACAAACTGGCATCCTTGTTGTATTCTGGGGGCAACAGATTTGGCAACAGGGTTAAAAGGCACAATTAAAACTATAACCACTAGATGACAACAGGCGGGGATTAATGTTTAATGTCCTACATTAGGAAAAAAATTGGCTTCTTTGTGCAAGGTATGTCACACCTCTTCAAAGACCTTTGGCACACCAAACTTAGTTTGAGTGGGATATTTTAGGATTTCCCCCTTCTCAGAACTCAGGGCCCTTTCCGTCCAAGCTGTGGGACAGAAAAGAGAAACGAGTTTTAAAGTGAAACCCACAGACTGCCCCACACTTTACCACCCCAAACAATTAGTTCAGCCAAACCATTGAGTTTCAGGATGTGGTGATGCAGATGGCCTTCCTAAGTGAGGCCTATATGTACAGACAGTTACTCAGGTTATGAGACTATAGGCTTACACCCCATGCAAACAGAAGGAAGAATACACATGTTAATTCACACAACAGAACCCACACACCAGCCTCTGAATCAGTAAGACTGTGGAGACATTCAGTCACAGGGTCTTTGCTGGAATGATATTTAACAGTGGCAATCTGACAGGTTCTCCTTGCCTGTAGATTGAACATTTTTGATGACTTTACAAACCTAGTTTTAACTTCTAAATGAAAACAAACTTTTAAAGACAGTTAAATCGACCATATAAGCTGTAACATAAACCAAGATGCAATATTTTAAAATTTTTAGATAATAAAGAGAATACTGTCTGGCCAGACTAAAATTAAGTTAGAAATCATTTTTTAAAAGATAACTAAAAAAATATCTAAACTTGGAAAATTAAGCAATACATTTCTAAATAAGTCAGGATCAGCAAAGAAATCATAATCATACATGTACCTTCTCATCAAATCCACTTCCAGGTTTATATGCAATAGAAATGCGTAAATATGTAAATTTTAAAACATATTCAAAAATGTTTATAATACTATTAGTATTAATGGCTAAAAAATTATTAGCAATCTGAATGTCCATTGGTCATTAAATGAAGAAATAATTTTTGGTATTGTCATTCAATAAAATACTATATAGTAAAGGAATAAACCAGCAACTACTATAAAAAAAAAAAGACTATATACTATAAGATCACAACATATAAACAAAAAAAACTAATTTATGAAATTATGGGTCAGGAGACTAGATAATTGGAGAAGAGAGTAACAAAATGGTCCAGAGATTGGATGCTTCTATGGATAATGAATGGGCATATTGTTATGTTCGTTTCATGATAATTATGAGATTTTGAGCTTATCACTTAGAATATATGTGTTTTCTTATGTATTTCATACATATATTTAAGGTATATCTTACAAAATATATTTAAAATTCTAGGAATCAAGTAGGGAAAAAAAGACCTAAAGGAAATGCCTAGCTAGGCTACCATACGTTGGCCAGGAAAAGTCTCTCTGAGATGTGGCATGATCCCAGCTCTCCAGCAGAGATAGAAGCTGCCTTGGGACATTGCAGGAAAACTGCTCCAGGAGAACAAGGGAGACACAAAGTACAAAGGTGCTGACATGAGAACACATTTGGCAGTTTCTATGCATAGCCAGACCATTGTGACTGCAGTAGAGTGTGCACAGGGCAAAATGATAGAAGAGGTAGCCAGAGGTCTGTCCCTGTAAGGTCCTATAGGACAAAGAAGAGATGTGGATTTTATTCTAAATGTGTTGAGCAGCCAGATAGCAATTTTGAGTGGGTGAGTGTCTTATTCTAATGGGTTTCAAAACAAGTTATTTTGGCTACAGGGTTAAAAATAGAGTTTTGAAGAGAAAAGTACAGAGACTTGTGAAGAAGCATTTCTCCCACCATAACACAATTCCTCTTTAAAAACTTCTAGAGCATTATCCTAAATACACACTTCTACCTTCCAACATAGAGCATATTGAATGGCTCCTATCATTTCCTCTGCTATAAATGATTTAACTTTCCTACTTTGTTTTCCATGTTCACTGTTTAAAATATTTTCAATCAGAAAATTCTAATAAAGAAGTCAAACTTTCTTTGAGACCCAAATAAAAATATACTACTACTTCTGTAATTCTAAGGTATATATTTTAAATAATTTGTTTGACAAAAACCCTTGATGAGTTTGAATTACTTAGTTAAACTAACTCCCTTTCAATGTTAGTACCTTTGTGTTTCCCCTTTAGATATAAAGAGAATACTATGAAACTATCCAGAATTCATCATGACCAGCCAGTGAAGCCTTTGGATCGAGCAGTCTTCTGGATCGAGTTTGTCATGCGCCACAAAGGAGCCAAACACCTGCGGCCAGCCTCCTATAACCTCACCTGGTTCCAGTACCACTCTTTGGATGTGATTGGGTTCCTGCTGGCCTGTGTGACAACTGCTATATTTGTCGTCACAAAATGTGTTCTGTTTTGTTGCCAGAAGTTTGCCAAAACAGGAAAGAAGGGGAAAAGGGAGTAGTTTTTGAAACCTGAAGCTGATATGCCATATAGATGGGACTCCTCCAGTTTATTCCTGCAATTGTGATGTAAGGATCCCTTCTTCCTGTAAGAAAATGACCTCACAATTTAACTTTTTAGATCAAAATTTGTTTTCAAGTGATTTAGATCAAAATTTGTTCCTATTTCCTGTTTGACCTAGAAATATTTCATTTCAAAGAGAAAAAACATGGAAAAAATAAAAATAACAAACTATATAGGTTTATATTGAACTTAATTGCTTCAATGCACAAAAAAAATACCAAAAACAGTTATTGAGTTTAACTGTTTTCACATATTGTGCATGGACACAAAAGCATCAAGAAATCTGCTCATAGTATCCATAGTATTTTTCAAACAATCAGAATATTTTAACATTTTGGTGCAGAATTTTGTAGCTTTAACGTTCACTAAGGGAACTCAGTCATTGGAATTCTGTGAAAAGGTTCACCCTTCCATTTCATTTTGGAAGACAATAATGCTCCTTGGCTTTTACTGTTCATCCACCCTCAGCATTGTTTCTTACCTAAAGACATGGCAGGTTGTTTGCCTTCAGTCAGTTTAATTTACTTCCCAGTTTGTTGAATTCGAAAAATAACAACTGCTACTTGCTTCCTATATAAAACTGAGCTATTTATGAAATCTTTGATTTCACAAACTACATTATCTTTTCCTCGTGGCCTTAAAAATATTCACCTGGTTGTTTTCACTCTCATATCAGCCTTTGATAATGGATGTAAGTATTAATTGTAGATTAAGATAATATAGAATCTGTACTCTTAAAGGAACTTACTAAATTTTATTCTCTCTAAATATATATAAACATATACATATATATATATATATATATATATTTCATTCAGAATAAGACACTTCACATATCTGCTGACAGATATGGTGTGAAATTCAATGTTCATTGAACAAAATTTGAAATATTGATGACTGTTCTATATAACCATACTAGATCAGTATGTCAGTCTCATTCTTTTGCCTCTTTCCTCAGGACACTGTTGCCCAATTCCTCCCATAGCTCTTATATGTAAACATTCACTTCTTTGTCATTAAGATGGCTCAGAATAGGTGAGTTTATTAAACTCTCCTTTAAGGCTCCAAAGGCTATTTCAACTCATTCTACCCATAAAATTGGGTCAGGACTGTCATTCTTTAGTAAAACATGAGGTTTTGGAATCCAATGTTGGTAATAGCCCACTAGCCCAAGAAAAACTTGGGAAACTCAAAGCACCACAAAGCCAATTTGGATCCAGGTATAGTTTTTGTTCCAATGTTAGATGTCTCAAATATCAGAGCTGAGTTTGGACAAACTGAATTTTTTATAGACTTTATGTCCATTTAAGGCCATATGTTTTAATAGGTGGATGTTGTCTTCCAGTGAGGAGACCTGAGAAGAAGAGTAAAGAAATAAATCATTCACATGTCACAACAAGGTAGAAACTGTAGGGAAAGTTCTATCACCCAAAGAAGTCTTAAAAATTTGTCACAAATAAGTAAAACCCTAAGGCATTACTGTTCAGGTAAATTGTTTTTCTTCCCAAATGAGGGCAAAAATGTATTGGTTAGCTTCATTAACTGGAATATTAAAGAATGTACTATGTAAATCAATTTTAGTAAAGAATTTACTTTCGGTTCAGTTAGATGTTAACAGTGGATGAATTAAGCTCAAAGGTTGTGGATGGATAACCATGTTGCTTATTTTTCAGAAGTTCTAAACAAACCTCCACCCTCATCCTCAGCTTTCTCACAGATAAAATGTGAGTGTTACAATGACTAACGCAAGAAATAATGAGGCTCTGAGTTATGCAATCTTCTATTATGGGCTTTATACTATGAGAGGCCTCTAATAAGATATTGATTAATTCTGGGAAGAGATGTTTTTTTAAGTATATTTTATTGATTATATTGTTATAATAGTTCCAATTTTTTCCTCTTTGCTCCCCTCTGCCCAGCACCCCCCTCCCCCAGCAATCCCACCCAAGTCCATGCCCATGGGTCATACATACGAGCTCTCCCACTTCACCCTTTCATATATTCTTCTTTTTAAACAATTATTTTAACAATAAAAAAAAGAATCCCTCCCTCTCAGACTTAAGACCCTTTATAAAGGACAATAGGTGAAAAGATCAATTTGAATTTTAATAAGAAATGCACTGTGAATTCTGCCAGTATTAGATAAAGATTTTGCCCATAAAGAAGATGCAGTTGATTCAATAGGGAAAATTGATTAGTGGTCCAGATTCACCTACTGTACTAACAGAAACAGAACAAATAAAATATGTTGAAAAGCCACTTTAATTCTAATTGGCCATTCTAGCAGTTACTGTCAAATTCCAAGATCATAAACCATAACCGAGTGAGATTTATTCCAGGGATACAAGATTGGTAAAATATTCACAAATCAATTAACATAATTGTGGGGTCGTGCTGGACATGGCTCCTCCAACCCCCATAATGGAAGGCTGGTTGGAGGGCCCCTGGTCCGAAGGATTGTATAGTGGTTTGGAAATGGATTGTAATTCCCTCCTTATCTCCTTCTGGGAGCAGCTTCTCGTCCTGTATGAGCGCTTCTTGACCTTCTCTCTGCACATACAAACTGAGGTAATGTAGTTTAGAGTCACACACAAGACATGTGCCCCCTTTCTCTGGGACCCCTTAAAACGAGTCTTGAACTCAGGAAGGTGCAGTCCTGTTTCACTGATCTGCCACTGTCAGTGTTCCCTGTAATGTGAGCAATAAAGGCAACATTTGCTCCACCCAGTCCTCCTTGTGGTTTTTCCAGCTTATCCTGAATGAGCAGTTGAGATCCCCTGGCTCAACCTCCTGTGTTACAGTAATACACCACATAAACAAAAATAACATATCTAAGGAGCAAAATAAACAAACAAAATTGGAACGGTCTCATAGGTATAGTGAAAGAACTGGTGCTTGCCAGAGAGGAAGGCAGGGTTGGGGCTCTGGGTGAACGAGATGAAGGGAGTAAGCAGCACAAATTGGTAGTTACAAAATAGTCACAGGGAAGTAAAGCACAGGAAATATAGTCAATAATATTGTGATAAATATGTGTGGTGTCAGTCAGGGTACTGGAAATATTGAGGGGAACATTATGTAAAGTATATGATTATCTGACCACTAAGCTGTACACCCAAAATCAATATATCATAAATTTCAAAATAAAAAAAATGAGTTTTTACATTTTTTTTATTACCTGAGATTTTTAAAGCTAATTATTTTTGCCTCTCTCCCTTCTAGTTTTATAGTCTCAATTAGGTCATTAGTTTTATTAAAATAGTCAAACCATTTATACCTCTGAGGTTTAGCCTGTTCATCTCAACTAGGGATTTGACCTTGAGTTCTTCTAGAGCTCTTTCCAGTTATAGAACTCTATCACTCTGCCTATTTATTTATAATTACTAATGATATTTGTAATTATTAATATCATCCACAAGGGTTTAGATATGCTTTGGCCTATTCTAGGGTCTGGTTTAATCTGGAAGCCTAAATGCCTTGATATATATATATATATACAGCTGTTATTGCCTTTGTCCTATATTAATTTATAACTTTTCTCCAAGCATTTATCCAATAAAGTAGTAAAATAATTGTCATGAATAATTAGATTATGTTCAGTTATATTCAAAGTACATGAGTATAATTTTTTTAAATCTTGTTTGAATTGATTAATTTGAAATAAATTTCTCACCTATGGATACAAGGTTAATAATATCCAAGAGTAGTTAATAGGAATAAACTTACACAAAAATTTAAAAAGAAAAGACTATGCCAGCCTCACAGAAAATGTTAAAGGAAGTTCTTCAAGCTTAAATGAAAGAATGCTAACTAATTCTGAATTAATTTCCATGTAGAATGCCATATTTATTAAAGAATAAATAAGACAGGTTTGGCCGGGTAGCTCAGTTGTCCCAATATGCCAAGGTTGTGTGTTCGATCCTCAGTCAGGGCACATACAAGAATCAACCAATGGACTTCCGGCCAAGATGGAGGCTTAGACGGTAGAGGAACACAACTACTTCAAAACAAAGGATAACTAGAAATTCCAGAAAATAAAGCTACACGGAAGCCCAACATATGAAGTTATAAACCAGCGGTGCCATTTGGGCAGGTAAGAGTTAAAGAAGGCAAAGCTGTTTGCGGAGCGGCGGGGCGGGGCGGCGAAAAATCCCGGGGCGGCAGTCAAGCCCCTGGCGTGCGCGACTCCAATCAAGCCCCTGGCGTGCCCGACTCCGGCGCTGGGGAGCAGCCGCAGCATCGCCTTGAACAGTGAGGCCCAGGGGGGCGGGAGGACGGATCCCGGTCTCCTAGCTGAATAACTGTGTGAATCCATCTTGGACCCCCGCCCCCAAAGAAAGCACCACAGGGCTGCGAAATAGGTTGCGGACAGGCAGGCGCCGGCGGTCGCTGATTTGTGACGCGTACGCAGGCACTGCCCCCTGCCCCCGACAGCCGGCCCAGGAAAACAAAACGCATCTGTCAAAATGTGGCAGACAAATATAGAGATCCCGGTGGCACAACTCACCAGACAGCAGATAGAGAACCTGACAGATGAACAGATAAGAAACCTGTCAGAGGCTCAGTTCTGGGCCATTGTTATCAGGTGGCTTACAGAATTCACAAAAGAGCAGGAAAAAGATATGAAAGAAGCGAAAAACTTTCATAACGAAAGGAACAAAACCACATACGAGACAGATGGTGAGGAATCCAGAGTCCATTTCAACAAACTGGAATATGGAGAAGGAACAAGCAGTCAACCAATGCAGCGAGAGGAAATGGGAAGCAACAATGAGAGGATCAGAAACCTCTGGGACAGCTATAAAAGGCCCAACATAAGAATCATTGGTTTGCCAGAGAATGAGGAAGATGAACTAGAACTTGAAAAATTGAGTGCAAATATAATAAAGGAGAACTTCCCAGACTTGGGGAAGGGAATAGACTTGCAGGTCCAAGAAGCAAGGAGAGTTCCCAAGAGACTGGACCCAGGGAGAACCACTCCAAGACACATTATAATCAAAATGTCAAAAATTAAAGATAAAGAGAGAATCTTAAAAGCAGCAAGAGAGAAGAAAAGAATTATATACAAAGGGGTCCCAATTAGACTATCAGCTGACCTCTCAAGGGAAACCCTACAGACAAGAAGGGACTGGCAAGAAATATTCAAAGTAATGAAAATCCAAAACCTACAACCACGAATACTCTATCCAGCGAAATTGTCATTCAGAATAGAAGGACAGAGAAAGTGTTTCCAGGACAAAATAAAACTGAAAGAGTTCATTAGATCCAAACCACTGTTATATGAGATGTTAAAGGGACTGGTTTAAAAAACAGAAGCTAGGGAGATGAAACAAAGGCAAACGAAACAGGCAACGAGAGTGGAAAAGGAACTGTGGGTAAGGGAAACATAGTGGGGGGAGGTCAACAGGGAGGGGGAGTGGGGAGAGGGAGGGAGATGATATAGGAATTGGGGATCATGGTAGGAGGGAATGGAATAGACGGAGAGAGGTTGGGAGGAACTGTAAGCACAACTAATGGACATAATCTAAAAGGGGGGGGACAACTGGAGGGAGGGGGCCACCGGGTGGAGGGGAGCAGAGGGAAGGGAAAGTGGCACAAATGTAATATTTTAATCAATAAAACACATTAAATCTGAAAAAAAAAATATATATATATAAAAAAAAAGAATCAACCAATGAATGCATAAATAAGTGGAACAACAAATCAGTCTCTCTCTCTCTCTCTCTCTCTCTCTCTCTCTCTCTCCCTCTCTCTCTCTCTCTCTCTCCCTACCTCCCTTCCTCTTTTCTTCCCCACACTACCTCTCTAAAATTTATAAATAAAAAAAGAATGAGAAATATACTATGTTTTATTCTATTTTAAGTATGTTCTTTAGTATTCTTAAGTATATTCTTTAATATATGTCTTTAAAACCATAAAATAATGACAAAAATTACTGAGTAACAATAAAGAGGATAAGGCCTTTAAAGAGCAGTTTCTCGCTGCCACCACTGCCTTGCAGAGTCACTCCAGTGTTCTCTATTGACAAAGCTTAACCTTCATCCAGCTGGCAAAGAAGAAGTATTTGTAGCGCCCAGATTTAACATCACAAAACTGAATGTGCAGCTGAGACAACAGAGTGAAAACTGGCAGAGAAAAACAGTATTCCAAATTCCTCATTTGTTGGCATCCCAAAGGTTTTTGAACCTTTGGATACAGCATCGTGGTAAAGTTTAGGTGAATAAGAGATAGTTTTCTTTTAAAATAAGTCTGTGAAAGTGGGAATATAAACAGGTGCTGACAAAGATGAGCTTAGAGAAGGCCAATTTGGTCGGTGGCCCCACTGGTGGTAAATTTCCTGATCTCTAAATGTGTAATCAGAATAGACATAGTGGCAGGCTGGAATCATGGTTTCAGTACTAGCTAGCTCAGTCTTGCTTAGAGGGAGTTCATTTTGCTGGACTGATGGGTAGCCTTCGTGTCTGTGCCCAGGGCCAATCTATTCAAACACCCATCAAACCAGCACTAGAATGACCAGTTATCTGGCACCTCTCCTAAACTGTATATTAATTTTACCAATCCCAAATATGTGTAAATGAATCTCATTGATTTAATTGGCAAACCCCTAATTATTAATCTGGCCATTGTTTGTGCTTTTGTCTATTTGGAATTTTTTTTTTTTTTTTTTTTCATGTATGGCACTCTTTTTTACTGTGGTGTTTCTCTATGGACGCTTGTTTGGTGTGGAGAAGTTATAAAGGATAAATTTGTTATTTGTTAAAAATCTAGAATTCTGAGGTCATGATGACAGTGACTCAGAGTGACTGACAGAGAAAGAAGATCAATAAAACTGATGAAAATTAATCAGGACTCCTAGGTCAGAGAAGATGAACTTTGAAGCTGGGTTGATCAAGGACCCAGAGGACATGCAGTTTGCAAAAGTCAGAATGGAATGAAATAAACATTGAGGCAAACACATTGAATCAGATCACAAATACTGAAATAAAGGTCAGGAAAACAATTAACAATGAGAGCTTTAGAAATATAGCAAGTAACTAGGAGGGCTCTAATGCAAGGTGTTAGCAAATAACACATATTTTAATCAGATTACTGAAAATTCCTAGAGCCTTTAGGTCTAGAAGGCTCTGTCAGTAAGGTTCAGTCAGGAAAACAGAAGATTCACTAATTCTGTATAGCTGATCTTATTTATTCTTCTATTCACCCATTCAGTTCCATTTTATTTCATATAATCACTTATATATGAAGTAATCAATGAATGTATTTCCAATTTCTAGAATTTCTAAATTGTTTTTATATTTATCTTTCTCACCTGATTCCAGTCTCATGCTGTTCTTTCATCTCTGAACAGCTTAAACATGCCTATTTTTAAATATTTTTACGTTATTTTTATTGTATTTTCCTATTACCATTTATCCCACCTATAATCTCTTCCACTCCCTCCCCGCAGCCTCCCCTGCTCTGCAGTCACCACACTGCTTGTGTCCATGAGTTCTTTCTCTCTTTCTTTTCCTTGACCTCTCCAACCACTCCCCCCAACCACCCCCCAATCAGAGCAGTCAGCCTGCTCTCTCTCTGTGAGTCTGAACATGCTTATTTTTTAATCTCATTCTAATTTTTGTCTCTATCTGCAATCCTCAGATACAAGTCATCCTATTTTATATAGTTAGTCATTTCCTTATGTGGTTTCTGTGAATTAGTCTTCAATAGGGATTGATTTCTGCAAATATTCCATAAGTCCCCTGCATTGTGAAAGCATCCCTTCAAAACGGTTTTGCTTCTGCTACAGCATAGAGGATCACCAGTTTCATTACAATTTAATTTTTTTTTTTTTTTAGCCTAAGGTCACTGCACTCCGTAGAGTACATCTTTGTTCCTATGGTTAAGGCCCTCATCTTTTTAAATAGGTCCCACAAATATCTTTTCATGGAATTGACACACTAACAATTGAAAGATATTCTTTCTTGGTTTTATAATCGGTTGTCTATACTGTCCTATGTTATCTTTTATTCAGAATATGTGTGCAATTGGAAAAGGGTTGAGCCACATATGATCAGCTCAATCCACAACACTGAATGGAACTCTTAAATGTGTATGTTTGTGGGAGGGGTATTTCTTTTTAATTAATGATTTTTTAAATTTATGTTGCATTATAGTTGGAGGTGTCTATAGAATTTATTGAGAATTAATCTGGAATGTTGCCTAAGGTTAACTGTATGTTTCCTGTGCAGTTAAAAAGAATGTATGTACTCTATTTGGAGCTACAGGATTCAATAGATGAATCTTGTTATTTTTGCTGCCAAAATAATTAACTTCTGTTTCAAAACAATCAGCTTTCATACTAATTTTGTGTTTGGGCTATCAATTTCTATATTAAAAATCTAACAATTGTTCTTATTTTTTAATTCTTAGTGAATTCTATCCATAGAAATGCTTCTCTTTATCACATGTAATACTGCAACTTTTATTCCACTGTCTGATAATAGTATTATTAATACATCAAATTTAATTTACTTAGTATTGGCTAAATACATATATATGAAATAATCTAGGTCATTTTGTATTAGTCACTCCTCCTTTAAATAAAAACAAAAACTGGATTAAAATATCTGAGAATCTCAATCTCTTAAATTTACTTGATTCATATTTAAATTAATGTACATGTATTACATTAAATGAAAATGAATATATTACTTAAAAATGAGTTTGCACTTATCTGTAACAACTTAAGATTTCATTTACTGTGTTTTGCTTACTGAATTCTTTTTTTTTGCCTTGCTTTTTGTTGGAATGAGCAAAATGTTTTTATTCTCTAAGCTGTCAATAAAAGTTATATATATATTTCCCAACTCTCTCTACTAAGAGGGCCTAAAAGCAATGACATCCCAGTAGCGATGAGCACACCTAGTATATGGATCTTAGTTTCTAGATACTATTCCTCAGTAAAAGGAATGATGGCTTTTTGGAGAAATGATTAATTTTAGTCCTGAGGTAAGAAAAGTACAAGATGAGCACGATATATCTTGTGCTATCAGAAAATAAAGAAGTAAACAAAATGATGAAAAACAGGTCAAAAGAATATGGGGGGCAACTAAAGGAAATCTCAATGAGTCAAACTGGGAATGATTTGAGCAACAGAATTAATAATGATAGTTATAGATTATTACCCATAGAAGAAATTTTTTAAATCCATAAATCTATAGTGATAAAAACAAAAATAAATAAGCAAATGGAGGGAAGGGGATGTTTTTCCTTATGGTAGAATTTCAATTAAAAATTATAGAAGAAATTATGAATATAGAAATCAGTATTAGGCAAAGACCATCATAATACTTGTTTCAGACAAGAATTATCTATCAAAGAACATTAAAATTAGAGAATAAAGATATGATGACAAACAGGATATTTACATAGTCTCAAAGTATCTCCTTATAGACGATTTCAAAAGGAAAATCATAACTAGTGCAGAGAACTGCAGACATCATCAAGTGATCAAAGACAAAATCATTACTAATAAGATACATTAACATCATAAGGCTCTTGAAAATAGAGTACTTAGAAAAGCACATCACTCCTGTGATATTACTGCCAAAAATGCATATTTTGAATTTAATTATAAGAAAACATCAAGAAAATCTGAATTAAGAGTTATTCTACAAAATAACTGACTAGTAATTCATCAAAAGCATCAAAATTAGGAAAGACCAAACAAATAAGCAAATAACAACAACAACAACAACAACAAAGGGATTATACCAGATTAAAAGAGACTAAGGAGATACAACAACAAAATGCAACATAGGATCTTAGCTAGGGATTTGGTACAGGAAAATGTTAGTGAAAGAATAGAAAAGACTGAGCTAGACTCTTATACTGTGGTCCCTACACCACATCTACACCCTATCTCTCTGCTCCCTCCCCTAAATTAGAGATCTTTTCTAAAGAAATTGAAACAAATAATCTGGTGTGAAATAAAGTAGCTGGAATTGATGTAGCATCCAAGGAAAGCCTTTCTCTTTCTGACATTTATGAGTCCCCTTAGGTAATGTCCAGTATTACACCATCATAAACGTCAAAGCCAACCGGTTACAAGTCCTTCTCAGGTACAAAGAGATCCCAATGAATCATGCTATTGCTTCATTTTTAAATAGAAACATCCAACAAAGATCAGAAAACATTTGCGAAAAGCTCATGAAATGGCAGAGTATGGCCAAAATAAATAAACACACACACTGACACACACATCAGAATAAACAGAAATAGTGAATAAGATAATTTTTAAAATATTTAATCTCAGCAGTAACCACAAAGGTAATGAAAAAAATTTCATCCATATAAAGAACAATATACTGTAAAATGAAGTAAGTGAAAAGGGAGGGATCTTGTCTGTTTCACACCTATTATACCCCATTGTATACCTTTTCCTCCTATTGTTTGCTCTACTTTTTGCTGTGGCAAGGAGCTTTTGCAGTAGTCTGAGAGTACAGACCACTCAGGTTCTGCACTAAGGCTTCTTTGCCATCACTTCATGCAGCTGCTGAAGGAACTCACCTAATACATACATGTGCATAATCTGACAGGATGACCAGTAGGAGCCCTCTCCCATCCCCAGGTGGTCATTTGTAGATATATACTATACAGCTTCCTACTGGATTCCAGTGGGCTTAATTCCAGTTGCTCACAATGATGAGCAGCTTGATAACATACTAACATACTTCATTGACTTTCCTCTCTTCCTGTTTCATCCTTCCCTAACCCCCACTCCTATACGCTAGGCTTTTTCAAAATAAATGATTGCATACTCACTCATTTCTCAGCCTCTTGATTTCTGAGGGAACACAGCCTAAGACAGTTTGTACCAGAACTTGTTCTAATTAATAGACCTACAAGATGAGACTTGGGAATTGGATAATTCACTGATAACTGGACATAACAATCTCATTTCTGATCTGTACAATGATGATAATTCCTAGCACTTTGTAAAATCACAATTTATAAGATTCACAAGAGAGTGAGAAATCGGGGTGAGGTACATGGAGAAGGTAAAGTATCAATTTATGGACAGTGTGGGGAACAATGGTAATTATATAGTTTATAGAGTAAAAGTGCTTTATTAACAGTCGTAGAACTGTATAAAAACAGGCTTAGTTTCAAGAAATATCAAATCAAAATATGCTGTAAAAATAAAAAACTATTCTTTGGCAGTGTTTAGAGATTCTTTTCTTCTGCTGCAACAGAAATCCCGGTTTAGAATTTAACTGCAAAGATAGCAGAGCTAGGAAAGAGACTCCATTCACAACCTCAGCAGGCCTCATATATTAAATTCAGTGTCTAGGAAAAAGAAGAATGAGACCCTGATACCTGGGGTGGCGGAATGAACCTAACAATCTTGAATCCCCAAGTTCTTCTGGGTTCTCCTTCTGAAAAGGGAAGGGGAGACATTTCTATCAAAGATCACGGTAAGGTTTCCACTGAACTTTTAACTATGACTACCAAGTGGTCATTTTTGACCACTCCTATCAGTGGGACAGTGGGCAAATAAAAGTTATTATCAGTGGGAGCTACTGAAGCTGGCTACATTAGGAGCTAGGATCACAATTACATGATATGGAAGAAAGGGACTTATCCAAAACCCAGGAGATGCAGAGGGGTGCCTAAAATTCAGAGGGGTAGTAACTCAGTGCCTAATGATAACTAAGTGTGTGCTTGAAGCAACCAGGACCCAAGAGTAGGGTGTCTTAGGAATAAAGGCCTGTTTATTCCATCAGACTAGCAATTTAGAACATATCAGTAGCTCACACTAAGAGGGAAATAAGGAGTTTGTAGTAGAAAAAGAAGATGATAAATACTAGTTATTTCTTTAGGACAAGTTCAGTAGGCCTGTTTTTAGTAACTTTTCCTTGTAAATGTTGGATTTGGCCACTATATTGAAAACTTTGATGGGACTTAAGTGAAGGCACCAAAATATAAGAGCATTTCAGAAGGTAGATTGCATTACATTGAACACTTGTTTTGCCCTTCCTCACATCTTCACTACCCCATCCCCCACCATCCAATTTCATTCAGCCACTGCACTGTCAACTAGCTTCCTTGAGATAACAAGACACCATCAGTTTTCAGCCTCACTGCACAATATACTTTCTGCCCCTTTCTCTGTTGCTACTGTGTGGGACATCTGTGAGAAGTGGTACTAACTCTTCACTACATGAATGTCCAATTAGTGCAGAGTTAGCACCATATGTGACCCTTGACCAATAGGAGGTAAAAGCCAGAATAATGTGTTCTGTCTCTTCCATCATTCAGGTGACTGATCCAAGGAGTTTTCTATACAGCACCTCAGAAGCTCACAGGATAGAGACCAGTTAGCCACAGCACTGACCAGCTCCATGAAGCACTCTGGAACTGGCTTTCCCTCTTTCCTTGTGTCCCATTTCTTGCTCCACCCTCCTGTTTCATAGGATCAGTTCCAGAAACAAAACATGAACATGCAAGCCCTCCTCTCAGTTTCAGGGAAACTAAGCTATGAGAGACATCTTTAGAAGATAAAAATATAGTAGCTAAAATTAAAATCCATAAAATCAAAAGACACGTTGGAACACAACATAAAGAAAATCTCGACTACTTCTGGCCAAGATGGAGGCCTAGACAGACACACTGGGTTGCCCTCCAAACTAAGAAGGAACACAATTACCTCAAAACTAGAGACAACCAGAAGATCCAGATAATCAAGCTGCATGGAAGTCCAGCAAACAAATATATAAAAAGGAAATACTCATCCAGACAGGTAGGAGGGGCGGAGCCGGGGCAGAGAGGACGCGGTGCGGTGGTGGCTGCAGCAGCAGCAGTGGCAGGCCAGCAGAAAGCGCAGTCACATGTTTTTAAAAGTGGGGAGGGACACCTGGGGAGTGCTCCCAGCTCCTGACCAGACCTCACCTCTCACGGTCCCAGCGCCAGTGAAAATCAAGCCTCATTGCTTCCGACAGTGCAAACCCATGGGAGTTGGGGTGGAGGAAGAAACTGTTGGTCTCTCAGCAGAGTCCGCTTGTTTCAAGGACCCCCATGGTCCTAGAATGTCAACAGACCCACCCACTTTGGGAATGACAGCCAGGGCAACAACTAGAAAGGTGCCAGTCTCATACAAAGTGGGAGAAGTGCCTGGAAAAGGGGCGAGTGCTGAGCAAGCAGAATTGTTCTCTCTCTGACCCCTCTCCCACACACAGCACCACAATGTGGTGAAATGGGTCACCCTGTACTGACCAATACCTAAGGCTCTGCCCCTTACAACATAACAGGAGCAACAACTCTACCTAAGACACAGAGGCAAACAAACACAGGAGCCTGCCAAGATGAGGAGACAGAGAAGTATGGCCAAAAGGGGGAACGGATCAAGGTTCCAGTGAGAGAACTAAGCGACGAGGAGATACCCAACCTAGTAGACACAGAATTCAAAACACTGGTGATAAAGATGCTCACAGGCTTGACTGATATGCTTGAGTACAGCAAACGCATAAGGAAGAAGTGAAGGCTATGCTAAGTGAAACAAATGAAAATCCACACAAAACCAATGATGAAGGGAAGAAAACCGGGGTTCAAATCAATGATTTGGAACATAAGGAAGAAAAAAAAAAGTCAACCAGTACAGAATGAGGAAACAAGAATTGAAAAAAGTGAGAGAGGCTTAGCATAGGGGTGCCAGAAGGAGAAGAGGGAGAGCAAGAAATTGAAAGTGTATGTGAAAAAATAATGGAGGAAAACTTCCCAAATTTTGTGAAGGAAATAAACATACAAATCCAGGAAGCACCGAGAGTCCCAAACAAGTTAGACCCAAAGATGGCCTTTTTAACCTTTAAAATGCCAAAGGTTAAAGATAATCTTAAAAGCAGCAAGAGAAAAGCAGAGAGTTATAGGGGTGCCTATAAGACTATCAGCTGATTTTTCAAAAGAAACTTTGCAGGTAAGAAGGAACTGGCAAGTAGTATTCAATGTGATGAAAAGCAAGGACGTACAACAAAGATTACTCTATCCAGCAAAGCTATCATTTAGAATGGAAGGGCAGATGAAGTGCTTCCCAGACAAGGTAAAGCTAAAGGAGTTCATCATCACCAAGCCATTATTATATGAAATGTCAAAGGGACTTACTTAAGAAAAAGAAGATAAAAATTATGAACATTAAAATGACAACAAACTCACAACTATCAACAATTGAATCTAAAAAATAAAAACAACATCCAACTAAGCAAACCAGAATAGGAACAGAATCATAGGTATGGGGATTCATTTGGAGGGTTATCAGCTGGGAGGGGGAAGGGAGAGAAATGGGGAAATGGTGCAGAGATTAAGCATAATTGGTTGGTACAAAATAGACAAGGGGAAGTTAAGAATAATATAGGAAAGGGTGAAGCCAAAGAACTTATATGCATGACCCATGGACATGAACTGAGGTGGGTGGAATTGCTGGAAGGAAGGGGGTACTGGACAGAGGAGAGAAAAGGGAAAAATATTGGAACTACTGTAACGACATAATAAATTATACTTTAAAAAAATCTCTTAAAATGTAAAAAGACAAAAAAAAAAAAAAAGGAAAAAAAGGTAAAATAAAGGGAGCACTGATCTAGGAGTTCCAGATAAGACAAACTGAAGGGAAAAAAATAACCGAGAATGTAAAGAGAAGAAAATTATTAGCAAAACAATGCAATGAAGCTTTCCAGTGTCTAGACAATCTAGATTAATAAAATATTTGTTATTGTGAAATGTCAAATGAGACCTGAAAAGATCTGAGAAGGGAAAAACAGATGGCCTGAAAGAAGACGGAATGCCCCACCCCTGGTCTTCTCATCAGTAACAAGGAATGCTGGGGGATATGAGAGCAATGTCTTTCTATCTGTGAGGGAAAATAATATTAATCTAAAATCTGATCTCTCTTCAAATTCACTAGCAAGTGTCAGAAAATAATATAACTTCAAGTATTCTAGTAATCAAACTTACACACTCTTCCTACATCAGGCAGAATATACTAGGACACATAACTAAAAAATCTTCCTAACTTAAAACAAAAAATTTTCTTCCTCATGGTACATATCCATTGCAAGTATATTGAGAGTTGTGTGTCAAATTATCCCCATCCCAGAAACCAGGCTGACAGAATTGCCACTGTCTGAAATATTTTTGGTGATTATCACATAGAAAAAGTGGCACTTTCACTGAAGAAAACAATGAACTTCAAGGCAGAAGAAACATACAATTTTCCCATGTTTCTGGAAGGTGGGTGGTGTGTAGAGGGGAGAAAAATATATGGTGAATAGAACTAATGACTACTAATTTTTTTAGGAAGTTAAATGAAGAATTCACTCTAATAAAACAAAGCTCTAAACTAAAGGAAAAAGAAAAGAAAGGAAGAAATTGGAACCATTAATCAGTGGATTCACATTGCTTTACTGTGCTGACTTGAGGTCATCAGGGTTGGAGAATGACATCTTAGTTAAAAGTGAATGAAAAGATGATTGAGAAACTGGAAAAAAATAGTGAGGACATGATGAATAAAATTACTGGTGGAGGAGGAGGAGGGTGAGAAAGATAAGATGATAAAGAAGAAGAAAAAAGGAGGAAAAGAGGAAGGAGGGGGGAAAATGCAATTAAAATTTATCATAGGAACATTATCCATTCAGGAGCATGGGTGTCATGATATGGAACACAGACAGAGGAAAATAGGTTACAGTTGACTCTTGACACAGATTTTAACTTCACGGATCCATTTATGTGCATTTTTTTCCCAACAAATACTGTAAAAGTATTTTCTCTTCCTAGTGATTTGTTAATAAAACATTTTCTTTTCTCTAGCTTACATTATTGTAAAAATGTAGCATATAATACAAATAACATACAAAATATGTAGGAATTGACTGTTTATGGTATTGGGAAGGCTCTGGGTCAACAGGTTATTAGTAAAGGTTTCGGGGACCCACGAGCTACATTCGAATTTTTGACTGCACAGAGTCAGCACCCTTAATCCTTGACTTGTTCAAGGATCAACTGTATTTAGCTTTTGAGTGAAAAATAGGTGAAATATGCAAAGTAAGGAAAATGATATTGACTGTGTGAAGAATCAATCTACATATTACAGAAGCCTTGACTATGGTTACAAAACAATGTTATCAACCTCAACACACAGCTATGTATGGTGATGAAAGTATCTTTTCCAGTGAGTGACTTTCTCCTAAGAACAATTAAACCTCTTTCCCAAAAATCCTCAGAAAAATTCCCATGTAATCTTATTGGCTTAAGTATGGCAGGCTGCCCAGTTCTAAGCTAAGTCCTGGCAATGGAAATGTCATGCCCAGATTGATTTAAGAATTCCTAAGGGAATGGGATAACCCAAGTCAATCAAGTCTACTCTCTAAGTATAGGGCCAGCTATTTCTGAATCATATGGGTCAGGCAGCATGGGATACTCGAGTGATAATTGAAGAACTGTTAGGATGAGTAAAAAATATATGAAGGCTACACAGGAAATAAAGAACATTCACTATAACCATTATTTAGAATTTATTAACACAGCGAGTAAGTGGAATCTGTTCTCAGATTATCTAAAATTGTGTGACCTCATGGCAGTGATGAAAGACAGCTGCTACAGTGCAGATAATGTATGTTTCTAAAGATGTTGGTTTACACAGTATGAGAAGAGTCCCAGTTCTTGCCTGAGTATTTTCTACAAAACAAGAGTTTGTGACTTTGAAATAGGAGATGATACAAATGAGGGATTTATCTTTATCCAAAATCCCCAAAAGGAAGTTTGTATGCAGTAACTATTTTATATGCATTCAAATAGTTTGAAAACCCCAAAATTAAAAAGAAAAAAGGGGCTCTGAGATTAACATTAATCCCAATAATATTCTATCTCCATAGATTTTAGTTAAAAACTCTCATCAGTTACACACACACACAAAACAAAGGGTTACTTTCATAGTGAAATAAATCTCTCTTTAATCCAGGATGTTCTCATAAAAACCACTTGATTCTTAATTTTGAACCCCAATTCTCATTCACTACTGAAAACCACTATAAACAAAGTGGAAAGTAGGCATTTTTGCATTTTATAAGCCAAACTGGTTTAATGTTTACAGTCAAAACCTGAACTCACATTCCAGAATTTTGAGTCCATTGGAAACTGTGAGGCTTACTCTAGCCTCCTGTCTTCTGGTCTCATAATTTAAAAACAAAGTTCCTTTGAGTGACTTTAGTGGAAACCAAGATCTGGAAGACCTGTTACACCCTATCATTAGCAGGAATAAAGAATCTTTCAGATGCCACAGACAAGTTTAGGACACAGAGAGAAAAAACTGAAAGGGAAACACAAAGTATTAAGATTTAGAAACAAGGAGAGGCCAAAAATTAGATGACCCATATTACAGAGAGAATACTATGAATTGTTTAAACTCTAAGATTTCTATTCCTACTAAAAGGAATTTAATGTCTGAAAGTTTGGGCCAATAGAGTCACATGTTCATCCATTTTTAACATGCTGATCAAATTGCATTAGGAATGTTTTCTATCCAAACAAAAATATAAAAATCGGGATAAAATAATCCATGTATGTCAGTCACCCTTACTTTGGGGTGAGAGAATTCTAATCAGTGAGATGCTGGCAAAAATTCATTTTTCCTTCATAACACTCCATACATCCAAACCACCATTTTTAATGGTATGACAATGCAGGATCTATGTCCTTCATAAAAGTGACTAAAGCACCCTACAGCATAATGAGAAGATATCCAGGAACAGAAGGAAGCATATGCCTATGACAAAATAATAGTGAAAAATCAGAAATCCCGTTTTTAGTTATGAGATCATACATTAAATGGTTATGACACCTGATACTTCGTGCATCTCATTTGGAAATTGCCCCTCCTGATGTAATTCTGGTAGAGCTCACCCCTAAGATCCTGCGCCTCTCCTCCCTCCTATGCTGGCTAGTCAAGGAACCCCCTTTCCCTGGACAGACAGATTAGATCAGAGGTGGCTCTATGAAACTAGCATGGCTATTCAGTCCTTTTGTGGAACAGATAAGGAAACCTAGTGGAAAAATGGTCTTTCCACTCCAACCCTGAAAACTATGTGAATAATAGAAGCCTGAAGTTGGTGATAGCCATTTTCAGAACACTCAGACTATGGCCTGAGAAGAAAGCCATCATAAAAGCCACATCATTGCTGACATACCTGAAATCAGTTTCACTCTCCTAGACAGTAAAATCCCTGACTGAATTTCTAAACTCTGAATAACTAAATTTTTTGACTTGAATTCATGTTGTTGATGTACAGATTTATAGAATTAACATTGCAGAGTACATGGAAGAAACTACGCCTCTCACGGTAAGGCTGTCAGAATTGTCCTTCAAATAGCTAATCAAAATTTCAATTTTATATATTGACTCCTCTGCATAGAAAAAGACAACTATACAATCTTTTACACCATGTTCCTGTCGTTCTTTTCATCCAAAAAAATCAAGAGGGAGAAACCAGTTATTGTGATTAAATGGGCTAAAGTATAGAGAATAATGTCTGACAGTAAGTACCCAATGAATGTTAGCTTTATGGAGTAAATTAACTAGGATCGAAGATGGCAGAGAAATAGCAAGTTACACTCACAGTCTCCCAGGACCATATCAAAATTACAACTAACTTTAGAACAATCAACCAGGATAACTTTCTGAACACAGAAGTCTTCTAAGGATATACAGAAGCAGCCATGTGAGACTTGTAGGAGGGAGAAAGGCATGAAATAAGCTGACCCTGCACCTCCAAGTATGGCGGTGATGAATCTAGAAGGGACAGCTCAGCTGCAAAGGTCCAACCAGAGGAGCAAGGGGTCTCAACCCCATGCCGAGCTTCCCAGCCTGGAGGACCAGTGCTGGGGAGCCCAAATAATGTGTCTATAAAAATCAGCAGGGATTCCATCTGCCTGGGTGAGAAAACAGACTGCTAGAAACCCCAGGGCCCTCTTAATGGGCCACAATACAAACTCTTGCTCACAGATACTCACCCTGGTCTCCAGCAGAGGAATGGTGGCTTGGAGAGGACAGTAGACATACAGGGAAAGATTGGGTGGTGTGCTTTTGAGGGCTGGAGGGACAGCCACCAATGTTCCTGTGCTGAGTCCCTCTCCCACATCATCCACAGATGTCTTCTTTCCTGAGTCAAGCCCTCCCCTGCATACGTAATTGGCACAGTAGACAGTTTGAGCCAGTGTTGCAGTATTCCTTAATAAAACAAAACTCTTGAGGAATTTTGGGCAAATTCAGCAAGTGCCAGAGACACACAGGAAGAGGCTGAGTAGTGTGACTTTAGGGGGAAGGAAATTTCTTCCAGCACACTGGACTGGCAGGCACCATGATTCCCAAGTTAGGTGCCCTCTTCCCCACAGCATTAGCCTGGGTAACTGCAATAGCCTCCCCTTGCAGAACCCAGCTGTGGGATCTGCTGGAGGTGGGTGGTGGCTGTATTTGGTTTACCCAGACTTGCTAAGAGGCCTCAGACCCAGCATTGGAACCAACTGTATTAACCTGGTGAACGTCACTCAACCTTACCTGATGACTCAAGAGAACCTGCCTCATACAACCCGCATACTGCCTGAAGCTGAGTCTAAACCTAAAGGGCAGCAGACAGGTGGTGGCAAATCTTGGTGAACCTTGGGCCTTTTGCTCACCAACCCCAGGCCTGATACTAGTAGCAGCTGGTCTTGGTACACACCTTGTCCCCTCCTACAAGCACCCAGGACCAGTACAAGCAGTTATCAACCATGGACCCCTCTGTAGCTCCTAACAGGTAGCCAAAAGCCGGTAACAGCCAGTGTCTGACATTGACCTGTACTAAGTCCCTCTCAAGCAGCTCCAGAACCCACACACTCAGTGACTGGCTTCAGACAACAGCAGACAACAACCTGGTTAGCTCCATGAGTGCACAACCAAAGAGAGGTCTTGGCAAACAACAGACCCCACTGGGAGAATTCCGCTTCTTGGAGTAAGCCCCTCTATAGCAATTCGTATACTGTAGTCATGGTTAATTCTGTCAGCCAAACTGAGGGTCAACCCCACCTCTGGATGGGTCAACAGCAAGCACGACTGTGTAGGACCGGAAACAGCCTACACAAGAGACACTACTAGAGCACCCAGCTCAGGTGATTGGGAAGACTGCATCACTGAGCCCCAAAGGACAACTACTACATAATGCCACCCTATCAAGGCTGGGAGACATAGCAAATCTACATAACAGAAACAAACACAGAGGGTTAGCCAAAACGGGGAGACAAAGAAATATGTCCCAGATAAAAGGAGAAATCTCCATGAAAAAAGAAAAGACATTAAACTGCAGCGAACAGTCTGCCAAATACAGAGTTCAAAACAATGGCTATAAAGATGCTGAAGGAACTTAATGAGAAATTGAACAGCATAAAAAAGGCTGCAGAAACCATAAAAATGAACCTGTCAGAAATGAAGAATACAGTATCTAAAATGAACAATACACTAGAAGGAATCAACAGCACACTAAATAAAGAGGATCAAATTGGGGGTTTGGAAAACAGGGTAGCAGAAAACACCTAATCAGAAGAGAAAAAATAAAAAAGCAATTTAAAAAAATGAGGAGTCTAAGGGACTTCTGGGACAAATGAAATGTAATGATGAAATGTAATGACATCTGCATCATAGGGGTAGCAGAAGATAATTAGAGAACAAGAGATTGAGAACCTATCTGAAGAAATAATGATGGGAAACTTCCAACTTAGTGAAGGAAAAGACATACAAGTACGGGAAGCAATGAGTCCCAAACAAGACAAACCCAAAGAGGGCCATTTAATTAAAATGGCAAAAGTAAAAGCAAAGAAATAATCTTAAAAGCAACAAAGAGGTTACCTGCAAGGGAGCTCCCCTAAGACTGTCAGCTGATCTCTCACAAAAACTTTTCAGAACAAAAAGAGATTGGCACAAAATATTCAGTGATATAAAGCAAGGGCCTTTCTGTCTGGGAAGAGTGAGCTTCCCAGACAGGAAAAGTTAAAAGAGTTAATCACTACCAAACCGTATTAACAAGAAACTAAGTTAGAGTTTAAGAAAAAGAAAAAAGAACATAAAGATAATATCAATAAAAAGGCACCTATCAATAACGACTAAATATTGAGAGGATCAAATGCTCCAACCAAAAGACATAGGGTAACTGAATAAGAAAACAAGACCGATATATATACTGTCTACAAGAGACACACCCTACATACACACATAATAAAAGGGATGGAAAAGAATATTTCATGAAAATGGAAACAAAACAGCTGGGGTAGCTATACTTCTATCAGACAAAAAATTGACTTCAAAACAAGGGCTATAATGAGACACAAAAAAGAGGACATTATATAATGATAAAGGGATCCAACAAGATATCTAACTTCATAAACATTTGCACCCAACATAGGAGCACCTAAATATATAAAGTAAATATTAACATAAAAATGGACATTAATATAGTGATAGTAGGGTACTTAAACACCCTGTTGACATCAATGGATAGATCTTCCAAAGAGAAAATCAACAAGGAAACAGACCTTAAATGACTCCCTAGACCGGATAAATTTAATTAATATTTTCAGGATATTTGAACCCAAAGCAAAATATACATGCTTTTCAAGTGCACATGTAACACATAGCAAAACAGATCACGTTAGGCCACAAGTCTCAATTTAAGACTTAAATCGTAACAAAAATCATCTCTGGCAACAATTGTCTGAAACTAGAAATCAATTACAAGGAAAAAAATGAAAAACACAAACACATGGGTGCTAAATGATAAAATAACATGTAATTAAACAATAAATGGATTAACAAAGGATCAAGAAAGAAATCAAGATACCTTGAGACAAATGAAAATTAAAATACAACCCAAAATTTCTAGGACACAGTGAAAGAAGGGAAATTCATAGTAATACAAGAAAAAAGAAATAGCTCCAATAAAAAAGAAGTCTAACCTTATACCTAAAAGAACTAGAAAAATAAAAATAAAAAGCAAAGCCCGAAGTAAAAGGAAATAATAATGACCAGAGTCAAGATAAACGAAATACATTTTTAAAAAATTTAATGAAACCAGAGCTAGTTCTTTCAAAAGATAAACAACACTGATAAACCTTTAATCAGACTGAAGGAAAAAAGAGGACCCAAATAAAAAAATAATAATCTGAAATGAGGGCACTGACACCACAAAAATATCAGGGATTATGAAAAAAATACTATGAACTCTATGCCAACAGATTACATAATATGGAAGAAATATAAACTTTTAGAAATCTACAATCTTCCACAACTGAATCAAGAATAAACAAAAAATCTGAACAGATTACAACCAACAAAACCAAAGCAGCAATCAAAAAACTCCCAACAATTCCTGAATCCAATGGCTTCACAGGCGAATTTTATGAAAAATTCAAAGAACGAACAACTATCCTCAAACTATTCAAAATTTTCAAGAGAAGGCTCCCAAGTTCATTTTATGTGGCCAGCATTATTCTGATTTCAAAACTAGATAAAGACACTACACAAAGAAATTATAGGCCAATATCCCCGATAAGAGAAGCAAAAATTAACAGAATATTATCAAACCAGATCCTGGTATACATTCAGCAATCAGTTGCATTTTTATTCACCAATAATAAACTATCAGAAAGAAAAACTAAGAAAATAATCCCACTTAGAAATGCATCAAAAGGACAATAAAATATCAACGAATACATTTAACCAAAAAATAAAAGACCTGAACTTGAAAAATTGTAAGATCTTGAAGAAACTGAAGAAACAAATAAATGGAAGCATACACTGTGCTCATAGTTAGAAGGAATTAACATTAGTAAGGTGTCCATATTAGCCAAAGCAATCTATAGATTCAACGCATTTCCTGTTAAAATACCAAACTTTCTTTTTTTTATAGAACTGGAACAAATAAACCAAAATTTATATGGAACCACGAAAACCCAGAATAGCCACAGCAATCTGGAGAAAGAACGAAGTTGGAATTACCACACTACCTGATATCAAACTACACTCCAAGGCTACAGTAATCAAAACAGCATGGTACTGGCACAAAATCTGAAACATAGATCAATGGAACAAAAAAAGAGGCCTGAAATAAACCTATATCTGTCAGGTTAATTAATATATGACAAAAGAGACAAGAAAATACAATGGGGGTAAAGACAGTCTACTCAATAAATGGTGTTGGAAATATCAGATACATGCAAAACTTTTTACAAAGTAGACCACCTTTTTACGCCATATAGAATAAACTCAGAATGAAGACTTAAATATAAGACTCAAAACCATACATTTCTAAGAAGAAAACATAAGCAGTAAAATCTCTGACATTTCACTCAGCAATATTTTGTTCTGACATCTGCTTGGGCAAGGGAAACAAAAGTAAAATTAAAGCAAATGGGACATCAAACTAAAAACTTTTGCACCACAAAGGAAACTATCAACAAAATGAAAAGACAACCGACTGGGGCAACATATTCCTCAATGACACATCTAGGTAGGGGTAAAAAATATAAAATTTATGAAGAACTTCTACAACACCAAAAAAAAAACAAACCCCAAACAATCAAATTAAAAAATGTGCAGAGGACTTTAACAAGACACTTTTCCAAAGAGGACATACAGATGACCAACATACATATGAAAAGATGTATTCATTATGACCCAGCAATTCCACTTCTGGGTATACAAACCCAAAGTACTTATCCTAAATAATATACACACGTGGGGAAGATATGATATCTTCAATAAATGGGTTGGGAAAACTGGATAACCACATGCAGAAAAATGAAAACAAATACTGACTCCCAGAGAGGACAGATGGTTGACAAGAAAGGGGGGTTGAGGGGAGAGAGTCAAAAACATGAATTGAGAAATAGTCACAGGGCTATAAAATACAGAATAGGGAATATAGCCAATATTGTAATGACTTAAAATATCGCGGGAATCACTTTGTAAAATATGAGACTGTCTCATCACTATGTTGTATATCAGATACAAAATAATATCGAATTAAACTAACTGAAAAATAAAATTACTGGCTGAAAAAAAAAGTTAAGACACTAAGCTTCTTAACACCCAAAATACAAAACAGAGGTCAACATCTAAATGACTGGACACTTCAGGAAAATCCTCCTCCTGGTAAGCAAGCTTGAAGGAAATGTTTAATATCCTTAGAATCTATCATTTTAAACATTAACGTATATTCTATTTTTTCTAAGAGATGAGGTAGCTTCTTCAGAAATACCAAATTAGATAAAAATATGGGTGGAATCTTGGCTGTACCTCATAATCTTGGAGAAGTTCTTAACCTCTCTGGTCTGTTTTTTATCATTAAAAATAGGAAGTGGGCCCTAGCCAGTGTGGCTCTGTTGGAACATTGTCCTGTAAGCTAGAAGGTCACAAGTTCGATTCCCAGTCATGGCACTTGCCTAGGTTGCAGGTTCGGTCTCAGAATCAATGTTTCTCTCATTCTTCCCCCTTTCCTTCCCCTCTTACTAAAATCAATAAGCAGGTCCTCAGGTAAGGATAAAAAGACAATTGTGTTTTAAAAGGAAGTGGGATGTTATATGATGAAATGTCAGTATATGGAAGCACAGTGCCTTTACATAATAAATTCATAATGATTTATAATTTCTTATGATTACTACTACTATTTTAGGAAAATGACTTTAATCTTACCAGCTTATTTTGGTTATTTCTCTACATCTTAGAAATTCATCAGTTCTTTAACTTACCAAAAACACTCCTCAGATACTAACTTGTATAACTGACTGATGAGTACAAATACAATGTCAAGTGAAACAGCTTACCGTATATTACCAACTCCTTTAAAGGCATGCTGAAAACAGAACTGAGGCTTCCTAAAACCAGGTTAAATGTCCTTTCCTTTCTACTACACTGCAAGATTTTAAATACATCTCAGGCTTTAGTTTTCAAATAGATAAATAAAACTAATAGTGAATGCATGGGAGAATGTTATAAATCAGCAGTCCCCAACCTTTTTGACACCAGGGACCAGTTTGGTGGAAGACAGTTTTTCCACAGACAAGCTCACCTCCTGCTGTGTGGCCCAGTTCCTAGCAGGCCACGGACCTATACCGGTCTGAGGCCCAAGGGTTGGGGAACCCTGTTACAAATGACAGTGAGAATATAAAAGCAGTACACTAAGAGTTTTAAATATTCAAGAGTGAAGTTCCTGCATTCCCCTGTTCAGACCAATAAATATAGTCAAAGTAAAACTGTGATTTGGTACACACATATAACCCAAGGAAGTGAAATGCAAGAAAATCTTTCTTCAACTGTTTTCTTGCATGGCTATTTGATAGTTAACTTAAAATATGTAACTTATAAGAGGGTTAAATTTTAAAAGTAGAAAACATCCATAAATTAGTTCACTAATGAGATGATATTAGGACAGAAAACCTGAAATAAGAAATAACAGTCCTCTGACAAGAGTAGATCCTAAAATGTTATCAGGAGAATAAACACTTAACAAAATACCAATGTAATTCCACTGTGTATCATTAGTTCATACATAGAAATAGAAGCATTTAATATAATTGGCCTACATCAATTGTAAAAAAAGGCAAATGGTTCCTACAATAAACACAAAGCATTCTTTTATGTCTACCAATGTGTAAGAAAACAAACTTGCACCCAGACAAGAAAGAAATACAACAGATGTCAATCTTTACCAATTTATTTTATATAAAACAGTAGCAATGTAGAATATGGGGATTATCTTCTGCTGCCACACACGCAAGTTGTGAACATTCCAAGCCAATGTTTACAGTTTGGAGGGGAAGGCTAAACAATAGCATCAACCATGCTACTGAACAAGGAATTTTTTATTGAAAAAGATTAAAAATTAGATAGCAATGTCTTCATAATATTGCTCTCATCATCGAAGACTTAAGAAAATTAAAAAGTCATTTAAGGTTAAAAAAAGAGGGGAAGTGTGGAACCGAGAGGCTGCTACAACACTGCCATACAGTCAAACCATCATACTTCAATAATTGCATACTTGATAGCAGCATTATTTTTACTGAACCGTGTGCAACTACAGTTAGAAACACATCAAAGCAAAATATCATGGCAGTCATAATCAAAATCCAAAAGGAAAAAAGCAACAAAGAGTAAACTCTAGGATGAACACACTGTAAGTTGATGAACATTTACGGAGAATGAATCAATATCTACATTTGTGGACTGTTCCATTCTGCCCCAATAAAAGTGTCAACTCAGAATGTCAACTGTGCATTTTTTGGAGGATTTGAGTTTTTTCCAGTTCTTATTATACTGCATGCTTGGAACAAAGAGGGTCATAATAAATCCTTCTACACACAATGAACTTTAAGTAGACAGTTGAAAATAAATTTACTACTTGTAAACACACACAAAAAAAAATACAAGATTTTTTTTATCTTCAAACAATCAGTGCTTCCAAGCACATTATCTTCTGTATCGGCCTCTCTCCCCTCGGTCTCTGTCCCGATCACATAATCGTTCTCTTTCTCGATCACGTCCTCTATCTCGCTCTCTGTCTCTTCTGTTATCTCTGGGGCGGTCTCGCTCTCGTTCCCAATCTCTTTCACGGGGTCTGCTTCTCCGACCACTGACAACAGCTTGTGTGCGACGAAGGAAATCATCCACCCTCATATCATAATCGTGCTAGGAAAGGTAAGAAGTTGTTTAAGAATGTCAAAAACTGAGTAAAATTTATGAGTTCCTACATTATCATTACTGTCTGGTAGAAAGAATCTGGAGAAATGCACTAATGCATTAATTCACGAAATGTAATTCTGACATTTAGAAACAGAATTTTGATGTTTTAATTAATCAGATACTTACAATAGAGGGTTATATGTATCTCACTAAAAATCATTCCATGCAGTTTATTAACATAATTTTAATGACGTTTCTATCCAATCCCTTTAAATAAGATTTCGGCCAAAGTAAATCACCTAATGACTATCAACCATGTCATGCACATATGCTGACAATCACACTAAACGTCATCCATGTTTTTTGTAACAAGTAACCCCTATTGATAACCTTCGCCTTTGATTCTAAAAACTAACAGAATACTCACATTCCAGATTGTCTTTCAAACTAAACTATTGTTGATGACCATTTATAAAATTTGAAAGAATTTTAAGAAAGTATGTACTTCACGTAAGACTGAATTCCACAAAGAGCTAGTAATACACAAAAGGCTGAGAAGGCCAAGAATAAGATGAACTGTCTAAGTGAAATGCAAGTTGTCTTTGTCACTAATTCTAGGCTTGATCTCTGCTCTAGCTTTCTACTCTTAATTCTTAACTCACCTTTACTTAGTGAACTTGTGTCTTTTCAAAAGTTAGCATAAATATACAGAAGATTCAAAAATACAATTCCCTTAGATTGGCAAATTTAAAAAAAATGACAACAGCCAACACAAAATAGCTGTCTACTGTGAATAGCCTGTCTTGAACCATAAACATACAGGGCATATAATAAAGTTGCATCTTATTGGTCATACTGCATAGTAAGGTTGTGTCTGGTTGGTTATTTCTTGGCACCAGAAATCCTTATATACAAGTATAGGCACCTGGTTTTTAAAATTATCGCTTTATAAATTCAATAAAAAATTAAAAAATAAGTTAACTTTAAAAAATCACTTTGGAGCAAAAAGATTAGGGAATTACTATTATATTTTTGTAAATCAATTAAAATTATAACTATTACAATATAATTCTTGGTGTGCCACAGAATTTTATTAATTAGTTTATGTGCCATAAGAGAAAAAAGGTTGAAAATCGCTGGGATAAGGAAATAAATGACAATAGATGAAAGTATCCAAAGATAGGCTAGGAAACCTCTGGGCAGGCTAACACTGAAATATGCATTCTGTCATCTAAGTGACCTAGCACAAACCCATCTCGTGCATGTGTGCGTGCGTGTGTCTAGGGGTTAGGGGTTGGTGGGTGAAATTTCTAATCATATATCCTATTTTAACTACCAATCTACCTTTCTAAGGCTATCAAACTTATATACAAAGGAATTATGCTTGTAACAAATGCTAGGAGACAATTCAACTTTTAAAAATAAAAGAGCTATTAGGGAAAAACTGAATACCATCTAATAAAGTCAGCCTCACTAGCATAAAAATAAAAAACAAAACAAAACTATAGATTGTCTTTCATTCATCCTCCTTTTAAGTGGTCAAAAAAGCTTCCATATCAACCATATCAAATTATTAGAACTAGTAACTATTAAAGTACAATTTACTCTCCCGATACATCATAACATGTTTGTCATTTGCTAACATCATCCTAAGAATCAGAGATAGGTGAAACAATTCACTTGGTTATTAATTTTAACAAAATTTGGTAGAAACAAATAACTAAATGAGTTTGGAGATGTTAACTAACTAAATATACACCATCTATCCTATGAAAATTGAGTCAGAGCACACAAAAAGCTTAGAAATACCTATTTGCAATAATATTAATTACACAATAATAAATGAAAACACAGAATATCCTAGTATACTATACCCCTAGGACATTACCTAAGACCTATATGTAGGAGTTTCCTCAACTTAAGCAGTTTGTGTTTGATCAGTGAAAGAAACAGTTTATTTAAATAATCCAAAGGGATTAGACATTTTTAATAAAAAACAAGTTATGAATTACTTCAAGAGTAAGTTAAGAATATGGAACAGTCCACCACTCAAAATAGCATGGTAGCTTCCACATTTAAATTACCTACACAATTCTAAGTAGTTCCCTCACTCATACTTTGCCTTCTCGTGCACTTACTACTCGTTTATCTCTGTATCTTGCATCGTGTGGTACTGCATGGTGTCCTGAGTAAGGGGGATGAGCTTGCGGAGGGGGAGCGTGGTGCTGATAGTAAGGATGGTGTGGAGGTTGTTCCATTCCTGGATAAGGAGCCTAAGAAAACCCAAAAGACAAAAGCCCTCTTCCATAAGTATGTACCAAATATCCTTATAAACAAACCACTCTTAGAATTCCCCCACCTAAACCACCCATCCCAAACAAATATTTAATCTGTATTAGCCAAGGGTTCTTTCAAAATATCCTTTATTTGCTTGTTGAGAATATGTTCATGATGAACTCTAATTACATATCTTTTGAGATTTAACCTGTTTATATTTTAATACAGTATGGTTTAAATACTAACAGAAATAGCAGATCCTTATAATCTATGAGTCAGTACTGTCCTAAGCACTTTATATGCCTCATTTAATTCTCACGGCAACTCTATGAGATAGGTACTATTATTCCTATTTTACAAAAGGGAAAACTGAGGCACCAACTGGTTAGGTAACTTGCTTAAAATCACATTGCTAATAGGGGAGTAAAGCTGTACACATGAGGCATTCTGGCTCTACAAGCAGTCATCTTAACTATGATGTAAAAATCTATTCTTAAAAAAAGACCTTCTAATAGCTAATGAACTTTTAAATTGATTATAAATTAAGAGCAAATCAAAGGTTACTTCTCTAGTTAGTGCCAAAATTGTATTAAATTTTTGTGTTAAGTTTCATAAACTCTAAAATAAAAAAAAAAATAGAAACCTTCGTAATTCATCTATCTGTATATAGGCCCTTAAATAAAACAAACACCAGATGAAGAGACCACATTACAGGCAGTATTACTATTATTTTTCTAAGGGTAAAATATAATAAGAACTAACTATTTACATTTCCAAGTTTTTTATTTCTTGGGAATTAATGCTTCACCTACCCTTAACACCTGAAAATATACTCTTAAGAATATCCAGTTCTCTTAAAGAAACTAAAAATTAGAAACAGGGTTTACTTAACCTTAATTTATATAGAGAATTTGCCAAACTTTAGGATCAGACACTATACTAAATTTTACACATATTTTTTTAGTTTAGCTTCTCAACAATCCTATAAGATTGACACTATTCCATAAATATTAAGCCATACAAGAATAGGTATAATGTCAATTTTGTTTGCCAATGGATAACCAGAGCAAGCACAGTGCCTTACAGAAAGTAGATACTAAACATTAGTTTGATGAGCCAAAGAATGAGCGAATGCTTATTGAGTTTTACATTCAAGGAAAACTAAGAAAGAAATTATAAAACTTGCCCAACGTCAGAATTAAGAAGGTAAGGTATATGAACCCAGGCAGCGTTTGTACCACTAGCCACTACCATAATAAGCCATAACCGTTATCAATTAAACCTGTTATCAACACAAATCAAATTATTCATTAGTCTTTAGTTTTAAAAACAGCATACAATTAGTTATTACCAAAGATATATATTTAAGTCTCTTAAGAATCACATTTCACGTAAGCACTCAAAAACATGAAACTGCAAATAGTTAAATTAGTTGCAAAAATAGAATACAAACCATTCCTTGCCAAGGTGGTGGTGGTCCCATGTTATGAAATTCCCTCACGTAATCATTGTAGGACTAAAATAAAAGACGATAATGTCAATAACAAATAGAAATAAAACCCAAAACTACATAATAAATCAGAACTTGATTTTATGTACATTTTATATATGAAATGAAATGCTTACCCCATTTAAAAATACATCCCGGCGAACTCCTGAAAATCGTCTGTTGGGAATAAGATTTGTGAAACTAAATTCAGGTAATTCATAAACTAGTTCCAAGAATGTAATTCAAAACTAAGCAAGAGTGAACCAAACTTACCTGTCTACTTCCTGGTATCGTGGGTCCTTTAAATACCCTGTTCAAACATCAAGCATTTTAGTAAATGAAATTTAGTTTTTATTATGGCATCATAATTAAGCCTTCCTTACCACTCATCTCAATTCTTCCCATGAATACTGTGATGCTATTAAGTGAGACTATTATTGTATTCCATTTTCAGATTTTCTTCTCAGATAATCTAGGAAGTAATAATTTACTGGTATCACAGAATTATAAACTGCTAGAGGTTTTCATATGGATCTTCTAAATCCACACCCCAATTTTCGCTAGATAGAAAATTTCTTCATTCTGCACCATAAGGAAAGTAAGGGCAAAGGAATAATCTTGAGGACACTGCAACAGAATTTCTTTAAAACAAATGTTTACCTTCTACCTGAGTATACAGTCTTGCTAGGTCAGCCACAAATACTTTTAAAAAAATGTAAACTTAAAGGGAAGAAAAAACTGCAAAAATAAAGATGTGTAGATTTTAAATGAAATAACCATGGCAACAAAAGTATTTTCCTACCTCCTTTTAGTAAGACCTCAGTATTATTAAAACACAGAAAACTTCAGTAGCCCTATTATTGGAGAAAAACTAATTTCACACTCCATAATATCCCATTTTGGAGAAGAGTAAGGCATATTAAGCCACTTGTTATGTAATAGTGCTGTTATGGTCACTGATACCAATTTCCAAATTGCCTAATTTTTATAAATGTATCACGATATTAAATAAATACATTCTTGTAAATCGTTTCCTTTTTTTAAATTCATTAAGGGAAAAGACTGCTTAAAAAGCTGTTAGGTTACAAACAAAATATTTCCCATTCTTCTCTAAAAACATAGTCAGATTTTTATTTAGAAAAATATATCATAATTTCAACTCCCAATCAAAGCTATATAACACATGAAATACTAAATATCATAGGAAATAAAAAGCATAGAGTTCAAGATTGACTTCCCTAACTATACCTAACCTTTTGCAATAATTATAAATTAGCAATATCAGATTAACAGATTTATGAGAATGAGTCACACTAGAATAAATTACACAACCTTAATAAAGGAGAGGAAGTTACTAGATGAGGACTATTAATAATTCCCTAAAGTTTTAAGAATTCATGTCTTAGTTTTCTCACTTTTAAAACTATCCTATTACAATAGAAGTTTTTGTGTTTTTGTTGTTTTTTAATAGTTTTAAGTCAAATATCTGCAGGATTATAAAATATTAACCTGGTCTCTGGTGAAACTCAGGGGCATAGTCAATCCTTGGTTTCTTTCTGGTGTTATGAATATCATAATCTTCTGGTCGACGCCTACACAAATTAGACATATTAGAAATTAAACGAAAAACTGCTGGAGAACAAATAGTAAAGCAAGAGTTTCTGACAGAAATAAGTACAAAAAATTTCCCATTATTTACTTTAAAATAACACCCAGATTGTGGTAAGCAAGTAATCTTAAAATTTCTAAATTTTAATTTCCCAAATTACTATAGTCAATCTTTAAATATATTGCAGGAAGTAGATATTCTCTGCAATCCTCATGTTATGATGAGACATCTGGAAAGAGGAATTTGCTCAAAATATGTAAATGACATTTCAGTACTCTAAACAAAAGTGCATGATCCCCCCTCGAACTAATTTAAATAATCCAGTTTAACAATTAATACACTTTCCCAAATAAAGTCTCTTTTCAAATGAAAAAGGAAAAAGTATCTATCATCATTACACAATAGGTAAGTTTAAAATCTATACTTCTTAATGTCATTTTGGATACGTCTAACAAAGCTAAGAATTTCTTAAATATTCTTTTTTGCATAAAATTATACTTTTCATATCATCATACAGAAAATTTGGTAACTTATTAAAAGTGACTTTACAGGAAAGTTTTGAAAACCTTAATACTATGAAAAATAAATTTCTGTATTTAGTAACATTTAGGAATTAAGGAAATTTCTTCCAGAGATAATGTCTTAAAATAAAACTGGCAAGTAATGGGGCATAGTTTTAACAGAGTTCATAAAAGGAATTCAATGTGTATTCTTTAGAAAGTAAAATTTTACTCTTATGCACAGTGTTGTTCTCTACTGTCTTTCATAAATCTTAATGTTTAAGGTAATACATAATCAAATACACTTCATTCTACTTAGCACTTAAGAGGTACACAAAATTTTAAATGTCCAAGATTTTAAAGGTAACAAGTATATCTTTTTACCCTTAATGTCTAAAAACTATCAAAAACTGTCAAAACCTGGCATCACTAGTTTTCCAGCTACTTCTGGGTATTATTAACTTTTGCAACACAAGTTCACGTAAACTGTAAGTGCAACAACCCCAAACCCCTCCCCCAACAGAATAAAACAGTTGTATCTACAATAAATAAGACTAAGAAAATTAAAAGCTGGTTTAAAAAATAAACATACCGCTTTCTTGTAGTTTGGGGAGTGCATTTACGACCGGTATAAAACATGATAGTAACAGTTCATACAGTAGTCCAACTACTGACTTTAAGCTGTAAGCCACATACACATATGGAGGCCCTGGCAGGCTTGAGAAGGTGTAGTGGTGTAATAAGTATAGTTTGCAGTCCATTGCAAAACTGAGGTAAAAACTTCACTTGTATGTACTGTATTGCACTGGAAACCTCTTAGCTTAAAACTTCAAAAGACATCTTGGTGCTCAGTCCTTTTAGGCCAGAAAATAAGGGGGCTCTGCCAGGTTTCCTCCTACCTACTTGACAGTGTCCTTTTTAAGCTCAAAGAAATGGGGGCTCTTGTTGGATTATCTGTACCTACCACAGGATGTTTCCATCAAAAGGAAACTTAACCAAAGGTTTCATCCCATCAACCATACATCCAACAGTCTTTAGCAGAATATTTTAGATTAGCTGTATGCAAATCTATACAGGGGAAGGTGTTGGGTAGAAGGGCTTAAATCAGTCCTTTGCAAAGACTTCTCCAATTCTGTAACAAGTTAAACCCCCTTTTCCTGGAAAATGATGTTTAGTTCATAAAGCAGTGATCAATAACCATGGCGATCCTCTAAAAAACACTTTTAAGTCCACAGGTACTGCCAGCATCTGGAAAAGTTGTAAACAGACACAGCAACAGCCCTTCGTTTTGGTTTGTTGCCGGGTCTCCCAGGGCCACTTGATCCCCTCTGGAAAGGACCTACTGTTTTCAGAAGCTCAGCAAGATGTATGAATTCACTGGGTACATGTTAGAGAATATCTGGCAATGGGATTAACACATCACGGTGATAAAATTTGAAATAGTCCCAATAATGCTCCTCTTGAATATCAAAATAATTTAAAATATTTTATCCTCTAAATGAGGCGTCATCTTCTGAAAAAATATTAGTGATCCTTTATAAAAGTCCCATATCTCATAAGGCTTATCCAGAGACAAACCTGCAAGAAAAGGCTTTTTACAAAATATTAACATTTTTTGCGAATAGACTTCCTCCTCTTCCTCTTTTCTAGCCTGTTTTTAGCAACAAAGGCCTACCTCTTTTCAATTTTACACATTGTATTATCAGAATAACTAATCTAAACTGGATAATACTCTTTAGCAAATAATTTTCTGCATAAGGAAAGATCCCCATTTTCCTCTTGAAAAATGACTGAGATCAAGGTGACCATGTGAAATCCTCAATGAAGCCACAAACTAGTCCATGCAGCTTGATTTGAGGATTTTCTCTTTCTTCTTTACCGCAGGACAAACTTTTGACGAATCACATTCCTCCATCATGTTATTCTGATACATGTGCCTATTATCAGTCCAAAGAACGTTTCTAACCTTCCCACATCCCGGACTGGTTCTCGACGGGATGGACGTCCTCTTGATCGGGGCTGAGAATGCATTCTTCTCTTGTGACGCATTTTATGAATGACCTGATACAAGTCAATACTTTCATCAGGGGGAAATAGAAGACAAAGCTGGGTTCCACATTCGAGTTCAATTTCCTAGAATAGGAAAGTAATAAAGTACAAAATGAAAATAGAGGAAACTTAAAATCAATTTGTATTTTCCTGATGTACAAGAACAAACTGTCTTGGAGACTTCTTTCCCAAAACTGGTGATCACATGGGATTCCAATAAACTTCCTTGAAAGGTTTAAACCTTTCAACATTGTTTCCTGTCTTCAACAAGGGTAAAACAAAAAAGCGTAGAATTGTCGAATACACAAATGCAGTTGCTTAAAACTGAGACAACTGCCCTCTGCAGAAATATCGGGACAACGGCATCCATACATTTCAATACAGTGGAGGAAAAACATGTATGTTAGTGCGTGCCAACATATTTGATAATTATACACTGCTAAATGCACTGAAATCCAATTATCAACATTTTCACTTATGAGCAGTGAAAACTGAATACCTCTGGTTTAAAATTACCTACAAAAAACTACGTGGGTCAAAGGTTTGTGTTTATTTTAAGTAACTGTAACACTTGAAATCTCAGTACATATACTGACCTTTTCATAAAGCTTCTTTCTATTCAGAAAACATAAGCAAAGATGTTAATTGGCATTTCTAAAATGTACACGAAGTTTAGAATACCAGTGATAACATAATGAAAAGCCATTTAAATCAGGCCAATTCTCTTCAAAAATGTTTCTTTCAATTGTATTAATGAAAGTACCATATAAAACTTCCAACACTGGTGGAGGTCTTATTAATAAGTCATAACCACAATAATCATAAACTCCAAATAAATACATTTCCCCTTAATCCTACACACACAGTCTTTCAGAAAGTTTAAAATGTTCCTCAATAAAGATCTCAAAAAATATTGATTAAATTTGTTTTTAAAAGAATCAATTAATTAACAAACCTGTCCATCACGTCCAATCTTTACTGGTTTATGTTCATTCCAAGGATTGGTGAGATGAGCCGACTTAGTGAAGGGTAATTCACGCCTAAACACAAAGTAATAGTAATTACATTTTTTGCAGAATACTTTAAGGAGCTTATGCTACTTTCAGTAGTCAGTTCCTATGTTAATCATGATTTAAATGTGACTAAAATTGAAGCATCACTTAGATTGGTAGAGCTTATTCCCCAGAGAAGGAGCCCCTTCAGAGATACACTCTTGTCACATTCTCCATTTTGGGTGCACTCAAAAAAAGCTAAATAATGTAGTACTTAAGAACATGAACTTGGAAACCAAGACGATTTGGAGTTTGAGATCCAGCTCTCTTTGTCTCTTAACTTCTGAGTCTGAGTTTCTTCAACTTACAAACAATGATATCACCTCCTACTTCTTAAATAGCTTGCAAATGAAATGACATATATATAAAATGTTTAGTATATTTCTTGATTCTGTGTACTCAAAAAATTTGTATTTTTTATTAACTGATCAACAAAGAGCTGAATCTTAACAATGTAGTTAATACCAAAAAAAAAATAAATGTCCCCTTATCCCTGGTTCAGGGTTGCTTTCCCAGATTCAAATGTCTTCCCCATTTAATAAGGCAATTAATTATCACCCATTATCCACAGAATGGCTCTTAACAATACAAACATTTGTCTATAAATCTATATATTTTTATGTATTAATTATGCCCTCTATTTACACTATAGTGTAGTATTCTAGTATATAATTTTAAACAAACTCTTAACTCTTTCTGAGCTATAGGGCAAAATGGTCTAACTTAAAAAAAAAACAAGATACCTTGTATTTTTGTAATTCTTTATCAACCTAGCATGATGCTGAAAGCACACATGACATTTAATACTTGTTAGCTGTTAAGAACTAATAAAAAATGATACCATCATTTGGTATAAGTTTTTATGTTTGTGTACAAAGTGAGTAAGCCAAATTAAATAAATGCTTTAAGAACTATTATATCTACAATACAAATGAAACTGCTCAGTGAAAGGATATACGTAGATGCATAAGGTAAAGAGCTGTTTTCATTACTACTATTTTTTCCACAGCTAACAAAGAATAAACAAGCACAAATAATTATTTTGTAAAAGAACTGATACAAAGAATTCAATACAAAATTTCATTTTGTTTTTAATGTATAGTCATGTCTCTTTTGGAGAGAAAAATGATCAGAAAATGCTTCCTAGAGGAAGTGGCATAGGGGCAAGTCTGAAGGACGAAGGGCTCGGGGACTGGCTCATGTAGAACAGTAAGGCAGGGTTACAGCATCTGAAGCAATGAGAAGGGCTTAGAGCAAAAGCAAAAGGGAAGAGGAAAAGCTAAGTAAGCTGGTCCAGTGGACAAGCTATGTAACCACTTATTTTAATCTTACATGAATTTCCTTAAAGATGAATATCAAATGCTCCAATTTTGTGTAACATTTTTAAACGTTAGGAAAAAATGCTGAGATTCACAGGGAAAGAGAAGTATACCTGAAGTTATAGCAGTATTGTGATAAGGTGGCATGCATTGCGGTGGAGGTGGCGATATGACTCTGTGAGGGAAGTGGGCTGTACATGATAGATCTGCCCACTAGGTATTACAGAAAGACTAGGCCTCTTCGTCTAATACACATCTTACTTCACAAATCAAGAGTGGTTCAAGAGTGCACAAAATATTAGTAAGATGAATAATTTGGATTTGTACCTCTTCTGTGCTAAATACAAGTCAAACAAGGTGGGAAAATAGCCGTAAGTCAATGAAGAGAAATATGAAAACAATAATCCATGAATAAATTAAGCCCACCTACTAAAATTTAGAAACAAATTTGCTTATCAGTAATTGTAAATAATGGCAAAAAAAACTCACATTCAAAACAGAATTTGCTGCAACTAATCTAAAACTGGGTGATTGTTTTTCCTCATATTCCTAAGAAAGTATCATCTCCAAATATTTTCCATAGACACCAATATTTCTAGTCATAAAAACATGAACTAAAAAGCCTTTCCCTAGGCCTTTATAGTTTAATCCATCCAAAAAATAATATCTCTGTAAGAAATAACTGACACCTTGTTCTCCCTATAAACTGTCAGATTTTAAATTTTACTGGTTATAATTTAATTGTAACTTAATTACAATGTTAATCCTAAGGATTATGAATTTATCTTTTAAGACTCAGTGCAGTGGAATAGGGAGATTATCACCCAAACGCCCGCTACCCTAACATCACAGTCCAACATTGTAATTCTTTTTTTATCTGTTATACCTTTCCTTTTTTGTTCCATGGACAATTATTTCTGCATATTACATTTAAGTAACAAACCTTAATTTACTTAACCAATTTATTCATCCAATGACAGGATGAGTAATGACACGTTTTTATGCAGTTTTTTGCTACTCTATGAACAATCAACCTAACACACTATTTCCACTATATCACTGCCTATGTTTCTTGATAGTTCCTCACTGTCCCACAGTAAAGGCCTAACGCCTTAGGTTGGGCACATTACTCTTTATCTTTCCGTTTTGGTCTTCTCTTCACTATCTGCTTCATAAAAAAAGTGACTGCCTAGCCCACTCACATACCCTCCCACCCCACGGTTTCTATTTTCATGTTCTTCTTATGCTCATCTGCCTACCTGAATATAAATTGCGTTTTTCCTCCTTATTCCCTTCCACCATCCCTATCAAAATCCAACACCTAAGCCAACAAATAAATTACAAAACACTAGTGGAACCCTTTTAGGTAATTTTTATTAGACTAAAATTAATTTTATAGGTAATAGATTAGTATATGCCATATAAAGTTCACTTAAATAATTAGACCTGTATGTGTTTAAATAACTTTCTAGGCCCAAGATAGAGCCACTTCTGCCCAGGAAGCCATGTCAGCAAACTGAAACTTAAGATATTCTTAGCCAACTCAAAGCTTTTTCACCCCAAAGAAGGTTCACAGTGTGGACACAGCCAATTAGTTATTTCCTATTTGTCTCTTCCTTGTTCTTCATTCTTTATCCTATAAAAGATTTCTGCCCTCTGCTTCATTTTGCAGCTCTTCACAGGAGACTGTCCATTTGATTTAGTGCTAAAGTTTTGTGTGTATCAACAAAATTGACTTTTTAAATCATTTTTAAACAATGCACGATCATTCAGTAAGAACATAAGAGGAGTGGTAGTAACTCAGTGTTCAAAATAAGTCTTTTTCTAATAAGCATTTAAATCACAATTACTGCTGACCTCCTTAAAAATCACAACTTGTTCACAACTAAATTGGTCACCCCCAAAATGTTAGGAAGTGTTTTCCCACTCCACAGTAAAAACAACATGTTAAATCACTATTATATAGATATATGCCACATAAAATTCCAAATAATTATCTAATTCATGATAAATTTACTGCTATATTACTATTATGGTGAATAAAATACATAAGAATCTTGACTAAACAAACCTTTAAACTTTACATCCTACATTAGATTATAAAGATAGTAAACAAGAAAGCTAAGTATTATTGATTCTATTTTTACATTAACATTGTTAAATTTTATAATCCAAATCAGCCCAGAAATAAGACAAAAAAAAAAGGAATAACCAGAGAGAATGATAAAAACTCCACTAAACCACCATGGAGTTTTAACATTATTCCCAACTGGTAGCCCAGCCCATTCATTCAAAACAAGGGCAACTTTAATTATCTATACTTGTAACTTACCTGCAAATCCAGTCAATTTTAAAGACACCTCCCAACATTTTAGCATTCATTCCTGCTGGAAGCACCCAATGTATAGGAGATCCTCCATGATGTGATTCTGAAGAAAGCCTTGCAAATCCTAGGGAAACAAACCACAACATAATATAAAAATGCTAATATAGTATAATCAATGTCTTCATATATCCAGATCATTTTTATTCTTACCTTGAAATTTTCCACTTTCCCTGACAGAAAATATTAAGATAACACTCCTTGCAGATCTGAATGCAGCATTTAATTTCTTCTCATTTACTGGCAGTGTGGACCATACACCCTATACAAAAAATGCAGATCATATAGATTATAATTAATGTAAATCTTTCACGCTTCCAAGTATATTTGCAAAAGACCAAAGCTATTGATACTGTTGTATTTTCAATTCAAGTAAGCTAGAATGAAGAGGTCTTACTTATCAGCTATTAAAATAACGTAATGATTTTTTTAAAACTCAGGAAATATATGGAAAAAATTACCAACCTTAACAAAATTATTAAAACAACTGGAGTAAATATACGTTTGGGGAGAAATGGGATTCAAAGCTTATAGGTTAGAATTTTATATAATAAAAACAATCACCCAAAATTATCTTAATATCAGTCATTTTACTGTGGGAAAAACATGTTGTTTGAAGGCGAATTACAACACATATTTTTTTGTCTTAAAAGACTGTGACTAAGAAAATAATTTAAAATTATCAATATATGAAAAATTTATCAAATTTCTAGTATTTGTTTTTCTACTTAAGTTCAAATTTTTATGTATCTAGTTCCAACTGAAGAGGCCTGTGTTCTTTACAGAGCCAGAACACAGTTAATTTCCAAAGAATTTTAAGCAATTCTTTGTTCATGAATGATTAAGAGAAAGAATGGGCCAGTGAGGCAAACACTCTAATTTAGTTTTATCTGCTCAATCTAGATCTCATTCACACTAAGTGCTTAATTACTAGTGCCTAAATCCACTACAGCTAAAGAAAAGAATAAACCTCTACTAGATAGCTATTGGGTACATTAGTCCTTCCATATGTAGTTTGATGGGTAATCCTTGATATAAGTTACAAATATAGAATATTAATAATGATAGAAATATTGTTAGAAAAAAATGTTTACCTTTAGTTTTTAATTTTCCAAAAATTAGCAGAAACTGTGATTACTCATTTTAAACCAAGAATAGAAAGGTATAATAGCTGCTGTAACAAATGTGTATTTTTGTAGCAAAAACATTAAAAGGAAATGATTATCTTAGAACATCCTACAGCAACTGGGCACATCCTTTTTGTAAAGCCTGCTGTTGGCCTTTAAGCTAATCTTTTCCTTTCCTTCTAATTCCAAGTGATCTTACTTTCAAAAATAAAAAGCTCTCCATAAAGAACTGAATTATTTTCAAGATCTCAAGGTGTAAAACAAGCATCAATATAGAGCAAAAATTGATTAACAAAACTTTTTTAAAAGTGTTAGTACAGCCCTGGTTGGTGTGGCTCAGTGTGAACTGAGTGCCGTCAGCCTGTGAACTGAAAGGTCACCAGTTCAATTTCCAATCGGGGCACATGCCTGGGTTGCGGGCCAGGTCCCCCAGTTAGGGGCATGCAAGAGACAGCCAATGCATGTTTCTCTCTCACATCTATGTCTTTCTCCCTCTCTTTCTACCCCCCCGCCTAAAAATAAAATCTTAAAAAAAAATTAAAAATAATTAGCAATTCTGCCAAAAAAAAAATAATAATAATAATAATTAGCAACTGACTATAAAAACACAAAAATCAACAAGAAATACATCTTTTTTGGTACAAAATATAATACAAATATATTCTTCAATATTTAATATCTGACTTCTAAAACCATCTTTTAAAGATTTAAAAGAAAACTAAAATTACTATTAGGTTGCCTAACCAAGCACAAAACAGACCCTAAGTGACAACTGGGCTCTGGATCTTTAAAGTTTTTATGAAAGATGATAGTATCTTGCGCTAATTAGCTTGACCTTCCCATTTAAAATTTTCAAGATTAGGATAACTTTAACAAAACTGATGCTAATACCTTAGCTTTGGCAAGAGACACATTCTCGTGGTTGTTACTCTTTATGAGAAAAAATCTTGCATCTTGTAGGACATATTTGAGTTTACTCGTTTGATCTGAAAAAAAGAAATCCAAATTGATTAGAGATGTCATTATCACAAAAAGGGGTGTTAAGTTGTACTAAAATTAGCCCTCCAAAACCCAGCTGAACTTTTAAATTTCATAATCACCCATTCAACCTGTAAATCTAAGCCACAAGACATAATGAAGCAAAGCTAAGAAAAGAATCAGCATTTTGCAAGAAAGTAAACCTAATCCAGTGATGTTCCGATATATCATCAGATCCATACTTAAGTATGAAAATGGCTACAAATTTTATTTCTTTCATCAGATTTTTCTTTTAAAGATTGATAAGATTATGCTATTGAAATATATATATACCATCCACTGTGTCCCCAAACTGTAACGTATCCTGAGATGTGTGCCCCAAACTGTAACGTATCCTGAGATGTGTGCTACTGCTCTAAAGATATGCAGTAAGTGAACATAGAGATCTATGTAAGACCACATGATTTTTTCATTAATATATCAGAACATTACTACATTAAAACTAACTATTAATGGAGAACCAATAAGGCAAAACAATGACTTTATGCAGCATGCAATGAAAACAATTTCAAATTTAAATGATACCTTTTCGGACAGCACGAACGGAAGATGATAATTTCTCATGCTTCTTTTCTGAACCTGTATTTAGCCAAAGTACATTTGTTCAGATTGAGCTTTAATAGAGATAAAACAAAATTCTACAGTCTTGTCACATAAAGTTCTCATTCAAGACAAATTATTCTTCCTGGCGCACCCACACACACAAATACTTCTCAATGTGTACGAGTGTTTTGCTTTTTGGTTGTTTCAATTTTTCAAGATATGTATATTTCAACAGTTTCCCACTCAGAAAACTAGTCACTGAATCATCATCTTCCAAGGGAAAAAAAAAAGTGAAATTCCACTTAAGCAGTAACAGAACAGGATTAAAATAATAAGAAAAAGCTTAGTTTTCTCTAGAATTATTACACTGAACATGCCATCAACAAGTTCATACTAAACTACAGCCTCCACACTTTCTATAGCAGATTACATTAGAATCAGTCACATATGATCGCAAATAAAGGTAAATGAGAATACCTGCATATGACTCTGATGCAGAGCTTCCACTTCGATCAAAAACAATTGGAGAAATGCCTCTAGCTCTCTTTCTTTCCTTCTTTTTCTCATCTAAAAAGAATTGAACAAGATTTTTAAAAAATTTACAACACAGGTATAATAAACAAGAATGTATTATTATGTACTTTTTTTGCATAATCCCTAAATATTAACCATTGTTAATCTCTTTCCTGTTTATAGTCATTCCCTCAGAATGAGGTGTTCCATTTCAAAGACACTGTTCAAAAACTAAAGACATATTGTTGTTTCTTCCACCAATTCCAATCAAATAAAAACACATGCCCATAATTGTGAGCTATTTATCCTATATATAAAGATGTCTTGGATAGTTTTCCAGTGGGGGAAAGTATCTGCAAAGCAAACCCAATTTTTCCTTCAATAAAATTACTGTATTCTCGTCTATGTATCAGGTTCCACTGTTCTAGGTCCTCTTTTTTAAAAGTAAACTATGAATCTGCATCACAATTCCAACTCATTCTATCTTAGATGTCTAATGAACGCTAGACCCAAAGCTATTCAACTGTTTAAAAAAAAAAAAAAAAAACTATAGTAAATTAATGACTCCCTTCTGGTGGCCACTGCTCGTTTTTGTATCTTCAATTCCATTCCTCTTGATCATTTCCTTCCTGGGTTACCGCACGTATCTTCAAAGTCTATCTAAAATTAATTCCTAAATTCTTAACGATTTCCGATGTATTTTGATAAAAAAGATGGGACTTTTCAGTAAACAGAAGGTTTGCATTACCTGTCATATAAAAACTACTTCAAGCTTAATCTGAAAATTTATAAGCCCATAAATGGAACAAAGTTCTCCTGTCTCTATTTATTGGTATTTTAATTATACCATTATAAGCTCCTTTACTTTTCAGCTAGGAGATAAGAATGAACATGAAGGGAGAAAATGCATTTTTACATATTAAAAAACCAAAGCTGAAATATAACCATCAATGATCTTGCATATCTCCTATTATATAATGGCTCTATAGAGTTAACTACTATAAAAGCTTTCAATAATTTATCTCCCTTAATCCTAACAAGCTCATGAGATACATAATGCCATTATTTTCATTTACAGAAAGAGAACTTCTAGAGTGGTGTTTTATAAGGCAACTTGGCCAGTGTCCTGCAGTTTCTGGGTAGTAGAACCTAGTTTCAAATGCATGTCCTGTAACTTGAAAGTACAAACCCTGAGCTCTATTCTTAATGAGCCAATAAAAAAGATATTTTATTACTATTCTTGAAAGGGAATTCTAAGTCTCAGAAAACTCCAAGGACCTCCCAAGTTTCTCTTCTTTCAGTTTAAGCATCTTCCCCTCTGTAATTTACTAATAACTGCAAATCCAAAGAGATGTAACAAGCTTATAAATGACGCTAATTTTGTTAACTCAGAGCTGAAAGGAAGAGCAAAGAAGCACATAATTGAACAATTACAAAGCTAAGACCATTTAAAGCTAGCAACTATGTAAGCTGAATGATTATTTCAAATAACCAGCGATATTTTGAGACAAGCATTTATTATCAGGATTGCTGGCTTTGAATAATGATCCTTAACTTTGTGACCTGACTGAAACTTTCAGTATAAATACTAAGAACCTCACCCAAATAGATGAAAAACCAAGGGTTGTGTTAAAATCCAAATCTCTTTCTAAAGCATTTGTTTCATTCACTGACTACACCTACCTATAGTACCTGGCACACAGTATACAGTACGCACTAGATTCATTGAATCAAATATGACATCCACATGAACGAGATTTAAAAAATAAAACCTTAAATTTTTTCTTTCAAAAATCCTAGCATGCTTCTTTTAATTTTTCCTTTGAATATTTAGGAGTCCAAATACTACTATAAATTGATCACTAAGAATGATACATCTCCTGCTGCTATTTAAAAACAATGCTTCATGGGGTTAAATATACAGTGACGGAAGGAGACTATAGTCTGGATGGTAAGTATACAGATGTGTATTATAAAGCTGTACACCTGAAATGTCTATAAACGTTATTAACCAATGTTACTCAATACATTTAATTTTTTAAAAACCTTATTGTTCAAAGTACTAAAAAGATCTCTTACAAAGATAATGCAGAAAAAAAATAGAAGCACAAATATGACCCTGTCCTACTGTTTTTATGTAATGTTGAATCTAACATTACCATGAGAAATCTACAAGCATTTTTCATCTTTTTTGCACAAATAACTCCTATACTCTTTAATAAAGTTTATGATCTCCTCTCCCATCTATTATTCTCAAGTCAAAAGAACAATGAAAGTCATCTAACAAATCTTGAACAACCATCAAACTGTGTTACCTTTGTAAGACAATTACTCAAAATTCTGAGAAAAAAAGAAAGGTAAAATAAACTGAAATCTAAAAAAATTGTGGCACAAGTTGAAATCCCTTATATTTAAAAGTTGATCTCTTCTAATCAAGGAGCCCCAAATCCACTTCATTATTTCTTTTACCCATTTATTATAAAGAGAAGCTACTCCATGATAAAAATAATACTAAATACATACTAAATAGTCTCTAAAACATCTTCCACATAAGGGATCTTTGAAGAAAATTCTGTAAAATCTCCTTTATTAAGGAAAATAAGGAGTTTCAGGTATCTTTTTAAAACAAATATATATGTATCTTCTATTAACAGTTTTGATTATCAAGATTTTATTAAACAGTTGGATACCATTCAATATGAAATATCTTAACTACGATAATAATAAAGTACTTTGCTACAGTATCAGCAGATTTCAGGTCCTACCATTTAAGTAAGTTTCTCTTATAAACTTAAACAAGATGAAGTCTAAGACACAGTTTCTACCAAGGATACCAAAAAGAAGACTCCTATCATAAAATGTTTCTAACCCCACAGTTGTTAGACACATTTTCCACAATAAATGAAAATTGATATTGCCAATGCAATCTTTGTTCTCTATCCATTGTTATAAAAGATATACCCCATCAGCTTTCAAAACTCCCAAACTTAAAAAACTCTAGAGCAAAAGACTGAAAGCACTTCAGCTGTCAATGACAGAAGTAGCTGGCCATTGGCTCTGTCATCTACATTCTAACAAGAATGATTTACTAACAATGTACCACTAAAATGATAAAATTCTATAATAATGACTATGTACCTATCCTATAGACAAAAGAAGAGGATTTTTCTTGTATTGCAATGTTTAGTACATTTTACTGAAGTAGCAGATCTGGCTGCATCTTTACATAAGACAGCAGTGAGTATAATAACCCTTATACACGGGCAAAGATCTTTAAGTACCCTGGCCTCTCCTTGCTGTACCCTCTGAATTACTCCCAAAAAGAGGTCCCTCAACCCAGTGACCACAACAACCAAACAGTCCTACATTTACATCTCATGGATCAAATAGGGATAAAGTGGTAGGACGTGTAGTAATAAAGGAATGACCCAAGATGGCTCTTACCCAAGCTCTCCCCAAGACTTTTATATTCTCTTACTTTACATTTTGTACTGTTACACCCAGCTCTCTGGAGACCCTGCACCAGTCAGTCAACACACAGCTATAGAATTGAAAAAGTTTGTGCTCCCAAAAGAAAGAAAAGTTGTTTCAATCTCTACTGCCACATGATGAAAATCTAGAGGCATTTAACATGGAAATACTGTAATACCTAGTGCACAGGTGCCATATACTTCGCATTTTAAAAAGGCTGTTGCTAATATAAAGATCTAACAATTCATAACATTAAGACCCAAAACACATTTCCTTACAGAAAAACAAACTTATGTTCATTTATAATACAATACATTCAAGCTGGTAAATGCCTTTACAAAGGTATATAAATCTTACTCAAATGTTTTTACAATACTCAAGAACAGTAATTAACTCTTAAAAAAAATCACAAGGCAGTCTTATTGACATCCTCCATCTCCTCAAAAATTTTATAATTCAAACATGTTCAAGAATAAAATCAATCAGGTCAAATTTATTTTTAAAGGACAAACTTTTGCAGATAAATAGTACCTGATCCATCTGTGCCTGAACCAGATCTGACAGACCCATCTGTGAAGGAAACGGATTCAGAATCAGAGTCGCTAGCCTCACTTCGAGTGTCGTAATCATTTCCCTCTTCCTTCTGATCTCTCTCATCCTGTTCATATTCTTCCTCTTCCTCCTCCTCCTCTTCTTCGTCCTCTTCTTCCTCGTCCTCCTCCTCCTCCTCTCCATCTTCATCTACCTCTTCATCTTCCTCCGCATCTTCTTCTACCTCTTCATCTTCCTCCACACCTTCCACCCCTTCCTCCTCATTCTCAGTGTTGTTGCCTTGCTCATCAGAAGAACCACTGCTGCCAGTCTCACGGTCAGAGCCATATTCTTCAGAGTTCACCTCTTCCTTAGAAGACTGGCTGGATCTGCTTGCACGTCTATCCACTTCAAGCCCAATTCTCTGATGTTTAAAGAAAAAGGGAGTCAGCAGTCATGTAACAGACAAGGTCAGAGTGAATAAACAGTTCTAAAGCCTCAAAACAATTGCTTTGTCTTATAGCTGCAATATTTACCACCTCAGAACCATCTGGTGTAGAGGATTTGGCCCTCCTTTCCGGATCCCTTTTCCGGAGACAAGTTTTTTCCGGTTGACTCTTATAAGGTTCTCTGGAGGCACTGCTTGATAAACGGATCTTCCGATCAGCTTCTAGACGCTTGTTTCTTTCAGATCTTTGATATTCCTCATTTTTATACTCTGTGACTGATTTTGCCTTTGTACTAACTATTCTTTTATTATTGCTAACTGATGAGCTCAGTGGCTTAGAAATCAATTGTCTTGAATGAACAGAGGGCTTTTGTCGTTTGATGTCAGTAGATTCCATTCGGTCACTTTTTCTTTTTGATCCTTAAAAACACAATATAAAATGACATATAAAAGTGCTCAGGTATTACACTTATTTCACTAACGATTAACAGATACCATATATCAAAGAGGGGGGAAAGCCTCATTTATTTAAAATATCTTTTGAAATAATTTTATTCTAAAGTTAATCATAAGGAAAATACAGCTTTCACAGTATGGAATAAATACATCTATTTGAGATGTTTTCCACATTTAAAAAAATAAAAAACCAAATTACTCTTATTGATGTAGAATTAGGTACCACTGATAATGATTGTGGTTTTGGTACTAATGCCTCAAGAAACAAGTACAAATGCAAAGTCACTTTCTTAAAAAATTAAATCTCTATATACAGTTATTTTAACAAAGAACAGAATCTTACCCTTTTTCTCGTTTTTATCTTGTTCACTCTCTGGATTATACAGTTCATCATCCTGTTCTGGTACTTCAGTCAAAATATCATCTAAAACATTAAGTTCTCCATCTGAAAGCAAGAAAATTAAAATAGGGAAAATCATTATCATTAAGGCCACAGAAGTATAAGAATATAACCCTCAAAAAACCTTTATTTCAGGATGAAGACAAATAATTCCTATAAAATCATATGAAGTAAAGAAGACAATACAGATCCCTGAGCTACAAAGCCAGGAATATATACCCCATAGGGTATGAAAGGATCTGCTGGGATACAAAAGGGGATGTTAGAACTTTTATATTGTATCTTACATCCTTTAATTACTAGATGTAATTGCTCAAAACATGCACAATAAATTAGTATGGAAATACATGTGTATAACTTATAAATATACTTTTCCAAGGATTGTGTACTCCCTGCAAGATACTTATTGAGTACCAAGAGAAAAGCTGGTGGACTCCAGCATAATCAAGTAATCAGAGTTACCATCAATACTGGGTCAAATCAACATCATGGACTTCCTGCACTAAGAACAATTCTATGATATTCCTATGGAAAAATGCAAAATTTGAACCTATACATGAGGAAATACCAAACAAGCCCAAACTCAGGAACATCCAAAAATGTCAATATCATATAAGGAGACTAAAGTGACATGATTAATTGAATACAGCACGTGATCTAAAACATAATTAGGAAAACTAATAAACTCTAAATAAGGTCTATAGATTATGGTAAGTATCAATGCTAATTTCCTGATTTTGATAATATGTACTATAGTTAAGTTGATCCTAATTTTTAGGAAATACATACCTAAATATTTAGGGGCAAAGAAGCATCATGTCTGCAATTGACTAACGATTCAGGGAAAAGTGTGTCTGCATGCATATATCCACATATACATACTGAGAGAAAATGTGTGTGAGAGAGATATTACGAATTAGAAAGACAAATGTGGTAAAATGCTAACATTTGTGGAATATGGCTGAAAAGTAAAACAAAATTATTTGTACTGTTCTTACTGATATTCTGTTTGAAATAATGACAAAATAAAGTTAAAAATTTATTAATGTGCTATACAACCAAAAATGTTTGAGGCTGCTGGTATGGACTATAAATGTGTAACTAGTTCACACAAGGAAACTACTGCTATAACTTACATAATGTTCAATGGCATGAAAACCTAGAATTCACTTTTGTCACCCCATTTCCACCCTCATGCTCTCCAATAGGCCAAAGTACATCTTAGAAATACATGCAAATATTGACTACTTTAAACTAGTTTTTCTTTATAATGGACTAAATCTAATGGTAAAAGTTTTCAACACTAAGTATTCTAGTATCAAAGTTTTTCAAATTTAAGATGTGGCAAAGAGAAGTATAAAGTCATGAAACTAATGAGATAGGACAATATATTTATGGCTCCAAACAAAAAGCAAGCCCCTCAAAGTATAGCAAGGGTTATTAATCTGAGGTCTATAAGCAGGCTAGATGGGATTCAAATCTTCCCAAAGGGCGATAGAAATCAGTGACTGAAGAGAAACAACAATTAATGTAGGTGTGGTAAGAAGGAAAGCCAGGTTAGGTAGGATACAGTAAAGGTAACACCCTCCTCAGTATTTGGAGTTAGCAACAGTTGCTATTTAAAAGCATATGAATATTACACATGCTTGGAATGGCACAGCAATTTTATTTTTGTGTGATAAAATGTCTCTGTACTTTACTATTTTTCTAAAGAATATATACTGTATGGATTTTTAAATTTTCATTTACTTATTCATTTAAGTGTTATTTAAAATCAAAATATGTCAACCAAAAAGGCTTCTCTTATCTTTTGGATTCAATGTTTCCACTAATGGGAAAATTCTCTCAAGAATGGTGACAAAATTTTAGACTATATTACAAATTAAAAATATATATAATTTGATAGAAAAAAGACAGATATTTAATAATTCTTGAGTAAAAGCTCTAGTCAGAAAGAAAAGTTGGTCCCAACAGATCTTGATAGGATACATTTATAGAAACAAAAAGAAAAAACTTAAAACTATCACAACAAAGCAGGCAAGTAAATACACTGCTAGTTCTTTTCATGAAATCATGAAATATTTCTTATTTAGAAATATCAACTCAAAAGCATGAACCTTCACATAAAATTATACACTTTATATAAGTAACAGAATTAAAGAACTATGGAGTTTAATTTAAATCAACTTAAATTTCAGACATGCCTAAATCATGATTTCCCTGTTATTAAAAAGTGAATTTTTGTTTTAAAAAGCTGTAACAAATAATTATTGAAAGTCAGAAATTAGTTTTAAAAGGCATCTATAAATTCTTCAGACAACAAATGTTAACCAATGCTTACTTTTCAAACACTTTTTAACTTTCATGTGTATCATACATACATATGATACGAAACAAGTAAGGTATGTTTTGTCATCCATTTCTTTGCAGATATACAAAGTTACTTAGGTAGAAATAGATACATATGAGTCTAAAGTTCAGGAGAAACTGAAAAACACCTTTAACAAAATACAAGGAAACAATGCAAGTTATCAAACAGTGTGCACTAGATTAATTTCAAATTAGTGCACCAAAATGCTCTGTATTACCAGCATTATTGCATCTTAAATGTACTTTAAGATTAGTCATAGAATCCTCACTTAATGGTGCACACATTATCTGTATTATATCTCATGATAACAATAGGCTAACTGTGCTTTTACTACAATATTGGCAAACTAAGACCTGCATAACAAGTTCAGCACAGGGCTTCTTTTTAACCCACAAGAAAAGGTTTCTGCATTTTTAAGGTTGTTAAAAAAAAAAAGAAAAACGTGACAAATACCATGTGTGTCCCACATAAAGCCAAAAAAATTATTTTCTATCTGGCCCTTTACAAAAAGTTTGCCAGTCCTGATAATAAATGACCAAATTTTAAGTTATTTTTCTCCATCACTGAAACTACTTACTTTTTTACTAAATATGGCACAAAGGAGAAAGAGATTTGGATTTGGAAGTTAAGAAAATACAGGTTACCATTTAAGAGCTAGATATTCTTGGGAAAATTCCAGTCTGAGCTCCAGTTTCTTCACCTCTTATAGGAGGCATTTAGAAAAAAAAAATATCAGTGTTTGGGGAAGGAAACAGGAGGACAATTATGTGACTATCCTGATGAGTTTTTCTGCCTGTAAGCCTTTTTCTATCACTATCAGATTCTAATAAACCACTGGTTCTCAACCTTCCTAATGCTGCAACCCTTTAATACAGTTCCTCATGTTGTGGTGACCCCCAACCATAAAATTATTTTCGTTACTACTTCATAACTGTAATTTTGCTACTGTTATGAATCGTAATGTGAATACCTGATATGCAGGATATATTTTCATTGTTACAAACTGAACATAATTAAAGCATAGTGATTAATCACAAAAACAATATGTAATTATATGTTTTCTGATGGTCTTAGGCGACCACTGTAAAAGGGTCGTTCAACCCCCAAAAGGGTTGTGACCCACAGGTTGAGAACCGCTGTAATAAACATTGCCTGCCACAATCCTTTTGTTAATGACTAGGGAACATGATATACAAAATCTGGTCCAAAATACAAAACAAAATTTTTTCATTAAGCCAAATATGTACATGTTCTCATTATCTGTTGCTGTATAACATGCCACCCCAAACCTTGGGGGTTTTTTTTTTTGGTTTTTAAGATTTTGGTTTTTTGGGGAGGGAGCGGGGAGAAAGGCAGAGAAACATCAATGTGAGAGAGCAACATCAATGGGTTGCCTCCTGTACATGCCCTGAGTGGGGACAAAACCTGCAACCTAGGCATGTGTCCTGACAAGGAATCAAACCCCCAACCTTTTTGGTGCACCGGATGATGGTCCAAATAACACAGTCACACTGGTCAGAGCAAAACTTGGTGTTTTAAAACAATACAATCATTTACAATTGCTTGGTTTTGAAGCTCAACCTAGGTAGGTCTTCTATGGTTGCAGTTAGATGGTGTCCAGGGCTAGAAGCATGTGAAGGCTTGCTCGTTCACATTTCCGGCTGGCACCTAGGATGGAAAGACTCAACAACATCTGGGGCTTCTAGGGCATTTCTTTCTGTGGTCACTCTCCACCATGGCAGCTTCAGGAGGCAGACCTCTTACCTGGTTATTTAGGGCTCTAAAGATATACAGATCCCAACAGAGAAAGGGCCAGGCAAAAGCTTAGCAATATTACCACAATATTTTATTCAGAGACAATCACAAAAGTCTACGCAAGTTCAAACAGAGGAAACAGACCTGAGACTTCACCTATTGTTGGTAAAGGTGTCAAATATTTGGTATCCTACAGATGTTTTCAAAACTACTATCTATTTTGTTTTGTTTAAACTTAAGAGATTTTAATAATAAACGTAAGGTGTATTTTTAAAACCCCCAAAAGGCCAGAGTTTATCATACTGCTAAGTTAAGCTGCTTCCTCTGACCCTTTCTCTCACTGACTAGAAAATGTACACTCGGTGTATATTTTCATTTTTTTAAATTTAGAATGAATTAGTCATGAAGAAAAAAAATTTTAACATTTTCAGAAGTTACTGCTATTAAGAGACCAATAATCAGTGGCTATCCTTTTAGGGAAAAAAAGAAAAACTTTGAGAAATAAAGTAATGTCCATAAGTTCTCTATGGTGACTTTAAATAACTTTAGTAAATTTTTAAAATCATTCTCTTTGTTTTGAAATTTACCCTTATTCTGTATAGAAATATGTATATATTATATTACTTCATAAAAGTTTGACAGAAGCAACCCAACCTAAGAACATTAAGGCAAATGAACAAAGGAAAGCAAACGTCAGGTTAAGAAAAGTTCTAGGAACACACAATTCATGTACTACAAAAATAACTCTAGCCCTGGCTGGTGTGGCTCAGTGGATTGAGTGCTGGCCTGCAAACCAGATCTGCCGGTTCAATTCCCAGTCAGGGCACACGCCTGGGTTGCAGGTCAGGCCCCCAGTTGGGGGCATACGAGAGGCAACCACACATTGATGTTTCTCTCCCTTTCTCCCACCCTTCCCCTCTAAAAATAAATAAAACCTTAAAAGAAAATAACACTAATGTCGTATTTCTATGATAAAATACCTCACATCGTTTTTTTGTTAAGTCTACAACAAAATAAATTTTTTTCGTGTCAGTGTGATGTATTAGTCAAATGGAACACTAAACACTTCATTAAACAGTATACTTCAGTTCATGGCTAAAATCCAAATCCATCCAAAGGGTATGCAGCATCAGACTGTTAGATGAATCTAGCTCTTGGATGCTTTGTTTCTGACAACTAAAGATTCAACATAAAAATCCAAACCTTATATTATTAAAAATAAATAAATAAATAAAAAATAAATAAAAAAACGGCTTGATATTAGGGGCCCAGATTCTCACCTGATAACAGCCAGCTGGAGCAGTCCTAACAGTTTTCTTTTAAGATACAGAGAAGGTAGCCTATGTGAAGGTCTGGTATGAGAAAAACCTGGTTTTATGCCTGGTAAATAAGTATATTTGCTAATATAGCCTGACCATGAACTGTGCTTGCTCTTCTATTTTTTTAAACGTATACTCACCGTCACCTATTGTATTAAACAAGTACATTATTTGCCTGATCCTGGTATGCATATATCCTGAAATCCCTAAATAACACTGATGCTTAATAACTGCAAATCAATTGAAGATTCAGTTCAATAAACAATGAGGCACAGGGGACACCAAACTCCGTTTTAGTACATATGGTACTTTGTGAGAGTACAAATGCGTAAGAGGATAATTCTACTTAACTCGCATGGACTACCTGCCATGACAGACTGCAAGCACCGTGTTGTCAGAGTGTCTACATTTTCAAGAGAATTCCCAAATTCAGAGTTTCATTTGGAATTGCCTGCCTTTTAAATGTTGCCTAAATTAAAAAACAACAGGCTGGTGTAGCTTGAGTCCTCTGTGGAAGTGTCATCATCTGTGAACCTTGTGCTTTCCCAATATATGATGTACATGGACTTCATTTAATGCTCAGTGGTGCAAGCTAATCTAGCAAGATCTCAGTTACCACAAAACTATCAGCAGAGTTTTTACTCAGGGGTATAAGAAGCAAAAATAAGGAAATAAAAAGAATCATTATTTTTAGAGCCTGTTCAAAAACTGACAAGACGATCGCAGTACCAAGGCTTTATGGGGGATTTTGGTTTGAGATAAACATGGGAATTTAAAAAATCTAACTGGTTTTCAAAGTAGTTAACCTTTAGGTTATATATGCAACAACTCCAAAATGAAGCCCCCAGAATTAAAATGACTAAAATCTCACAATTCTGAACCCAAATGTAGTATTCTTTCCACTTTAACCTTGCAATTTCTGGCCCAGTAAGGCCACAAACTCCAGGGATATTAGTGTAGAAAATTAGCCTTTATCTGACACAGTCCATTTTTGTTTTGTTTTTTAAACCCAAGAAGCTTCTAAGTCAAGAGACAAAGTACTATTTATTTCAGGGTCCAGCCTCAGACTAGGACTTCAGAGAGTATTTAAATAAAGAAAACTGGCAGGTAAATATACATTTTGTTTTCTAAACAGGGCATCAGAGTACATTATACTTTTTATTTTAATTTATTTAATATAGTTTTACTGGTGTATGGCAATGGAAGAAAATTTCCTGGAACCTCCTTTTCTGATACATTTTACATTAGACAGTCTCTCAGTCACTTTTTTGTCATTCAAAGCTGTCAGTCCTCTACACAAAATGTAGAGATTTGGATTTCCCATCCTAACCATATTTCCTGTCTTCCAAAAAAGCATAGAATTGAAGTCTAAGAAAAGCACTTTTAATTTTTTATCCCACTTTTATTATAGGTAAAACAAATATATTAGAATGCCAAATAGGTACTCTATACTTTATAGAGCCCTAAATAAAGTGGACCAAGAGTCAATCTTATCCTAAGGACATACTATAGGGAGGACTGCAGTATGCATATACATTATGTGTGTGTACATATAACTGCCTGTACATATTTATATGTACTTGCCTGCATGTGTGTGCATGTATGTATGTAATTCAAACTCTGAAACTCTTAGCTTTGGTCATCAATAGCAAATGTCACATAACTAGTCAGTTATTAATGAACTCCAACCCGTAATGATTTACAACAACACAATTACTGTACAGCAGGAACCTGGTGAGCAAGACACACTTCTCCTGGCCCTCATGGAGCTTCCAGTTTGGTAACCCAGAAAACAGTTACTTATGAACGGGGTAATTCATTATTCACATTAAACTTTGTAACTATTCTTTGGAGAGAATTTTATAAGAGCTTAAAAATAAAATTTATAAGCATAGTATAAAAGCATACTTCCTCATACAAAAAAACAACATATAGTATCAACATTTCAAATTCTTTCAAATCACCTTTTTGGACAAATAATCAAAGGAACTGGTAATTTGTCCAGTTATATAGCCTTTAAGCTGCTAATTATGGTTATTACAGAAGCTTCATAGAACTTAATGTCTCTTTATTACTTAATGTCTTAGATGATGTGAAAAACCCAATAATCAAAGGACTCCACGACTAAAAATATTTTAACTGTTCTGTTATGAAATCATTTAGAAGGGACCTAAGGTTTGTGACACGTCTAAGATTCTTGCAAAGTTTATCTTTATAGTTTCATATAAAATAACTGATGATACTACATACTCAGCTGCCCACTTTTTCTTGTTCAAATATGAGAAGAAAAGGTCAAGTATTGATTTTAATTCTGGCTATTACTCTAGGTGTGTGACAATGACCAAGTAAGTTTGACACCCTGGGCCTCATTTTCCTTATTTGCAAAATGGGTTATTCTAGAAATCTTCCCATTCCCAAATTAAATAAGCAATTCAGATAGGTTCGTATTTGCTAGCTTTCCCAATAAACCTGAGATAATCATTATCTAAACTGTAAAGATAAGCACTTTATCAAAAATTTTAAAACAGGTAACAAATTCTGGAAGTTTTATAAAAACTTCAAATGTGAAGCCTTTCAAAAGTAGGACAATTAATATAGTGGCATTACTGCTTCCCAATTAAGAGTTACCAAGTTCATGTATTTAGACTGCATTTTCACCAGTAACTCCATTTCTAAAACAAAAGTATTTAAAACATCACCCACTTTTCTTCCTCAAGGTATGTTACTGCGTTTACTCTATTACTGACTTACAACCATGTTTCAACAGACAGTGAATTCTGGAGAGTAGTGAGTTTTAGTCATTTTATATTTGCTTCATCTCACCCACCACAACCGCCATCCACTCCCACACAATCAAACGTTGGCTGAATTATTGATTAAAAACATTTGGTTTAATACCTACTAATTAAAAGCAGTTTCCTTTATTTACTAACACCATATATTCACACGCCTTCTGGATTTCTCAAAAAAGTAGGGATGGATATTTTTTAGAATTCATAGGAAGATTAAACTATCCTAATTCAACTGCTTTAGGACAGGAGCAATATCTTAAACTTATTCTCAACCACCCCCCTTCCCAAGCTTGTCCCTATGCTAGGGCGTTTATTGCAGCATGAAGACTCCTTTCTCTGAAGAAAAATTAGAGAAGAAAAGAGTACAGGCCTAATGCAGCTAGACTCTAGAGCCCATTTAACAAATCCCCACCCCAATTAATTAGACACACAGAAAGGTAGATCTGTGAAATAAGCAGATGTGTCCCATTTTTATCAACCATAACCTTCCAAATCTACCGTGATAATCTCAGGGTTGGAAAAGAATTAAGGCAGCATGTACTGATCCAGGATCTACATTAACGTCTCTAGCGACTGGGGGGGGGGGGGGGTCGGTATCTCCAAAGACATGGCATTCTATTCTGATATCATCAGTTCTCCCCATATTTCATTGTATTTATCCCCCCACCCCACTCTCTGTAATATAATTACACTCGTTAGTTCCTGGTTGTACCCTCTGAAAGCTAAGCACAACAGTTTTATCAGAATAGTGACCCGAAATTTTTTGTCGGGCTTAAGTCATACAATTATGTTTTCAAACGTCGTATTTTCCAAAATAAGTATTCTAGGAACCAAACTGGCGATTTTTACCACGTTGCCTATTTCATAGGAACAGCCAGGAGGAGTTACTTGCACATATAATCCTCCTGCCTATACTACTTTTTAAAACATGCTCACTTACCAGACTACCAGCTTTGATCGTGGCACTAAGGGTTTTCGAAATTCGGCCTAATAGAAAAGGTTATTCTGCATTGTACTGGCATAACCCTGCCGGGAAATAAACCCAAGGGCCTGCAACTCAGAACAGGCCTTATCTGAGCCCCGCCCCGGACAGCTAAACGGAGAGTGAAGAGGAGAATTAGGATCAAAGAAAAACTCTAGGCCAGAAGAAGTGTTGGGTCACATGGAGATCCAGGACGAAAGGGCAGGTCCGGTATCTTCCAAGGTGTGTAAGTGTCTCGGTGGGCGGACCGGCCGCGCGCGGGGAGCCTAACCTCCCAAACCCCCACCCTGCAACGGAGAACCACCGCTCCACCGACCCACTCCCGAGCCCCGCCTCCGCCCGTCACCTTTATCCGCACTAACCTTTCTCCTCCCGGCTGTCGGCCGCCATTGCTCCTCTCCTGCTTCCGCCGCCGCCGCCGCCTCGACGCGACTCGCGCGTGGGCCGCAGCCGCGGCAGCAGAAGCACGGGAACGTCCGTCAGTCCGTCCGCCGGGCTGCGTGCTCCGCACCTTTGCCTCTACCACTCACCTTCCTCGACTCACCCTTTTTCTCCTCGGCTTTCCCCTTTCTCCCTTCTCCCCTTCCCTCCTTGCACTCCAGCCTCGGGAGGCCTAGGCCCAGTCTTCCCGATGGGGCTTAGGGATAGGAGGGGGGGGTAAGGGGGAGGGAAGGGAAACAGATGGCGACGGCGGGCGGCGCTAAAATGGAGCCTGCTTCCTGCGTGAAACAATCCTACTCCCAAAATGCCGAGCGCTGTTTACGCTTCGTTCCTCCCTGGCAACGTCACAGTGCGGGCAGGGGCGGGGAAGCGAAACGGGCAAGAGAACGTGACACAAATGTCGGCATGTCGTCCCGCCCCCTGCAGCCCGGTGGTCCCTAGAATAAGTGTTTCTAGCCATTAGGCCGCCCGAGTTAGTTATTTACCGCGTTGGGTATCCTGACGGGGATCAGTTTTCTCATCTGAACCGCTTACTGGAGGGCCTTCCACCTTCAGGGCGAAGACTTCCTGTCGCCCCGCAGGACTTCTGAATTTCAATTCCGGAAATCGGAGACTTATTCAAAGCAAGTCTGCGCCTGTCCCTTTCCTTTGCTGCCACCACTTTCTACTCTGTATACCACGGGTACTTGCTTAGTTGATGTCCCAGGCCTACGCAAAGGCAGCACAGGGCGCAATCAGCTCACGTCACAAAAGCCTAGTGGTTTTATTTTTAATCGGGGAGAGGAAGTATACTGCGTGTTAATATTGCATTTTAATTCACATAATAAATTTGATTTAAAAAAATTACCTAGGCTTCAGAGTACACAGTTTATTGAAGAATAGGGAAAAATTGAAACTACAAAAGTGACGAAAAATTACTTAACATAATATGGTAAAATATGCAAAGTAACTTAAGTTCATTGTCCAAAGGAATGAAAATTAATCTTGAAAAGAATTTAATTTTGTTTCACTGCTCCATAACTGTTTACAAGGGAAAGAAAATCTGAAGGAAAAAAAATGTAACATTATGTGAAAACAAACAAATGGTATGTTCGGAGAAAGACAAGAGTCTCCAGTACCTTGGTCCTTGATGGCCTTTGTAACAAGTTGAGACCAAATTGAAGGCCCTGGAAGATCTTTAAGGACCACAAAAGAATGGGGAATTGTTTGGAGTCATCCGATGGCTTTTCAGGGAAAAGAGAGAAGGAAAAACAATTCAGTAAATATTGGGTTGGCCAAAAAGTCCGTATGTTTTTTTCTGTAAAACAAAAGACACATTTTTTCATTTTCACCATTAACTTTATTGATTTCAATATTTCGAGTATGTCAGCTATCTCTCTTGTTGATTGTTCTCAGTAAATTTGATCACAATCTGTGGAGCATCGTCTAGTAAGAAGTCTCTGGCACCAATTCCACAAATCACTTTTGACATGTTTGACCAGTCACAGCACCTTCACCGTACACTGCACCAATCTTATTGTGTGCCACTTGCGTTTTTACCTTCCTTTTTTAAAAAAATATTTATTTATTTACTTTTTAGAGAAAGAGGAAGGGAGAGGAAGCGAAACATCCATGTGCGAGAGATACATCCATCAGTTGCCTCTCACATGCCCCCAAATGGGAACCTGGCCCAGAACCCAAGCATGTGCCCTGACTGGGAATCAAACCAGTGACTTTTTGGTTTGCAGGCCAGCGTTCAATCCCCTGAGCCACACCAGCCAGGATGCATTTTTATCTTTTTTGAAATCATAAAGCATAGCGTGCCAAAAATGTGTATTTTCTTCCAAGTTTAATATTAAAATGGCTACACAAAAATTTGCCAATTTTTATGTTTTTAAAAATTGTACACAGTAGGACAGCTGTCACAATACAATATAACAGAATTGTTTTGAATGGAATTAAAGGCAACTAAATGCTGCTACAACCATCTTACGGAAAAAACCCATGAATTTTTTGGCCAACTCAATATAAAATCCAGCTACATATCAGATGCTTATGAATCAGGGGTTAACAGGATAGTACTTCTGCCTTCAAGAAATTTTTAGGATAATATAGACAAGAGATAATTTAACAGGAAATTACCATGTAAGAATAATAGCTAAAAATTGTGCATTCTTACTGTGTACATGTACTGTTCTGAGCATTTGACCTATACAATATGATTTGATCATCTAAAAGCCTAATTAAATTATATTACTAGCTCTATTTTACATAATTTAAGGGAAATTAAGTACAAAAGGTCAGAAGTGTAAGTAACATCGTTCAAATGCAGGTCATTTGGCTCCAGCCAGCCTATCCACTAGACAATACACACTGCCTCATATGGAGTAAGCTCAAGATGTTTTTGGAACACTTAGGGGCATGTCACTCAGACTGGGGAGGTGGTACACAATGTAGTCAGAGTCAAGGAAAGCTTTCTGGAGAAGGGAAATATAAAGCTCAGTTGAGAACTAAGGGACTATTAGTTTAAGTGAAGGTGAGATAGGACAACAATGATAAGCAAAATTGTTTTTATGGTAAAAAAAAAATAGGGGGGTAGGGGACAGGGGTGTTCTAGGGGGAAGATCTGCCCATAGCTCAATTCAGGTTGATGTTCAATGGTTATGTAAGAAGAGGCTGAATCAATAAAATTGTTCTATAATGTTCTACTCATTTTTAATTCAGTCAACTAATATTTATCAAATTTCTATTCAGTCCCAAATATTGCTAAAGGTACTTAGTTCATATATATATATATATATTTATACATGTATGAATTTGAGTTCTCTCTAGTTAGGAAGACATAAATAAACAAATTAAAAATCATGATGAATTGTATGAAAGGAACAAGAGGCTAATATGAAAAGGGAGGGAGGGGAGGGTGCCTTTAATGTAGAAAAATTAGTAAAGGCTTTGTGAGGAGGTGAGGTTGAGACTGATACCTAGAAAAAGTTGGAGGTAAGAGTCAGGCAGAGGATAGCATATATAAAGGCTCTGGGGGAGAAAGAGATCTTGGTATGGTCAGGAAACTAAGGAGAATACCAATGAGCTGGAGCCCAGATCATGAGTTAGAGGAAAAGTGGCTGAGATAATATATGAGGGACAGGCCACATCTTAGGAGTGAGGACCTAATTAAGACCTAGCCTAAAGCAAAAGCAGTACAAGATCTGCAGAGACACAGGATTTCAAGGTTAAATTCATTGGTGGTTGGGAATGGAGAACATCTTGGGCTTTCTACAGATTCACACCTGTAAAATGTAAAACCAAGCCTACACAAGTTGAAAGTGATCAGCATTACTCATAGGAAGAAAACAAAGTCTAGAGTTTCTGAAACATATTTTCACAGTATTCAATATTAATCAGGACAGGGCCGGGTAATATAGCCAGGTTGCAAACTGGTTTTCACTGAACTAAGACTTCCCTTAACTAGCAGTGTTGTGTGCTTCTATTGAAATTTATTGCCTTTGGTGAGCTCATGCCCTTTTTAGTGAGTCTTGGCCTTCACCACCCCAATCAATTGCGTTAGCCATGGTGAATATTACTGTTTGAAGTATATATCTATCAAGTGTGTGAATTCAGGAAACAAAAATAGGTAGTTGGATTCTGTTGCTCTGTAAAGCTTATTTAGGGTGAGGAGCAAAGGAAACACAGTCCAAAGTCTTAGAGAATATCATTATAGGAAAGGCAAACGTACAATATGAACCTAGAGCATCTTGTCATACAACAAATAAGTAATAAAAAATGTGAACTAGATGCTAACTAAACTGTCTCCCACTGGACACATATGAGATATTTGGAGCTTCTATAAAGATAAAACTGCTTTGGATTGAAGCATATCAAATATGTTTTATTCTATGAATTTATAATAATTCAAAAAATTTTTTTCAGCACCCTATGAATGATGTTAGGAAACAGTTCATTATTTTGAAAACTGGTAAACAAAAAGAAATTATTATTTACCTTGTCTTTCCAATTAGAATTGTAACTCAGTGTTCATAAGTAAGTAATTGGTGAAGGGAAATTTCACTTTATGAAAGCATTCCACCTAATACATGGCCAGGACAAAGTAATGATAGAACCAGGACATCATCATTTTATATCCATTAACAAAATAAATAGGTCGAAACAATGGTTATTAATGGCTGCCAATTAATATAACAAAAAGGCAACCAGATGTTATATACCTTCTAAGAGAAGTACATAACACTGTCTATAAAGAAAGCTTGCCCAAAGACTAAGCCTGGATCTCATCAAGACGTTTATCAGTGGTTCTCAAGAAAGGGTAATTCCGTCCCCAGAGCACATCTGGAAATGTTTGGAGAAAATTATGGTTGCCACAACCCAACACAACTAGCATGTACTGTGTAGAAGCAGGAATGCAGTTAAACATACCGCAAGGAAAGCCCCTGCCTCAATAACAAAGAATTATCCAACTCAAATGCCAATAGTGCTCATGCTGGGAAATTATGTCCTGGGGCACAGGCAAAGCATAAGTGACTATGTTGAAAAATGACACACCAATATTATTAGCAAAATCCACACAATAGGAAACTATGGAACAAACAAGCAGGTGTCTTTAGAAATAAATTGCAGCCCTGGATCAGTGGATTGAGCACTGGCCAGTTTGATTCCCAGTCAGGACCCATGCCTGGGTTGCAGGCCAGGCCCACGGTTGTGGGTGCATGAGAGGCAACCACACTTTGATGTTTCTCTCCCTCTCCTTCTCCTTCCCTTCCCCTCTCTCTAGAAATAAATAAGTAAAGTCTTTTCAAATAGATAAATACAAATAATAATAAATTGCAATGTACATCATAAAACCATAAAAATCATAAAAGAAATCATAGGCAGTGAAGTCTCAGACATTTCTCGTAGCAATACTTTTGCAGCTATGTCTACTAAGGCAAGGGAAATAAAAAATAAATAAACAAATGGGACCACATCAAACTAAAAAGCTTCTGCATAGCAACAGAAATGATCAACAAAGTGAAAAGGGAATCCACTGTATAGGAGAATTTATTCACCAATGGGACATCTGAAAAAAGGTTAATGTCCAAAATTTATAAAGAATTTATACAACTGAACACAAGGAAAACAATCTAATTTCAAAATGGACAAAGGACCAGAATAGATACTTCTCCAAAGAGGACATACAGATCGCCAATAGACATATGAAAAAATGTTCAACATCACTAATCAGAGAGATGCAAATAAAAACCACAATGAGATATCACCTCACATCTGTCAGAACGGTCATCATCAACAAATCAACAAACAACAATGGCTGATGAGGATGTGAAGAAAAGGGAACCCTTGTGCACTGTTAGTGGGAATGCAGACTGGTGCAGCCACTGTGGAAAGCACTTTGGAGATAACTCAAAAAATTAAAAATGGAACTGCCTATCACCCAGTAATCCTACCTCTGGGGATATATCCTAAAAATCTTGAAACATCAATGTGAAAAAAATATATGCATTTCTATGTTCATAGCACCATTATTTACAATAGCCAAGATCTGGAAATAGCCCAAATGCCCATCAGTAGATGAGTGGATAAAAAGCTGTGGTGCAGCCCTGGCTGGTGTGGCTTAGTAGGTGGAGTACAGTCCCTTGAACCAAAAGGTTGCAGATTTGATCCCACATCAAGTGCCTGAATTGTGTGTTTAGTCCCTTGTCGGGGTGCATGTCAGAGGCAACTGACTGATATTTCTCTCTCATATCAATATTTCTCTTCTTCTTTCTCCCCCTTTACCCTCTCATTAAAATCAATAAGCACGTTTTCAGGTGAGGATTTAAAATTTTTTTAATTTAAAAAACTGTGGTACATTTACACAATGAAATGCTGTACAACCATAAAAAAAGGAAATCTTACCTTTTATGACAGCATGGATGGACCTAGAGATTATACTAAGTGAAATAAGCCAGTCAGAGAAAGACAAATACAACATGAACTCACTTATATGTGGACTCTAATGAACAAAATAAACTAAGGAACAAAATTGAAAAAAAGGCATAGACACATAGAACAAAAACAGCAGTCAGAAGGGTGAAGGGCCTGGATGAAAGAAGTTGAAGGAATTAGCCAAAGAATATATATGCATACCCATGGACACAACACTGTGGTGATGGTCAGAAGGAAGGGGGTGTAGACGCTGTGTGGATGTGGGCAAAGCGGGGGATGGGGACATATGTAATAGTGTCAACAATAAAAAATAAATAAATAAATTGCAAGAAAGGAGAAAAGAAAGCTGGAGGAGTAAATATATATTTTAAAAACTTATGAGAAATAAAAAAATATAAACCAATTGCAGTACGTGAATGTTATGGGTTGAATTCTGTCCCACACAATGTGTTGAAGACCTAACCTGCAGTACCTCAGAATGTATCTTTATTTGGATATAGAGTTGTTTCATATGTAACTAAGATACGGTCATAGTAGAGTAGGTTGGATCCTTAATCCATTATGACTAGTGTTCTTATGGGGGAGAACAGAGGCAGAGAGGCATACAGGAAACTACAGCCAAGTGACAATGGAGGCAGAGATTAGAGTCATGCAGCCAAGGAACACAAAGGGTTGCTAGCAAAAACCAAAAGCTAGACAAGGCAAGGAGCAGGATCCTTCCCTATGGGTTTCAAGAGGAATGTGGTATTGTCGATACCTTGATTTCAGATGTCTGTTCTTTAGAACTGTAAAACAATGCATTTCTTTTGTTTTAAGGCACCCAGTTTCTGGAGCTTTGTTACAGTAGCTCTATTAAACTAATACTATGAACCTTGTATGGATACAAAATTATATACATGAATACACACACACATACACACATACACACACACACACACGGATACCAGCAAGCTTTGAACACTGAGTGCCTGATTAAAACAGGATAGTAAGAGCCTAGGAGAATTCCTTGGCAAGTGGAACAGGGAAACTGAGGCAGATAACTGAACAAATACTTTACAGCCAGATACAGAAGGTAACCTCCCTATGTATTTAGGCTTCAGTAGTATTCTAGCTCCAGGTCCAGAAAAACAGCAAAACCAGGTACATCACACCAGAACCAACTGCAGTGACTAATGGCCCCCTGCTTTTGTGCTGATCAATCAGTGGAGACCACCACCCTGAAAGAGCACACTTGGAAAACTGATGAATATTCTGCTGAAACCCTGCCCTGTAACCTCCTGTAACATTCCCACCTGCAAGAGAGAGATAAAAAACCTCAAGACAAGGGAGCCAGCCCACTTGCTCTTCCTCTGGGAAGAAGCCAGAGCCATTTCCTTCTCTCCCTTCTTCTCCCATTGTCACACATCTCCTAAACTCTAAGGGTCCCCATGAGACTTGCAACAAGGGGAGCAGTGGGTAGCAGCAGGTTATCCCAGGCTGATCCCCTGAACCTCCAAGGCCCCCTTTTCTCTGACTTCCCAGTGAGCTAAAGCAGCCCAGTCTAGTCTTCTTTATTGCTTCTTCTATGCTAAGCTCTTTCTTGTTACACTGTCTCCTGCGTTAATAAATGTATCCTCATCGTCACCTGTTCTGAAATCCTTCCTGCAGGAAGTCAAGACCTCACACCCTATCGGCTGGCCCTAGACAGACTTACTCAGGGACAGGTCCCTTGTCCAGTAACATGATGATTTTGAAAGAATTTCTGTTAATTGTTTTAGTTGTAATATTATCTTTTTTAAAAAAGAATGTTTATAATTACTTAGTAGAAAATATTTGCAGATGAAATGATATGAAATCTGGGATTTGCTTCTAAATCAACTGGTAGAGGGCAGAAGGACATAGTCGGAGGTTATCATAAAACAAATTTTGCCCAAGAGTTAAAGCTGGGTGTTGTACGATATATATGAGTAGATGTATTCTCCTCCTTACATTTTTTTTAATATTTGAAATTTTCTTTAATAATTTTAAAGAAAAGCAGAGCAAGAGCAATCAGCCAAGAAAATTGTAGTGAGATCGAAATGACATTTTTCTTATTCCATATTTATCCTGCCAGTACTAAGATGTAATTAAAAATAAACTTTAATGTAAATATCATATAATCCTATATTTAAATCTTTGTTATTAAAATAAGGTTATTATTTTTTTTAAGCGCAGCTACTTAAAAAATATGGCTTTCCTTTCAGTTATGTTGACAAAAAAAGAAAACTTGTTATGGTTATAAAGAATTGAACTCTAGATTTGTTAAACATTGGTTTATTCAAGTAAATGATTGTATAGTGTTGTGCAGTGATAAAGAGCAAAGGCTCTGCGCTCACAATGAGCCAGTACAAGTTCCACTCATTAGCATAAGGCTTTAGAGAAATTAACCTCTAATATATGGCATTTTTATAAATGAGGATTTAGAAATTATTTTCAAAGAGGTGCTGTAATGTGTAAAAGGATTAGAAAAAGGCAGTTAAATGTCCAATAAACTGGAGCTACTGTTACTTTTAAACCCTTGCTTGAAGGTATGTTTGTTGATTTTAGAGAGAGGGGAAGAAAGAGGAGAGAGAGAGAGAGAGAGAGAGAGAGAGAGAGAGAGAGAGAGATTGATCTGTTGTCTTCCATACATGGCATTTAGACTAGGTTTCCAACCAGCAACCTAGGTATGTGCCCTGATTGGGAATTGAACCTGCAACATTTTGGTGTACAGGACAATGCTTCAACCAGCTGAGCCACCCAGCCAGGGCTCTACTGTTACTTTTATTATTTCTGTAGTTCAGAAAAGATGCATCATTTTACCAATTATCATCAGTGAACTTAACAGAAGATGTAGTACTGTGAGACTCTACTTGGCTTAGTTACAATGCAGATAATATCCTGAGTAAAGATGGGTAAACTAAAAATGTACAGCCAAAAATTCTCTTCAGGTCTCAAGGATTATCACAATATTGTTTTAAAATACAATAGAGCTTCTTTTTTTGTTATTCTTTTAAAAATTCTTTTTATATTTTTATTCTTTTTCTGTTACAATTGTCCCATTTTTTCCCCCATTACTCTTCCTTGCCCTGCCCACCTTCCCCCCAATACAGCTTCTGAAGGGAGAAGCTCCAATTAAACTGATGGTAATGAATTGCGAATTGAGATTAAAAGAATTTAGGTAATAATGAAAAGTGCCCAGTGGTATCCATGTGATGCAAGAGATCTGATCAGATCTCTGGGGAAGAGTAGGAGGGGCTGCCAGAGGAGGTTGCCTGAGGAAATGGTAAACAGTCTAGGATGGGATCGGCTGAGAAGCTGAATGTCTCCAGAGCGCAGGGAAATAAAAAAGGGGGCTGGCTGTCCAGCTCCCTCTTCTTTGAGGGTACCTGATTGTGCTGCAGTTGCCTGTATTTCCCAGTGGATGGTATTTTGGATGGGAAGGACTCAGGGCACAGTTTAGGATTGAGCTGGCCTGGCAGAAGGTGGCAGGGTTATTTTTTGGGTGCTCTAGAGAGAATGAGCTCTGAGGCAGAAGTCTGACATTCTTCCAAAATTGTGTAGGTTTTGTATCTTATGTTGTTTTAGTTTGTAAACTAACCCTATAGAAATAAAATAATTAAAACTGACAGGGGGAAATGCTAAGAGAACTCAGGTGTTAAAGAGTTTAGCCTTGATCGATAGGTTTAAGTGACTAATGTATGTGGAAAGCTGTGATTCCAAACTTGTGAAGCTTTTTTAAAAAAATATGAACACTTTTAGTGTTTAATATTTTATTTATTTATTTATTTATTTATTTATTTTAGAGAGAGGGGAAGGGAGGGAGAAAGAGAGGGAGAGAAATATCATTGTGTGAGAGAAACATCAATCAGTTGCCTCTCCAATGTCTCCACCTGGGGGTCTGACCTGCAACCCAGGCATGTGCCCTGACTGGGAATCAAACCGCTAACCTTTCAGGTTGCAGGCTGAAGCTCAATCCACTGACCACATCAGCCAGTGCCAAATTTGTGAAGCTTTTGAATAAAGACTCATTTCCTTTATCACACAAACTTTGCCTCTGGAATTTTGCCTAGAGGGTGGCAGCAGCAGCAGAACCCAACTTGCTGTTCGGCAACACATGTGTAGAGCAGAACCATAGAAAGATTACTAGATTTCAGCTATTATTAGGTTGATATCAGAACAGAGATACTAGAGGACACAAAGCTAGGGTAAGAGCAATGGTAGGGAACTTTGGAGATCTAGCCCTCCTAAGGAGAGACCTCATTAATACCTCATAATACTCCTGATATCCACCTGAGACACCAAAAAGGCCACACCATAAGAATAAGGACCTTGACCTCAGGTAAAATTGAATGATGACCCACTCTAAGACTAAAACCAACACCCAGCAAGATTCACAGGGAAAACAAAATCTAAAGGTTGAGTCTTGCATGCTAAGGTTAAGAAACAACTTGTGCTCACCATAGATCTGCACCTATTAAGTATACATGTCCAATCTTCACAAGTTCAAGACTATCAGCCTTCACATGACTGTAGCCCTGATCAACATATGACTGCAATTTCATAATCCAGAACTGCCTCACTGGGTGTTTCTGAAATTTCTGACAGGTAGAAACTGAGAGATAATAAATATTTAAGGTTTTTTTTAAGCTACTAAATTTTGGGGCTGTTTTCTTACCCAGCAATAGATAACTGATACACAATGTCATATGTAAAAATCAACTGTATGTCTAAATGCAGCAAGAAAGAGTTGTAAAATTTAAAACATTTATACTAGTATTAAAAACAAATTCTTAAGAATACTGAAAACTGCAAACAATGTTAAGAGAGATTAAAGAAGACATAAATAAAGAGATACTTATCATGCACTGAGGACTCTACTGATGTCAATTCTTCCTAAATTGATCTATAGATTCAAAGCAAATCCAATTAAAATCACAATAGAAATTGACAAGGTAAATTTATATTTATGGAGAAGTGAAAAATAGATAGGATAGCCAAACCAATTTTGGAACACAAGAACAATTTTGGAGGACTAACACTACTTGATTTTAAGACTTACGAACATGACAGTGTGGTACTAAATAATGTAAGACAAATAGGTAAATCAATGAAGTACTTCATACCCAGGCATGAAATACAACATTAATTACATAGATAATTTGTGTCATATTCATATACAGTTATGCAATACATCATTAAAAATAACTAGAGTCATATGTAACATTATGATTAGATTCAGAAAATATAATGTTACATGATAAGAGGAATAGAACTGAGAAGGAATACAAAGATATGCTTTATTTACTTAAAAACAAAAAAGACCTGAGAGACATAGCAAAATAATACAATTAGTGAGTACATAAAAATTATATTAGTGTTTTCAGTGTTTTTGGAATATATTATATTTCACATGAAAAATGCTAGTTAACACCCTAAATGGTGTTGCTCAGTGGTTTGAGCACTGGCCTGCAAACCAAAAGGTTGCCAGTTTGATGCCCAGTCAGGGCACATGCCTGGGTTACAGGACGGGCCCCCATTTGGGGCCGAGCAAGAGGCAAAGGATCGCACTATTGTTTCTCTCCCTCTCTTTCTCCCTCCCTTCCCCTCTTTCTAAAAATAAACAAATAAGATCTTTTTAAAAAAAAGAATAGGTTGCCAAAGAAAAAATGTTAGACTTAAGTTTAAAATAGGACTCATCATCGCATTATTCACTTGTGTCTAAAATAGTCAGTCAAACAAAATGAACTAACAAGCAAAATGGAGACAGACTCGCAGTGAGCAGGCTGACAGAAGGGTTGGGGGAGCGGGTGGGTGGAGAGATCAAGCAAAAAAGAAAAGAGGGGAAAAAACTCATAGACATTGACAACAGTGTGTTGATTTCCGGGGAGGTGGAGAGTTGTAGGAGGGTAAAGGAGGATAAATGGCGGGGGAGGGAGACTTGACTTGAGATGGTGAACACACAATACAATGTACAGATGATGTGTTGTGGAATTGTACACCTGAAACCTATATAATTTGGTTAACCAGTGTCACCCCAATAAACTCAATAAAAAGGAAAAATAAAATGAAATAAGATAAAGTAAAATAAAATAACATAGTTGGTCAAACCAGTATAAAAACTGACCCTCCCACAGTCTGTCTCTTGGACTTCTCCACTTTGGGCTTTGTTTCTGCTCATTCTGAACAGCTTGATGAAAATTTAAGAGAATATACTAATCCAGTGTGTGTAGTTGAGAGCAGAGCACAAGACAGGACTGTGTATCTTTCATTGAGACGCTTACCTGGACCTCCAGATGCAGAAAGCTCAACTTGCTGTGAAGGAGAGTCTGTTCCATGAGGTGACCGCTGTCTGTCCTGCAAGCTGGGCCTCGGCCAGAATAGAGATTGCTTCCCACAAGTCCCCATTAGAGATTGTCTGATCATAATCAATGTTTATTCTGACATAAATCACCACCATGACCCTGCCTCTGCCTAAGTGCTGGTTCCTGAGAGGCCATTGTCCTGATCTGGTCAGGCATGTAAAGTAATTTTCCTGACTTGGTAGCATTCACACACTAATACCCATGACTATTCCCTCCACCTGCCCCCAACTTTTACCCTATACAATTCTTTGGTGCATATCAAGGGGCATAGAAGATATCCACTTTGTTTTGCAGCCACCCAAAATGCACCTTGTATGTAAATTTTCCTCAATAAACTCTGCTAATTGCCAGACTGGAGTGGCCTGCCTCTTTCCTTAGTTTTTCGTTGCCATCCACTTACAGGAGTAGATACTCAGTCTCGGGTTTTTCGCTGGGTGTGTGTGTACTAACACTTGCCTCCACATCCCAGACTCTCTTCTGTATTGTCTGTCTACCATTGGAAGCTAATGTGTAAGCTAACATGGCTGGGCCTGCTTTGCTCTTCCTGACACTGAATCCTTCCCTATCTTCACCCATGCCTGGTAAGGATGAGGTCTTTTTGTAAAATAATGCACCAAATGATCTAGCATAATAACAGAAAGCAATAATAGCAAGAGAGTTATAAACCTTTAGTTATATGATGAATAAGTTCTTGGAATCTAATTTACATCATGGTGACTATAGTTCATGGTACTGTGTTATATATTTGAAATCTGTTGGGAGTAAGTCTTGTGCTCTTGTTACATCCAAAAGTGGTATCTCTGTGAAATGATGGATCTTTACATTAACTTGATCATGGTAATCATTTCACAATGTATATCCATATCACATTTTCTACCTTAAGGGTCTACATTCTTTATTTATCAATAGAATTGAAAAAAAAAGTTAAAAAATAGGGAGGAATTGTTTGTACTGTAGCTGCTCCTCTCTGAAGAACATCTGTCAAGCACCTACACCTCTCAAGGGCAAATGGTCTTGGTTTGACCAGAAATGGAGAAGCCAAATGATGGGAAACTCTGAGGTGAGGAGCAGAATGCTAGAAAAGAGAGTCTGAAGGAAAGCCTTAGAGAAGAGAATCTCTAGAAACCACCTGAAGTAGATTTATAAGCTCTAAAGATAACAATGAGAACCATTGATCCTTGAACACGATGGCTTTGAACTTCTTAAGTCCACTTATGCATGAATTTTTTCCAATAAATTCTTGTACTGTTTTTGATCCATGGTTGGGAGTCTGAAGATGCTGGAGTGGAGGGGGTGGGGACTGTATGCATTGCTATGCCATTTTTATATAAGGGACTTGAACATCCACAGATTAGGGTATCCACAAGGTACCTAGAACCAATTCTCCACAGACAGTGAAGGACAACTAGCTTTTGAGGGGAGTCAAAGTTATACATGAATTTTCAACTAGGGGGGTTGGTGCCCCAACCCCTGCATTATATACAAGGATCAACTGTATACAACAATAAACATTGCTGAACTATTGAGTCTGATGCCACAGGGTCCTTGATGCCTTAAAATAACTAATATTTGACTAGCATATTTCCTGGCTTTTTAATTATCCCAATAAAAAGAAGAATTAAAATAGGTTATCACTCAGGAATGCAGTTTCTGCCTTATCATAGGGACAGAATACTTTCCCACACCCTTGAAACAGCCACGTGGGTCATGTCCACAAAACTTGCTGGGTGACAGGTTTGGCCTTCTGTGTCTGACCAGGGGACTACAAGCCATACCAGCTTTTGCTTCCAGAGTGCTTGAACTCAAGAAATTCATATTGAGGAAGGGCTTACAGTTAATGTGGGTAGGAGTGCTGACAGGTCTTAGTCTTTTTATTTATTTATTTATTTATTTATTTATAAAGAGAAGGGAAGAGAGTGAGGAGAGGGAGAGAAACATCAATGTGTGGTTGCCCCTCACACACCCCCAACTGGGGACCTGGCCTGCAACCCAGGCATGTGCCATGACTGGGAATTGAAGTGATAATCTTTTGTTTTGCTGGCCAGCACTCAATCCACTGAGCCATGCCAGTCAAGGCTGCTTAGTCTTTTTCATAGAGAATGAATCAATGTAAGTCTCAACCCAGAGATGGAAGTCATTCTTATATTGACAGGTTTTAAAAGACCCTCCAAACTAGTGTTACCTCACACTTTTTGCATCTTCTGATAAGACATCATTATCTTCTCTGAAATAGAATCAGTTACAGTACTAGTTCTTTTTCCTTTATCTGTCCTTTCCTTTCTAATTTCATTGCCCCCATCCCTAATTAATTTCCTCTCAACTGGTTGATCTACTCCCTACTTGATCCAGGTTATCATGCCTAACACCACCAGAATAGCCTTCCTAAAATACTGAAATCATGTTAGTTCCCTGTTCAATATATATAAGAAACTCTTTGGTTGTCCAGATAAGCGACCCAGCCTTAAACAGACTTTCCACGTTTGGTACCACTTAACTTTTCATTCTCATCTCCCACTTACACCTAATCAAATGATCTCATTGAATTGTTTGTCTTTCTGCTCTCTGATAAATACACTGTACTATTCTTTATCAGATTTACAAATTTGCTCATGTTGCTTCTACCCAGAATTTCATTTTTCCTGTTTCCTGTTTCTTATTAACTTCTCTTTCCACTAGATAATCTGTGCCATGTGCTCACAGTTCCTTTTGAGCTGTACCATACATATATATGACCCATGTTTCTTAAACTATCTGCCTGCCCTTGCCGTAGTGGTATGGATCAGGGTCAGACTCCTGTCTCAGAAACCTATGGCCTAGCTTAGAGTGAAAGCTCTGTTCAGCAGGAATACTTTGCTTTGGATGGTTACTGGCCTACCAAATTATATCCCCTCTCTTGCAGGTGAATGAATAAACAATAAAGCAGGGAGAAATGAAGAGAAAGGGAAAGAGAAAGAGAAGCCAGAGGTCATAAATAAGAACTAGTCAGGGGGTTAAGTACAGAAGACTAAAGCGCTGTTAGTGACAAAGCCAAGTAGAAAATCAATCAAAGCTAACTCACTGTATGATGGATTGATTCCAGAAGAAGGAACTAAGGAAGTATTTGTTAGAAGTATTTGTTGGAGTTACAAAACTCTGTGAAACAATCTCAGTTATTTCTATATACTAAGTTACCTTCTAGATGTTTGTTTTTTATGGCACTTGCCTAAAAGGCTGTGAATTGGGCACCTACCTCACTGCCCCCTTTGAGGAGTCCAACACGCTTTTCAATTGTGAAGAAAAGCTCTTTCTACTTTTTCTTTAATTGACTTTAATTTTCTGTAAGTATGTCGTCGTCGGCAGCCGTCCGTCTCGAGAGACGATGGTGTAGCTTCTTAAGAGTCTATCTGCACCGCCGAGAATGGCTGTGCAGTCCGACTCGGGAGTGACACGGTATCTGTCTCCTCCCGTGTTGAATCGACATCTTGCGATGACGCTGGAGTGTCCTCTCCAGTGGAGCTGAAGCTACAGAGCCTGGGCAGGGTGATATGGAGGGTCTGCTGTTGCCCATGCAGCAGACCCCCCCTCTCTTCGCAGCTGAAGGGTCCAAGGGAAAGACGGAGTCAATACAGCTTGGCTTCAGGTGCGCCGCAGGAGTTGCCGGTGTTGACTACAACGTCAAACCGCCTTAGGGACTCCGGCTCCGGATTTTCTGTCGGGGTTTACTCCTTTAGCCTTTCCCCTGAAGAGGTATGCCGCAAGGCAGCGGAGGTTTTTTGGAGTCAGAGTTTTCCTTCTCTGATGTGCCCTGACTGGAAGATCGAACCAGCGACACTTAGCTCGCAGGCCGACGCTCAATCCACTGAGCCAAACCAGCCAGGGTCTGTAAGTATGTACACCTTGTATAAAAATAAAACTATATTTATCTGCATATTTCTTTTTTTTAAAAAAAGGATATCATCCAGCCTGCTTCAAGTGACCACTGCCTGCTCTGTAGTCCCATGACACTGCCTGTCTGCTCCTTTCAGAGACTCTCCTCTTGTGGGAACCTGTTTACATGGCTATCCAAGCTGATATCTATCTGTTCAAATTCACTATCATCTTCTGATGAACAATAACTTATTCTTAAAACCACCTTTCTATTTTCTGAACCAAAATTATGATGCATATAATTTGAGTACCCAAATGGTACAATTATATATAGTATTTATGATAAAAAGAATGGTAAAAAAATTTATAATTCTTCTGAAAAGTTGGAAATGTATGATTTGTTCACTATCTAGTGTTTTATTCTCCCTTAGTACTATAAACAAAGTGATAGTTGTTCAACAAATATTTGTTAATGCAGACATAAAAACAAAATAAAATTTGCCTCTTTGGTAAATGTTTAAGATTCTGACTTCAAAATCTAAATTGAGTATAACACCATTATATTTAGGCTATAGGTAATACATGGATGAGGGTTTTATATGTGTGTGTGTGTATGGGTCAGTTAGGCAAACTGGAGGTGAAGGAAACAGATAAGATCCTAAGGTAACTAGTCAATACTTACTAATTTTTAAATGCCAAGCACTGTGAACAGTGCTTTATGTGCACCCTCACTTAATACTCATTTTACAGATTGCTAGATAAAAGCTCATGGCTAGTATAATGCAGAACTAGAGTTTGAACTTGCCTTTTTTAATTCCATGGTCTGTGCCCTTAACCTCAATCCTTTATTGCCACTGATGATAAGATTAGAAAAATGTTGTAAATCAATCGTTTAAAAAACATTTGTCTTTCTTTTTGAAGTTTCATAAATAACTTCTGAGTGTGTAACCAGGGTACACACTCAGCTTTTTTTAACTAGTTCATTAGACTGTCAAAATTATAGAAGGAACAATTACATTAGAATTAACTGTTATAGCTAGTTTAAAAAAACAAAACAAAACTTATCTCCTATTACAGTGGTAGTACATGATAAAGAAAAGGGTATTTTGACTCCTTTAGCTCTCCAGAAGAAAAAACGTTCTTTGTAGTACTTGCCAATTTCTGTGGTATAAATATTCCCACCCTGATCTATTTTAAGTTACTGATGTGACATCACATCACTGAGCAGGGCTGACAATTGTACAATAACAGACAATTATGTAGTATTTTCATCATACATATGTAATACATGTTAAGTGTATATAACCACAAAAACATAGTTAATATTAAATTTTAATTGAAAGAATTAGGAAGAAATAAGTTTTGAAATTTATTACTTTTGTATTAATATAATTTACTTAACTGTAACTTTATATAACTTTTGGTGGTCATTTAACAACCAGTTTGCAAAATATCTGAAAATCTAACCATTGGTTCTTTTAAGTCATTATGAGCCAGCTCCAGCACACCACTGACTTCAACTGTCCTTCAGACACTCAGCTTCCAGCGGCTATATTTGTATAATGTTATATTATCTCCTGGCCACAGCTGATGAGAGTTAGTCCCAAGTCATTCATCCCAGAATTTAGAAATGGAATCAGACCAGGTATCATTTTCCCTGTATGGCTGAAGTTATAACTAACATGTGTTTGAAACTAATCACTGTTTGACATAATGTGGACTGAGTAGCAGATAAGATTGATCTCCCAGTAAAGAAGGATGAAGAAATGCAAAAGAAAAAGGAGAAATGGGAAAACACAACTTGGTTGTCTTACAGCATTCTAGTTTTCATCTGTAGTTCTTCTTGAAGCCTGGATGCATTTTTACCATTGGACTTGGACTGATAACCATGCATCCTGTTTAGTTAAATAACGAGGCCTTTAGATTGAGGACACTAATGCCATGGTGGCCTGTGTAAACAAACTGAAACCTAAACCTATACGTTTCTCAAGGTTGCCAAATTAAAACCCCCAAGGAAAACCAATCATAAATAGCCAACTAGGATTTAAGCTATAGCCAGTCAAATAACTCCCTTCCTTTGCTTCTGCACTTTCTCTATCCTGAGTCCTCTCAGTGGTGTGCTCCTGATCACTTCTGGTTTGGTGCTGCTTCTTTTGAATCCATTGATTGGTTTTTGCTTAAATCCTAGTTGGCTGTGGTTTATGATTGGTTTTCCTTAGGGGTTTTGATTTGGCAACCTTGAGAAATTTACAGGTTTAGGTTTTTGTTTGTTTACATAGGTCACCATGGCATTAGTGTCCTCAATCTAATGGCCTCGTTTTTTTTTAAATGCCTGAGTTTATCTTTTAATACTGATGACAATGCAAGGTGGTTCAGTCACTTTGGAAGGCAGATTAGCCATTTTTTACAAAACTCAGTGTACTCTTACTATATGATCCAGTAATCACACTTCTTGACATTTACCCAAAGGAGCTGAGAATTTATGTCCACATAAAAAACCTTCTTATAGATGTTTATAATAGTTTTATTTATAGCTGCCAAAATTTGGAAGCAACCAAGATATCCTTTAGTAGGTGAATGGATAAATAAACTGGCGTGCATCTTGACAGTAGAATATTAATCAGTGCTATAAGGACATAACTATATTAAGCCATGAGAAGACATGAAGAAAACGTAAATGCCTATTGCTAAGTAAAAGAAGCCGATCTGAAAAGGCCACATACTGTATGTTTCCAAATACATGATATTTTGGAAAAGGTAAAACTATAAAGACAGTAAAAAGATCAGAGGTTGCAGGTGGGGTTAGAATGAATAGGTGGATCACCAGGGATTTTTAGAGTAGTGAAACTATTCTTTATGGTACTATAATGATGGATATGTATCATTGTTCATTTGTCCAAACCCATATAATGTACAACACCAAAAGTAAACCAAATATAAACTATGAACTTTGGGTGATTATGATGTGTCAATGAAGATTCATCAGTTGTAGCATATGCATTACCCTGGTGGTGGGGTGTGGCATGTGTGGAGACAGGGGTTGTATGAGAAATCTCTCTACTTTCCTCTCTAATTTGTTGTGATCCTAAAACTACTCTAAAAAAAACAGTCTTACAAAAACCTAATTAGCAGACTTTTTACTTGGGTAAGTATGGATTTAAATTGTGCCAGACTCTGAAGAAACTTCCAGGCAAAATTTCCAGGAACATTGTAGAAATTTTGTGGGCTAACTGGAACACAGATGTGCAGCTACTACATTTGTGCATGTATGACTAGCATGCTTCAGGAAGACCTCAACACAAGCTGTGCTCCTGTAAATTAATGTTTCCATGTAAACTGACTCATTTCACCAGATCAGTTCCTATGCCACTGTGAGCAGAGAAAGGTATAATAAAAAGAGGGGAAATATAAAAGGCATTTAAAAGCTGAATAGTTAACTTTACACTTAGTTAATCATTGCATTTGTTTTTCAAGGGCTACCCAACTTTTTGGAGAAAGAAAAACAAGTTAGAAAGCAGACTGAAGTTTGAGATTAATATGTGTAGAATTTCTGTAGGATATTTAGTTTACACATCTTATCTCCATCTTAAACCTTAGTTTTATCCAATACTTAAGTAGCCCAATCTACTTTCCTTCTCCGCCCCTCCCTGTCTCCTCTGTGCCCTCCCCCAAGTACTTATTCAACGTTTATTACATGGTAGGCACTGCCCAAGACATTGGTTTTTGTGCCAAAATAATGAGTTTGAACTTGATCCTCTTTATGTGGAGTTCTCTCACCCACATTTTGTACTGTGCATAAGATTCACAAGGGAATATGGTAGGCAGTTAGACAAGCATGAGCAGAACAAGGACAATGGGCCAGGTACAGAAGGTCATAGAGCAGAAAGTCCTGGGTGCCTAGCAACCAGCAAAATTAGAAACACAAGCACCTCACTCCCAGGGTGACCTTTCCTCCCCTAGCATATACCTAGTCATGCAGTTTAGACCCCCTGACCTTTCATGTCGCTTATCCTGCTGTTTGGACCTTCCGCTGACCTCTCCTCCCCTGGTATGTTGCTTATCATGAGAGTTAGACCTTCTTGGGGGGACCAAAAATGGGGTGGGAGAATAGCCCTTAAGCATTAAGCTCCCAGGACAATGAGGTTCTGACCTGCATCAAATACATCAGGGACTCATTTGTTTCAGCTCCAGGCCCAGAAAAGCAGCAAAACCATACAAGACACCATCGCTAACCTCAGGCTCAGGACCAACTGCATTGACTAATGACCCAGCAAGGTGTTTTCTCTCTCCTTCCCCTCCCAACTTGCCCATGCCTTTCTCCACCCCTTGCACTAGGCATGTTTTCCTTGGCTCTCTTTCTCCTAAGCTCCAAGGGCCCTTCTTTTCCTTCAGTAACTTGTTTCCTGAGCCCATTTCTTCTACAGCTCACTTCTTCAGCCAGCCCTGTGACTTTCTAAATGTTAATGAAAAAGGGCCACGTACAAAACCTGAAAGTTTAGGGGAGCCTGCATGATGACCTTACAAACTCAGAGACCTAAAGTAACCACGGAGAATGGTCTGACATTAAAAACTTTCTAACTAAAAGCAGATCACAGCAGGCAGTGAAGTCCTAGGCTTGCATCTTTGACAAAAGTCAATCTTTACCTTAATTGAACCTGTTTATTGTCTTTTTGTATCTATAATAGCACACCTTTAGAATGTTAAATTTCCTTTTTCTGGATCCCTCAGAGCACAAGCACTGAACCTGAGGGAGGTACAGATTGTCTCATTGTTATTGTTATCATGTTAATTGTTGACTGTTAACTATCCTGTACCTACCTGTGTCAAAGAAGTACACTGTCTATCATTTTACTTTTTGTCCAGTCCCAGAAGCACCCACCTCCACTTTGCTTTCTCCTGCCTCCCTTATGGATTTCTTGTTACCCACTTACATCTTCTATTTTGATTGTAATGTACAAAATAAGGTGCAAAACGACCATTTTCTGGAGCATTTTCTCAATCCGTTGAGGTTTTGCTTCCTGACAGTCGTTATCAGTTTTGCTCAAATAAGCTCATAAAAATTCTTACAGGTTTAAATGTTTCTTATGTTGACTCTTGATTTTTTATTAGCCAGAGCTCAAGAACTGAGGCTGCTGAACCAAGGTCTGCTCTGACTCCACCAGTCTAATGCCTGGTGCCATTTCGCTGCCAATAGGAACATTTATTAAAACTGCAGACTCCTGAGCCCGGAGAGGTTTGTTATAGGCCTGGGGATCTGCCCTTTTAACCAGCATTTCAACCGATTCAAGAGAATAATATAATTGAACTTACATTTTTAAAAAGATAATTATCAATCTCTGCATCTAGTAATTTGGTTTGTGGGTGCTCCAAGTCTGCAGATTTTTATCTCCCTTTAAGAACTCTGATATCAGGCTCTCTGTTCTCATTTAGACAGCTGCTTGCTATTGATCAAATTAACCACTTTCTACTGGTGTGTTCTAATCCATGATGGTATGTGGGAATCAAAATTTCTACTTCAGTTGTTTGCAGGATTAGCAAGTAAAGCATGTGTAGTATCTGGTGCATAGCAGTAAGTGCTCAAAAAATATAAATTATTATTGTCACCATTGTTGTTATTGGTAGTGATTTTACCATGGCTTCCTTTTAGAGCGAAGAGGAATAAGACATAAAGTTTTATTAACAACAAATGATCAGCTCTTGGAGCATGACTACATAGATGATTGCTTCAAAAGAGTTCTAACTTCCATTATCTGCAGATCAGGCAGAGATCATTGTGTTAGTACTGTTAAAAAAAAAAACCACAGGCCCAAAATGGCATCATTTATGCTAAAAGCTCATGATACCAACCGTAGATTTAATGTCTGATCTAATTGCAGTTTCCACGTCTCCCAGAAATGTAATCTTGATTAACTAATCTTGAATTTTCTGGTCAAGCACCAGTAAGGTAATTTGCTACCCTGTTTCCCCGAACATAAGACATCCCCCGAAAATAAGACCTAGTGCAATTTTTTTCAGGCTTAGAAATATAAGGCCTCTCCTGAAAATACAACCTAGTGGCAGTTATTGCTACAGCTCCCCCCAAATTCTTGATGGAATTCCGAGTTTGGCTGGTTATGCTGATGTTTGTGATGACATGACTAGAGTATATTAATAAATGTTGATTTTTTTTGTCCAACAATAAATGTGAATTTTTGTTCATGGAAAAATAAGACATCTCCTGAAAATAAGACCTAGCATGTCTTTAGGAGCAAAAATTAATATAAGACAGTGTCTTATTTTCGGGGAAACACGGTAGTAGAATCTCTCTATACCCACCCACCCCCCATAGAAAGAAGAGACAATCTGCATGATAAATATCCTTCCCTCCCTTAAAAAAAAAAAAAAAAAAAAAAAAAAAAGTATAGGGCCTAAAATAATTCCTTTTCTTTCACTAATCGCTCCCTTGCCCCACCCTGCTTCCTAGAAAAACTTTGCATTTTGTACAATCCCTCCGAGTGCCCTTCTAGTTCCAAGATGTGATACTGCCAGATTCATGAGTCACTTAATTAAGCCAATTAATCTTCAAATTTACTCAGTTAAGTTTTGTTTTTAAATAGTACTAATTACTTTATTTCACATTTTTTATGTGTTGACTTATTAAATTCCTGGGTAGTATGTGCTTCTATTGTCGCTGCTCCAAAATTTTCTTCGCATTGCTTATTTAAAAAAACAAAAAACAAAACAAACAAACAAAAACCTTTTGGGCTCAGAACAAATTTTCTTTGGTGGGGAAAGGAATGGGGAAGGGATTTTAATCATGCCAATGGCCTCTTTTCTGTGGGGGATTGAGGGGACCCATGTAACAGACTATTGATGCTTGACCAAAATATTCCAGACTGGCTGATTAAGATTATGTGTCTGGGAGAGTTTTAAATTGCAATTAGATCAGGTATTAAATCTAGGTTTGGTATCATGAGCTTTTAGGATGAATGATACCATTTTGGGCCTGGGGTTTCTCTTTAACAAGAGAAAATACTGAGGCAAAGAAAGGAAATTATTTGATTGGCTCTAGTTTAAAGCCTAGTTGGCTGTTGTAGATTGGTTGTCCTTAGGTTTTGATTTGCTAACCTCGAGGCATTTACAGGCTTAGGCTTTGGTTTGCTTACACAGGCGGACCGCACATTCAGAGCCACCTCAGTCTAATGGCTTCCTGGTTTAATTACTTTAACATAGCTAAGGGAAGTGATATAAATCCTATCAGGGGGGAAAGAATTTATTACTGTCCCCTTCCTCTCATAAATAATAGGGACAACAAGCAGAAAACCATTAGATTTAATTGTTCATAAAAATTATTGAAACCACCTTCCTAATTTCCTTCACTTTCCCAACAATTACATGAGCAACTGAAACCAGGACATCTACCATTTATGTAGGTTTGAGTCAAATTTGCTTGACTATTAAAGAACAGTCAGTCTACTTCATTTGATAACTGGATTATGTCTAAAAACATATCGTCGTAGGCAGCCGTCCGTCTCGAGAGACGATGGTGTAGCTTCTTAAGAGTCTATCTGCACCGCCGAGAATGACTGTGCAGTCCAACTCAGGAGTGACATGGTATCTGTCTCCTCCCGTGTTGAATCGACATCTTGTGATGACACTGGAGTGTCCTCTCCAGTGAAGCTGAAGCTACAGAGCCTGGGCAGGGTGATATGGAGGGCCAGCTGTTGCCCATGCAGCAGACCCCCCCTCTCTTCGCAGCTGAAGGGTCCAAGGGAAAGACGGAGTCAATACAGCTTGGCTTCAGGTGCGCCGCAGGAGTTGCCGGTGTTGACTACAATGTCAAACCGCCTTAGGGACTCCGGCTCCGGATTTTCTGTCAGGGTTTACTCCCTTAGCCTTTCCCCTGAAGAGGTATGCCGCAAGGCAGTGGAGGTTTTTGGGAGTCAGAGTTTTCCTTCTCTGATGTGCCCTGACTGGAAGATCGAACCAGCGACACTTAGCTCGCAGGCCGACGCTCAATCCACTGAGCCAAACCAGCCAGGGACACAGGATAGGTAACAATCAACAATTAACATATGCTCTTGAGGTAAATTAAGTAGTACAGCAATAGAATTATGGCTAAGATGAAAAGCAAAAACAGAAATCTTTTTAGTTCTATATGTGAAAAATAAATGCACTTTTAAATTTCCCTACAACCACCATTGAACTACTCACATGTGCTCAATTGTTTTCTCTGTAAGACACAGAGGCTCTTAAGAAAAGTTTTCGATGTAATGATTAAGTTATACAAAAAATAAGTTGTCCACTAGAAAAGTTACAGAATTTAATCTTATATCATTAAATATTCATTTTGACCATATGATTTTTAAAACTGATGTCATATTCCATTGTATGCATGTACTACCGGATATAGTTCAGCCGACCGTTCTATCTAGTTTAAGGAGAAATGAATTTATTACTGGGTATTAGATGGCTTAATCTCTTCGAAATTTTAGGAGCGGGTACTAAGTGAACTTCTGGGAGAGCTTCCACCAGCCACAATCGCACAGCTAATCCAGCGATTCCGAAGCAGCATTAGCAACCACAAGGTTGCAGCGGGTTGAACGACGAAGGATCCTCCTATGTTCACAGCACCAAAAACCGGGGCTGCCGCGGGTCCCGTGTCTAGTGATCCGTGTCTCTGACTGGTGGGCCCAAACCTACTTGAAACCCTAACAGCGAGGGCGTCTGGGAAATGTAGTTTTTAATTGCCAAGCTCGAAGACACAGAAAGAATATTTTAAATAGACTGGAATTGAAGTAGACCATTGTATTATAATCGACTTAACCATTCCTTAAATTTTATATTTTTAGGTTGTTACACTTAAGTTGTTACGTTATATTTTTCTCTATGATAAATAAATTTCTACAAGTGGAACCTCTGAATCAAACAGTATGGATATTTTAGGTTTGTTGTTGTTGTTTTTTTAATTTGTATAATTATAGCAAAATTGCCCTCTTGAAAACTTACACCAGTTTATATTCTTTCCAGTCATCCTTGATCCATATTGTCATTATTATGATTATAATTATGATTAATGCATTTGTTTACTTTTTTAAAAAGAAAAATAAGACATCATTTAAATACTTAGAATTTCTTTTGCCAGTACTTAAATTCTCACATAAGTGAATTATAATCAAGTCTTATAATAGCTGTTTCCTCAGTATTTTTCAGCAATGCACTTAAACATTATCTCAAATGATGGGAAACTTAACTGTTGTTTTGTCTTCCATGTATAAGTACTACTACTTATATAAATAACTTTAAGAGCTAGTTAGCCCTATATCGGGAGGCAAACAATCCTCTTTAGATCTTTCAAGTAAACACCAAGGAAACTTTCTTCTTTTCCGACTCCAAAATTAAACTCAGTTGAAGTCTGTAGGCCTGAACTTAGAAGTTAAGATTATGTAACTTGATTATGCTGCAGCCAATTCAGTTTAGGTGCAAATGCTATACTATTTATCAGTATAATTTTATAAGTTCTGTGGGTTACTTGTGCACTGGTCCAGGCTCTGAATGTGTTGCCTCTCAAAATTAGAAGCCTCTGTGAAGAAGAGCACTATGACTCAGGAAGGTGCGAAGGGCCCCCAAATACAGCTGTCATTCCGTCTTCTGGAATCTGCTGGAGGAGTCACTATCCTACCCTGATTTAATGTGGCTGGATAAATTCTTGGGGAACCCTCAGGTATGTGCAGCATCAAGGCTGAATTGAGTTTGATTGATTGATCTACTATTCCCGGGCTAAAGATCTTCCTTTTTGTTCCTAAACAAGTATAGGGTGATTTAGAGGAGGCATTATAGAGATGGCTTGTTTTATTCATATTTAATAACTTAGAAGGGAAGAACTTATTCTAAATTCACCTTTGAAAGTAGAATACTAATTTTTCACCAGGTTAATGCAAGACTCTGCACATTCATTATACTTAAACCTGTTTACAAGACCATAAGTTGTCATCACCCTCCATCTAGTGGTAATATAGGCTAACTGAAAGTAAGTTCTTAAGATTATTCTGACATTGAGTGTTAGAGCCAAATATTTACGAAGAGAACAGTAAGTATTGTTGTGTCAAATAAACCTCACCACAATGTTGTTAAATTTTAATATAAATGAAAACCGTACATAAAATAATCCATGATTGTAATTTGATATTATGTCAGGTCATCTAATTTGGAAATTAAAACAATACCCTTGCTAAATGATAAACAAGAATATTCATAACTATAGGCCTTTTCTTGAAGCATTTTTTCTTAACATTATATACATTTTATTATCTTAAAAATCTTATTGTTCTTAAGAAAATACTGAATTATTTTTTATCTCTGGGAGAAGATTTAGAGAATATGTTGCCAATAAATTGAGAGCAAATTAGCATCAGAATTGGGTCATCGGGCAGGAGATTTTTAGTACAAGAACTTCACAATTGGGAGATATAAATTAGGATATGATGGTTCACAAAACTAGCTAAGGTAGCGGATAGTCCTAAGTTAGGTGAACGTTCAGCACCGAGGCTATATAGGTAGTTATAGTGGGCATCTATCTGTTCCAATATGTTCAAATTCTATTAAGATTAGTTGGTATCCATGCTATCTCGTTGTTACAGAACCCCTGGGCTGCTCCAATTGAAAACAAACCCACGGGCTCTTTAGTTAGGGGCCCGATTGCCTGCCGCCAAAATTATAACTCTCAATACCAGAGTTTAGTGAAAAGAAAAAGAATTGTTTATTTAACAGTTATATAGATTTAGTTATTTGCGGATTTCTGTTGTTAAGTCTTATATTCTTTAAAACACCCATAAACACATATACTTGCCTCCCCCCACTACCAAACCAGGCTAGTTTTAGAAGTCAGAGAAACCCTTTCCCTACTTTCCAAACACAGTTCAGCTTTACCAGTAGCTGCCAGTCATTCAATCCTGATTGGGGAGACCTTGTCTGTGTTATGGGGTCCACCAGCTTTTAATCCAGAACCTTACGGATTCTCAGCCTTCTTGTACACTGTATAGTTAGTCCTTTTGTAACCCGCACAGTCAGTTTTAGCCTTAGTCAAATGCACATAGTCAGCCTCAGCCTTAGTCAAATCCGCAGTCAGCCTGGCTAAAATGTCTGCCGCTTATTTTTAAATTCCTGACTACATCCCCTGATGCAGAGGGTGCGGTAACCAGTTCTGACCATTCACAGAACCTCACGCAGGCCCTGTGTGCTTTCTCCATATCATCCCCTGGTCCAAGTCCCCTCCCATCTACCTGAGGCTTTGGATGCATTAAAGCCATTTTGCATAAAAAAGACACTAGCCACCAGCCTCAGGCATGTGGAGGCATTCTAAAAGCTGCTTCCTTCTCCCCATCCCCCAGCCGCAAACTCTGGGGTTTTTTGGACTCCCCTGTTTCTGTAACATTGTTATTAAATCATTTGGATATTATTTCAGATCATAAGGGACACTGGAAAAAACAACAAAGTAGGAGGAATGCAAGTACTATGAAAATAAAGTAAGCAAATTAAGAAATCTTTAAAAGAGCAAGCCAAATGAATAGACTGGATTGAACAACTATTTTTAAAAAACATAATAAATTACCTTAGAGAACTAAAGGAGTAAATTGGAAACATAAATCAAGAAAGTCAATTATGAAGGACCAATTGGAGACACTGATTATGAAAAATCTAATAGATAAAATAATGGAGTAGGTATAGTATCAGATATACATTACTACTGTATTGCGCATATGTTTTTTTCAGAGTGAATCCCCTTGAAAAACAAAGTAGTGAGCTGAAAGAGTCAGTCAGTAAACACTTCCAGAAGGGACAACATGCTAGTTAAAAAATAAGATAAAAGACATAAGGACAGGATACTGCAAGATTAAAGAATGATATTAGTATTTAGTTGGAAAGAGCATGGGGAAGTGGTAGAATAAGAAAATTTTAAAGCCTGAATTTTTCATCCATTATTATGTAAGGCTGAAATAAGTAATTGTAGGTACCTCAGAAGCCTGACACACAAAGATCCTATTTGAAAACACTGTGGATGGAAGTGTTTGAATAAGAAAAGGAGTAACTCCAGGAGGTAACTAGTTGTGGAAAGAGTGAAAAAAGCAATGATTTGCATTGCATCTGGATCAGAAACTGCTGGAAGCATCTTTAATACAAACAGATATTTCACACATGCCATATGTGTTATGTGCATTTATTGGAGGAAGAAAGACCATAACCCCCACCACCACCATGAGTTTATTTACAATACAAGTTAAATGTGAAAATGCACTATTTCCTATAATCAGAGGTCTATGACATCTAGTACAGCACACATAGCAACTAGTACTGACCAATCAGAGCAGGCACCAGCCAAAGTGCTAGAGAGGGTTCAGAAGGCTCCTGTTGTGCCCCTCACCTGGGGCGTTATGAGTCCCTTTGGGGCGGATGTGGGTAGTAGGGAGGCACTGGGGAGGGGTTCAGGATAGTTTTATTTACCAATGGATATGGAATTGTTCAAAATTTTAGCAACTGGTACTGTCATGTCTACTGGCAGAATAGCAAAATGCCTTCATGTTTGATGACATCATACAATTTTCTGAAACATGCTTGACTTGTTTTTTACCACAAACCTATATTCCTGAGAGATTAGAACAATCTCTATAGTAAAACAGTTTAGCATACCGGAGAGTCTCTTTTTACATTAAAGTTAGAAAATGTAAGTAGAAGATATTGTTATAATAAAGGATAGAGAATAATCAAGTATAATCTTACTCAAGAAATTTTTCAGATGTCAGCTTGCAAGGTTTTTCACTAGGCTTACAAGGTTGTAAATATTCGGTATCATTTTCTTTTGTATATTAGAAAGAAAGGAAATTTAAAACATGGAGTGTTTTAAGCAAAGTTAAAAAAAACAAAAAACAAAAAAAGAAACCCTAAAGGATAGTTTCATTTCATGGCAGACCTCAGCCAAATCGCAGGCTGGAGCTAGCCGAGTGTATCTCAGCCCCAACTTTAGCAGATTGGTCTGCACACCCGTGAGTGAGAAATAAAAGTCTGTTATGTCATTGCGTTATGTAGTGTGTTACATAGCAAAAAACTTCCTTTGCCACTTGTGCAGTTACTCATCATTCATTTGATATACATTGAACATCTATGTGCTAAGCATTGCTATAAAAATCTAAAGCTGTTTTTTCTTTTTAAAAGATTGATTACGCAAGCTTCTGATAAAACTAATCAGGAAAAAGAAGGTAGATGCAATAACAGCACCCAAGAAGTCTGCTTTCTACTGCTGAAACAGAAAATATATAGATACAATGGGAAACCCAAATGGTTAATAAGCAAATTAAAAGTTACTCTCCTATACAAGTCATCAGAGAAATGTAAATTAAAACACCAATTAGAAAGTCTGTAGTAAGGATGCTGTGAAACAGGAAACCTCCCATCCAGTTTACTTAAGGGAAAGTAAACTGGTTCAACCATGTCCAAGAACAACCTGGAAGTACTTGGTAAAGTAACTATACTTATACTTTTTATAGGATATAACCATTACATCCTAGGTCTCTTGCATGTGTTGCTAAGAATACTTTTTATAGCACTATTTGTGATAGTTAGAAAGCCTAGATTTCCACGAGGACAGAAATGGAAAGTAAAATGAGAGATAGACACATGAGGAATGTTTTAGATTAATATATAGCTAGATTAATATTAAAATACCATGGCAAGAGCAAAAAAAAAAAAAAGAAAGAAAGAAAGAAAGAAACAACGTGTGATTTATAAAAGAATATTTTTCAAGGATATTAATGTCGTCGTCGTCGTCGGCAGCCGTCCGTCTCGAGAGATGATGGTGTAGCTTCTTAAGAGTCTATCTGCACCGCCGAGAATGGCTGTGCAGTCCGACTCGGGAGTGACACAGTATCTGTCTCCTCCTGTGTTGAATTGACATCTTACGATGACGCTGGAGTGTCCTCTCCAGTGAAGCTGAAGCTACAGAGCCTGGGCAAGGTGATATGGAGGGTCTGCTGTTGCCCATGCAGCAGACCCCCCCTCTCTTCGCAGCTGAAAGGTCCAAGGGAAAGACGGAGTCAATACAGCTTGGCTTCAGGTGCGCCGCAGGAGTTGCCGGTGTTGACTACAACGTCAAACCGCCTTAGGGACTCCGGCTCCGGATTTTCTGTCGGGGTTTACTCCCTTAGCCTTTCCCCTGAAGAGGTATGCCGCAAGGCAGTGGAGGTTTTTTGGAGTCAGAGTTTCCCTTCTCTGATGTGCCCTGACTGGAAGATCGAACCAGCGACACTTAGCTCGCAGGCCGACGCCCAATCCACTGAGCCAAACCAGCCAGGGGTAGGATATTAATGTACACACCCAGAAAACACTACATTTATTTTTAAGGATACATGTATATCTAAATAAACATAGAAATAAAGACTGGAAAGACATAGAGTAAATACACAAGTGTGGAAAAGAGATAAGAATGGTGGATGAATGGAGAAAATAGTAAAATAAAATTATAAAAATAAAAAAGGCATTGCACAGATGCTATTAATGTGCTACAAAATAGTGTGATTAATTCAATTTTGTGCACTTGATAGTCTAAAAATAATAACACATGGTAGAAGCTGGAGTATGGGGTCTAGAGTAATTTGAGAGAGAATATGAGCATCGGTGCTATCTGAGCACATTGAATTCTCAGGTTTCTGATTATCCCCTGCTCTTAGAGGAAGATAACAAATTTCACAGTAGTTATATTTTAATTGTTTTGGTTTGGCAAATGATAACAGGATAAACTATTAAGCTCTCACTGACACATCTATTTATATCAGTAAACAAAAGTGTAGAAAATATATTTTAAAAGAAATGATAAACGACATTCATCTAAAACTTCACCTTTCTGTGTGTCATATATGGTGTTTTTTCATAGTGGAATTCCTTTTGCAATTATCTTGTTAATTGGTATAATGTGGTGCTTAAATTTATTCATAGATTTTAATGCGATATCATTAGAAATTACTACAATTGAAGCCATCATTTTATCTTTAATTATAATTAATGGCTGTGAATGAGGTTTATCTTTGGAGCTCAGTGCATCTCAAAATTTTCTGTCTTGCATTTACCCTGTGGTTTATGTCCTTATTGTCTTGTTTCCTTTAAATAATCACAAAAGAAAAAAAAAAAGAAATGTACAGCACAGCCTATTAGAGGAAATGGCTGAAATAATATTTTCTTAAATGTTGAGTGTGAATATTAAAAGGATATTCTGCTTCTATGTAGAATATTTAATTATATTCAGCGTGTTTTATCATCACTAGTTGCTCCTTAATTCATGGTGTAGTGAATATTTGTCATAGGGAAAAATGCCAGCTTTGTATCGCAGGGAATCTAAAGAATGTCTTTGGCTGCTGATTAAAGTGCTTTAAAAAGTTTAAAGAGTATGTGTGTTTTGTAGGGTGAGAAAGGACAGACATTACCATTTGAGAACAAAAAAGCTTACTTTATCACTCAGAGTGATGATTACAATCCAGCTGTCATCTTTTTCTTTCATCTTCTTCTTTCATCTTTTAACTAGTGAACAGGGCTAGGTTACTCCTTCTTCAACTATGTGGATTGAGAAGGATAGTCTCAGAAACACTACCTAAGGAAACTGGTTATTGTGGCAAATTGGTTTGCTTTCACTCTGTAAATGGGAAGTGATGCTGTGTTCCTCTTTATTGTCATCATAATTATGTTTTTTTTTCTGGTTATTGCATGTGAACTTTTATACTTAGAGCATTTCAAAATTTTTCGCTGTTGCAAAAATGATTATTTTGAATTCCAAAGACAGATGAACAAGATAATCCTTTGGGATCTGATTGTGTTGGAACTATGAAGTCCTGCTTATTTTTCATAGTGTTTGCCCGCTGATTGCTATTGTTGTTACCTGTTCTTCCTGATTTGTTCCCCAAAGAAGTAGGATTTGTGAGACTTAGTTCCACTTCTGATTTTGATCCATTCCTCTGGGTCAGGCTAAGTCACAAACTCCCTGGTTCACTATCACAATAAACAAGGTGACTAAGAATGACCTACAGTACTTCTTTCAGAAGATCAATCATTTAACTCACTGAAGATTAATTACTTATATGGCCCTGGAGGGACATTTTCTCTGTTATTCTCTGTAGGAAAAAAATTCTCTTTAGAGATCCAGTTATTTTATATTATAATGTAGAAAGTTCATGTGTTCTTCTATGAAACATGTGAAATTCCAAAGTCTCTTTTTACAATAGAAAATAAGCAATGTTAGTTTTTGGGTTTTCTTACCTGTTTTTCTTAGGTTGTTTGACATAATTCCTATATGAATACAAGTGAAGCTTCTGCTAGATTAGGAACCATAGCTTCATTAGTTAAAGAGAAATCATAGAAATATCCACATATACTGTATTTTTGTAACTTCGGGGCTGCAATCAGCAATCTTCATCAAAAGCTATTAATTAAAAATGGTATTCTACATATAAGATCAGGTAGGTAGGCTCCTTTTTCTTTGAATAGACTAACGTAATTGTGAAATTAGATGACTACTAGGACATAAATATCTATATCTCAAGTATCTATTAATATAATCTTGATTTTAACATTGTTATAGTAATATCAGTATTTTAAGCTTTTGAGATCTTTCTAAATTATAAAATACTTTTATACACATCTTTTTAGAGACAGGAACTATTTTACTGACTTTTATCCTTGGAACCCTAAAACTGGCATCGATAGCTCAAGTGTCTGGAGTAAATATTTACGTTTTGTCTTTTTGCCCAGAGTGCAAACTCCTTTTCTATATTTGGAGGATTCTCTACCATATGCATCTTTTACAAAAGTCCCAAGTGCCATATTCTCTGTATCCCATATTTTTTTTTTTAGTTAGGGCAAAGGATCATGGCCTGGGCTCAAATGATCAGCTGCACCTACTTGACTTTGCATTGAGAGCTAGTGATGCAAAGGAGCAGGAATGGTAGAGAATCTACTCTGATAGTGATAGCAGCATGCAAGAAACAACTTGCTCCAGAGCACCAGTGGAAGCAGAACTAGTGTGGCGTATGGTGTCCCATGCTGGAGGTGGGTGGCCATGCCAGTGGTGGCATCCAGTGTTCTCCAATGGTAGGAACTGTCTCCCCGTGACTCTGGATCCATGGTTTCATGGATCCATGCTCTCTAGTTTCCTTTGTACTTTCCCCTTTTCAGAATGTGGTTCTTTAAGCTTTCACAGCAATTCTTTTAGCTATTTAAAATTCTTTCAAAAAATTACTTTAATACTTAAATTAAAGTTGGCTTCTGTTACTTGCATAACCTGACCAATAAAATAAAGAATTAAATTGCATTTCTCTGTAACCTTATAAAGAGAGGTTTTGTGAATACTGTTTACATATCAGGAAACAAAGATTATAAGGCATTAATTAATTTGGCTAAGATCAAACATGTAATAAGAACTAAGAGCCAGGATTCAAATATAACTACTCTACTTTTAAGTCTGGGGCTGTTTCTTGTTTACTGTAGTGTGGCAGAGATCAGCTACCCATTGAACATTACTTTTTCATTTTACTAAGCAACCAGTAATCTTACATTTCACAGCCTGTCATGTCTTTAGTTTGGAGCCCTGTGACTGAGTGAAAGTGATGTAGGCTACTTCCTGAACAGCCACTAAAATGCGTCCTCAATCTTGTACAAACTCTCTCCCCCTTTGAGTGGCTGGAAGTGAAAGGGAAGGGCCTCGCCATGGAAGGGATCCAAATCTCTGAGTCATCACTTGGAACAGAAACACCTGGAAGAACTACCTGAGCCACATCAGGAAGAGGAGACAAATTTTTGTTGTATTAAACCCCTCTGATCTCAGGGCTTATTGTTAAAGTAGATAGTGATCTTTACTTTGATTAGCACATAAATTGGTAACAGGAGGTGCTGCCTTAACAAAAACCTATAATAAGGGTCACTGACTTAGCTATCAGCTGTGATAGTGAGGGAATTGTCACTAGACAATTATGCTATATGCTGGCAAAACTTTTGTAAATTTGTTTCTTGTTTTTCCTTATAAGGCATATCATGTGCCAGTTGGACTTGTAACTCTACAGAAGGAGCTTGGAAAATTTAATGTGAGCAATGTTTGGGGGGACTATTAATTGGCTTGTTTGGGAAAGTAAAGTTAAAAAAGAAAGATGATCCCAGGAGAAAATTGGCCAGTTGATAAACAGAAATGCTAAGAAGGAGAGAGGGAACAGAAATTCACGGTTGAAGTTGAAAATTTCTAATGTTCTAAACCTTAAACAGTAAAAGACAGGCTAACTAAAAACTGTGAATAAAAAAGTTAAGTAGAAGTTGATGGTTGGCTAAAGGGACTCACGGCAAAGATCAGGTTATAGGTATGTCCTTCATTTACTCAAGATGGACTCAAGGTAGCTGCCGTTAAGGAAAGGAAATCATAGGGTGAAGAAAACACAAATCAGATTGGAAAATTATGTCAAGGAAAAAACTATCGGTGCAGTTACTAGGACATGGAATAATTATAAACAGATCAAAAATATTAAATTTTTGAAATAATGTTGCCAGTGAAGCTGTGGAAGTGCAATAGAAAGCATTCGGGATATTAAGATTTAAAACAACCTGCAGATCCCCTATGTGGGAGCAGGAGGCAGACTTTTAAATCTATGCAGCCTCTACAGAGGGCATGCTTCCCAATACTCACTTCAGATGTTGTCATAAAGAACAATAGGCAAGAAGGAACCTTTCAGAAGCTGAGAACTTTGGATAATGGAACTCTCCCCAGGAAACGTAATCAGAACCTAATCAAGAATTTTTCCTGACCCTAGGTCAATGTCTGCCCAGCAGGATTTCAAAATTGGTTCAAACCAGTGGCAGCTGCATTTATTATCCTTCCAAAGGGAAGAGTTTCTTGTGGTTATCTTATCCCCACTCCACCACTGCAATTAGAAATAAGTTTTGGGGTATAAATGAGTTACTTATATTTTTAGTTCATAGGTCTTCAGAGTCGGAGCATCACATCTTGGTCTGATGGGAAGGACTGCATGTCCCCTGGAGGGCCTGGATTCTGAATAGACACAATTAGTAATGAAAGGTTTTGAGTTAATGTTTCATGTCTGGAAGGATGATAAAAGGGATGAGTGGCTAGAAAAGAGGATTGTGGGAGAAACTGGCTAGATGCAACTAATTTTATTTCTTTCTCTTGGGCATATGGAAAGTTATAGTTCAAACTGTCCCTTTCAGTTAGATCAGCAAGATTGCAGTGATATGACTGATAAGTAGAATGCGGGCAGAAGCCATTTGTGCTACTTCTAGATCTGGTTCCTTAAATGACCTTCACAATTTTTCATGCCCTCTCTTCATTGTCCCATGACAATAAACAAAGACTTTTGGGAGAGTGGAGCTTCCTTGAGTCAACACTTGGAAGAGAGCTGCTCAAGAAAGCTGGAAGACCAAATTTGGACTGTAACTTTGTAAAATCACTAAGATTTTGGAATGGTAAATAGAGTTATTGTCCTCTTTAAAGGTATGATAAAGAAGAAATAATGTGAGCACATTCGATAAGTCTGTATATACAATTAATAACTAACCTTTGTACAGTTTGAATTTTATCTGTTGCAACATTGGAAAAGAAAAGGACCCATATAAAAGGGTATTCTTGGGTTCCTTGGAATATAGAGTATATCACCCCCCCCCCAAAAAAATAAGATCCTAGTGAATAAACAGATAGCAAAGGGAAATAAATAATTAGCTCTTCAAAACAGAATAAAAACCAGAAACGAACCAGGGAAAGATAAGCGATACTAGACAGTAATTCCTGAGCATGGAAATGTGATGAGAAGGGAAGTAGAAGAGTCATGTAAGGAATGAAAACATTTTGTGGTGAGAAAGGGGAAGCTTCTGTGAGTTCTATGGATGAGCTTTATGTGTTACCTGGAGCTGTTTTACCCAAGGAACAGCTTTTGTGTCAAGGGAATAAAGGCTCAGAACTGTGCACCTAAGAAATGAGTGGTTAAGAACTCCCATGAAAACAGTTTACTTAGTGCATATGATGAAAATCTGGTCTTAAAATAAGTAAATTATTGGAGAGTTTGTAAAGGAGAAAGAAAAATTAAATTTTTGAAGAGGAGTCAGATTTGCCTCATTCCACCTGGTACCCCCTTCTCTCCAGCAGTCACCCCTCCCCCATTAGTTCATGTCCATGGCTTATGTGTGTAAGTTCTTCAGCTTCTCCCTTTCCTATACTATTTTTAACATCCTCCTGTCTATTTTGTTCCTACTAATTATGCTTCTTAATTCCTGCACCATTTCCCCCTTCCCCTTCCCAGCAGGTAACCCTCCAAATAATCTCCATACCTATGATTCTGTTCCTGTTCTGGTTGTTTGCTTAGTTTTTTTTTTTTTTTTACATTCAGTTGTTGATAGTTATGACTTTGTTGCCTTTTTAATGTTCACAGTTTTGATTTTTTTCTTTTTCTTAAATAAGTCCCTTTAACATTTCATGTAATAATGGCTTGGTGATGATGAATTCCTTTAGCTTTAGCTTGTTTGGGAAGCACTTTATCTGCCCTTCCATTCTAAATGATTGCTTTGCTGGATAGAGTAATGTTGGCTGTAGGTCTTTGCTTTTCATCACTTTGGGTAGTTCTTGCCAGTCCCTTCTGGCTGGCAAAGTTCCTTTTGAGAAATCAGGTGATAATCTTATGGTAACGCCTTTTGTAGGTAACTCTTTTCTTTTCTCTTTCTGCTTTTAATATTTTCTCTTTATCTTTTACCTTTGGCATTTTAATTGTGATGTGTCTTGGTGTGGTCCTTTTTGGGTCCAACTTGTTTTGGACTTTTTGTGCTTCCTGGACTTGGATGTCTATTTCCTTCACCAAATTAGGAAAGTTTTCTTTCATTATTTTTTCAAATAAGTTTTCTTTAATAAGTTTCCAGTTTTTTGCTCTTTCTCTTTTCCTTCTGGCACCCCTATGATTTGGATATTGGTACATTTAAAGTTGTCCCACAGGTTACTAAGCCTCTCCTTGGTTTTTTGCATTCTTGTTTCTTCTTTATGTTTTGGTCGAATGTTTAGTTCTTCCTCTTTTTCCAAATTATTGATTTGAATCCTGGCTTTCTTCCCTTCACTATTTGTTCCCTGTATATTTTCCTTTATTTCACTTTATGTAACCTTCATTTCTTCCTTTATTTTTTTGCCATACTCTATGAGTTATCTGAGCATCCTTATCACCAGTGTTTCAAACTCTGCATCTGATTATGTAAGCTATCTTCATTCTGTTTAGTTCTTTTCCTAGGGTTTTGTTCTCATCTTTCATTTGGGCCATATTTCTTTGCCTCCTCAATTTGGCAGCCTCCCTGTGTTTGTTTCTTTGTATTAGGTACAGCTGCTTTGACTCCCTGCCTCAGTAGTGTGGCCTATGTAGCAAAGTCACCTGTAAATTTTATGGGGTGGAGTCTTAGGTAATTGCCAGGGCGGGGCCACCCACTTTATCACTTTGTGGCTCTGTTTGTGGTGGGGGCTCAGAGAGGGGACAGTGTTACTGCCTGGCTTCTGGTAATTGGCCTGGCATTCACCCTGTTTCCAGGCACTTCACCAACTTCTCGTATGTGATTGGCACCCTTCCAGTTGCTACCCTGGGGTTTGCATAAGTTCTAAGACAAGGTGGGCCTTTTAAACATTGAAAATCTCTCAGTTTTTTCTGCCATCGCAACCCCCACTGGTTTTTATAGCCAGAGGTGATGGGGGTTTATCTTCGCAGCACTGGAACCCTGAGCTGATTTGGGGCTTGGATCGTTTGCTCCCAGGGTATCCCTCTCAATTTTTATCCACCACATGCTGCCACCACCACCGCCACTTGTCTGAGCCACACCACCTTTCCTCTCCATCTCTCTTACTCTTCCCCTCCTAACCATCTGGATGAATGTGACTTCCTTAATTCCTTGATTGTCAGACTTTCATATAGCTTGATTTTCTGATGGTTCTGCTTATTTGCTTTTGAGATCTGGTTGTAATTCTTTCTATGGTTACATGAGAAAGTGAAGCATGTCTACCTAGGCCTGCATCTTGACCAGAAGTCAGTGCTCATCTTTACAAATAAATTCAATTTATATTTTATATTTTGCAGCATTTGCTATTCTCCTCCTTAGGATTTATCCTGTGCATAGGGAGATAAATTCATTCCTTTATCTATGCTTATTTATCATTCTTACTGTTCACAGCATTCAAAATACACTGTATACTGTGATTGTTAAAATCATAAAGACTCTAGTCTTTAAAGGCTTTGTAATATATTTTTTAAAAAAACTATTAAGCTTCTACACTGTACTCAACAATGGGGATATAAGAATGAGTAAATGACAACCCCTACCCTCAGTGAACATTCAATCCTTAAGGAAGGGTATTATTCTTGTTACCAATGTAAAGGGATTTGTTTGCCTGCATGCATTAAAGCCCAATAAAACAAGAACAGGAGTTTGGAGCAAAGAAAGTAAAGGTTTATTGAAGAAAATGGCATCAAGCCCAGAAACACAGGAGAGCTGACACTGTAAGATCTGGCTCCCTGATGGTTCCCTTGGGGACAGATTATATATGGGGAAAAATTATTAATCATGGTGACTACAGGAGTTGGGGTCATGGGCTTTACTGATTCGTTTGGGCCAGAGTATGAAGTCAGGTCCAGATATAAGCCAACATTGCATCCTTTGGTCTGGTTTTACAAGGGTGTGGTTTAGGGCTGCCTGCTTTCATGGGTCTGGGGTTGAAACAAAACTGAGGTCAAGATGTTATCTTCAGTTTGACCCAAAACTCTGTTCCCTTGATCAACAGACTTGAGTCTTTTTCCTTAAGACAATTTGAAGCTGATCAAAACCTGATGCCCAAAGGGCTAATGTTTAAGGGAGTGGGTGTACAGGATGTCATGGTGCTATTAGACTGGACAAAGCTAACTTGAATTAAGAAAAAAGTCATGTCAAATAAATGAAATTCTTGTACAGTTACATTCTGTACCCAATTCTCATGTGTGGGTTTCCTCCCCAAACCACCAAACAATTCTCTGACACCAGCTGGATGTCCTACAATCCAACTCAATACTGACACTTATCTCTGGATAGCCAGAGATAGCATCAGATTCCACAAGTTAATAGCTCAGTCCTAGGAGAGACTGTGCTCCACTCAAATGCTAATTACAACTCCAGGTTGTTATCTCCGCTTCTGACAAACTGGCTATAAATCCAGGATTACCATGACCCCTCGGGTTCCCCTAAATTTGATTACTTTGCTAGAATAGCTCGAAGAACTCAGAAAACTTGTTTATTCACCACATTACTGATTTATTACAAAGGTTGTTAAAGAATATCAACAGCAGAAGAAGGGATACATAGGCTGAGGTCCTGAACAAAGTAGCTTCTGTTCCCATGGAGTTTAGGGCCTGGCAGAGCGGCACTTGGAAGTGTTCTGATTCAGCAATCGGTCCTGTTGGGTTTTTATGAGGCTTCATTGCATAGGCATGCTCGAATAAATCATTGACTAGTTGTTGAACTCAATCTCAGGCCATTCTCTTCTCCCCAGAGGTCAGGAGGTAGAACTAAAGGGTTTAACACTCTCATCACAATGCTGGTTCCCCTAGCAATCAGCCTCCTCACTTCCATGATTTACAGGCTTTCCAAAAGGTAGTTCATTAACATAACAAAAGACACCTTTGTGTCTCTCCTCACTAAGGAATTTCCAAGGGTTTTAGGAGCTGTGCCAGGAATATATATATCATATTATAAATTACAATATTCCAATGATCCCCAGACATGTAAAGATACTGTTATAATCCAGTGAAATACTTGGCATAGTGGTTAATAGCATGAACTCTTAAGCACTCTTAAGTCAGATTGCCTGGGTTCAAAACCAGCTATTTAATATACAGGGTTCATGACCTTTGAAGAGTTACTTAACATTTGTGTGTTCAATGGGTAATAACACAATTTTCCACAGAGTTAATTTGAAGTTTAAGTGAGTTAATAGTTCTAAAAACCTAGAAGAATGTCTAGCATATAGTAAACATGGTATGTATTAACTATGATTATAATAGAAGAATCTACCCCCCAAAACTCAAAATTATCTTCTGGAGGGCAGGCCCCTTGTAGTACAGGCTTCCCCCACTAGGTGAATGTTCTAGGAACGCATTTGTATCAGTGTACCAGCTGGCATTGTTGTGAGACGCTGTGTTCGGCTTCAGTGAATTTTTTTGAAGACTCTTTCAGCACGTTTGCCCGTTTTGTGACGGGTGATTTACAAGCACACCTGCCCACACTGCACTGTGTGTCCAGCAGTTTTTGACCAAAAATGGCATGAGCCCCATGCCCCAGCCTCCTGATCTTGCCTCAAATGACTTTTTTTTTAGTTTCCCAGGATAAGAAAAATCCTATCTTCAAAGGAGAACATTTTGCTGGTGTGGAAGAGGTGAAACAAAAAACAGCAGAAGCACTAAAAGGTATCAAAACCGATGGGTTCAAAAACTGAGCAGTGGAAAAAATGTGATAGGTTTATTGCATCAATTGGAGAGTACTTTGAAGATGACTGAAGTTTAAACGTGTAAGAATAAATACACAATTTTTTAATAAATAAATTCCGGTTTTTTTGGGGTCCAGCCTCATATTCTGGGGGCAAAGAGAAGGAATAGGTTAATTTTGCCTGCAGGGTGAAGAACCTTATAGAGGCTAAACTTTGCAGGCCAAAGGGGAGAGATAAGTATTAAATCATGTGATAATTAATAATAAAAAGACCACAACTAAGATTGAAGGACCTGTAGGGGGAAATTTCATGCCCAACCACTCAATAGAGGCTGTCCCAAACAGGGAAACATCTGCCTTGCATCTGCAACAGGCTCAGCCAATGAGAGACTGTCACAACCCAGCCAACTGAAAGCCATTACACTTTGAATTCCCAGTTTCCTTCAGTGGATTTTTTCTGTTTAACAGCTCCTCCCAACTTCCTCTTTCCTCTGTAAAAGAATGTTGTATGTGCCAAATCCCAGTTCTCTGCTATTCCTGAATGAACTAATTTTTGCTGGTAAAATAACTATTTTTAAGTCAACAAATCACATTTGAGAGATTTTACAGACTGTCAGGTTTTAGAGAATGCAGTCTGGATGAATCAGTTTGGATGAATCCTTTAGCATGAACTTATCATTCAGAGGATGACGCCATGCCCAATGAGAATTTATGCCTATTGGTGAATTATATAAAAAGTTAGGTCTGACTAGAAGCAACTTTATTACATTCCACTAATGCTTAACATCTTGGTCTATAAAGCTAGTTTTTCTCTCTCTCTCTTTTTATATTGCACTTGTAATAGTTATACAGTTTAAATTCTTAGAGGGTTGGCTAATACTTAAATTTTCTTTCCATGTTACTAGTTTTAAAACTTACTCAACTTAGTAATAACTCAGAATTTTGTAGTGGCTTCTTAGATATGAGTCCATAATATCAGATCCAATGGCAGGCAAAAGAAGATATCTAAATGACACATTATACTTTCAATTGACTATTTTAGCAAGAAGAGTACAAGAGATCAAACAACTTCTAAGAGGTCTTTTCCAAGTTACAATGAAAGAATTTGTCAGTCCACTGAAAAATGACTGTCTCTTCTCTGTATAAAACAGATTCTTCATTTTCTGAAAATGAGAGAACTGTTAATTTCTTAATTTCATTCCCAGGGACTTTCAAATTTTTATTTTACTATGAGTGAGTCTGCACAGCACTTTGTAGGCTAAAAACAAATGTCTTCAGTTTTCAGCATTTGCCTCAGGGCTTTGCAACCAAAGCACCACCCTGCTTCTTTTAGAGGTGACTACACCCTCTCTTCTCTAGGCATTAGAATCTCTCCTGTACGTGTATAAGCATTTGTCTCTCTGACAAGTTTCATTGTCAGTGAGTTCCTAGATAGGGATCTATGAGTTAAAATCCCAAATTATATGCATCCACCCACCCTTATGTTATAATTACTCTCTTGGGGCTTTTAAAAAATAACTACATGTATCAACAGTTTCACAACTGCTCCACTGAGTGGCAAGATTAGTAGGCAAACTCCTAGAGAAATTATCTGACCAAAATTATTAATGCGAACACTGTTAAAATGTTTTAATGTTGTCATGATGGATCAAGGGGCCAAGTTTGAAGATTCAATCAACATGGTGCTGTTGGCTCTGCACTTCAGAACTAAATTAAACAGATTTGTAAGGTCTGTTGCTTTAGCTGTATGCTGCCTGTTCTTTTTTATTTTTTTATTTTTTTATTTTTTTGTTGTTGTTGTCTGTTTTTTCTCATAAAGAACATCAAGCAGTATTTGGGGGGAACATTAAGAAATTTTTCCTTTAGGAACTGCATTTAAAGTTACAAATGGTAGCTGCTTTGTTATATTTTTATATGATAACTAGTCAAACTAGTCATCAACATTTTTTTCTCTATTAATTTCAGTTTAGTCAAACAGTTCCCAAAATGAAATCAGAAGACAAGATTTTCCTGTATATACAGAAATTCATTTATTATTAAACAATTGCACAACATCATAGACTAAAAGAGTTGAGAAAGGCCATAGAAATGTTGATTTTACTAATGAATAGACTGTGTATTTGGTCCAGGGGGTGAAGTGACTTGCACATTCTGGTTGTGTAGTCTGTAAACTTCCTTAAATTATTCCTGGGCCCTTTACCTCAATTACTAACTCAGATTAGCAATATCTAAGTCATCAGTTCACTGAATAAGACTTGATACTGTGAATAAGTTGGACTTACTCTCTCTATTTCAAACTCTTTTTCACTGTTCGTGTTTCTGGCTAGGTGGAAGAGAGGATTTGGTATACAGCTCACTTTAGTAGGAGTGGTGAATTTTTCTAAGTCTGAACCAAAGTTTACCCATATTTTTAGCTTGATGTAGTCCCATTTGTTTATTTTTTTTTCCTTTGTTGCCCTTGCCTGAGGAGATACATCAGCAAAGACATTGCTATGAGAAATGTCTAAGATTTTACTGCCTATGTTTTCTTTTAGGATTTTTATGTTTTTGTGATTTACACTTAAGTCTTTAATCCATTTTGAGTTTAATCTTGTGTTTGGTGTAAATTGGTGGTCTAATTTCTTTTTTATTTTTTTATTTTTTGCAAGTATCTGTCCAATTTTCCAACACATTTATTGAAGAGACTGTCTTTACCTTGTTGTATATGTATTCTTGCCTTCTTTGTCAAATATTAATTGACCATAAAGGTGTGAGTTTATTTCTGGGTCCTTTGTTCTGTTCCATTAATCTGTATGCCTTTTTAAATACCATTACTAGGCTGTTTGATTACTGTGGCCTTGAATTATATTATAGTTTGATATCAAGTAGTGTGATACATCCAACTTTTTATTTCTTTCTCAAGATTGTTGAGGCTATTTGGGGTCTTTTTTGGTTCCATATAAATTTTTGTAATATTTGTTCTAGATGTTGAGATATGCTATTGATATTTTAATAAGTTATTTTGAATCTATAGATTGATTTGGGTAGTATGATCATTTTAATGATGTTAATTCTTCCTATCCATGAACACAATATATGCTTCCACCTATTTGTATCTTCTTCAATATCTTTCTTTAGTATCATATAACTTTCCAAGTACAGGTCTTTTACCTCCTTGGTTAAATTTATTCTTAGATACTTTATACATATATTTTTTTTTGTTGCAATAGTAAATGAGATTGTTTCTTAATTTTTCCTTCTGATAGTTCATAATCAGTGTATTAACATACTGCCAATTTCTGAATATTAATTTTGTATTTTGCTACTTTCTCAGGTTCATGTATCTGTTTTAGTAATTTTTGGTGGAGTCTTCAGGGTTTTCTATATACATTATCGTGTCATTTGTGAATATGGCAGTTTTACTTCTTTTTTTTCAATTTGAATGCCTTATATTCCCACTTTTTGTTTGATTGAATATAGGTGGTGAATGTGGATATCCCTGTCTTGTTTCTGTTCTTAAGGAAAATGCTTTAAGTTTTTGCTCATTAAGTATGATGTTGGCTGTGTGTTTGTCGTTGTTGGTGTATGATCCCTCTATTCTCACTTTGCTGCGAGGTTTTGTCATAAATGTGTGCTGGATTTTTTCAAGTGCTTTTTCTGCATCTATTGATATGATCAGGTGATTTTTATCCTTCATTTTGTTTATGCGATGTATCATGTTTATTGATTTGCAGATATGTTCCAACCTTGCATCCCAGGAATAAATCACACTTGATCATGGTGTATGGTCTTTTTAATGTATTGCTGGATAAGATTTCCTAATATTTTGTTAGGGATTTTAACATCTATGTTCATCAGGGATATGGGCCTACAATTTTCTTTCTTTGTAATGTCTTTATCTGGTTTTGGAGTTAGGATATTGCTGGCCTCATGAAATGAGCTTGGGTGTCTTCCCTGCTCTTAAATTTTTTTGAAGTTTTAGATGGATAGGTGTTCTTTGGATATTTGGTAAAATTCACCTGTGGAGGAATCCCATCTTTTGTTTGCTGGGCATGTTTTGATTACTGCTTTGATTTCATTAATTGTAATTGGTCTATTAAGATTCTCTGAGTCTTCCTGATTCAGTTTTGGAAGATTGTATAGTTCTGAAAATGTATCCATTTTCATCAGGTTGTCCAATTTGTTGGCATCTAGTTTTCCATAATATTTTCTTACAGTATTTTGCATTTCTGGGGTGTTAGTTGTTACTTCTCCTCTTTCATTTCTGACTTCATTTATTTGGGTCCTCTCTCCTTTTTTCTTGATGAGTCTGATTAAAGGTTTATCAATCTTGTTTATCTTTTCAAATAACCAGCTTTTGATTTTATTGTCTTTTGTATCATTTTTTAGTTTCTATTTCATTTATCTCTGCTCTAATCTTTATTCTCTTCCTCTACCTACTCTGGGCTTTGCTTGTTGTTGTTTTTCTAGTTCTTTTTGGTGTACAGTTAGATTGTTTGTTTGAGATTTTCTTTGCTTCTCGGGGTAGGCCTGTAATGCTATGAATTTTCCTCTCAGGACTGTTAACTGTGTCCCTTAGACTTTGGATTGTTGCGTGTTCATTTTCATTTGTCTCCATGTAACTTTTGATTTCTTCCTTGATCATTGTTAACCTATTTGTTGTTTAATAATATGTTATTTATCCTCCATATGTTTGGGTGTTTTTGAGTTTTTATTTTATTTTATTTTTTGGTATTTGATTTCTAGTTTCATACCATTGTGGTGAGAGAAGATGCTTAATATAATTTCAATCTTCTTTAATTTATTAAGGCTTATCTAGTGTCTTAACATGTGGTCTATCTTAGAGAATGTTCCATGTGCACTTGAAAATAATGTATATTTTGTTACTTTGGGGTGAAATGTTCTGTAAAAATTAATTGAATCCATCCAATCTACTGTGTTGTCTGGAAGATCTATTCATTGATGTAAATCTCTCCCTTAATGTCCACCAAGATTTTATTTATATATTTAGGTGCTTTTATATTGAGTGCACATGTGTTTACAAGGGTTATATATACTTTCATTGGATTGATTCTTTCAGTACTATGTAACGTCCTTCTTTGTCTCTTGCTATGGCCTTTGTTTTAAAGTCTATTTTGTCTGATAGAAGTATTGCTACATCAGCTTTTTTATATGTTTGTTTCCACTTGCATGGGATATTTTTTCCATTCCTTCACTTCCAGTATATATATATATATCTTTTGTTTTGAGGTGAGTCTCTTGTAGACAACATGTATATGGGTCAAGTTTTCTTATCTGTTCAGCTACCCCATGTCTTTTGATTGGAGCATTTAATCTGTTCATATTTAAAGTTATTATTGATAGGTAATTATTTATTGTCATTTTATCCTTTATACCTATATTTCTCTTTCTCCCCCCCCCCTTTTTTTTAATCTTAAAGAAGCCCCTTTAACAGTTCTTGCAATACTAGTTTGGTGGTAATGAACTAATTCAGCTTTTTTTTCTTTTTTTTTTTTTTTGTCTGGGAAGCTCTTTATTTTGCTTTTGATTTTATATGGTAAACTTGCTGAATAGAGGAACCTTGAGTATAGATCCCTGCTTTAAAAAATAATTAATTACTTAGTTCGTTTATTTATTTTAATTTTAGAGAGGGGGCAAAGGAGAAAGAGAGGGAGAGAAATATCACTGTGTGGTTGCCTCTCACTCACACCCCCAACTGGGGACCTGATGTGCAACCTAGTCATGTGCCCTGACTGGGAATTGAACCAACAACACTTGGCTCAGAGGCCGACGCTCAATCCACTGAGCCACAGCAGCCAGGGCTTAGATCCCTGCTTTTTATCACTTCAAGTATTTTATGTCAGTGCCTTCTGGCCTAAATGTTTATATTGAGAAATCAGCTCCCTTATGGGTGCTCACTTGTAGGTAACTGTCTTTCTTTTAACAATTAAAATAAATTGCTTTGAGGGGGAAAGGAGAGAAAGAGAGAGAGAGAGAGAGAGAGAGAGAGAGAGAGAGAGAGAGAGAGAGAGAGAGAGAAATTTGTTGTTCCACTTATTTATGCATTCATTGGTTTTATTGGTTGATTTTTGTATGTGGCCTGACCAAGGAATCTAACCTGCAATGTTGGTATATTCAGCTGACACTCTAATCAATTGAGCAATCCAGCCTGGACACCAACTGTCTTTCTCTTTCTGTTTTTAAGATTCTCTCTCTGTCTTTAACCTTTGCCATTTTAATTATGATGTGTCTTGGTGTGGGCTTCTTTTAGTTCATCTTAATAGGGACTCTCTGTGCTTCCTGAACTTGTGTGACTTTTTCCTTCAATAGGTTAAGGAAGTTTTCAGCTACTATTTCTTCAAATAGGTTCTCAATTTCTTGCTCAGATCCTGAAGGAGACAGCTGACAGATAAGGGATGGGGAACTTTTGGACAATGTTTTGGCTTCTAGCCTTTTGGGGAGCAAGGGAAGTGCTGGGTCCCGTGGGAGAACAGGGCTCTGAGCTTAAGTGCTCACTGCCCTCCCCAGGTTGGAATATTGTAAATAAAGACCTGTTTTCCTCAACACTAGTTGTTGGGTGTTACACCAAGGCACCACGTGAAAGAACCTCCTTTTGCTCTGTAACACTATGACTCCCAAACTTGTTATGTAGGCTCTCTGATATAGGTGCCTTGTAGGTCCCAGTGGCACAATCTTCTAGATCATCTGAGCGAGGCGCCCCAGAAATGTTTCTTGAATGGGTTATGTGTTCCCTCCTCTTGTAGAGTCTTGAATGCTGTTGGGCCATTCATGGGTGGAGTTAGCCCTCAGGCTGGCTGACTACAAGGATAGATCTCATTCATTGTGTATGAGTGTTCCTCAAGGCAGCGTTGTTCCCAGCAGTGTCTGGTTTCTGCTGGATTTCCCCTTTGGCTGTTCCTTTTGTGTGGATAGTTGGATTTAGCTCTGGTGAGGTTTGAAGCTCACCTCTGGTTCTGGGCCCAGTTGGATGGGGTTTCAGTGAAGGCTGGTGTCAGATGTTGTGTTTAACTGGCTTTGGGCTACCTGTGTAGAGCTACCATACTATTCACTGGGCCTGAATGTGTATGGGAGGGGCCAAGTTGTTTGGTGCCCACCTGTTGGCTACTACAACACCCCCCCCCCCCCGAGGTAGTCTGGACTTCCTCAGAGCCTTTTAATGCAAGACTGTAGAGAGGGCCTAAGCTGGCTGTACCACACAGTCCCTTCCACATGACTCAAACTGAGTAGGGCAGGTGACTGGGTCAGGATCGTGAGGCTAGTGGGTCTCCTAGTTAGGGATTTTGTGGTAAGGGACTCAATGGGGAGAATGTGGCCTCTACTCCAGAGCTGTACCACTCAGTCTCTGTTTGAGTCTCCTCACTGCACAAGCAAGCTCAGCAGGGCAGGGCCACCAGGACTTGGGAAAACAGATCCAGACAGTCTTCCATCAGGGGTGGTGCTGGCTGAGCCCACAGGAGGGGAGAAAGCTGTATGCCCTCCCTTAGCTGCATAGCCACCCCAGCTCGAGCTTGTACCAAAGCTTCTGAGGAAGATGTGCTCCCAAGTTCCCAGCTCTGAGTAGTGTTCCCTTCTTTCTGCAGATATGAGCTCAGCCGGGTAGTGACACCCCCAGACCCCATGACCTTCCTACCCTGCCTGCAGCTGTCTGGAAGATAACAGGATGTGTCAGGCTCAAAATCTCCTGTCTGCAGCTGCCTGGGAGATAACAGGGTGTTTCAAGCTGAAAATAAACTAAGCCACATTCTGCTTTGATCAGACTGTCGCACCTGCAGCTGCCAGATGGCCAAACAGTCGACGAAGCTCACAAAAACCTCCTTTTACTTCCCCCTATAAAAGCAATCCCCTTCTCTCCTAGAAGGTAAGAGTCCTGACCACCCGTGGCTGGTCTCCCCACTTGCTGATTCTCCCAATAAACTTCTATTTTCCTGCTCGTTATGTCTTAACGGTTATCTGAGTGACTCTGTTCTTACAGGTAGGGACACTGGGACTTGGGAAAAGAAATCAAGAAAGTTTTTCACTAAGGGTGGCATTGGCCAAGCCCGTGGGAAAGGACCAAGCTCTATGCCTGCCCCCAGCTCTGTACCACCACTGACTTGAGTCCCTGGACTGGGGGCTCCGAGGGGGATGTGCTCTGGAGGTCTCATCTCTTAGCAGTTTTTCCTTCCCCTAGGAACTGAGCTCAGCAGGGTGGGGTCACCAGTACTTCAGATGATTAAACAAATGATTCTCCTGTTGATCTTAGCTGAGCCTGCAAGGGAGGAGAAGACTGGCCCCTCTTCCAAAACCTTACAGTTCAGTGTTTGAGTGTTTGTCTATAGAGTCTTCAGAGAAAGGTGCAGACAACAGTTCTTTCTGCTGGACTCAAGGTTGTCAGGATGGTGTTGCCAATGCTGGAGGACCAGGTTACTGCACTCCCCAGGCTGGTGCTGTAAGAATAGAAGTATCCAATCCTAGGAATATGGCATCTGAGTGAAGTGTGGGATATTGACTCAGAGCTGGGATCTCAGTAGCTGAGCCCCAGATCTTCTTCATGATCATGCCACCCAGATCTTCTCTTTATGATTCCCATATGCCCTGAGTCACCTTCCCCTAAGTGCCTGATAGCAAGCCCCTGTTGCATTGGTTGTTTATGAGAGCACCCGGGATTCTAGTAGACTCCCTTCTCTTCTTGGTGGACAGAGTCCCTGCTGATTTTCATTGCCAGATCCTATGCAGGCTCTACTTCCTGGCTCTGGTGCTATCGGTTGAGGGTCCTGGTGTGGGACTGAGATCCCAGGCTACACAGGGAGAACTTCTGCAGCTGAGATATCCTTCCAGCTTTTCAGCTACCACATGTGGGTGCAGGGGACAGCTTTCTCTGTGTTTCATCCCTTCTTACCAGTCTCTATAGAGCTTTTTATATATATTTTTGGATATAACACTTTTGTTCAGCTGTCTTCAGGTGGACATTCAGGTTAATTTCTCTATAATTTAGCTGTAAATCTGGTTTGGTGCAAGGAAGAGGTGAGTGTAGCTTTCACTTACTCAACAGCCATCTTGAGATTCCGATAGTTTCTAATTTGTTCTTATTGTTTGCAACACTACTATCATTCCTTTTAAAAGTTAATGCTGACTGGTGAATAATGGTATAATTTTATTTTAATTTCCATTGTTTATTATAATATCTTCACCCTTTGTAGATCTTTTATGAATTGCTGTTACTTATTTTTTTTTCTATTGAACATGCTCATTTTTTATATTGATTCTTTTAAGCATTTAACATTTTTAATTATGAGCATTAACACTTTTTCACATACATTGTAAATAATTCCCCTTTTTGTAATTTGCTTTCTCATCTGGTTCACGTATTTTTAGAAGTAGATTGTGGTGTTAGTCACCTTGTTATGAGGAGATATTAGACAGAGACAGATAATTGGTCTGGGAAGAAGTGATTGAGTTGGGGGCATGAGTGGTGGTTTTGTCCTGGACTAGAATGAGGATAATTGGTTTATTCTCTTGGACAATGATATTATAATTTTGGTACTATAGTTATGTGCCACTTAACAATGAGAATACATTCTGAAAAATGCATTTTTTTGTGCAAACATCACAGAGTGCACTTATACAAACCTATATTGTGTAGCCTACTTCTGTAATTGTGTGTGCTATACTTTGATACAACTGTTAGTACAGTAATTTTGTTTACACCAGCATCACCATAAACGTCTGAGTAATGTGTTGCTATGACATTATGACAGCTATGACATCATTAGGTGATAACATTTTTTCAGCTCCATTATTATCCTAAGGGTCCACCCTGTATTTAACAATGACACTTCAGAAAAAGAAATTAAAAAAACAAACAAATGATTTATTTTGAAGTTGTAATCAAAAGAATAAAAAAACTAGGAATAAACTTAACAAAGGATGTAAGGGACTTATATACTGAAAGCTACAAAGCATTATTTAAAAGGTTGAAAAAGACACAAAGAAATGGAAAGATATTTTGAATTAATTGATTGGAAGAATCAACATAATTAAAAGGCCATACTACCCAAAGTAATATATAGATTTAATGCCATCTCCATCAAAATTCCAATGATATTTTTTAAAGAAATAGAATTTAAAATCATCATATTTGTACGGAACCAAAAAAGACCCCAATTAGCCAAAGCAATTCTGAGAAAAGAAGAACAAAGCTGGAGGTATCACATTACCTGACTTCAAATTATACTACAGAGCCATGTTAATCAAAACAGCATGGTATTGGCAATGGATTTTTGTACATAGATTTTGCATTTTGCAACTTTACTACCTTTGTTTATTGTTTCTAATAGCTTTCTAATGTAGTCTTTAGAGTTTTTTATATACAGAATCATGTTATCTGCAAGGAGTGACACTTTTACTTCTTTATTCCCAATTTGGATGCTTTTTATTTTTTTCTTGTCTGATTGCTCTTGCTGAAACTTCCAGAACTATGTTGAATAAGAGCAGTGAGAATGGGCATTCTTCTCTTGTTCCTGATTCTAGAGGAAAATTTTTCAGTTTTTTTACCATTGATTATGATATTGGCTGAGGGTTTGTCATATATGATCTTTATTATATTGAGGTATTTCCTTCTGTAAACATTTTATTGAGTGTTTTAATCATAAATGGATGTATCTTATCAAATGCTTTTTCTGCATCTACTGATAATATCATATGACATTTATCCTTAGTTTTGTTAATATGGTGCATTACATTGATTGATTTGTATATGTTGAACCATCCTCGTGTCCCTGGAATAAATCCCACTTGACTGTGGTATATATATTTTTATTATATTGTTGTATTTGATTTGCTAGTATTTTGTTTAGAACAGAGATATTGGTCTGCAGTTTTCTTTTTTTTCTGTTATCTTTGGCTGGTTTTGATATCAGGGTTATGCTGGTCTCATAAAATGTGTTAGGAGGTATTGCCCCTTCTTTAATTTTTTTGTAACTGTTTGAGAAAGATAGGTACCAAATCTTCTTTGAATGTTTGGTAGAATTCACTAGTGAGGCCATCTGGTTCTAAACTTTTATTTTTTGGGGGGTTTTGATGGTTGTTTTAATTTCCTCACTGTTGATTGGTCTATTTATAAATTTTCTAATTTTTTTATAGTTCTGTCTAGGAAAGTTATATATTTCTAGGGACTCATCTATTCAATCTAGGCTATTGATTTTCATGGTATATAGTTTTTCATATTATTCTAGAATAATCCTTTGTATGTCTGTGATGTCTATGGTAACTTCTCTTTCCTTTCTGATTTTGTTTATATGACTCTATTCTCTTTTTTCCTTAGTGAATATAGTCAGGGGGTTGTCAATTTTATTAATCTTTTCAAAGAACCAGTTCTTTGCTGTTTGTTAATTTTCTTGTACAGCCTTTGTTCTCTATGCATTCAATTCTGCCCTATTTTTATTATTTCCTTTGGGTTGTTTTTGTTCTTCCTTTTCTACTTCTTTAAGATATAATATTAGGTTGTTTATTTGGGATTTCTCTTGTTTCTTGAGATAGGCCTGTAATGGTATAAACTTCTCTTTTATTACTGCTTCCGCTGCATCCCAGAAGTTTTGATGTATGGTGTTGTCATTTTCATTTGTCTCTATATATCTTTTGATGTCACCTTTAATTTCTTATTTGACCCAGTCATTTTTTAGTAGTATGTTGTTTAATCTATAGGTACTTTTTATAAATATAAAATGAATTAAAAATTATTCTTAGAAATAGAACATATTTGTTAAAAATAATCCAACATAGAGTAGCTTTGATATCCTTCCTATGTTCTTGTCTGACTGTCTTTGTAGTCTCTATGACATTGCACAGCTGAAGTTCACAAATGACTCTCTAATGACTCCAGCAAAACTAAAATACCACGTCTCTTTGGATGATAATGCTCAGCTGGAGCTTCCCCCCTTTGTTTGTGCAGTTCCTTCCAAACAGAAGATACCCACTGCACTTCCACATTACACCCAATTCCCATATTACAACTCCTGTCAAAATTCTGTCTTGAACTGCGGTGCAGCTGGTCCTTCTGAATGCAAATACAACAGTACAGACTTACATATTGTCAATGCTTTAAAGTACAAAATTCTATACAATTCTATTATACATACATGCAAAATATTCATAGGGATTAAACATCATGACAACAGAGGAAAATATAAGGCTTAGGATGGGCTCTCTGTGAGAAGATGTGACCCACATCTAAATGAGTGTTACTCTGTAGCCACTACAAAACTATGTTTTGTTTAAATATTTTTCCCTATTTACTGCTTCCAAACAAAACTGCTTGCTTTGTGCTCTATTTAAAGCCAAAACCCGTTAGGTAACATACTTTTACATGCAAAATAAGATCAAGTAAAAAAAAAAAAAGAGAGAAAGTGGCGTAGGTAAAGGTGAAGAGGTGACTGTGAGATGACTTCTTCAAAACTTGTGCAACTTATGTCTCCGACTTCATCAGCCTGTCATTATGAAGTGAGGGATTCATTTTTGTGTCTAGATAATTATGGACAAAGCCTCTGACAATCTGCTTACCAGATGTTGGCACCTGTTTGTCTAGCTAGAACACTGCGGAAAGTTTCCAGGGTGCTGTCTCGAATGTGGCTTTGCTGCAGTAAAATACCAACCTGAAGCCTTCCTGTTCTGCTGGCTGACACGACTGTTACCTTTGCTGCTGTTTACCAAATGTCCACTCTGCCTCTACCACAGGCACTGTGGGCCCAAACACTGTTCTTGTAATTCTCCATGAGCCGGTTGAGAGCCTGCTAGGGCCTTGGCAAAACTTGGGAGCATAGGACTTGCAAACTCAAATGTCAGTAGAAGTCTGGCTGCTAACGGAAATGTGTGAAGACTGTGTAGTGTAACAACAGTGGCCATGACATTTGGTTTTAATGTCAGGGAAGTACAGGCAATGTGGAAGTACAGGCAATATGAGAGTAGTGGTGAACTGGGTAGCACACACTTCATTCTAAAGGAGAAGCTGCTATTTAGAGCCAACTGATTGTTGACCTGTGGGAACATGACTTAATCTGCCAGGTCTTATTTTGCAAGAAAAGTCTGAAACTCATATTTTTAAGAAAACCTTAGTTTTAACACTGGTATCTGATTTTTCAAAAAAGGCATTGCCATGGCCAAATCAAACATTTCTGTGGGCCTCAGTGGGACTGTGGGATGCTAGTTTATATTCATTGGCTTATAGCTGGTACCACAAGTAGCTACTCTTAAAACCTGTAGCCCAACTACAATTCCAAGTTCCTGAATAGCAACCATCAGACTTCCACGTGGCCTGTGCCAATGTATATATACACACATGCACACCATGCATGTGAGAATTCTATTCTTATTAGGGGAAGGTCCACAGCCTTATCACTAATGGGGTCTGACTCCACCAACTACTGAAAATAGTCACAGTGCCCAATTCCATCTCATATAACGGTTTATGTGAAAGGGTTATACTGTAGTCTCACTATCACTGCAGCAGTTGCAATACGGTTTGCTATCAGTCTTGCCTTCGGGATGAGGCAAAGAAAAGTTGCAACTGCACATATAATATGATTTTATCTCATTCTTCTGGGAGAAAATTTTTGAACAAAAATTATAAACACAGCTTACAACAAAATAGTAATTTTTAGGTAGAGAATGGACTGAATTCAGATTTAGGAGAATCTGTCTTCAGCTCTGTGGAGGCAGTCTTGCTAGTAAACCAAATTTATATTACTCAGCAGGACACTTAAGCCCAAGGTCAGGCTTCTGCTTGGGGCTATTCCCAATATGCAGGACTCTCACCAAGAATAATGAAAAACTCCTTGTATACTGGTGTAGAAGGGCCCACCCAATTTCCATACCAGAATGCACAAAAACTACATATCACCTTCTCATGGAAGCTTCTCCTGCTTCAAAATTTAAAGTTCATTCTCCACTAGATGGCCTAAGAACCTTGACTGCAGGCAAAACAAATTTAATAAAAGATCAGTTCAGCCACAGAAGCAGAAACAAGCAGAGTCCCAAAGTCTACCACCAGCAGTAAGAAACTATATCATGCTGGGGAGAAGGAGAGAGGCCACCTCTAGTTTTTAGATAACTCCGCAGGTAGGTACCCATTGTGGGGGAGATGCATCAGGTACAATGGAGTTACATAACTAATATCTATGATTCTGATTTCTTGCTTATTAGAAAATATTATGATAATTTGATTTGTCCAGTAGATTTGTCTACTAGATGAGAATGTGCTGGTCAAGCCGAACCAAAAAATATGGCCCACTTAACTAGACTGACAATAGTTCTCATTATAAATTAACAAACAAGTTTTCTAATTATACACTTTAGTTACATATATATATATTACATAACTACATGGCATGAATTCATAGGGAGTGCTTTATATATTTTACATACTTAAATATTTGATAATTTGATTTTAAGTAGGCATTTACTCAGATGGCAACATGGGTAAATTAAAATATCACCTTGTGCATTCAGCTCATTTTTAACTTTATTCATGAACTGAAAAATAAATTTCTATTTTTATTTCTCATAATTTTTAAAAAGTTAAATAAATTCACATTTCTCTATCCGCAATGTCTGCACTGCTATTAAGAAGAAGGGAGTGAAGAAAATTCACATTTATTGGCAGTTTACTTTTGTTTGGTCCCTTAAATATATTACATCATTTGTTTTGTACAATAATACTGGGGTAAAATAGGTATTCTTCTCATTTTACAAAAATAGATTTAGGCATGGGCCACACAGCTAGTAAATTGCAGGACTGAGATTTAAATTTAAAGAGACTAGATGACTCTTTTATTTCTTCTGATTTATTATTGACAGATTGAAGCCTAACACTCTAAAAGAACACATAATCTTGTGTGTTACTAAAAGTTTTAATCTGTCCAAACCAAAGTTTAAGTGGTATTTGAATGAGCCAGTTTGAGTTGTAGAAGGACAGGTCTTACAGATAATGGAGCCAGGTGAGAGACACGAGGCTTCAAATAAATGGAAAATCTACATCATCCTTTGTAAGGCAGCAGGAGGCACAAAGAAAAGGGTAGAAAATAAGTATGGCTTTGAAAGAATCAATTTAGTTGTAGAGAGGCTAGAAAAAACATTCATATATAGCAGGCAATTGACAGGAGACCTATGGATCTATAGTATCTAAAATATGACTAAATATCTAAAATATGACTAAAACTTATTAAAATACTTAAACTTAATGCACAAAAACCTAGAAAATAATACTATCAAGTTCGCAATTATTGTTTTCTTTGACAATGGCTCTGTTTACCTAATAATTTGACTAAATACAAAATTTCAGGGTCAATTTTTTTTTTCCACTCAATATTTGGCGCAGGTATATCATTGCAAGTGGTATGCTGAGGGAAAGTCTGTTTTTATTATCCTTCAAGGTCTTATCTTTCTAGTAGCATCAAGATTTTCCTCTTTAACTTGATATTCTAAGATTTTACCACCATGTTTTTGTGTTTTTAATTTTTAAAAATTTATTTATTTATTTATTTTCATAGAGGGGGGAGGGAGGGATACAGAGTGGGAGAGAAACATTGATTGGTTTCCTGGGGCATGCCACCAACCAGGGACTGGCCTGCACCCAGGCCTGTGCCCTGACTGGAATTGAACAAATGACCTTTTGGTTTGCAGGCCAGCACTCTATCCACTGAGCCACACCAGCCAGGGCTAATTTTTCATGGCATTCACTAGCCCTTTGGTTTTATGTCTTTGGGTAGTTCTGGAAAATTCTAGACGATTATCTCATGAAATAGTTCTACCACATTTTTCTCTGACTCTACTGAAGGATGTTATGCCTGGTGGGGTAATTTGATGACTGGTCTTTTGGATTATGAGGGCTTTTTATTCCTCTTAGTGTCACCAGCCATCTAGGACATTGCCCTATTTATCTGCAGTGTCCTAAGTGGCCATGTTTATCTTTGCCAACAGGAGAGGATACTGCTATTTTTCTTACATGAGGGGAAGGAGAGAGAAATGTAAGGACTCACCTGCCTGGTACCTTCCTCCAGCAAATCATCCTGCCAGTTGTTTCTGAGTCTAGCTTCTCCAGATTTCATCATCTACCAATACAGAACGGTTGTGTTGCTGGACTCAACTGCTAGGTTAGAACTTTCCCAAGATAATCCTGGACTGTGACTTCTCTTTGTATTTTTCAAAATCAATTATTTTTTCTGTAGTTATTTAAGTTTATGTTTGATTTTTACTATGACTTTTTAAATTTATTTTTAAAAATACAATTTCCTTAATTTCTATGAATTTAGTGTGGGAGGGGAGATTACACCAAATGGTTACCAATTTGAAACTGGAAGTCTGTCCTCCACTCTTTTATTCATGTGCTTTATAATTAATATTATGGTTAAATAACTATCCATGGAATTACCTCAAAAATCAAACTTAAAAAGTTAGAATATTCCCTTGTATTCCATATTTACCTCAGTCCACATTTCCCAACTCTGTTCATTTCCTCCCCAAACACACACAATACACACACACACACATCATATACTTATACATATATTACAAGTAGATTTACTGTAGCATGAAGACACAACCCTTCATTAAATGATGATGGAGAAGCAATGAAGACAAACCAGGAACTGTGGTTGATAGTATTTGAAATATTTACTTTTAACTGTATTAGTCATGATTATGGAACTGAGATGGGTAACGCATTCATTCACGTTTTGTTATTTATTTACAGCTTGATAATATTTTTCTTTTAATTTTTTCTAATGCCAAAATAGGGAAAGAAATCTTTATTTTAGGCCAAGTAACAGTCCTAGGAGGCAAAGTTTTTTTAAATTTCCAAAAGTATTATTTTTAAAGTTATTAATTCAATAGGCCCATTATTAAAAACACTTCTTTTTAACTGCTTTATTTGGCATGGAGTTTAGCTCTATGTTCTACTCTGCTGATTTTCTCCTGCCTTTGTGAAATTTTATTTTTAAGTTTTCTTCAGTTCTTAAATATAAAAAGCAAATCAGAAATAAACTTTGTCTCAGTTACCCGCCACCCCGCCACCCTCCGTCGCAGGACCGCGCAAGCCCGCCCCTCTCCTGTGCCAGGAACTGACTGGCACCATGCCCTACCAATACCCAGCACTGACCCCGGAGCAAAAGAAGGAGCTGTCTGACATTGCTCAGCGCATCGTGGCTCCGGGCAAGGGCATCCTGGCTGCAGATGAGTCCACTGGGAGCATTGCCAAGCGGTTGCAATCCATTGGTACTGAGAACACCGAGGAGAACCGGCGCTTCTACCGCCAGCTACTGCTCACTGCCGATGACCGCGTGAATCCCTGCATTGGGGGGGTCATCCTCTTCCACGAGACACTCTATCAGAAGACAGATGATGGGCGTCCCTTCCCCCAAGTTATCAAATCCAAGGGTGGTGTTGTGGGAATCAAGGTAGACAAGGGTGTGGTACCCCTGGCAGGAACAAATGGCGAGACTACTACCCAAGGGCTGGATGGGCTGTCTGAGCGCTGTACCCAGTACAAGAAGGACGGAGCTGACTTTGCAAAGTGGCGCTGTGTGCTGAAGATTGGGGAACACACCCCCTCAGCCCTGGCCATCATGGAAAATGCCAACGTTCTGGCCCGTTATGCCAGCATCTGCCAACAGAATGGCATCGTGCCCATTGTGGAGCCTGAGATCCTTCCTGATGGGAACCATGACCTGAAGCGCTGTCAGTATGTAACTGAAAAGGTGCTGGCTGCTGTCTACAAGGCTCTGAGTGACCACCACATCTACCTGGAAGGCACCTTGCTGAAGCCCAATATGGTCACCCCAGGCCATGCCTGTACCCAGAAATTTTCTAATGAGGAGATTGCCATGGCAACAGTCACTGCACTGCGCCGCACAGTGCCCCCTGCTGTCCCTGGGATCACCTTCCTATCTGGAGGTCAGAGTGAGGAGGAGGCATCCATTAACCTTAATGCAATCAACAAGTGCCCCCTGCTAAAGCCATGGGCCCTGACCTTCTCCTATGGCCGAGCCCTGCAGGCCTCTGCTCTGAAGGCCTGGGGTGGAAAGAAGGAGAACCTGAAGACTGCTCAGGAGGAATATGTCAAGCGAGCACTGGCCAACAGCCTCGCCTGCCAAGGAAAGTACACCCCAAGTGGTCAGGCCGGTGCTGCAGCCAGCCAGTCCCTCTTCATCTCTAACCATGCCTACTAAACAGGTGTTCTAAGGCTGCCCCCACAACACTCCTTGCCCCGCCCCCTCCCATACTCACTCTTGAAGAGGGGGCCTCATCTGGGGCTCTAGGCTGCTCCTTTCCACTCTTGCCTCCCTTGTGACATTGGTGCGTGGTATTGTCTCTGTATGCTAACTCCAGTGCCCTTTCCAGCCCACTGCCAATAAACAACTATTCAAGGGGAAAAAAAAAAAAAAAAAAAAAAAAGAAATAAACTTTGTATGTGCATGTCTTCTGAGTTTTTATTTACTGAATCGATGTTTGGCTGGAAGAGGTTTGTATTTTAAAAAGAAATAGTATCTGTCTTCATAGCTATTATTCTACATCCAAGTAAGTACATTTTTATAGCCCCTATCCTGTAACCTCTCAAAGTAATGAAAAGTTAAAACTTTTATCGTTTGATTAATTATTTTAAATCCTTAAGTATATCATACCTTAGACAAAATGTCTACTGTTGGTAAGAAGAGTGAGTTTTTCATAGGTATGATATCAAGAACTGACAAACAATATAAAATAATGAAGAATGCACATAGGGAATTCTTAAAAAATTATTGTGAATTTCTATTTCCTATGCTTGAAAGTCACTACTAAAGCCCCTTGTGCCTGATTCAGTAATTTCTTTTTGATTCTCTTTATGGTCTCAGGTCTACAGCCAGATGGCCTGTATCCTAATCTGCTTCCATTATTTACTGACTGAGACTTTGAGTACATTACTTCTCTAGGCCTCAATTTCTTCATCTGTAAAATGAAGCTAACAGGTTTGTTGTCAAGGTCAAATGAGATAGTACATATAAAGAATTTAGAATAATGCTCAGCACATAGTAAGTTCTCAGAAAATAGTAGCCATTATTGTTGTAGTTATAAACTTTTCTCATTTGTTCAATAACATTTATTAAATTCCTACTAGTCCTGGAGCAATACAGATAAACCTCTAGTCCCCACAATAAAGAATATCATAGTCTAGTCAGTAAAATATACAAGAAAATGGAAATCGCAGTAATATGGGATGTTAAATCCGAATAATGAACTATTATGCAACCACTAAAATCGACATTGGGCCTAGATTTGCTGATATGAGAAGATATTCATAAAACATTATTAAATAAAAAGAGTATAAACCTACCTTTATTACACATTCTAATATTTTTCCAGTAAGCAGTGCTAAACACCTGAAATATCTCAAGTACATGGTAGGTACTGGGAATATAGAGGTAAGTAAGACAGGAGTTTGGTGGTGGGGAAACTGCTACTAAATACATAATTCCAAATGGAATGCATGTTATGAAGAAGAGGTACAAAATGCTATAGCAGCTTTTCCAGAGCTAAACTAGATTAGAAGATTGGTTCTTTGAAAATATAAGGTAAACTGATAATTGAATTAGAAAACACAAGTTAATTTCATGAATAGCTGGAGTAAAAGTGTTCACAGCACAGAAAAGAGGATGATGGAATTCTAATGTGTAAAAAGCACGCTATGTACAAAGACTGAGAACTCTAATGAACCTTGGGGAGGAAGTGATGAGGAGAGTGGTATAATTATGGAAATGTAGGTAGGGGCTAAATCTTTTTTGGCCTTAAAGATTATGGTGAGGACATAAAATCTTTTCCTAAAGCTGGTAGAAAAATTTAAAAGCATATTAAGGAGAAGAAAGGCTCAAATAACTTATAGTTTAAAAGAGGTCACTGCTTGCATTGCAGAGAATAAGAAGGGGCACAAATGCACATAGGGAGGAAGATGTACACCAAAATGTGTTGGCTTGAATTGACTCAGATAGTGGCAGATTGGTTAACTTTACTCTCTTTAGACTCCTATATTTGCTGAAATTTTCACAATGGACCAATATCACTTTTTAATGATAAAAGTCAATAAAACATACAACAAATTCTAACACAATATTTGGGTATTATAGCTAAGGAAAGTACAGATTAGGAAGGACAACTGACCCAGACTAAAGGAGAATAGCTATCTAGAGAAGGTGAAAGATGGGTTAAGTGCTGATGCTTCCATGGGTAGTTCAGCCAGACCACAAAAGGGAGAATAGTTGATCTTCTGAATCAAAAGTAGAGTATTTATAAAGACATGCTGATTGAAAAGAAGATGGTTTAGGGTGAAAAGTATGCCATGACCAATGATGTGGCTAAAGAGGTAGGCAGAAAAGGTATTAGATATTGTGCTAATAAATTCAGGATTTATTTTAAAAATGGTAAATAGTAATTGAAATATTTTTCACAGGAGAGTGATATGGTGATATTGGCATTTCAGAATGATCATCCTAGTAAGATGTTGATGTACTGGATGTGAACAAGATTATATGCAGAAAAACCTATTAAGAGTTTGACTCACTGATCAAATAATAGTACCAAAAGCCTAGTATGTAATAATTGTGGGGTCAGGTATTGGAAAAACGGTGGTAAATAAGAAAAGGGGGTAACTACTATCTTTCAAAAGTTTTAAATCTAGCACATTGATGAAATTATTCAAGGGAAAAATATAGCACTTACCACTTTCTCCATTTAAAAATTATATGTGTTACTTTATTAGAATTTGAAAATACAGGTGAATAAGAAGAATATGAACAAAATCAACAATCAACCCAATTTCTAGGAAATGTTTACATTTTATTGTATGTATTTCCAGATTTTTAATGTATATTAGGTATTATATATACTCATATGGTTACACAAATAAATCATACTGTACTTAATAGTTTTGAAATGTTTTCCACTTTATAATATATGGTGATCTTCTGAGGGCCACAAGTCTACTGTCAATATATTTTACACGGGGAAATAATATCCTATTGCCTTTTAAGATATTTTGGGGACAACTATTCAAACAATGTTAAATATTCTAATAGGCAAATTTCTGAGAATATCTTATTTCATTAGGTTAAATTCTTACAAGTGAAATAAAATAAAATGCACATTTTAAAGGCCTTTGATAAATAATTGCCCCAAGCCCCTCTATGTACTTGTATTCACTAGTTCAGTGCTGCACATTGGAATCACCTGGGAGTCTTTAAAAACTGCTGATGCCTGGCTTTCATTCCCAGACATACAGATTTCACTGGTATGCAGCGAGACCTGGTTATCAGGTTTAAAGGTGCTCAACGTGATTCTCACGTGCAGGAAAGGATAAAAACATCTGCATTCTTTTATTTCTTCTGTTCACTCTGAAAAGTTAATTTCTATTGTAGGCCTGTACCTGATCTATTTTTACATTCTCTTTACATGTAATTTAATTTACCTCTTTCACTCTCACCTCTATGAATATAATTTAAAAAATTCATATCTTGCACTCTAATCTCTTTCTCCTGAGCTTCAGTTCCACTCTAATTGTCTACAAGATGGTTAACACTAACATCCTATACAGAACTAACTCCCAAACACAGTGTATCTCAACATTGAACCCAGTCAACCCATTTAACCTACTTTAGATAAAGCGAAAACTAACTACATGCTTAAGTAAACTACAATATTCATAGGAAAGAATATTTTTTAACTTCCAGTTGGTTGCCAACCTGTTCTTTTGATTCTTTCTTTAAAATATGTCTTAAGTCACTTTTCCCCACCCTTTCCACTTCTATTGCCACCGCCTGTGCTATCAGAGTGGTCTTCAACAGAGAATATCTCTGGGGCGCACGGGCTTGGGGTAGTCTGCCTAGAGTCCTACTTGCATAAAGCAATGTTGTAGAAAATACCAGTAAGTATGACTTTAGGGACTAAAATAAACATGTAATTAAGATTTTCAACGTATGTTAATTGTGTGTGTACTGCAGGGGCAGGGATAGGGAAAGAGACAGTGATCATTTCCAACTGTTTAAAGATTGCTACTCTTAGGCAATGTGGAGCAGTGTTGAGAGGCTTCAGGACCTTCCTAACTGATTTTAGATTGGGAAAGTTACCGGGGATTAAATGACCCAACTCTGGGGGTAACAAGCCCAAAGTTCTAAGAGAAAGAAAGCTACAAAGCAGAACTATTTTATTTGTGTAATAAATGTTTGAATTATTAAAAAATTTAAACTCCTTACCCAGGCCACTCTGTTGTAATCTCAGCTGAATGAGAACTAACAAATATATAAATTGAGGAATTTATAAGTGATAGAAACAAAAATTTAACAGCAGCTAATCTGAGATAATGAGATAATGCCTAGGAGGGTGACTGTCCTTGATATGCAGTGAGAAATCAGGTTTAAACCATTACCTCTGTCTCTTCTTAAACTATTAATCCCTACCCTCACCTAAAGTGACAGCACCATTGAGTAGGGACCTTGACTGTGCTATTAATTTTTTCCAGCAGCAGCAACAGTGACAGACACCTGGTAGCTGTGCAGGAAATATTTGTTGAGTAAATACTTTCTCATACTTGTGGATATAGTAGCAAGATACCAAGATATTCAAGTGTGTTAGATTTTTTTTAGCCTTTTAGGAATGTAATTCAGAAAATATACTAATATTTGTCTTTAAGAAGGTAATATAGGAGAGATATTAACAGGAGGAACATATAACTGTGTTAACTGAAGCACTTTATTTCTATCGCCAGATGTAAAACCCTTTATGATCAAGAAATAATTCAGTTTTGTTAGTTCTGTGCCATACTTTAAAGTTACTGTATTAATGAGGAAACAGCAGGATTCTTATAATTAGAATGGGTACATCTTGGAAAAGCCAGGAGAGTTGGAAACCTTTTTTTTTTTATAGCCTCACTGGACTAAAGGAATACTGTAGCCCATTGTAAAGCACATTTCTCTGGAATTCAGCTACAAGGGCAAATTATAGAAGACAGCTACCCTCACTCGCACCCTCAACACGTCAGCAGCTGCTTCTCACCCATGTCAACAAAGGCCATTAATCCAAGAGTGAGAGCAGTGATTCTCAACCTTCCTAATGTGGTGACCCTTTAATACAGTTACAGTTGTCGTGATCCCCAACCATAACTAAAGCATAGTGATTAATCACAAAAACAATATGTAAATATATATGTGTTTTCTGATGGTCTTAGGCGACCCATGTGAAAGGGTTGTTTAACCCCCAAAGGAGTCACGACCCACAGGTTGAGAACCGCTGAGTTAGAGGGAAAAGCAGAGCTCCCAGGTATGATGCAGAGATCGGCCAACTCTATTTCTTTAGCAAATCAAAGACTTCAATGGGCATGACCTCACAAGATTTATGGCTTAGTAATTAGTAAATAGAGATCCTTGAATTCAAATGGACCTGAACCCAGCAAGGTTTTAAACTACAGATGCCCCTCAACTTATGATGGGGTTACATCCTGATAAACCTATCATAGTTGAAAATATCATTAAGTCAAAAATGCATTCCAGACATCATAGCTCATCCTAGCCCAACTTATACATGCTCAGAACACAATATCTAAAAAAGCTGCTGGCAACACATCACACTGTAGAGTATCAGATGTTTACCCTCATGATGGTGTGCCTGTCTGGGAGCTGTGTCTGGTTGTTGTTGTCCAGCATATTACTAGCTGAGAAAAATTCAAAATTTGTAATTGTAAGCATAGTTTCTACTGAATGTATATTGCTTTTGCACCATCATAGAGTTGAAAATTGTAAGTCAACCTTGTAAATTGGGGATTGTCTGTAACTGAACTTTTAGAAGGAGGTAAAGCCCTAGCCCTAGGAACAGATATCACTCATTTGTAATGCAATCTTGAGGCATAATTATCTACACATATAAGGAATGATTTAGATTTGCATTCTAGGGAGACTTCCCCAGTATCCTTCATAGGGACTGCCTTGAAAGTTACAGGTCAAGGGAAATCTTTCTAGGGAGCAGAACTGAAGGTGCAGATTGGCTCATCAATGATATTTTTTCTATTTTTGAGAGAGCAAGTCATAATATTTTATAGTACATGCTTCAGAGAAGAGCCCCCTTTCCCCCCTTTTTTCTCTCTAAATGAGATACTTTATTGTAGTTATTCTGCTTTTGGTGTGCTTTTATTTGCCCTTATAAATTCACTGTTCAGCCTGCACCCTTCTTTTTCCTACCCTCTGTCCTGAGAAGTTGTCCCATAAAAACAACATCAAAGAATTCTTATATCCTCAGGTTTCTAGTTGGAGAGGGAGAGAAGTAGATCAGACAAAGGGGAAAGGAGAGGCCAGGATCCTTATCTCTTCATTCCTTTCCTGTAAAATTGCCTCCTGTGTTCCTCAAGGAAAGGTCACTGCTGATCTCAAGCCAACTGGCTTAGGGGCAATAGCTCCATTGTTTTAAAACCTGGGTTCCTGTGTTATACCTTGTAATTATCCAAAATTTACAGTTTAGTAAATAGTCCTTTTATAAACAAGTCCTCATTGAAAATATTATTTAGTTGTACTATTTATTTCTCCTGTGACCCTAATTGATAAGACAGTGAAACTCATTGTAAAACTCAAGATACATATTTTGAAACTTTACACTATTGTCTGACTCAACTGTTCTGAAAGAAGTTGTATAGAAAGCGTGGACTAGAAGAACACTGACCTCAGGACATTGCCTGTGAAGGTCTAATAGATATGACTGTATAATTTCCTGTTGGGGAGGAGGAAGGTGTTTTTGGTGGCACATAGTACATACTTAGCGGGGACATTTTTGGGGCTATAGGTATGAACAATTGAACAGTAAATTGTAGTGACTATCCACTGTGGTTCTATTTTATGCCAATAATTTAAAATTTTTTTCAGTTTATAAAATAATATGGATTAGTATCCTTGCCAGTTTAGCAGCATTATTTCATTAGAACAAAGATATATATAAAAAATAGAACATAAATTAGTGTCATAAATTATCATGAAATCCAAAATAATGCAAGTATTTGAGATTAAAAAAAATTCACCTTAAATAAAGGCAAATGACCAGGGAAGTGGCATAGATACAGTCAAATTTGGTATAACACTGATATTTACAACATTTATGATGAAAACGTATAATTTTTATCATGATATTTGCTATGGCTTCATTGAAGTGACTTCATATATAAACTATTGCTTCTTTTCACATTTTCTTCACCCATCAATTGGGGTTCTTTAGTAACAGAAAGGAATGCTATGGCTAAAAGAGAAATTGTCTATTCTCTTCAGATAATTCTAGTCTTAATCTACTAATACAATATCCTTTTTTGAGAACATTATAGCCCATCAAAGGATAATTGGTTAACATGACATATCAAGTTTAAAACCCCCGAAATGATGCCTTTTCAAAACCTGGCTATTTTGGCTGTAGCCAGTTTCCTATGGAGTCATTACTTTCTGACCCATCTGAAAAATGCACGAGTGTGCTGGGAAAACAATCACAAAAATATCTCTTGCCAAGGAACCCTACCTTTGTCTGGAGCTCAGCAAGGAAGAATTTGCATAGCATTCTACATGATGTGGCATAATTGTTCTAGTATTGGATTATAGTAACCTTTTCCCTCATTCAGTGGATTCACAGGAAAGAACTGCTATCTTGGTTCAACTTAGATAATATGGTTTTGATGACATAGTTGCTATCTTACAACTGTGGTCATTTGCAGGAGAGGTAGTTCTGTCTTCAGAAAGGGTATTGATATTGAGGGCATGTCCTTAATGGATTCACTGCTAAAGAACTTCATGCATTTGACACCATTATAATATGGTACAATAAACTTTGGGGGTGTTGGTAAGGTATAGGTACACAGTGGAGACATTCAAACATGATGCTGTGAGATTTCATTTATTGACATGGACAGATGTTCATGATATGTCATTAAGTAGACAAAAAACTAAGCTGTATGGTGTTAGGATAATTTTGGTGGTAAGTAACAAAGCATCCAACTCAAATGAATTAAAAATAGTTATTTTTATAATTCTAATTATTAGATTTATTAATCCAATTGACTTAGTCCAGAACTAGAGCAGGCTTCAGGATTGGTTGATTCAGTGACCCAACGACGCTATCAAGGAATTAGTTTGTTTCTCTGCTCTGTTACCAAAAGTATCTGCCTCATCCTAAAGCTGCTTCCCAAAATAATTGTAAATAGATTCCTGGTGCAATTTGGTATAACTACTTGCTTCCTCATTCACATTAAGATAGAGGAGAGAATGATTATCACTTGCTGTAAGGACTGAAAAGGAACTTTTCTAAGTCTCTAGCAGCTATCTCCTCATTTATCATGAACTAGAATTGTATCATACACCAATTAATAATGTCAGTTGGTAGAGGGAGTGTAGTTCTTTTAAAATTAAATTTATTGGGGTGACATTGGTTAATAAGATTACTGAATATAGGTTTCAAGTGTACATTTCTATAATACATGCCCACAATCCAAAGTCATATCATCTTCTGTCACATGCATTTGGCCCCCTTTACCCTTTACTACCTCCCACCCATTCCCTCTGGTAACCATCATACTGTTGTCTGTGTCTCTGAGTTTCACTTTTATATCCTGAGTGTATGAGTGAGATCATATGGTTCTTAGCTTTTTCTGACGGACTTATTTCACTTAGTATGATATTCTCAAGGTCCATTCATGCCATAGCAAAAGGCAGTATTTTACCTTTTCTTATGGCTGAGTAGTATTCTATTGTAGATATGTACCACATCTTCTTTATCCAATCATCTATTGAAGGACACTCAGTTATTTCTTTAGACCAGTAAGGGTCACTCATTGAGCTAATGTCAATTTCCCAAATCAGAGTGCAGCTAATCAAAGAAGATTAGGGTAGAATCCATTTGGAGAGTCAAACACAATGTTAAAAGTATGTATCATCTATCTAATATATCGTCTATTTAATCTCTATGAGAGAGAACAAAAAATTAATGTGACAATATGATAGTATATGGGCACTGGAATTACATTTCTAATATATTTTTTAAAATTATAGATCCATTTGTATTATGAATAGTCTAGAAAAGAAATACTACAAAATCATGGCATCTTGACAGTGAAATTACATTTCTTTTAGATTTTCTTCTTGTTGTTTTCCTGTATGTAATATCATTGAATAAGTAAGCATGTATTGTTTTTGTCTCTTTAACATTTTAGTTTTAAAATTTCAAATAAATCTCCAAGTAAAAGAAATAGTATAATGAACCCTCAAGTACTCACCACCTAGCTTCAACAATTTGACAAATCTTGTTTTATACATGTTTCATAAAAGAAAAAAATTGATTATAGTTAAAAAGAAGTTAAGAATTAGTCATCACTTAACATTTTCTCTAATCTGTACAACTTACCTTTATTCAAATCAGTGAAATGAAGGATATTCCAATATTATTCTTGTCAGTTACCCAAGACCCCTTTCAAATTGTGCCCAATTATTTCTTTGAAAGTTTGTTTTTTCTTATCTTCTTACCCTACTTATGCTTCTCAAAAATTTGTGCTGCAGTATCCCTAATGTCAGGGGAAAAACACATACCTCTGGGAATTTGGGTTTACAAAATGAAGTGGCTCACTGAAAACAGTTATTTTGAAATCTCACTTTTGTTTTTAAAATCCATGCAGATTTACCCTTTCTATCTATGTTTAATAGAAGTAGAATGTTGCAATTACTCACCATTGAATAAATTTGACACTGTTGGATGACAGTCCATGTTGGTCTTATGGCTTGCTGACCTCCGAGATAGCCTGATAAATACCCCTGTGAACACAAGGTCCCCAGTTTGAGAGGCACAGCCTAGGCTTTTCTCCCCATTTCAAAAACTCTTCTTTTGCCCCTCGACTTTGTTTTCTTGACTTTGAAAGTCCAGTCTCTTTAAGGACTTGGGCTTCTATTCAGTCCTTTCATTTTTTCCACCATGGACCTCCTTGGTTAGTGTGCCCTACCCTAGGAACTACTCCTCAGTTGCCATTCCTACTGACACTTGTCCAGACCTGGCCCAATACTCTGAGCGAGGATCTTGAATCCACAAAACCACAAGTGTGAGAATACTTGTTCATTTAATAGGTCTTTCTTGAGTCTTAACTATTTGTCTGGCACTTAGGCCTTGGGAACACTGTGATTAAAAAGAAGGACAGTTTCCTATCTTTAAGTAGTCTACATTGTTATGAGGGATGCATATGTACAGACAGTTACAAAATGGGCTAATAAGTGCAACTTTAGGTGAAGTATTGTGTTATATGAAGCACAGAGCAGGGTCCCTTAAGTGGCTCAAGGATGTCTTCCAAGAAAGTGACATAGTATAATGGCAGGAGAGATAAGGATGGGCTGCTTTGGTGGTAATTTTCTATTTGAATAATTCTGCCATGCAAAAGTGGTTCTTAGAAGTTAAAAGGATTGTCAAAAATGGCATGCAGTATGGGAACTTTTTTCCAAGGTTGCTTTTATATTTTCCTATCAAGAAGGGGAGAGCACAAAGAGTTTGAATACTTAGAGTTGTGGATTAAAAAACAAACACAAAAAGAAACTTATTTCAGATTAAACTTTTTTTGTGCAAACATCTTACAAGTGTATTATGCATTTTTTTCAAGTCTCAGTACTTTTGCTCAGTCTGCCGCTTCTTCTCAAAATCAACTTTCTTTGTTACACTGGTGCAATCTTAATCTTCGTGCATCCTTGTCCTTCTCTGTCATTCCTGACAAGTAGACTCAATTGCTCCATTTTCTATTCCATTAGCCTTTTGTTACCTTACCACACATATAGCATTCATATTTGCTTTCCTACTCACAGAGAGCAATTAATTATTCCACTGTCTAACCATGAAACTCTATACACAGGGGTTGGCAAGAGTAGGTTTATAATTGTCAGTGCATGAAACAGTTTATTCTTGTATTATTATTTATTAATTATTGGATTATTTCTATATAAACAACTGTAAACCTACATTTTTCCCATCCTGTATACTTAAATATAGTAGATATTAAAATATATAGATTAAACTGATGCAAATATAATTTTGTTTTCATAGTCAATTGATTCTTTTGATTACCTTTTTCTTAAAAGTCTATATTATCTCAGTATTTAAAAACTACATTTATTTATTTATTCTTGTTTCTCAATAAAAGAATGGGATAGTGGTAGTGATGGCATTACTTCTTAAGCCATCTTGCTTAAGTGAGTATGCTGTGAGACTCATTTCCCATTGAGTAATTCAGAAACAAACATCGCCAGTCATTGTGAAGTCCTCTGAGGTGCAGATAGAAGGATAGGCTTTGTCTACACACAATTAATTAGGACTGATTAATAGACTTGAATGAGAAAACAGATGAATAAAGGCCTGTGTCTACCCTTTGTTTCTTTTTTAAAAAATTATTTAGTTGTTTGTTTTTAGAGAGAGGGGAAGGGAGGGAGAATGAGTGGGAGAGAAACATTATTGTGTGGTTACCTCTCATGCGCCGCCAACTGGGGACCTCATCTGCAACCCAAGCGTGTGCTGACTGGGAATCAAACCAGTGACCCTTTGGTTTACAGGCCAGCACTCAATCCACTGAGCCACACCAGCCAGGGCTGTGTCCTTTCCTTGCCCTTCTACAAATGTATAGACCTGCATTTCCAATTACTTCATCAAAAGAATGTTTTATTTCTGGACTTTTTCTTTCCTAATTTTAGTCCTCTCTTCTCTTCCCTCTCATGTGTACATCCAGCCTAATAATGCTATATACAGTGATTTTTGATACTAAATATTCTCCCTTCAATCTTTTTAAGACCATGAAGAAATGGCATGTCCATTCTGACAGCTTGTTTAGGGGTTCTATTTTAATAATTTGTATCTCATGCCTTCAGATATTCCATACTTAGGGCAGGTCTCATTATTGCTTGTGTATCTGTGATAACTTGAAAAGGCCTGAACAAAGTAAGATAAGTCACTATTATGTAGGTAAACATATTACTGTAGTAAATAAAATTTGAATGGTGACAGGAAGTTGTGGCTCCCAGTGATCAAAATAGCCTTGTTTGTGATTTTAGAGAAAAACCAAAAGAATTGTTTACTTAGGACTAGTTTTAAATAAGCTGATCAACATGTAAGTATTTTATAACAATATTTCTAGTAATCCTGTAAATGCATTTGAGTGTCTCTGCTGTATTAGTCACTGTGCTAGATGTTATTAAGAATAAAAAATGAAGAAGAACGAAGTTATTTCCTTAAAAGAGGTTGCAATATCAATTAGCCTTTGCCTTCATTGTAATCAGAATTATTGTATAATTTTCAGACAGAGACATATGTGCCAAACACAACTTGGTACATCCATTGCTAGACTCTGCAGTTCAAGTTAAATTAATTTAGTACCATCAGTCCTGGCTCATGTGGACCGAGCGCTGGCCTGCAAACCAAAAGGTTCCCAGTTCAATTCCCAGTCAGGGAAGATGACTGGGCTGTGGGCAGCCAGCATCACAGTTTAAACTTGTATTGAGGGGAAAAGAAGGTGATCTTATTTCTATCAGATGCACAATTGAAGTTTTAAACTAGATCAAAGTTCTAATAACTGAAATTAGTAGCAAATGATGTCACGCACCAAGGCTTCATTAAGAAATATAAAATGGAGATTCAATATATCATGGTTGGAATGCCTTGATTAGAATAAAAAAAGCTATTTTTCATTTATGTTCCTGTTGTAATACATTATACAACTAACCAGCAAACAAACCGCACTGGATCTACAAAGGAGTCAAAGTGCACTAATTTAAATCATAATCTCATGGAATTTTATTTTATTTTATTTAACTTAAAATTTCATCCAGCTCCTGAGTTTTGATAAAGTGTTGATTTTGCCAACTGCCTCTTTTGTTGAAGAAAGTAAATGGATTTTCTTTCAATTAGCGACATATGTATAATACTAACTCTCCAAGCATTTGTCAGGGATGTGAACTCAGACGATGTCCTGTTCTGTTCTGATAAGATCTTATGAGAGAAGTGATATTTAAGAAAGTTCATCTTACAAACATGATGCCTATAGTTTAGGTATTTTGAGTTCTGACTTTGGATCAAGGTAGATTAGTGAGAATATACATTCATGAACACATAAATACATCTATAAAAATCTGTCATCAATTTTACTTCAAAGTTATGCTCTTAGGCTTCTTTAAATTTGTTATGAGAAAACTATACAAAACTCTCTTCTAGTTTTTGATTGAAGTGTTGCTAATATTACTCAATGCATTGCTCATTATGACCTTATATGAGAAATTTCTTCATCAACTTAGTGGCAGGCGAATTTTTCTCCTCATGCGTTTCTTTCCTTTCAATGATAAAACTTTTCTTAGATTTCTTTGTTATCCCTTACTGCCCAGAAAGTTCAAAGCCAACTTTACAGCTCTATCAGGGCAAGTATGTTAAACAATGTGTGAAACATATTTGCATTTGTACTTTTTCTTGAATTTAATCCCTATTTTATCAATTTATTGTATATTTTAGGGGAGTCTACTTGTAAAGAGACAGTATAGATAAATAAATTTACTTTATATCCCAAGAACAGCTTGTTCAGAAGACTGTAAATTGATCCCACTACATAAAATTTATTAATTTTAAAAATTATTTTCAAAGACTAATTGCAAAGAACCTGTTTTAAAAATAAAATGGAGTACTGGAAGTCGTAGCTACATCAATCAGAAAAGAAGAAGGAATTATCCAAATTGGAAAGTAATAAGTGAAACTGTCATTATTTGCAAATTATGTGATAATGTATATAGAGAACTCCAAAGATCCCACCAAGAAACTACTAGAACTGAAAAAAGAATTCAGTAAAGTAGCAGAATACAAAATCAATATCCAGAAATTAGTTGCATTTTAATATGCCAATAATGAATTAACAGAAAGGGAAATTAAGAAAACAATTCTATTCAGCATTGCTACTAAAAGAATAAAATACCTAGGAATAAATCTAACCAAGGATGTAAAAGACCTGTGCTCGGAAAATTATAAGACACAGAAGAAATAAATAGAAGAGATACAAATAAGTGGAGGGGCATACCATGGTCATGAATGGGAATAATTAATATGATTAAAATGTTCATACTACCCAAAACAATCTATAGATTTAGTGCAATTCCTATCAATAAGTCAACGACGTATTTCACAGAACTAGAACAAACATGTCAAAATTATTTGGAACCACAAAAGGCTCTGCATAGCAACAGCAATCCTGAGAAAGAGGAACAAAGTTAGAGGAATCACACTACCCAATATCAAACTATACTACAAGGCCATAGTAATCAAGTCAGCATGATACTCGTATAAAAACAGACACATAGATCAGTGGAACAGAATAGAGAGCCCAGAAATAAACCCACACCTTTATAGTCAACTAATATTCAACAGAGGAAGCAAGCACATACAGTGGGCTAAAGGTAGTTTATTTAATAAATGTTGTTGGAAAAATTGTACAGATATGTGCAGAAAAATGAAACTAGACCACTTTCTTACACCACACACAAGAATACATTCAAAATGGATCAAAGATTTAAATGTTAGACTTCAAAACCATAAAAACAGTAGAAGAAAACATGGGCAGCAAAATCTCGGGAATTGCTCATAGCAATATTTTATCTGCTATATCTTCAGGCAAGGGAAACAAAAGAAAAAAAATAGAAAATGGGGCTACATCAAACTAAAAAGTTTTTGCACTTCAAAGGAAATCATTAACAAAATGAAAAGACAACCCACAGAATGGGAGAACATTTTCAATACATTTGATAAATGGTTGGTATCCAAAATTTATAAAGAACTTACAAAACTCAAAAACAAAAACAAAAATAACCCTAAACAACCCAATTAAAAAATGGGTAAAAGTCCTGAAGAGACACATCTCCAAAGAGGACATAGATATGGCCAATAGACAAATGAAAAGATGCTCAACATCACTAATTATCAGAGAAATGCAGATTAAAATTACAATGAGATATCATCTCACACCTGTCAGAATGGTTATCATCAATAAATCAACAAACAAAAAGTGCTGGTGAGGATGTGGAGAAAGGGGAACCCTTTTGCACTGTTGCAGGGAATGCAGACTGGTGCAGCCACTGTGGAAAGCAGTATGGAGATACCTCAAAAAATTAAAAACAGGTCTGCCTTTTGACCCAGCTATCCCAGCTCTGGGAATATATTCAAAGGAACCCAAAATACTAATTTGAAAGAACATAATCACCCCTATGTTCATTGCAGCATTATTTACAGTTGCCAAGATATGGAAGCAGCCCAAGTGTCCACCAGCAGATGAGTGGATAAAACAACGATGGGTCATGTAGGTTTCAGGTGTACATTTCTATGACACATGATCTGTATATTGCATTGTATGCCCACCACACAAAGTCAAATAATCTTTTATCACCATATATTTGGACCCATTTATCCTTTACTACTCCCCACCACCTCTCTTCTGGCAACAACCATGCTGTTGTCTGTGCCTATGAGTTTCAATTTTATATCCCACATATGAGTGAAATCATATGGTTCTCACCTTTTTATGACTGACATTTCCTTTAGCACAATATTCTCAAGATCCCTCCATGTTGTTGTAAAAGACAATATTTCATCTTTTTCTATTGTATATATACACGCACCCCATCTTCTTTATCCAATCCTCTATCAAAGGACACTTTAATTGTCTGCCATGTCTTGGCCACTAATTAATTATATTGGTGCTCTTTGTTCTTTCAGTTTAAACAAATTAAAATGCATGGGGCCATTCAAAGCAATACATGATAGGAAGAAATGGATCCATAAGTGACAATAACTGTGTTTATCTGCTAACTAGCTGATTAGCTAGATTAATGACATTAGTCAGTTTGTGATGTACAACCCAATAAATTGGCGAAAAAAAAGATTGTTCTAAAAATACAGAGATAACCTTGGTATAGCTTTGAGTGCTTCTATAAATTAATCAGATTACTATGCATTTGCATTCAATAAAAGAACTTGGTATAAGCTAGGGGATATTTGAACCATGATAAAAATCATCCATGATTAGCCATACTGGCATTATACTTCTTTAACATATTCATGGTTATAGCCATCACATGCTTTATTGTTATGACACTGATATGTATAGGAAGGACTACAGAATAGTTTGTTGACTGGTAAAAATGCCTGTCGTCATGCTGCTATTTTACTAGTTATGCAATGTGACATATCTGCCATGGGTTTCAAGGCCACAGATATATTCCTCTGACTCTGCTTCCACATTGTACAGAAGGACATAGAGAAGACAGTCTGCCTTGATCTCAGACACAAAATGGGGGATACATCTTTGAATACATTTTCTTCACACAATAGTTTAGGACAAAGGATTGCAGGATAAAATTTATGGTTAAAAGAAAACCCAACAACACAGAAAAAAATATTTGAATAAAAAACAAACTTTTTTTCTAAGAGCCTCTTTTCCCTTAGAGATCAATTAATTTTAAAATGATTGACTTTGTTTTTGTATCCTACAACTCTAAGAATAATTATCAAAGGGAAGCCTAAGTACATAAAATGCTCTATTTGATGGATAATTTAGTCTGATGTTTCATTCCTTCTTCTTTCCTTGTCAGTCTCTAAATAGCTACTAAAGTATAAGTAATATCTTGAAATTTGATGACACACACTGTTTATGCTGTTTGAGTAGCCTGAACGAAGGACATGAACATAGGAAGAATATTCTTATGATAATCTTTTGATAACTTTAGGCTGATATTCATTTATCTTCTATTTACATAGCCTTAATCTCTGTTTTTCTGGTTTTCTATAATTTATAGTTTATATTCATAGGGTTTAAAAAAATTTATCTTTAGATATACATAATCCTAAGTACATAGGATCATAGGACTATATAAAAAGATTTATTTGAGTTTGAAATCTGGATTTTGGTTTAAAAAATAGTCATGAGAGTCTGCTAGAATGTGTGTGACAGGTGTGGGCCCAAAGTTACACTGAGGAAAGAATCTGTTTTTCTTTGAAGACAAGAGTATAATCAATGTTTTCATGAAATATGAGTATAAAATAGAATACAGTATTATTAAACCAGTATTATCAGTTCATTAGTGAAGATTTCACTTTTTGAAGGCTATAAAATAAGAACAGTTTAATCTCATAACATGGAAGTTTTTACTTCATTATTGTTGCCTTTTTATTTTTGGCTAAATTGTTTTTTCCCATGAGTATACAGAAAACTGACACTATATATTAAACAACATCAAGTAAATATAATGTTATTCTACTGTATTAGGGGATCTATTAGCCAGAAACACAGGGTAGATGTGATGTTCTCTCTAGTCCTGAGTACAGTGTGCCCCAACGTAGAGGTTTTGGGGGCTACTGCTAGAGAGTGATTCAATTTTTGACAGCCTAAGCCCATAATTCACTGTGGATCCCAACTTCTATATCTGTTCAGATCAGCCATTGGCTAAATGGATGTGTAATAAACATTAAACAGTATCTATTTGCTTTTTTAGTGGTGATTTTTAAGACTGGTCACACATATCCTCTTACACCTACCTTCTTTCTCTCCTTCCTCCCCATATGTATTTTTGAGAGCCATATTATTAGGAATACAGTTACTATCTTAAGAATTCAGAGTCCAGTGGAGTTGAGAGGAGTTGAGATACAAGTAAACAAAAAATTGTAGTATAATACGATTAGTGTTATGATACCATGAAAGCATAAAGGAGAAACATCTAATCTAGTTTATTAGGATAAAGAAAGGCAATTTAAAGATCATGCTTGACACAAATACACAGAGTTTTGCATACATATATGTGAACACATTTTAAAAATACATTATTTACTTTTCAGAAATAAGACTGTAGTGATTCAGTGTTGGTTGATATGCCAGTCTCCAGCATAATAAAAGAGATATACTGTCTCAATTGGGGGTTAATATTTGTAAACAACTTGACTTTTCTAGAAGAACAATGCCACATAATTTAAAGATATTAATGCTTCTCTAATCTATACTATATTTTAAATGGTTGGTTTTAGTTAACACCAAGGGAAAACTTTCATTGTATGCATGGTAGGGTGGAAGGCATGTCACATTAGTTTAAAAAAAAAAATGAGCATTCGTTTGGTGGTTCATGAATTATGTGATTTTTGACCAAGTCATTCAACTTAATTAAACCTCAGTTTCTTCATTGAAAACATAAAGAGGCTGAGCAAGGAGATTTTAGAGTTTCTTTCTAGATTTAAACATCTGACTTTTATAAATATTCTGATTTACATTAATACTTTTAAGTTAGTCTTAAGAAAAGGTTTTTAAGTTTCCACTCCTAGAAAGTACTTATAAACTATTTATGTTCTCTAGCTTCCTATAAAATATGACTTTGTCCTACTAGTTACACAAACAGTTCCCATCACATTAGCTAAGACCCGTCAGACTGGTTCCGTTTAGATCATCAGTGACTTCTTTCTTCACCTCATCCAGCCCAGGAAGTTGCTGATAGAGCCTGGATGCACACACTTGGTTGCAGATCTCGGTCTCCACAGGACTCTTCCTTGCTGTCCAGCAATGCATCCGTGAGTGTCCCCCTCTGCCCCACCTGTTTTTTCATCTTAAGTTAACTTATAGTTTAAAATGACATAAACCACACCAAGGAATGTGTACCTGTCTGATTTATTTTTGTTTAACATAGAAAAATACTTTTGATATTTAACATAAAGTTACATCAAGAAATAGACTTCTGTTCTTTCTATTTTAGTGTTTTCTGTTTTCTTCTGTCCCATCCCCAAAATTTTAAATATACTTTGAGAAGAGTTCAACAAAAGTTAAAGGTACAAAGTGTTTGACAGCTGTCTTGTTTTTTGTTTGTTTGTTTATTTCAAGAAGAATAGAACGTGTTTTTTGCTTGGGCTTTTGTATATTTGAAAATACTCTTATTTCCAAAGATATTCATGATAAAAAGTCTGATATCATGCAGATCCAAATTACATTTATTTATATAAGTAGTTTAAATTTTAAAAATTATAGATGTTTTTAAAGAGAGAGAATTAATTTAAAAGACAATAGTACTAAACTATTGTAGATGGCTTTTTAAAAAAAATCTAATGATTTACCCAAATGAACTTCCATAATAGATGAGCTGTAATTATTTTGAGGTTGTTTTCTTTTAAAGTTAGAAACTAAAAAAAAATCCAGGTTTTAGTGTACATGTTTGGACTCTGAAAGTAATTTTATATTCAGATTAAAATTTTATTTTCTCTGATGTTTTACCATATCTTTTATTGAAATTAATTTTTACTTTGAGAAGCAAACAGTTTAAAAAATGTAAAAATGTAAAACTTCCAGTGAAGTCTTAATAGGGAACAACACTCAGGCTCTGTCATTGATAGAAAGTTCTACATACTTGTTATGAAAAGTTTAATACTCTACTATATATGTTAATGAAGAAACTAAGAGCTACAGACATTAGAAATTTAGTCAGACTTTTGGCCTTTGTAAGTACTTCTCCATAATCTATGATGGTTTTGTGTCCTACCTTTTTTGCCTGCATTATTTTTAAGAATACTACCATAGAAAAGAGTGCCTTTATTTAAACACAATTCTATCAAACTCAATATATTAAATAGATTTCAGGTTTTTTTCTGTGTTAGATATGCATGAGTGTGGGATTTTCATAGAGTTGTAAGGTGGGAGTATTGGACTAAATTTTTCTACCTATAGTCTCTAATTTGAAGCAAAGATGTACCCATTTTTAGTCCTGCTTCAGAGTAGATGGAATGTGCATCTCAAGGAAAAAAAGAAAAAGAAAACCCTCCTGACCTAAAAATTGTATAAAAAGTGGAGCATATCATGTGTGAATTGACCTTTGGAAATGTTAAGAGAATGGACTAGAGGGAGAAGAGGTTATATTTACTATGCATATGTGCTGGAGTAAGTATACCAACAGCAGTGCTCTGATGAAAGAGATATGATTGAGATACTAGAATATATGTGGGCAATTTCCTTTTAAGGACATTGGTTCATAACTGGGAAATCACAGAAGAAGCAGGTGGAGAGTTCTATTAAATGGTATATTCCTCTTCAGCCAAATTTCTGATATACGCCCCCACCCCCGTACTCTACCTGTTCTAAATGAGAACCACTATTTTAGAATTTAAGGGTAAGAAGAAATTTAGACTGAGGTAAACATTCTTCTTTTGCTGCTATTTCCTCCAAATTCCTACACTATTCTTTAAGCATGAAGTGATCAACACATGAATTTTAGAAACACACTCATGGCAGAAGGTTAAAGAAAACTTTATCAAGAATAAGTTTATAAGGAAGAGAGTTTACAGGGGAGAACAAAAATAGGATTATGGTTGCGAGCATGCAAAACAGTTTATTTTTGTATTATTATTTATTAATTATTGTATTATTTCCAAAGAACAATTGTAAACCTACTTTTGCACACACACACACACACACATATGGATAGATAGATAGATAGATAGATAGATAGATAGATAGATGGGAATGTATGCTAACTGTGTCCACCAGCAACCACTAATGATATTTCAAATTTATAGACATTAATATCTACACACTTTTAAACAGATTAAGGTGAAAAGAGTAATATCCAAATTAAATATCATGGACAACTTTAATTTTTACCTAATAGGGTATGACTGTCTCTCAGTGTGTGGCTTGCATTGGACTCACTAGATGCTTGTTAAAAAGAGAAAAGGCCAATTCTCATTCCAGAAATTCTAATAAATCTCTGGTTGAGGAATGAAAGTTACACAAGTTATTTCTTATTTGTACTAAAGTTTGAGAAGAACTGATATGGTATAAAGCCATAAAAAGGGAACGGTTAAGATATAAAGAAATTAAAGCAGAAATGAAATATGTCATCTTTTAAAGAGGTAGCTCTTTGTTCTATTTGAATTGGCATAATTATATCTTACTGTGAGGTGCTCTCACCCTAGTTAACTTTCCCTGCAAAGGAAAAGAGCACTGATTTATGCAACATAGTGATAATTATGGATGAGAAGACAATTTATGAAGATATTGAAAACCTAAGGGAGGAGACAGACACTATTTAGGTAGTTCATGTCAAGCAGGATGGTGGTCATTTTGGACTAAAAATCTGTTTGTTTACATGGAAAACCTTTATGTAAAGCTAACCTATTAATATCTCCCCCAACCCTGAAATTAGTCAATAGATAGTGATATCAGAGGGCCCCTTTATTGAGAGTTAGGCTCAAGGTTGCTATATGATCATGCTACAAGTGTTTAACAGGTGCTTCACTTCTCCTTCAGCTAAGATCAGTCCTCTTTGCCCTGGCCAGGTAGCTCAGCTGGTAGAGCACTGACCTGATATGTCAAGGTTGTGGGTTTGATTCTGGTAAGGGCACAAACAAGAAGCAACTGATGAATGCATACAAAATTTGAACAACAAATTAATGAGCCCCCCTCAAAAAAAATCAGTCTGGTTCATGCAACAACTTTTAACAAGTTCTCAGTTCTTCATGGAAGAAAACAATCTCTTGATTACCTATTATGTATTGTGCATTTTGTAAAATGGTATCTCATTTAAATTTGACAATATCGTGAGAGGCAGTTATTGTGATCACTGTTTTAAAAGATGAAATAATAGCAGCTCAGATTGTCCAGGTTCAGTTAAGTGTTGGATCTAGAATCTGATCATGGCCTATCTGGCTCTAAAGTCTATGTTTTTCTACTGTAACACATTGTCTACATGTGTGGGGACCTAAAAGAAAAGTCTTTGAGAAGTTTGAAGTCTAACAGAGAAATGGTAAACATGCACACATGCATATTCACACATGTAGAAAATGTATATGTATGTATACCCACGAATACCAATACAAAATAGAGGAAAAGATACAGATCATAGATTAATATGAAATAATGTACAAATATACTTAAGAAGGAAGGTTGGTGATATAATTTTTCTGTCATTTATATGTTTTTAAAACATTTAAAAGAATACATGAACTGCACTTATTTAATTTTCTTAAAACTGTCTTTATATTTAAATAAGGTAAGACTATGACCTAACTTTTACACCCTATCTCAAGGATGATCAATGACAGAGAGTATAGCTCTTCAATTATATCATCATTATTTTATAAAAAGGATTACAACATTTGCTATTGTGTGAAAATCAAGTTCATCTGAGTGCATCTCATGAAAGGAACTCATCAGTTTACAGTAACTATAACTATGTAATAGACCTTTGTCACTCTTTCATTGTTGTCTGCTTTCCTCCAAAAATATGTCATTGCTTCACTCTAAAGAGGGACAAATAGGAACATTCAAGAAGAAGAAGCAATATCATGTGCTTCAAAATCAGCACAGAGGTTTATAAGGTTTATCATGCTTGATGGCTATATGCTTGATAATGGGGTGAGTTAAGCAGTTGTGAAGCAGGTCTTCTAAGATGGTAGGTGGTGAAATTGGTATTCTGGCTGCATTTCTTGGCTTTGTCAGGGTTATGATTTAGAAGAATTGTACTAAAAACTTCTAGAAATGGATTAGAGATTAGGAAAGTTTTAAGAGGTTGAGAAAAACATAAGGCTGTTGAGACACCAAGTCATGCCAGAACCTGCAAGCCCAATCTTCTTCTAGACACATACATTGCCTGCATGGTTGGGAAATTTCTGAAATTTTTAGAATAGTAATTCTGAGGAGATAGAACTAAGCTCAGGGAATTCAAAGGACGATACAGTCATCACTAAATTCTATCTTGCAACCTTTCATCTGAAGTCAGATAGTATCTTTTTTTTTTTTTTGGAGCTACAAAAGCAGATATGGAAGAACTTAGCACTTTGTTTAAAGTCAAAATATGAGTCATTGCAGAAGAAAATAATTGTTATTGTTTCACAAGTACTATGTTCCAACTACTTTTCTAAAGTATCATGCACATTTAATCTTTATAACAAGCTATGGTTATATTATTATACCCATTTTACATATGAGGAAACTGAGGCTCACAGGTAATATTATTTTCCCAGGGGCAATAAATGGCAGAACTGGGTAAGCCAGGTCTATCTGACTCCAAACCTAGGCACTTATTACAATACTATACCATTTTTACAATGTCTCCTTTATCTGCTTAGGTGGCTTTACTGCTACACTAATTTAACTCTCTTGTGTGTTTAAAGACATAAAAGTTAAATTTACAAAGAAAAATGTTATTATTCAGTCACTAATCTTCTAAATAGACCTCCAAGTCTGGTAGATAGTGAGCACTGCTATCTGTGTTCTATAAAGTAAGGGATACAGCACTCAAAGACTAGATAATTTGCATGTGGTCACAAGAATGGGTGAGTATATCAGTATTAGAATTAGAATCTGTCTTACCAGTTCACCTGTATATAAGTTCAATATTGTCAAATAGAAAAGTTAAATTAACACAGGTGTCCACGAAATATTATTGTTATTGTTATTACTAATAACATAGATTTGTATAGAAATATATGGCCTTTTAAAAATTAGTTATTGCAAATTAAAAGCTTGTCAGGTCACATTTAGTAAAATTCACAGAGGGTACATGTAGTAGGAACACATGTATTCAGATATATATTTATATATAATAGGTATATGTTCTTTATAATTCTAATATATATATTTTAATTTGATATCTATCAACAACCCTGTGAGGCAGACAATGTTAATATTACCATGATATTACAGATAGGGAAATCAAAAATTAGCAAGACTGAGATTTCCACATCTTTGGGTAAGTGAGTGAGCAAAGTAGAGTTTGAACATACATGTTCTAACTCCAGTTCTGTACTTTCTAGTACTTCCGGCTGCCTCCACCACACCATGAACCCTGGAATCACAAGTACTCCCTTGATTAAGCAGAGCTAACTTTCCTTGTTCTTCAACTAATAAGCTTAATCTTAGTATTTAACTTTTTCTAATCAAGAGAATACCAAATATTACAAATAACACTTCCAATAATTAAAATAAATCTTTCAATCTATATAATGCATTCAAGCTATAATTAAGCACTTGGACATACATTACTGGATTCAACAGCAAAGCTAGAGTTGGGCTTCATAAGTAGAGTTCAAAATCCTTGCACTAAACTCTATACTTCATGGCTGATTATTGGCCTTATTTATAGATTCTTAAAGACAGGTCCAAAGATGAGTGGTTTTCCACGTTTTCTTAACCAGTTGAATCCCTTTTTCACATAAGGCCTAATTCAAAGCCTTGTTTGTATGGAGCAGAGTTGCTAGGCATAGAGTTGGACTAAAGCTTCAAGCCTCATCTCATTCCCTCAGGAACACATAAAGCAACTTGAGAGACTTTTCAACCCATTTTAAAAACAAATTAATTTGTCGTTACGAAGGAGGAATAATGACAAAGCCAACATTCACTGAGCATTTACTGTGTGCTTGGCAGGATGCCAATTGCTCTGTAAGTCTTATTTCATTTAACCTTTAGAAGAACCCTATAGTTAGGTTCTTATTATCCCCATTTGTATGTGGGGAAATAGACTGGTGAAGGATAAGTTGCTCAGAGCCATATAGTTAGTGAGAGGAAGAGCCAGGACTAAACCCAAACTGTCGGATACCAAGGCCCAGGCCTTTATCCATCCACTAAGTGAGAAAATGGAAGTCATTTGCTTATAAGTCATAGAGCTTGTTATAATGGGATCCTCAATGGAACTTTGATATCCTGATTCAGTAGTATTAGGTGTATCACTTGTATGTCAAATTTATGCTGCTAGAAAATATTAAGTTAAAATATTTTTATCATCTTTCTCATATACAGAAATCGCAAGAGCATTAGTAAATATGTTTATTGATGTCTTCTCTTCCCAAAGGTTGTTACATAAAAATAGCTATTTACCTTGCTTGCAACTAACCTGTTTTGCATATTGTAATTTTATTAGATTTAGTTACGAGTAGCAGGGAATCCTGCTAGGGTTTAGTGGCTTTAATGTATAAAATGTAATTTTATTTCAGTTTAATGTAAAGGGAGTCTGAAGGCAGGCAAGAGAGGTTTATAAAGTCATTGGGTATCTAGGCTTCTACTGTTATACTGTCCCACTGACATAAACAAGTCATGATTCAATATGGTTGCCTGAGTTCCAACTAGCACATATGTATTTTAGCTATGGCATGTACATGAAGATTCTAGCCATTGAAATAGAGATTCCATTGGTCAGAACTCATTCAACTGGAGACTCTTATGGACAAGGGACATTATTCTGTTTTCCAGGTACCAAACCCAAAATCAAAGATTCTATTATTAAGGAAAAAGAACAAGTATTTGAGATAGGCACCTATGAGTCTCTGCCATAGACATGTTAAGTTTGAATGATGAGAAGCATATTATCATTCAAATGTGATGAATAGTAGGTGGGTGGCTCTATGGGTCTGAAATTTAGACAAGTTATTTATTTGGTAGCCATCAGCATGTACATAAAAATTAAATTCAGATACCAATGTCCATCAGCATCGACATTGGTATCTGAAAATATTTGTTTTTTTTTTTTGGATGAAATAATATTTTTATTATAATATTATGGTATTAATGTGCACAGCAAATTCTACCTTATTCTAATATGAATCTAAGCATATTTCACTATTAAAATGCCAGTAAAGCAGAGTATATTTAGGTTAAGGTGGGTATATAATGATCAGTTTCACAAATCTCATGTTCCATCCAAAAGTTAAGATTCAATACTTACATATATTATAGGTCAGCAATTGGGGTAGGAAATCCATTAATCAAGAAATATCAATTTTGGAAAGTAATATAAACATAAAAATAGCTCATACAATTTCCAATTGTGTTTCCTTACAAAGTTAATTCAGATAGGATTCAATACAGAAATTTCTAGATTATCTGAAGAATTCTTACTATATGGCTTACAGTGCTTGCCAGGGAAATAGCAACATAGAAGACATAACAGAGTTTTGGCATGTGTTCCGATTCGCACATTCCAGTTTTAAGGCCCTTCAGTGGATTACATAAAGTGGAATTTTATGGGTCCATGGACAATAAAACTGGCATAGGTTTCAAGTAATAAAGAAATTTTCGGTCTTCCTTATGTGTACCATACTTAGATTATGTATTTAAAATGACTTCCAGTCCTTTAATTTGACCATTCCAAATTATCTGGCCTGCAGCCACCAGAAAAATAATGCATTTGAAAAACTATGTTAAAGCTTATTGTTTACCAGATGGTGAATTTTAATTATAATAAAATCAAGCTTTTCTAGGTTATTTGAGGCATGGAATGATAGCTTTGGTGAAAACTAGAGAGCATCTATGTCAATTGAAGTCTCCATTATTCTTTAAAAAAATGAAGACAATGAGAGCACATTCAACATCATACAAGAAGAGTGTCAGAAGAAGCTGGGATTTGTGATGTTGAATATGATTTCGGATTTAGGACTTTTTCCTTAAATGAACACCCTTAGGAATAAAACACAGGTAAATTGGTATTCCAGTTCAGTTATTTCCACTATATCATGCCAACTCTCATAGGTTGTATCTAGACAAAGTCGTGTGAAAGACTTGGTAGAAAGACATCTCACATTACAAAAAGTTAATAAAAGTCTGTGCTACATACTAGCATTCTCAAGCATCCGTAGCTCAAGTTTCTCAATTATTTTTCTTCTGGTACACTTGCCGTGGAATACACACACACTTCCTATTCATTCTTATTTTCATTCTGCATTTCTAAGTGTGTATAATTCCCTATGAGGAGCTGAAGTGTTGTGCTTTGCCAACATTTCTGAGAGAAACTCCTGCTTTAAAAGTTGTTTATGCAGATCATGTCAATTTATTATCCTGAACTAGAAAAAGTTTAAGGAAAAGAAAACAAATATATTAGTGAAATTAAGGGTTAAATAGGTCAATTTAGAAGTTTATAAACTCATACCTAGTTACTTAATAATACCTTTTAATTTTTTGTGCCCCATCTATTTGTGACTAAATTTCTAGAGGTTAAAGTGACAACTTAGATTTCCTAAGCTGCACTGTGTCTGGTTGGGGAATTAATAAATAGTTTGATGATAACACAGTAGAGATGGGAGACATTCCTTGGTGTTGAGCTGCCATGAACTCTTATAAAGTACACGTATCTAACAAAGTCTGATGATATCATATGCTATCTTCACAACTTCTTGGTAAAGTAGGTGGGAGGAAAAATTATCACTGCAGTTTTATGGTTGTTTAAATATAGGAATGGTTAAGCTATGGGCTTTGCCTAAGTTAAAAGTTAATGAGTGGTAGGGTTTTCTGTCATTCATGGTATTTATTAAAAACTTCCTACTGTACAAAGTAATACTATGTTTATTAAAAACTTACTACTGTAATAAATAATACTGTTTAAAAAATATCCTCATCCAATGACATTTTTTTTTACTACTTTTAAAGAGACAGAGAGGAAGGGAGAGAGAGAAACATTGATGTGAGAGAAAAGTGTCAATTGGTTGCTTTCTTTATATATATATATTTTTTTCTTTTTTTTTATTGATTATACTGTTACAGTTGCCCCAATTTCCCTTCCCTCTGCTCCCTTCCACCCAGTGGTCACCCTCCCTCCGGTTGTCCCCCGCTTTTAGTCCATGTCCATTGGTCGTGCATATAGTTCTTCTCAACCTCTTCCTGTCTACTCCATTCCCTGCACTATGCTTCTTAATTCCTGTATGATCTCCCTCCCTTACTCCCTTACCCCTCCCTGCTGACCTCCCCCCAATATGTTCCCCATACCTATGGTTCTTTTTCCACTCTCGTTGCCTATTTAGTTTGCCTTCGTTTCAATTCCCTAGATTCTGTTGTTGGCTCTTGTGATGCAGTTTTCACTTTAGTGTTCATAGTTTTGATCCTCCTTTATCTAAACCAGTCCCTTTAACATCTAATATAACAGTGGTTTGGATCTAATGAACTCTTTCAGTTTTATTTTGTCCTGGAAGCACTTTCTCTGCCCTTCTATTCTGAATGACAATTTCGCTGGATAGAATATCCGTGGTTGTAGGTTTTGGATTTTCATTACTTTGAATATTTCTTGCCAGTCCCTTCTTGCCTGCAGGGTCTCCCTTGAGAAGTCAGCTGATAGTCTAATTGGGACCCCTTTGTACATGATTCTTCTCTTCTCTCTTGCTGCTTATAAGATTTTCTCTTTATCTTTAACTTTTGACATTTTGATTATAATGTGTCTTGGAGTGGTTCTCCCTGGACCCAGTTTTTCTGGAACTCTCTGTGCTTCCTGGACCTGTAAGTCTATTTCCTTTCCCAAGTTTGGGAAATTCTGCTTTATTATATTTTCACTTAATTTTTCAACTTCTAGTTCTTCTTCTTCGCCCTCTGGCAATTCTATAATTCTTATGTTCAGTCTCTTATAGCTGTCCCAGAGGTTTCTGATCCTCTCCTCATTTTCCTTGCTTCCTGTTTCCTCTCTCTGCACTGGTTGACTATTTGTTCCTTCTCTATGTTCCAGTTTGTTGATTTGAACTCTGGATTTTATTTCCTCACCATTTGTCTTGTATGTGTTTTTGTTTTTTTCGGTATGAGTGGTTTTCAATCCTTTCTCATCTTTTTCCAAATCTTTTGTTAATTCTGTAAGCCACCTGATAACAATGGCTCTGAACTGTGCCTCTGAGAGGTTTCTTATTTGTTCATCTGTCAGATTCTTCATCTGTTGCCTGGTGAGCTGCGCCACCAGGATTTCTATAGTTGTCTGCCTCATTTTGACTGATATGCGTTTTGCTTTCTTGGGCCGGCCATAGGGGCCGGAGACTGTGTACTTGTCACAACCCAGTGACCAGCAGCGATCCGCACCCTTTTTCGCCATGCTGTGGTCCTTTGTTGTCACTACCCAGCAACCGGTGGCGATCTGCAACCTATTTCACGGCGCCGTGGCGCTTTGTGTGGGGACGGGGATCCAAGATGGATTCTTGCCGTTATTCTCTGCTGGGAGACCCGGATTCATCCTCCCGCCCTTTGGGCCTCACACTCCGAGGCAATGCGGTGGCTGCCTTTCCCAGCATTGGGGTCAGGAGCTGCTGGGGCTCGACTGCAGCTGGGATTGCTCTCCCTGCTGCTGTCCCTGATGCTACCACAAACAGCACCGCCCACTTTCACTCTTCTTACCTGCCCAAAGGGCGCCGCTGGTTTATAACTTCATACGTTGGGCTTCATGTAATTTTATTTTCTGGAATTTCTAGTTATCTTTTGTTTTGAGGTAGTTGTATTCTTTTCTAGTTGTAGAGGGAGACCAAACGTGTCAGTCTAAGCCTCCATTTGGCCAGAAGTCCCTGGTTGCTTTCTTATTTGCACCCTTACCAGGGTCAAACCCACAACTTGGGTATGTGTCCTGACCCAGAATCGAACCCATCACCTTTGGTCTATGAGACAATACCCCAACCAACTGACCTGCACTGGCCAGGGCAGTAATACTATGTTTTAATGTCTATGATTTCAATCATCTTTTGATACGTTGTAATGTGAAAATGCCTTGTAGAGTCATTTCAATAATAATTAGGGAAGTATTGTCAGATAAATTATATCATAGAACTTGATATCTGGATGGTTTCACATTGCTCTACCCCACATCAAATAGCTTCTACTGAATAGTAATTGATGGCATTTGTTAGTATTGAGGAACATTCTAAGAGTATTATAAAACAAATTTTTGTTTCTATACTAAGAATATTTTAGAGAATATAATTCATTACATTATGTCGTATTTTTTAATGAGGAACTGAAAGAATTGTATTGCTTCTGCTCATTTTTTATCTTACGGGTGTTTTGAAAAATGTACCTGACCAAGGTTTTCTTGTTTTCTTCTTTGGTTTAGTTTTGTCTTCATATGGCTCCTACAAAGCTGTAAATTTTGTGACCCTATTTAAGAAAATGTCTACATGAGAATTATGAAATATAGTTTTAATTCTATTCCAATCATATGTTTTCCCTTATGTTTTGCTTTTTTCTTGCATCTCTAAACTTAACTTACTACCATATATTATATTTAACATATATGTCTATATAAAATTCTATGTATGTTTAAAATCTTATAAGCTGCCTTAATCTAGTGTAAAGCAAGGGGAATATAAATAAAAACACTTATAATAAAAACAATAAATTTCTTACTATTTGTCTTGGTGTTGTGAAAAGAAAATGAAAACAGTTGTCTAGTAATTAGACTAGTACCTTGTTATAATTATAACTTCTCTGTGAGAACTATTCATAGTTATTATTATAGGGAATGCAAACATAATTCAGTCCAATGACCTGGTTGAAGCTTTTAGACACTTTATGAGATGTATTTGTGCAACAGTAGACAGGGAAGAATATATTATTTTGTTATTTGTAAATTTATTGAGGAGTAATTTGTGTTGTTTTTAAAAACTAATGAAAACATATGCTCCGTGCACATGGATACAAAACTTTAGTTTTACTCTGGATATTTCATAGTCTTTTTGTAGCAAGTATGAAGAAAATCAAAGACTCTCCAATATCTGCTGATAGGAAAAATCATCTGGAAGATTTCTGTCGATAGGATAAGGAGGCACAATCCTATGAGCTAAAGAAATAAGCTAGAGCCAAACACAAAATGAAAAATAAATAAAATTTATTAATTTATATATTTAAATTATAAGCACTGATTTAGGGAATTAGCAATGTCATAAGATTAACTGAGGTCAACTTGGGCTTTACGTACTCAGCCATAGACTATATCATTTCTAGAAGGACAACCTAATTAATGGAGAATGATTCCAAGACTGGGTAGACAGGAGAAAACCCTGTTGTCAAGCTATAGGACAAGTTTTAGTGAAAATTGCTACAACAAAGTTAGTGGGAAAGACTACATTATACTTGATATGAAAGTGAGACTAGAAAATGAAAAGACCATTACAACTTCCCAACACAATTAACATTATGTCAGCTCTTGCTTAAGTCTACCATCAATAAATTATGTCCCAAAGGCCAAATTCAGCTTACCACCTGTTTTTGTGCAGTGCTTGAGCTAAGAATGACTTTTATACTTTTAAATGGTTGAAAACAAATCAAAAGGAGAAAACATTTCATGGCAAGTGAAAACTATGAAACTTAAATTTTATTGTAGAGAAATAAAGTTTTATTAGAACACAGACATGGTACTTGCCTTCTGGCAGCTTTGGGCTTATCAAAATGTACCCACATTTTAACTGCTTTATTCACCTACTATAGTCACTGTCTAATCACACATGTCCCCAAATGGAAAAGAAAAATAATAAAAAGAAAGTATTTTGGTGCCACTGAAGTAATTAGAATTCAACCAGTCTGTCTGAAGGTAATTTTATGGGAGGAGGTTCAGATAAGTTTCAACAGGACACACTAATGATTGCACAAGGGTTTATGTGCAGAAGGGGGTTAATCATACATTTCTGTTGATATGTGAAATGGTTTTATTCCTCCATTTTACTGATTTTTTTTAGTACACTTCTGCCACATCTAATTTGGAGCAACTCAGTATTGAATCACTTGCTGAGAAAGCAAAAATGAAGTAATTAAGAAACAGGGTGAACACAGTTTGAAAAACTATGCTGTACAGACTGAAAGGAAAAAGAAGAGATAATATTTCAAATGACAGGCATTTTAGTAATGTGGTCATTACTATTATTATTATTAATTAAAATAATGATGATAATAATAACAGTCCTTGCTATTTGTACAATGATTTTCTACTTGGGAGCTCAAAGTAATAAAATATGTTATCACTTTTTTATCTCTACATAGCTCATCAGGTTAGGAGAAGCCTGGGATTATTACTCTTGTTTTTCTTATGGAGAAAATAAGAGATGCTGAATCTGCTGGCACAAGATTGCACAATAAATAAGTTGATGGTGGGACTCAGCAACATGTTCTCTTAATTGTTTATTCAAAGCGTTTTTGATGGTTTCTCTTTTCTCTTTGTCCCATGCTATCCCTCTTATCTCATTCAAAGTCACCAAAGGCCATCACTGAAATAGCTGTAAAAGGTGGGGAAGAAGGACATATTGGTGCTTTGGGCACAATAGTGACAAGTTCCACAAAAAAGGCACATACATAATCATCCTGGTTTATTTTTGCTTTTGAAATTCAAACTCTTTCTCTCTCTCTCTTTGTTTAATTCAAAAGCTATGATATTTCTTAGAAAAAATTCACCACAATACAAAAAAGTACATTAAAATGAAAATTTCTCTCTTATTTCTGTTATTTCACTTCTTACTGTTCATAATTTTGCTTCTTTCTACATATTTTGCTATATACACACGTATATAGTTTTATTTACTAAAAATAAACACAGAATGCATATTCTTCTGCAATATTTTTTCATTAAAATACATCACTGACCTTTTGCATGTTAATGCATGTAGGTCTACCTCATCAATTTAATGGCTGCATTATTTTACTTTTCTGACTTGATTAAAACATCATAGGATAGAACTTCTGTCATATTTCACAATTCTATATATTGCTCATATACTTTTGATAATTATATCACCTGTCCTACAATTAAAAATGCATATATTTTTTATCTGGCATGTTTTGATATTAGTTGAGAAGCCCTTCCTTTCCCATGATCCCTCCCCCAACCAACTTTTGCTTACGCCTGCTGTATGCATCTCCTTTCTTCTGCAGCAGGTGAATAGCAAGCATTCAGAGTTGAAGGAACAGGAGTCAGTTCTTAGGTTTCTTAGGCACCTTAGGCACATTTGCTCATAAAAAATAATCTCCTGTGGAGAAGTCTCTTTATATTGCAGTAATTGCCATTCTAGAAACAGGTGTTTGGGATTCTACTCAAGGGAGAACTAGCATTGGAAGAGATTGGGGAGAGGAGGATGAAGTTTCCTTGGCTACAGCCTCATGGGAAAGTCACAGGAACAAGGGAAGAGACCAAATCGAGTCCCAGGAGCCTCCCACTACAACCCAGTACCTTCAACAGAGGCATAATCATGTAGCAATGATGGCATTATTCACTTCTAAAACAATGTTTGCACAAAACAGGACACAGAGTCAGAGACAGGATGTGATGATGGCGTGTCAGGGATCAAAATGATAATATTACCTCTTGGTCATAAGTCACCAGGAAACAGAGTCCCCTTCATTTCTGCAAACAAAAAATTTTTACATTCAAAATCTCATTTTGGGTCCCACAGTCACCCACATGCTTTAGATAGAATGGGTATCCTGTCCCTTATTGACAGATGGAGAAACTTAGCTCACAGTCTAAATAATTTGTACAAGTTGGTAAGGAAAGAGCTGGCTTGGTATTTTTTAAAAAATTGTTATTCAACCTCCAGTGCTCCTCCAAAATAACACCATACTTTTTCCTGAGTTCTCATGTACCAGACACTGCTCTGGAGGTATGAATACATGCCATTGATTCTAGCAGCATGGTAAACACCTAAAGAAATTTAAAATAGCATCACATTCAAACTCTTCAGCAAACTGACTTATTGTTTTATTTTCTCTAGTTTTTGAGTTTGCTTAGCAACTATTCTAGCAACTTTACTAATTAAACAAAAAGCAGGTTGACAAACATTTTTTTCAGGAATGTGTTTGATGGCGGAAAAAATGGGAGCAGTTGAGGGAATCTCAAGAAGAAAAGATTTCCCGCAGCATCACTGAAGTTCAGAGATAAATACTAGTTCAAACACTCAGCTTTTTCAGAAAAGACCTCTGGTTATCTCATGTGTGTATTCTCAAAGGTTCTTTAGAACCTGTGCACCCTGTGTTCATAGCAGCACTATTCACAATGGCCAGGTGCTGGAAACAGCCCAAGTGCTCATCAGTGGATGAATGTGGATTAAAAAACTGGTACATTTACACAATGGGATACTACGCAGCAGAAAGAAAGAAGGAACTCCTACATTTTGCAATAACATGGATGGGACTGGAGAGTATTATGCTTAGTGAAATAAGCCAGGTGGCAAATGACAAATACCACATGATCTCACCCAATACAGGAAACTAATGAACAAAACAAACAAACAAGCAAAATAGGACCAGAGGCATCTAAACAAGTAACCAGCCTGACAGTGACCAGAGGGGAGGAGTAAAGGGGAAAAGGAGGAAAAGAGGGGAAGGGTCTAGTCAAGGAACAAGTATAAATGACCCACGGACATGGACAACTAAGTGGGGATTGACTGTGGAGGGGGGTAGGGCAGGGGAGAGCAATGTGGGGAAAATGTGACAACTATAATAGAAAAACAATTTAAAAAAAGCTTCTTTGGAAATAAGTCAGAAAAATAGAAAGAGATTCAATTGAAACTCTACCTGGAACCTGATATTGTTCAAGCTGTAACACAATTCATAGGCTCTTTAGAATTCCAGAGTGGTAGGAACAGGCTTTAAACATTTCCATAGCTCCTGCAGTGCCTGAGACAGTGTCTTGCACATGGCTCAGTAAACCATAGATAACCTTGACATAACATTTTCTCCATGCTAGGTACTGTGTAGGCACTTTAGATACAGTAATTCACTTAATCCTTACAACAGTCTTATGAGATAGGTGCTATCACTATCATCCTCATTTTATGGACAAGGAAACTGAGGTACAGAGAAGTCAAATTACTTGCCAAAAGTTAGGCAACCAAAGTCAGACTGGCTTAAGCAACCTGGGACTGGGGTGTGTTCCAAAGAAAACAGTACTCTACCATCTAATTAAGTGTTCTGAACTCCCCAGAAATATCTGTTTTACTTAAGGAGTGGGCATGGTGTACCCTGTGATATAATTCACCTGTTTGCTTTCTTTCTCAGGCCTTCTGTAGGAAGGGTCAAGAAGAGAGCTTGTGTGCAGCCATGGGTTATTGGCTTCATCACCTTTCTATCTCTGATTGTTCTGGCAGTGTGCATTGGACTCATTGTTCATTATGTGAGATACAGTAAGTATGGGCTGCCCTGGTGTCATGTGATTTACCCCAAGTATTTCCTCCTGTACATTCCCGTTTTGGTTAGCCTCAGGCTTATCCAGTCATTACTATAATTTATTTGCATAGCTGGTACAAAGAACTCTGCCTGCTTTGTTTCATGTTTAATCCTCACTAGCCAAGGAAATGCCTTCTTCTATCTTTGATGAAGCAATGTTTCCTGCTGGGAATAGCATGCTAATATTCACATTCATTAATAAGCAATTATCAAGTCCTAATTATGGAAAGACCATAGGAGAGCTAGAGTCCAGTGTCTTGAGTTGTGTGAGGTCATAGGGCAATCAGCTTGATTTAAAATAATTCTAACTCTTTAACATCCTGACAGCCCAATAATCAGAGATCATAGAGAATAAATAGGTTCTATTCTGTGCTAGTAATTTGGAAAAATGCTCATGGTGATATATTTTTGAGTAGGGGCCATCTTGGGATATATGATAAATGATAAAAGAAGATAGGATATGATGAGAAGGTTAATTGTAAAGAGGTTTACTCTGCAGTACTCGGGTACCTCACTAATAGATGAAACATGAACACTGCTGTGTTGTTAGGAAGGTCCCCAGGGTACCTCAGAACTGTTCTTCAAGGGTATGGCAACACTTCTGAAGTCACCTTCTACTCTGACTCAGGTTTTAGTTAGTTGGCTCCACTAAGACCTATTGGTTTAATATCTCCCTTACTGACTAAGTAACACTTTGATGTTCAAGACCCTGTAACTAGAGACTGTAATCACTTGAATTTGCAGAAGTTGCTTTCCTGTAAAGAGAAATGGTGATCTGTAAATTGGTGATCTGCTAGCAGACACAGTTCAGCCTTAATTTTCCAAGCAAGGTGAATCATATACACACAGTTTAAAGAAAAAACATTTAATGTAAATATTTTATTTTTTGCTAAATTTGCCCACATGCAAATCTTTGAACTTGAAGTATAAGTCTTTGAAATTGAAGTACTGCATTTTGATAAATTTTCTGGAGCACGTTTTTAATAAAAAAGAATAGTAAAATAACTTTACAATTCTATAATTCTGTTATGAATGTATTGAGTTCCATGATGTGGTAAGCATCATTAGTCTTCTCAATGGGTGCCTAAGACTATGTTTTATTCAATTTTGTATTTTTTAAATTTAAGAGGATCTTGGCACATATTAGAAACTTAATGTTTATTGAATGCTGAATGATAAACAACAAGTGAGTCATATCTATGATATTTTCTAGAGGCATACTTTGGCTTGTGTGACTTCCCAGGGAATTCTTAGTAATGCTAAGGGTCTCAATACCCAAGTGAGAGAAAATGTTTCTTTTCCTTTGCCTCTTTCCAAGCCAAGTGCTTATGGGGCTTAAAATCTTATTCATATGCATAGAATGAAAGCCCAGCAAGATTCTTCTAGTAACCTGTTCCTGGATCCTATTGTTTGGATGATCAGCTGAGTAATATGAAACACAGTTTCTACTGCCCACACAGCACACCTGAAAAAAACAATTGCTGTGATGTACGTTATGTCATCATTGTGACCTGCCCTCTGTTCGCGGGGTGTAAACTAAAAACAGGGTGCATATAGCACATGTGTATTTAGGAGATGGTACACCTAGATAAAACTAAACAAAAGAAATCGATTACAGAAACAGACAAAGATAGAATTAATTAGACTTGAAAAAAGATTGTTTTGGCATAAAGCCCAGTACAGTGTAGAATTGTGTGCCATTTGTGTCCAGGGGCCTTTGAATCTGCATCCTTGTTCCCCGCTGTAATTTGAATGACAGAAGGCGAATCTGTTAGGAGTAACATTATTGTAGGCTATGGAATTACAAACCTGTTGGAAAACTTATGGTCATCCTTATTTTTCTTACTTTTACGTTAATATTCCCAATGATATTCTTCAACAACTGTATATGCTATATAATTCTAACAACTGGGAATATGTTTTGACACTTAGTGATCTGTTTAAGTCATTTGAGCTAAGTAAAATATTGACTATATATAAGTTCTTCATTTGGTTGAAGTATATAAAGTTGCTGATATTTGACCATTTCTGACCTATAGGAATGACAACTTCAAATGACTCAATCTAATAATTAAAATTTAAAAAAATACTAACAGTTATAAGGATATAGAAGAGTCTGTTTTCTTCTTCTTTAGAACCTTACTATTCGACATGTGGTTAGGCGTCAGCAGCATCAGCCTGGTGCTTGGCGATGAGGTTGTTAGAAATGCAGTCATGGGCCCATCTTTAGATTAAACTATTGGTCAATATTTCAATACGTTGAAAACCTTACTTAAATTGTGTATATTGCCAGGGACCTGCTTGCGTTTCAGCTTACACTGGCCATTCAGGAAAGGGAGGTGAGGAAGGAAAAACTTCCCTGATACCTTGGTTAGGTGGCTAGTGCTCAGTAGACCCCGACCTTTCAGTGTCTCCAGCCTGCCATCAATCTCCTTTATGTGTTACTAAGCCTTTTGTCAGAGTAAGACTGGTGGCTTCCCTCTTGGGATAGCCAGGATGTTTGTTTTCGAAATTTACCAGCAGTTTTTTTTTGTTTTTTTGTTTTTTTTTATAGCTGGTATATTACAAGATACTTCTCTTATAGCTTTAATGAATGGGTTTTTTCTTTTTCCCCACGCCAAAAGCAGTATGTGAAGAACATTTGTGCTCTGGGAGTTAGACCTGGGGATAAAAGCCCGGTTTTGTTTTTTTCTGGCTATGCCATGTTGGGTTAGGCAATTTATTGAATATTTCTTTCTGAAGCTGTATCCCTTAACTGATAAATGTGGATAATACTGCCTTCCCATGAGATTTATTATAAATTAAATGAGATATGTGAGTATGTCTGGGATACAGATGTTCAATGTGAGTTTTCTTTTCCTCTGGGGTTTAAGTGAAAAAGGAAAGAATGAGAAGCCACATGGAAGAGGAGAGAGATTGAGACTGGGTGAGACACACTCCATTTTCCTGTAATAATCAACACCAGTCTTGATTACCATTGTATGCCCAACATCCAGCACAGAGCCTCTCACAGAAGACATAGTCAGTATTAATATTTGCTTCATGAATCTTCTGAGGGCTCTGTGCTTACTTCATGTATAGGAGGATAGAAGGAAAGCTTTGCTGCATTAATTTGTCAGCAGGCCCCAAATATGGGCTGCTTAAACTAGATGCAGAAAGTGGATACAATGGCTAAGGAAGCAGACAAGCCAAGTCCTGTGACTGTCGGGAGAAAATTGAGTGACAAGGGAGCCAGGTGAAACTAAATAGTGTCCCTGGAAGGTTATGCCAGGTGGCAGCTCTAGCTTCCTAAACTTCTATATACTGAACCCCTAGCATTTTAAGCCCTATCCTCATTTTATTCTTTAGTCAAATACATATTATTACACTAGAGTCCTTGTGGCCAGAAATGATGTGGAATTTACTGAATTGGAAGAAACCTACTTTGGAATATAAAAATGCATTGACTCTTGGGGAGCTTCTGAATCCATCCCTGTGTGTACACTCAGATGGTATGACTTGCTGCTTCCTGTGGCTTATTCCGGAATAGATTACACATGACTAATTAACCCACAGGAAACTCAAGCATTTTTTATGACTTTTACACTCTAAATCTTATGATGATGCATGCTGTTGTCTTTTCCTCTGAGATAATCATGAGGCTCAGGGCAGGATAATGGAGATGATGGCTTGAGTAGGGATGTTCTTTCCAGTCTCAGGCTTTCTGGCAACCACCAAATGGGAAAATGATCAGCTTTACAAACATCTGATAAAAAGTATGATGGGTTTTTATTTCTCGCCATGTAGATCAAAGGAAGACCTACAATTACTACAGTACATTGTCATTTACAAGTGACACACTATATGATGATTTTGGAAGAGAGGCTTCTAAAAATTTCACAGAAATGAGCCAGAGAATTGAATCAATGGCAAGTATTTTTTTCCCTCCATTTCTAGGGCTATCACTTTTTTTTACCATCTCAACTAATCTTGCATACCTTTGCAAAATGAGAAGAGGCCCCCTATCTAAGAGATATAACATAAAAATAACAGTACACGACTTTAGAGAGTATGATGTGCAGAGCTGAACTGAGTGACTTTAGCCATTCCTTTATGCTTCTCCTACTCACCCTTCCTTCTCTAGGGCTATGTTCTTAATCAGTAGAATCCAGAAATTCCAAGAATGTGAGGGTTGATGTATCCTAGACTTCTTAAAGAATAGACCTTGAGCAAAACGCCACAAGATTGAAACTATTCAGACATATACTTGAATAGTACTTTAGTATTTAAAAATACTTAACCTTGGGTCAGTTTTCGGTACATAGGTCTATAGAAAATGTATGGGTACACACTCTATCCTTAAGGCAGTAACATTATCCTGAGGGATGAATCAAATATTTTTTAAAAATGGAAAAATAAGCAGTGTTGGCCAAAATAGAAAGGGCCTGGGTGATGATTTCTCATTGTCAGATTACATGGAGAATAATTTAGACTTTATCTGATACTTTGTGTTGTATTAGTGGTATGATGTGATGGAAAGCACCTTAAACTGGGAGTTGAGATACCTATTTTCAATACCATGTACTAGCTAGTGATGTGTTATTTGGTGCACCACGTATCATTCTGGAAAAATTTCTTTATATGAAGATTAGAACATTAAGACTAATTTCCAAATTGTCTTCCAGTTTCAACACCCTGAGTAAAAACAGAATGGCCCTCCTGGAAACTGCCTGGTAGACTAGAAGCTTGAGGATTTGCACATCTTGCTAAGGAGGAGGTCAAATCTTGGTTGTATTTGTACTTATAAACACCAAATCAGGGATATATCTGAATAAGTTCTTTATATATATAAACTTCTTATCAGCAGGTTTGAAACCATGTGATACTCATGCACTCATTTCTATAATCCAACTAGCTATTTGGCAGAATTATTTAATTTTCCTTGTCTACATTTGCCTATATCTTAGAATGTGAACATTTAGTCTTTTCAAAAACAGTCTGTTTATTCTCTTTTACCTCTTTCTGAGTGTAGCATAACATATGTCACTCCTGCCTGCCCTCCACTATGATTCCCCAGCTCCTGTAATACCCAAGGCAAAGTTCAGTGGAAATCAGAGTAGAATACTAAAAGGATTCCTCAAGTTTAGTACATGGTGAAATGTTGGTCAATGTGTTTTGTTTTGTTTTGTTTTTAATTTTAAAAAATTTAAGCTTCAAATTATCTTGCAGAATTTCAGAAAATTGTTCTTGCTGACATAATTTGAATATTTTTGGAACAGGTGAAAAATGCATTTTATAAATCTCCATTGAGGGGAGAATTTGTCACATCTCACATTATCAGATTCAGGTATGTAGATCTAAAATTATTACCTCTGAATATAATATAAAGCTAAAACTTTTAACACGATCAATTATAAATACTGTTCTAAGTGTTATAATAAAATGTAATTCAATTTAACAAATATTCATTTCATACCTGTAAGCCACGGGTTACAATGTGTCTTGTTCATTCTCTAATGTAAAAGAAAGCATTTACAAGATGATCGCAAGGGACAGGTATATTTCTTGGCGGCTACCTCATAGAATTGTTTTTTTGGAAACTAGCACAAATAGTAACCTAAATCACATCCTTTGGTTTAATATTAAATTGTGTAGTGGACAAGATTTGTCTCTGCCTGTTGGTTCTCCTTATCAATTTTCTTTACTTTCTTCTATTTTACTTTTTCTGCTCCAGATATTTAAGATCTTAGATCTGATTATCAACCATGAATAAATAAACATTCAGAGCATATTATTTTAAGCAAAAAACTAGATGAGAATCTTAAATAAATATATTGTTTTAATGAAATTTTTGTATTTTTCAAAAATAGGGTAAGAGCTATTTCTGATATTACTTCAATGACAAAAACTCCAAGAGTTACTCCTTAGTCTATTGCTTTGTGGATATCTTTGAGGTGGTTACTTTGACCACTTTCTCCTGAAAATTCAGTACTCTGTAGTATTTAAAATATTGTTCTTTTTTTGGATCTGCTGAACTTTTTACTTTCTGAAGGGGATTTCATTCACCCATGTGGTTTCATATGCTATTGAAATCAAAGTTTATATTTCCAGTCTAAACTGTTTTTCTGACTTCTAGAACTATATGACTGCTCACGTACATCTCCACCTTGAAGTTCCACAGCACTATTTCTAACTCGAGGAAAATCCATTCATTCTAATAAGAAACCTGGAAGCCATTATATACTCCTTCCTTTCCTAGGTGCCTTGCACGTTATGAATAACTAAGTTCTACCAATTCTATCTACTAAACCACTTTCCAACTTACTCCTTCACCCTACTCACCTTGCTGCTCTATTTTTTCTTCTTCTGTACTGCAGTAGAAAGAAACGAAGTGTGATGAAAAGTTGAAGTCAGTTTTTGAAATGTTGAATTGAGAGACTAGGACACCATATGAGCCTGACATAGGAGTCTAACTTCGGGGAGGAAAGGGGAACTGAGGTGAAGATATACATTTGCTCATCATCAACTCAAAGTATCAGAAAGTGTGGATATAAGTAGAATTTCTCAGAAAAAAGGTAAAAGAAGACAAAAAGAAAAGTCTGATGAAAGCTTGAAGAACAACAATATTTAAGGAAATATAAGAAAAATAGGAACCTAGAAAATAGGGAAGGAACAGGGAAAAAGGAAATTCATGACAGATATACGAAAGTTCAAAAAGGAAATAGTCAGCATTGACAAATACTACTGAGAGACCAAGTAATATGACTGGAAAGAATTAACTGGATGTGTCAATGAGGATGTCAGTTAGTTTACAGAAAAGAGTCAATGCAACTAAAGGGGAGGAAGCAGAGTGCAAAGAAATAAATATGAGGTAGAGTGTAATTTATCCTTTCAAGAAGGTTTAGTGTGATAAGAAGGTGGGAAATAAATTAAATAGCTGGGGCAGAGAAAGGGTTTTATTAAGCTAGACAGTATAGGGATAATTTAAGAGACAGAAGAAGAAATAATTGATATACAGGGTTGCTGAAAGGTGTGGAGATACATAACAATAATCTTTTTAAAGTCTTATTTGTTACTTCAGATTACAAAAGCAATAAAAAAACATAAAATTTAATAATATGTTATTACATAAAATAGGAAGTCAAAACTCCCTTTCTAATACTTCTACTCTCAGAAAGAATTCAACTTCTTAGCAACTTATTTTGCATGCCTTTTCAATGACCGAATGAACATTTGTTTCATTCTTTAGCTGGCCGTATAGTATTTCACTACAAGTATGTATCAGGGTTGAGTTAACCAATAAACTTTTGATGGACACTTGAGTTTTTACACATTTTTCTGATTTAAAAACAAGGTTATTATGAACATATGCATACATATCTCCTTGTACACAAAAAAGGGTATTTGAAGATTACATTTCTAAAAATAGAAATACTGTATCAGAGAGGATGGATAATAAATTTTATAATAAAACTGACTTCTAAAAATAATATTTTTATTTATATTTCTGTTTACAGTTTATGTGAGTAAGGGTTGCTGTGTAGAGGGAGGAATAAGATTCTTTAGGAACTGATTGTATGTGAAAAAGGGTGGAGCAGCAAAATGAGAAAGATCCATCAAGATTGACTCCAAGGCAGTAACTCATTCAAATGACTCTAAGGCTAATTACCCCTCTACCTTGAAAATAAAATCACATACAGTTAATACAGTTCGATCAAGCTTTCTAAGATTCTTAGGATTTAAGAGTTGTTTAGGAGAGTCTGAAGGTTGCTTAAAAAATTATTGGATTGAGCCTAAAAGCTAAAGAGAGACTTGATGTCATATTCAGTAATATTTACCTTTGATTATTTTGAAAAGTTGACAAGAGAAGTGTCTATTTTATATATTAATAACCATGTACTTAACTGGATCCTTGGGTGGTAAGGGACTGTGTACATACTAGTTTACTCTCAAGGAGGCTGAGTTGGAAGTTCTATATGTGGTAAACAATAGAAATAGAAGAAAACAAATTTGATTTCTTAAAATTACATTTATAGATTTGTTTTCATTTGTTTCAAATGAATAATAATATGAAGAAAACTACATTGTGATATTATCACAAATTTTATTCTGAACTATATCTTTTAAAACTACTTTGTTTTTTCTTTTTGATCCACAGTAAAGAGAAAAATGGACTGTTGGCTCATATGCTACTGATTTTTAGGTTTCGTTCTACTGAGGATCCTGAAACCATAAATAATATTATTCAATATATTCTACATAAAAAGCTGCAAGATGCTGTAGGACCTCCTGAGTTAGATCCTGAATCAGTTGAAATAAAAAGTAAGTTTATTTTCCTTATTTAGTTTAATTCTCTTACATACAAGAGCTCCATGTTCAGTTTGGTTTTAGACAATGATTTTTACAAACTACTTTAGATGTCCTTTAATTATGGGATCTTACCACTAGCAGAGGATTTCTTTGGGACCAAGTTGGTACTAATAAAGTATTTTAATTTTTAATACTACCCAAAACTTATGCCTTGCATACAAGTCTGTCATTAACTCCTGAGCCTGGGTTTTCTTTTTATATTGGGACTTATATCTTAGCTATAGAATCCAATGATAAAAGGAAAAATGAGTTTTCATATTTATTTATTCCTCTTCTTTTTCTTGTTATTGTATTTTAGATATTTTATGTTCTGAGAGCATGATGTCTAAAAAAGTTTATGCTATCACATATTTGCCTTTAAATGTCATTCATATATCTTGTTATAATTTCTTCCCTTAGAACATTTATCAATGAAAAATGTATAATTTATTTTAATGTATTTTTGGTATATTTTACAACTAATATAAAATTTCTAGAGTTTTGTTGTTTGTTTTTGCAGGGATAGGGAGCAAAACGAGCAGTGATAGGCCCTCATTCCTAGAAAGTAAGAAACATAAGAGATCCTCAGTAGAAATCAAAATCTGGTTAAGAGCTAAGTCATATTCTAGAAACAATGCTGATCTATACAAATATGCAGGCTAAATATATAACCTTAAAATTTTTAGTAGCCATTAAAAAATAAAAGTAAAAATATGAAATTCATTTAAATAGTTTATATATTTGATCCAATGTATCTAAAGTATTACTTCAAAAAGTAATCAATGCAAAAATTATTTATGAGCTATATTTAATATATTTTTGTACTGAGACTTTGAAATCTAGTGTGTATTTTATATTTATAGTACATTTCAATTTAGAGAAGCCATATTTCAAGAGCTCACTAGGCACAGGTGGTTAGTGTACAATATGGGAATTGGCAATACTAGAAATGAGAAAATAGGGGACAAGTAGAAAGCTGGTAGACTTAACTAAAAGCTTAACCTGGCGGTAAGTTACTTTATTTACTTAGAAAGGGAGGCTTTACTAGTCAAGGATAGCTACATAATTTGTGGGGCCCATTTAAAATAAAAATGTTGAGCTCTTCAAAAAGCAATAAAAAGGGCTGTTAAAGGCAATAAAATACAAGACTTTTTTTCTTTCATGGTGTCTCTTGATTTGTAATAATATTTTTGTTAATGTCATTCAAAGAAAAATATTAAAATTACTAGCATAAGTTTTACTGTTCACCTTCATACTGTGAAATGTCAATTTTAAGTGCAAATATAAGAACATTTAACTTCTATGTGGAAAGAATTTCCAGATCAATGAAAATACTACACAAGGCTAGTACAATCCTTTTTACATTCTCTTGTTGACACATGCACATTTTAAGAACATGCTCTAACTTAGCTTAAGTGTGGATGGGCCAAAAAGTCCTTCTGTATCATTATTTCCAGCACAAACTGTTGGCTAATACCAAGAAAAATGACAGCAAAAAACACTATTATCGGGTCCTTTGGTTGTTCATGTCTATTAGACTGTCACTGCCTTTTTTCTACATTTTAAGCAAGTTTTGGTTCAAACAGAAAACATGGCCTCTTGAGATTATCACTGCCCTCTGCTTATGTACTGGTAAACATTACATACTTATTTTGCACTCAGTTGGAGTTTGCTGAACATGGAGTTTGCTGAATCCTGAGTTCATAGGGTATTATGACTGAGATATCAATCGGGTGACAATAACCTGTGGATATACATGTTATGTGTATGTTCTCTACTCAAGCCATGCTCCATTATTCTATTGGACTTCACTTTCAAAACACAAGCTATGAAATAAAATTATTAAAAATTTCAAGACACTATGAATTAAACCAGATGTAAGGCCATGCTTAGTGCAGGGCCCAGCGTGGATACACAAGTCACATATCCATGAAGCTGGCCCTGTCAGTGGTATCAACATACAAAGACAGAATTTCCTGTAGGAAGAGCTTGAGACAGAAAGGGACAGGGAGAGCGATCAGTGATGGTGCTTTTAAATATTTACTGAGAAAATGTCACCTTTTGCTTTTGCCATTCCCCCCTAGAATAGCCAGAATAGAGAAAGTCAGAAAGAATCCTTTCTAGAATACATATTTCTAGTACATCAATACTATTAAGTACTAAAAGAAAAATTAACATTATGATTTTTGCATTTAGAACTCCCAAACTGCCATGTTCAAAGAGAATAGTTCTGGTCATTGGAAATCTATTTAATCAGGATGCTTAAAGTCTTATGTACCTGTGGCCTAGTGTTTGCATAGAGTTAGGGCTTGATTGTTCAGAAGTCAACAAGCTAAGGAGCCATTGGCTATAGTCAAATAATAATAAGAAGGCAAATTGTCTTGCTAAAACTTTAGCAGAAGGAACACATAAAGAAATAACGTCGGTTTTAAATGGGAGTGAGAACTAATTTATGGAGATGCCACTTGGATGTTAAACAAATGGGAGTATGCCTATGACTTTCGTAAAATAATCTGAAATAATAGTCAATAAAAATATCATTGCATTTGAGCAATCAATACTGTAGTTCAGACTATTATTTCCCCCAAAGAGACTGTGTCCACTTGAATCTTATTTCTTATTATAAAACTCATATTACTGAGCTGTAACACAAACTACTGAATCAGAATTACTGGGAAGAGAAATAGGAATTTACATTATGAAGGTGCTCCCTATGTGACTCTTACCCATACTCAAATTCATGAAATACTGTTCAGCCTGGACTGGTGTGGCTCAATTGGGTGGGCACCTTTCCACAAAATGAAAGGCTGCCAGTTCGATTCCCAACCAGGGCACATGCTTGGGTTATGGGTTTGGTCTCCGATGCTTCTTTATCACGTTGATGTTTATCTCCCTCTCTTTCTTCCTTCCATGCCCCTTTTTCTAGAATCTTTAAAAAAGAAATTCTTTGGATGTTTCTTTTCCCCAAGGCAATAAACATACTATGTCTATGATAAAATAACCATGTTACTTTCCTTACAACCTAGAGATATGCTATCTTAAAATGGAATTAAGCAGTCTTTAGTATTTGAAGTATTCAGAGGTATTATGCAATTCTGATGTTCTGACCCTGTTCACCATTTCTGTGTATTTTAGAAATCAACAAGACAGAAACAGACAACTTTCTGAACAATTGTGAGTTTAATATATTTATTATAATTGCATAACTTGAAGATGAAAAATTAACACTAAGTTACTTAGCTTACTTTATGTGGTGTTAAGGGTGGGAATAAAGTTTGCTTGTTCTGTTTACAGCTCATGGTGCTTTATCTGATCTCTGAGGATCATTTTATTACTAAATAAAAAAACTGGGAGAATTTTGGAGTGGGTATATGGGTGCCTATGGCAGATGTGTAGTGGAAGTGAGGTGTGCAGTTGTGTAAGAAAGGACAAAAAATACTCACTTCTTAATATTCTGATTAAAGCTCTCACAAAAGTTTTTTTTAAAGATTTTAGGAAAGTAATCTGTATGTTGGTATTTTTCAGTTAGAGGAATAAACTTGTTACTCTAAAGTAAATAACATCATCTTGATGTTATTAATTCCATTTTGTGGTAATCACACACAATTATGGGGTTGGAGTATATATTGATGAAATTACAAAAGGTCCAGAAATTTCTTTACTTGTATTTAAAAAAAACTGACTCTAGACCTAGTATTTCCCTTCCCCTGTAGTAGGACATTCCACAGGATTTAGAGAATACATTTGATAGTTACTGAATTAGTACAGAATGTATTTATCTTAAAAATGAAAGAAAATAGCTACTCACAAACTCAGAATGTTGGTTGATTCATAAATTTAACAAGGGATGAGACCAAAAGATAATCTCATTACATCAATGGCATATATTCTTGCCACCGATATTTATTGGGAATTTACTATGTGTTAATGCTGTGTTAGGCAGTAGGAATATAAGAGATGAACTATACTCCCTGTCTAAAGAAGCTCATACTATAATGGAACTTTATGTACAGGGACTAGTGCATAGAAACATAATTCTAAATTAATAGTTCTCAAACAAGGGCAATTTTGACCCCCCAAAAGATTATGCCCCATGGTAGCATTTCTGGTTATCATGATTGTGTGTATGGTATCTACTATGTATAAGCCAGGGATCCTTCTGAACATCCTATGATGCGTAGGACAGCCCCCCTCACAACTAAGAACTATTCATTCCCAAATGTCAGTACTTCCGAGGTTGAGAAACCCTGTAATAAACCCTGTAATAAGCATTATATATGTATATATTATATATATATATATATATATGATAGAAATAGAGAGGTATATTCAGACACTATATACAGGATATTACTACTTTTTAAATGAAAGCATTAAAGAAAGTTGTAATTAATCCAGTTTGATGGTGAGAAATTATTAGAAAAGACATCCTAGAGAAGGCAATGATTGATTTAAATCCTAAAACATTAACAGGAGTTAAATAATGAAACACAGCAGTTAAAAAAAATGCAAAAACAAGAGAAAATGTTTGATACTACTGGATCACAAAGCATGAGAAATTTGGAACACAATAACACAATTTGAAAGTTAAAAACAACTGCTAACTAATGTATCACCTCTCTTTGGCAGGCTGTGGGACTCGAAGGAATAAAACTGCAGAACAGAGCCTCAGGATTGTTGGTGGGACACAGGTAGAAGAGGGTGAATGGCCATGGCAAGCTAGCCTGCAATGGGATGGGATCCACCGTTGTGGAGCAACTTTAATCAATAGCACTTGGCTTGTGAGTGCTGCTCACTGCTTTAGAGTGTAAGTCCTGAAACTTGTGAGTGACGGGGGTAAGCAGAGTACATTTGGGCTTGGCAAGAAGAAAATGCCTTATGAGGTTTGAAAGTGATGAGTTTAGTATACATTAAAGAACATATATATTACAAAGAAAGTAGGAAACTCATAAATCTAGTAAGAGGTTTTACAGTCTGGAAATGGAAATGGCATGAAAGTAAATGTAGATAAATTATCCATTGGAGAAAAATTACACAATAATTTGTCAGAGGAAGCAGGAATTTTAAGTCATCTTTGGACTTTGAGCTTGCTATCAAAGAGAACAGCCATAATGTCTCTGCTGCATATCCATCAGAAATGGAGGTTAGGTAGATTGTAGGTTTAACCCAATGAGGAAATTCCCCATGATAAAAATTAAATATGAAGAAATCTTATAGTAGCAAATTATACAACTGAATAGGTTGGTTAGTTATATTCCAAGAAATAAAAACTTTCAACCCAATGTAAATGCCTATAGTATATGGATAATGATGTTTTGTTAATTTATTGTGTAGCCTTTTGGGTTTTCAGAGGAATGTGTATGCTTGTGGGTAGGTGAAATGGTGCACATAATATTCATTTAGTTCTCCAATTCTGTATAGAATATGCTTTCTATATGTCCCTTGGAGTCACTGATACATGGGAATGTCAAAAGACCATAGGATCTAGAGTACATGCAAAACAGTATGTATATCTCAAGGAACATGCCATTGTGGCATTTCCACCTGATCTGACCCATGAGCCAGATTCTCATATTGTGAAAACTTGTTTATATACATAGAAACTGTAATTTTTAAAAGAAAATCATATTGACAGATTAAATTCTTTCATGGAAATTATTATATTGGTAGCATGGAAAAGTGGAATTTATTCTTCATATCTTCCTCCCCAGGTATAAGGATCCAGCCAGGTGGACTGCCTCCTTTGGAGTGACAGTATACCCTCCTAAAATGAAACACAGCATCCGGAGGGTAACTGTTCATGAAAAATACAAATATCCATCACATGACTATGATATTTCAGTAGCAGAGCTTTCTAGCCCTGTTCCCTACACAAATGTGGTACATAGAGTTTGCCTCCCTGATGCATCCTATGAGTTCCACCCAGGTGATGAGATGTTTGTGACCGGATTTGGAGCACTACAAAATGATGGTGAGACTCTGAAGAGAAACTCAAATCATAGTAATCTAAGTTAGTATTCTATGGCATTTAAATGACATAATGGGATGTCATTATAAAAAAATATGTTAGTGGGTTGATCATATGCACCTGGGCCTAGTCAGGCTCTGCTCGTGGACTAAGTTGCCTGGAAGATACACAAATTTCTTCATGCCCTCGATTACTATCAAGTGCATTGCTACCACCATAGTGATGGTGCTTCGTAAGGTATCTGAAAGAGTAAACATGTCTGAACTTTTTACTAAGGAATTAAAGATATAAAAAATGAGGTATCATTCATGTATTCGATTATGAATATCAGAGAACCCTAACTCCACCATGACCTCCTACTGAAATTACCTTTGAAGCTTAACAATGGAATGAAAATTACTTAACATAACTTGGAGTTCTTTCCTAGGCAACTATTTCACTCATATGTAGAATCTAATGAACAAACTGAACTAACAAGGAAAATGAGGACAGACTCATAGATGGAGAGCAGGATGATGGCTAGGGTGGGGCAGGAGGTTAGGAGGTAGATTGAGCAAGAAGGAAAAAGGACTCATGGACATGGACAACAGTGTGGTGATTGCTGGGCAGAGGGAGGTATAAGGGGGATAAATGGTAATGGAAAAAAATACAATAAAGATTAAATCAAAAAAAGAAAAAATAAGCATAAAAATAAAATAGAAATGCATTCTCTCCCCAAATATTACTATATCTGAAAAAATACATTTCCTAAGTTTCTATATCAACATCTTATCCAATAGTTATGAAATTGTCATAATTATTTATAGGTCTATAAAATATATGTATATCAACAACTATAAAGACTATTTTGTTTCCTTTAGGTAATGGCCAAAATCATCTTCGGCAAGTGCAGGTGAACGTTATAGACACTAAAACCTGTAACAAACCTCAAGCTTACAACAATACCATAACTCCTAGAATGTTATGTGCTGGCTCTTTACAAGGAAAAAGAGATGCATGCCAGGTGAGTGGTTTGCTTATTAATACGATGCATAACATTTTGTTCATCTTATATTTTTAAAAATAATAATAGACTTACAGAAAGTTGCAAAAATAGTAAGAAGGGTCTCAGGTACCCTTCACCCAATGTCCCCCCACTGACTACATCTCACATAACTATTGTACAATATAAAAGCTAGAAAATTGACATGCATACAGTGTGTACTTCTAGTTATATGGCATTTTGTAACATGTGTGGATTTGTGTAACTGCCATTGCAGTTGAGAACTATTTCAACATCACAAAGATATCCCTTTACAGTAACACCCACTTTGCTCTCCCATCACTAACACCTGGCAATCAATAATGTGTACTCCAGCTCAAAAATTTTGTAATTTTGAGTGTTATATAAATAGAATTATACAGTAACTTCTTTTTTAGAATTCCATTTTGACTAGTCTATCTCTGTAGAAAAAACACTTTGTAGTTCCTCTAAGTTACACACACATAATTTATCACAGTCTACTGGTGTTCAGATTTTACTAGTTTGAGTGAAATGTGCAACAGAAAACTTAACCTCCCTTCAAATCTCTTTACCCTTCTCCATTTATAATATTAAATATTAATAAACATAAATATTAAATATTTTCTCTACATATATTAAGAACTGCATTTGGTGATATTTTTTCTTCAAGTGCCAATACGTAACATAGAAAACTCAAGAAAAGGGAAGTCTATTTATCTATAGTTTCATTCTTTCTTCCTTCCTGGTTTTTCAAGATTCTTTTTAAATTTTTTTAAAATTTCTTTTCTGTTTCAGAACTTTCCTTTAGCCATTCTTTTAGTGTAGACCTGCTGGTGACAAATTCACTTAGATTTTCTTTGTCTGGCAAAATTCATTACTCCTATTAATTTCTGAAGCATAATTTTGCTAGATATAGAAATTGAGATTGACACCTCATTTATTTCAGCACATGAATCATGACCTTCTTGATTTCTAATGAGGAATCTGTTGTTATTAGAATTGTTGTTCCTTATAGATGAGGTGTCATTTTTCAATTGCTGTGTTCAAGATTTTTTCTTCGTCTTTAGTTTTCATCAGTTTTGTTATGTGCCTTGGCATGAATTTCTCTGGGTTAGCCAGTGTGGGGCTTGATCAACTTTTTAATCTGCAGGTTTATGTTCATTGAGAAATTTGGGAAATTTTCAGCCATTATTTCTTTGAATACTTTTTAGCCCCACCCCCTTCTTTCTGTGCTAAGCACTTTATATACTCTTTGATATAATCTTCAAAATAATTATCAGAGGTAGGGATTATTAGGAGCATTTTAAATAAATAAATTAAAGATATTAGCCAGTTGGGGAGGGCCAGACTTGAAATTTAAGCCCAGGCATTTGGCTCTAAAATTCCTGCCCATTATCAGTAATAGACTCATCACCCTTCTTTTGGGAACTATGTAACACTGATAAAATGGCAACCAGTATGGGTAATTGCTTTGTCAGATGTACCAGATAGGTTAAGAATACTATTACCTAAAGAGATGGAGCCTTTAATCTCAGTGAATTGAACCATGAGGCTAATACAATTCCCCAGGTGGTAAAACACCTTCTTTATGTGAATTGTGACTTAGAAGGAATCACTTGTGCATTTGAACACACTGAAGACTTTAAAAAAACCCACTCTTTTATTAAACTCAAAAGAAAAATAGTAAATACATCTAAAATGAATAAATTACTAATTACTATTCTCATCCTTCTCCTTTAGGGTGACTCTGGAGGTCCACTGGTTAGTCCAGATGCTAGAGGCATCTGGTACCTTGCTGGAATAGTGAGCTGGGGAGATGAATGTGGGCAACCCAATAAGCCTGGTGTTTATACTAGAGTGACTGCCCTCCGGGACTGGATCACTTCCAAAACTGGTATCTAAGAGAAGAAAGCCTAGTAGAGTGGAATGTATTTTTGTTTATAGTTCATTTTTAGAGATGCAAAATTGCAGAAGAAGCCTTGCAGGTCACCTCAATCCGACTATCTGCTTGATGCATAATTCCCTTTCTAGCTCTGTTTCACATGTGAGCAACCCGCTTCTTCCAGATGGATCCTGTCTCAATGTACATTCATTTATTTTCCAGAAGTTTTCTGTCATTTGTGCCTTGTTGACATAAACTTCTCATGCATATATATAATTTGAAATGATTTCTTTCTTCATTCCCCCAGCTTATGTCTTAGTAAATTTCTACTTTAAAGGTGTAGGGAAAAGAATAAAAGAAAATACCATAACAAAACAAAACCCACCACTACATTTTTATGTATAGAAAAATATTATTTTCTGAACAGAATAAGGAAAATGATCATAGTCATTATGAAAGGTCAAACAAAGACAGAATACCAAACACTTCATGATGAACGAAGAATGGGAACTAAGTTAAGGAAATACAGACAGAAATAAGATATAAATATTTTTCTATTTCCAATCAAACAACTACAGAAATAAATCTGAGGAAGATTCTGGATATTTTTGTATGTGTGACCAACAGTAATTATACAAACTCTATATAAAGCAAGTAATATTTATTTAATATTGCCCTGCTGATGATGTTAATAAAAATAATAAATCTTCCTTTTATTTGACATTATAATATGGTAATCCATGAAGCAGGAAAGATGGGGAAATATCAATAATTAATTTATTGCAAATTCTTTAAAAGTCTGAGGCTAAAGTGAAATTTATTTAAGAATAACCAGGGACTTCTGGCCAAGATGGAGGACTAGACAGACATGCTGTGTCTCCCTCCACAACTAAGAAGGAAATACAACTATCTCAAAACTAGAGACACCAGAAGTTCTAGAAAATTGAGCTGCATGGAAGTCCAACAAACAAAGATATAAAGAAGAAATATTCATCCAGACAGGTAGGAAAGGTGGAGCTGGGGTGAAGAGGACACAGTGTGGTGGTGGCAGCAGCAGCAGCAGCAGTGGCAGGCTAATGGAAAGTGCAAACATTTTAAAAAGTTGAGAAGGGCACCTGGGGAGCACTCCCAGCACCAGACCACACAGCTCATGGTTTTAGCACCAGGGAAAATGAAGCCTCATTGCTTTTGACTGTGCAAACCAGTGGGGGTTGGGGTGGGGGCAGAAACTGCCAGTCTCTCAGCAGAGTCCATTTGTTTAAAGGACCCTCATTGTCCTAGAACATTCGCAGACACACCCACTCTGGGAACGACAGCCAGCGCAACAGCTAGAGAGGCACCAGTCCCCTCCAGAAGTGGGGGAAGTGCCTGAAAATGGGATGAGTGCTGAGCAAGCAACATTGTTCCCTCTCAGACTCCTCCCCTACACACAGCACCACAACGTGGTGAAATGGGTCACCATATTGACAAATACCTAAGGCTCCGCCCCTTATAATGTAACAGGTGTGACAGCTCTACCTAAGACATAGGGGCAAACACAGGAGCCTGTCAAGGTGATGAGATAGAGAAGTGTGGCCCAAAAAAGGAAACGGATAAGGGCCTCAGTGGGAGAACTAAGTGACAAGAAGATAGCCAAGTTAACAAACAAGGAGATGGCCAACCTAACAGATGCAGAGTTCAAAATACTAGTGATAAAGGTGCCTATAGGCTTGACAGATATCCTTAAGTATGGCAAATGCATAAAGGAAGAAGTGAAGGCTACACTAAATGAAACAAAGAGAAATCCACACAAAACCAATGGTGAAGGGAAGATAACCAGGGTTGAAATAGATGATTTGGAACATAAGGAAGAAAAAAACAGTCAACCAGTACAAAATGAGGAAACAAGAATCGAAAAAAATGAGGAGAGGCTTAGAAACCTCTGGGACAATTTTAAACATGCCAACATCTGAATTATAGGGGTGCCAGAAAGAGAAGAGGAAGAACAGAAATCGAAAGCTTATGTAAAAAAATAATGAAGGAAAACTTCCAAAATTTGGGAAAGGAAATAGACATACAAGTCCAGGAAGCACAGAGAGTCCCAAACAAGCCAGACCCAAAGAGGACCACACCAAGACACATCATAATTAAAATGCCAACGGTGAAAGATAAAGAGAGAATCTTAAAAGTAGCAAGAAAAAAGAAGAGAGTTACCTACAAAGGGGTGCCTATAAGACTATCAGCTGATTTTTCAAAAGAAACTTTGTAGGCAAGAAGGGACTGGCAAAAAGTATTCAATGTGATGAACAGCAAGACTACTCTATCTAGCAAAGCTATTATTTAGAATGGAAGGGCAGATAAAGTGCCTCCCAGACAAGGTAAACCTGAAGGAGTTAATCATCACTAAGCCATTATTATATGAAATGTCAAAGGGACTTAAGAAAAAGAATATCAAAACTATGAACACTAAAATGACAACAAACTCACAACTATCGACAACTGAATCTAAAAAATAAAAACACAAGCTAAGCAAACAACCAGAAGAGAAACAGAATCATAAGTATGGGGATCATTTGGAAGGTTATCAGCTGGGAGGGGGAAGGGGGAGAAATGGCAAAATGTTCAGGGACTAAGAAGAATAATTGGTTGGTACAAAATAGACATGGGAAAGTTAAGAATAATATAGGAAAGGGTCAAGTCAAAGAACTTACGTGCACGACTCATGGACATGAACTAAAGGGGGTGGGACTGCTGGAAGAAAGTGGGGTACTGGGCAGAGGGGAGCAAAGAGAAAAAGAAGTTGGGGCAACAGTAACAACATAATCAATAACTTATGCTTAACAAAAAAAAGAATAGCCAGCATATCATATGTGGTAAGATTTTTATGTGATTAAATGGGAGGAAATGAAAAGAGAATTAGTTCAAACTATTCAATGAAACAGGGTTATCACCAAGTGCTCGTGTATTTGTATTTGAAGACTTCCTTTGAATGGGAATCAACTCCAGGTGTTAGTATGTAGTCATGGTCATGCAAATGAAGCTACAGCTCTTTCCCCAAATTTATTTCTGTAGCTTCATTTCCAATCCTTTAAAATAATTGCAGACCTTCTTTTCCACTGCTGTGTTTCCATCCCATGCTTGCACTGTGGGCTTATTGGGGTTCAGATGGAAGAATATCATAGGGAAGAGATTCTGTAAGCCCACTCCCTGCATCTAGAATGACACTGAGATGCTAACTGCTTGGATACAAAGTGGAAGAATAAAAACTTAGTTATCAATCACTTTCATAATTTCAGTCTTGGTAAATTACTACTGAACTGTTAGAGACACAACATTCAAGTGATCTAGGCCATTATTGACTGGTGCTGTGACATAGGTCGAGTTAGTGACAGAGATCCCTTACTCTTTCCTTACACCCCTTGTTGTCCACAGCTACTTACACAGCTCTCTGTTGTACCAAAACCACTTTGAAACTAACATTATCAAGAACATTTGACTTTAATTGACCCAAATAACATTGGCATGTGAGCTGATAAAATGTATGCCCTTGGCTAAAAGAAGATACAAAAACTGACATGATTGGATAGTGTTAAATATTTTGAAAAAACTATTTTTGTTCTATTTAATAAAGTATTTTGAGGAAAAAAACAAAATTGAGAAAAGTGGTAACTTTTAAACAGAGATTTACGTACGTTTTAAATTAAATTACTCTGTTCCATTAAAAATAGATTTCCCTTATTTTGGTATCTTCTGCAGTTAGGCCTCTAGGTGGCACCCACAGGCTGCAGGAAGATTTAGGGAGGAGCAATGTCTGTGTGTTCAAGTAAAAATGAAAACTGTAGTAGAAATTCTATATTAGAGTTTTGTAAAACTAAAAGAATACAGTTCATGAAAAGGCATTTTAAAATACAACAATGTAAACTGGAATCAGGGTTAGTATTTTCCAGATTTCTGGTGGTGAGTTTCCAAACTAAAATAAAATTAATGTGTGACATGAAGAATTTCCTCTGCAAACTAACTTGAAGAAATTTAGATTGACCAATTTTAGAAGTTTAATTTCAAAATGGAATTACATTACTTAAATAATTTTTTATATTTTCAAAGGATATGAGAAATAGAGGCTGAGTCACTGAAAATATAAGCAATAATTCAAACTTTATGTGCACAGTAAAATAGGTAATATAGTATATATTTGCAAATGACAGCTTCTTTTGAAAGATAACATAGAAAGAGTTTAAAAATTATTGGAAGTGTATATTTTAACCAAGTCATTGGAGAAAGTTGTCAGGATCAAAATAATATTTACCAATTGTACAAAGAGTTGGCAATTTCTCTTCTCTATCTTTTATCTCTCTTCCCACAGGACCTAGTGAAATGATCTGTATCTAACAGTCTTTCAATAAATGTTGTTGAAAAGCTCTTTTATTTTCATTCAGAAAACATAGCTTTGTTATTTTTTTACACATTGATTTTTAAGGAGTAATATCAGTTTTTACACTGTATGACTTAAACTACTTATTTTAGCACTCAATATTTTATATCAAATGATTGTTTTTGGAACACAGTAGGTGCTCAAGAAACGGTGCTGTTGTAATGAAACAACAGTTTTGTTTTGAACAATTGGTACTTGATCATAATAGGTTGCATAAATATTTTTGAAATGAAATAATTAGACTAAAGGAATGAGATGTTTTCTTGTTTAATTTTGATACTATAAAATAAACATATATATATTGACATTATTTCAAAACATATTATCAAGTTTTTCTCTGACTGCTATTATATTTTCATTTCAACTTTTATTTATTATTTATTTATTTTTAGAGAGAGGGCAAGGGAGAGAGAAAGGGAGGGAGAGAAACATCGATGTACAATCTATTGCCCCTTGTACACCCCCAACTGGGGACCTGGCCTGCAACCCAGGCATGTGTGCTGACTGGGAATCAAACTGGGAGGTCACTGGTTCATTTCAACTCTTAAAAACAATAAACCTTATTAACTGGATTATGTCAAGAACTATTATCTAGTTCAAATAATGTCTCCTCCATGAAGCTTTCTTTCCTTGACTTCCTCAAGTGAACATAACAGTTTATTTTCTGAAATTCTTTACCATTAAAAAAAGTTTTTTTGTTTTCAGATAATTATAGGCTCATGAACAGTTATAAAAGATAATACATAAAAGATCCTGTGTATACTTTATCCAGTTTTCCCCAATGGTGACATCTTGCTTAGCAATAGTAAAATATCATAATTATGAAGAGTTGATATTGGGACAATGCCTCAACCTTATTCAGGTTTCACCAGTTTTAAAAATGTGCAATTATGTCTTCAGCTATGTATTTTGTTTCATGTAGTTTTATCACATAATGTAGATTTGTGTGAACACCACCACAGTCAAGGTACACAATAGTTTGACTGCAACAATTACACAGGGGAACAATTTTTAACATAATTCCAGTTGAGTTCAATTTTTCAGTTGTTTTAGAATTAAATAGGCATGCTGATTTCAAAATTGCAGTTAATTTTCTTCCATCACATCAAATTTTTTCTGTACAGTTTACCTTAATGCAACCACTCTAGGCTGGATTGAGCCTGGATTCAGGGAAGCACTAGTGCTCTCCTATTGGCTGAGAGCAAACATCCCTCAAGTGGGAAGGGGTAAGGGATGACCTTGGAAACCAGCGACAGGTTCATACTTGTCTAGGCTATTCAGTTCCACATGAGACAGTGTGGTGAGAAGTTGTGTGCTGCTCTATATAGTGAATCATATTCCAAAGTGTAGTCCGAGCTCTTGTCTGTATACAAGGAGTTAGCAGAATTTATTTTTTAATTTATATACATACTTATTTCCTTTCCTTCAAATCACGTCTGCCTCTGCTATTTTTCATCTTAAGTGCCCAAACAACCCTGATTTGTTTTGTTATATCTGTGGCAGTTTCACCATTCCCAGTCAAAGGACAAACATCAGCACATTTGTCAGGGAAGCCTATTTTGCATATTTCAAAGTAAAACTTGGTGATCAAGATATGTCTTGGGCCCCTCACAAGGTGTGGAAGCAGTGTGTTGAGAGTTTACAGATGTGAATGAAGGGAACACGCGATAAATTGCCATTTGGCATACCTATGGTTTGACGAGAGCCCAGAGATCATTCAGGTGACTGTTACTTTTGTATAGTGAAAACGTCAGGATATAACAAGAAAAATAAATGTAAAATAGAGTATCCTAGTCTACCATCAGCTCTACACCCAGTGCCTCATTCAGCTGAAATCCCAGTGCCAGTTTTCATTGAACTATCCTCTTTCAAAAAACAGGAGTATGGTAAGAACTAAGTGACAGCAACGATGAAGATTTTGAAATTGAAGATGACTCAGTTCGTAAGGGATTTGGTTAGCATGAGTTTAATGATTTGGCAGGACATTTGGGACTATCCAAAAAGGCTTCAGAACTCCTAGCATCAAGACTGCACAAGAAAAACTTGCTTGAAAGAGGAGCTAAGGCATCCTATTTTTGATCAAGAGAAAGTGCATTTCTGTGGTACTTTTGAAGTGACGGTGGCTTTGTATATGGCTGTAACATACATGGTTTAATGGAGGAATTGGGGATTCCAATCTACAATGCAACTGAGTGGTGACTGTTAATCAATAACTCAAAGCAGAGCTTGATGTATGTCCTTTTCAAAAATGGCAATATATTTGGTGTAGTTTCAATTGGCCATTCAGTTTGTTTTTGTGAAGAATATGAAGACATAAAGAGAGTCATTGATCTGTTGAAATACCACAAGCACAATTGGATCATCTGTGTTGACCTTAAAATGGTATGCTTCCTTCTTGGTTGGCAATGCAGATACACCAAATATTCCTGTTTTCTGTGTATGTGGGACAGCAGAGCTCGTGAGAAGCATTGGGTGGAGTTGAATTGGACTCCAAGATCTGACCTCAAATCTGGTGATCCCAACATTCTACATGAGCCACTTGTTGACACATAAAACTGGGTCTCATGAAGCAATTTGTTAAAACTTTGCCAACTGAAAGAGACTATTTCAAGTATCTCATTTAGGCATTTTCTAACCTGTCATTTGAAAAGATAAAGGCTGGTGTATTTGATGGTCCACAGAAATGGTAGCTCATTAAAGATAAACATTTCATTAGGACAATGTCAGAATTCCAAAAGAATGCTTGGTTGTCATTCAAAAACTTTGTCAAAAACTTTCTTGGAAATATATGAGCACAAAATTGCACAAACATTGTCCAGAAACTCTTGGAGAGCTTCAAAATGCTTGGTTACAACATAAGCATCAAGGTGCATTTTCTGCATAGCCATTTGCTGACTTCCCAGAAAACCTTGGTGCAGTCAGTGATGAGCAAGGTCAATGATTCCACCAAGATTTGAAGGTCATGGAGACACGGTATCAGGATAGATGGGATGTACTTATGATGTCTGACTATTGTTGGAGCATCAGGTGAGATTGTCCACAGACTGAACCCTTCAGGAAAAGCAATAAGCATAAATTTTTACCTTAATATGTATGTTTGGTAGCAGAACTTTACTACTTGTACACCATTTGACTTACAGTAACAATATATAGCCTTTATATGAATAAAATAACTCTAAATAAGCAATATATTCAGGTGACTTTTTCTTTATTTTCCTTTGTATATACATGTTGTATAATTTTTAGGACAAAGGGAGGGTATCCTGTACCTTAAAAAGTTGATGTGATAGAGAAAATCTGGGGTCATTTTTGGATTCAGATGCCAAAAGTTAGTCAAAAACAAGTGTCAGATCTAACTCAATGAAAATTGTGTTTCCCAGTGTAATTCTTCTACATAGTTGTTTTTTCAGAAAATGTGCCACAATGTATAACACATAACAGAAAAGAACACAGAAGACAAAGGTACAGATTAGTGAACTGTCACAAAGCATACACTCATGTAATTGTCACCTACTCAAGAAACACACAGTCAGAATCCCAGAAGCAACTCCCTTCAAAAAAGTTACTCCCAGTGAGCTTTTTCTTCTACAAAGCAAAGACCACCCTGGACTTCTAAGTCTGTACTTTAGATCTAACAGTGTTTGATTAATACAGAAATAAAAGCATATGGCCAATATAATTTTGTGTCTAATTCTTTCATTTGTGAGATTCATATGTTTCTGTATGTGTTTGAATTGTTTTATTTAAAGTGTTGTAGAGTGTTTTATTAAAATATAAATTATGCAGCCATTCTACTGCTGATAGGCTTTTGAGTTGCTTGCACTTTGGAGCTATCAGAAATAATGTGGTCAGGAATGCTCTTACACATGGCTTTTGGTGCACAAAATATGCCATTTCTGGTGGGTTTAGAATAGTAGTGTAATTTCTGGGTCATAAGACAGGTGCATATTCTGTTTTACTAGGAATACCAAGTGGTTTCCCAAAGTGCTGAAGCAATTTATACTCTCAACAGCAATGATTTAGTAGCTTTTCTTCTTCATCAACCCTTGGTATTATTATTTTACTTAAGCTATTTAGTCAATATGCAGTGCTTTTAATTCCATGATGACTAGTGAAGTTGAACATCATTGCATATGACTATGGACATCTGTATATCTTTTTCTTGAAGTGCCTAGTAAAGCTCTTTTTTTTTCCTATTGGGATGTCTGCTCTTTTTAAAAGTATTAAATTTATAAGCATGCTTTTTAAAAATTCTGGTGTGTTTTGTCAGGCAAATGTATTACAAATATGTTTTCCACTCTGAAGCTTGCCTTTTGTTTTTTAATGTGCCTTTTGATAAAGAGGAGTTCTAAATGTACTTCAATCTATCAATCTTTTCTTTTGTGGTAAATATTTTTTGTGTACTCTTTGTGTGAAAACTTTATTTTCTTCCAGATCATGAAGATCTTTTCCTAAGTTATTTTTCTGAAAGATTATTGTATTACCTTTTACACTAAAATTTATGATCCTTCTAAAGTAGATGTGGTGTAGGAATCAAGTTTATATATATATAAAGATATCCAATTTCAGACACTGAGTATATTCTAACACTAAGGATTTCACCTTTTAGGAGCCCAACTCAAAGCATAGTCATGTTATCAACAGCCCACACCTATAACAGGTCATGAGTTCCAATTTCTGACCCTGTTGCCCTGATACTGTCAGATGATGCCGCCTTCTGCTTTTCAGATTCACAGATTCCTTTTTCAGAAAAGGCGGTTCCAAATAGCAGGCTAACTTCTATGGGTTAATCTTCACTTAGATCTAGGCCCTGGAATCCTTTGTTGTCTTGTAAGCTTTATTATCACTTCAAAATATTTTTAACTATATATTTTATCCATCTCTCCCACTATAATTATCAGAAATATTGGTCTGAATTGCTTAGTCCATCATTACCAGAAATACCAGTCTTATGTATTTTTAAAAAATTAATCTTGACATTACTACTCACTATCTATGTGACCTTTGACAAGCAACTGGAATTCTTTGAAGTTCAATTCTTTCATTTGTAAAGTGAGTCACAGTACTTATTTCATAGAATTGTTTAAATAAGTAATATGAAATATTATATATAAAAATATTGGAAGAAACCATATAAGGCTGCTGGTATATATTCAATAAGTGGCAGCTATTGTTTTTGTTATATTAGCATTAATAGAAATTATGAAGATGATGATGAGGACAGCAGTATTTCTGAGCAACCAAATATAGCTATCACACTGCCCTGATCTTCTAATCTAAAAGGGATATAAGGTTAATCTGGCAACATTTATTTTATTTTATTTTTATTTTATTTTTTCTTTTTTTCTATCTTATTTTATATGTTTTATTGATTATGTTGTTACAGTTGTCCCAATTTCTTTTCCCTTTGCTCTCTTCCACCCAGCAACCCCCGTCCCTCCAGCAACCCCACACCCTTAGTCCGTGTCCATGGGTTGTGCATAATGCTCTTCTCAACATCCCACTGTTCATTCCCCACCTTCCTACCATGCTTCTTAATTCCTGAACCATTTCCCTCTCACTCCCTTGCCCCCTCCCAACTGCCCTCTCCCTACATGCTCCCCATACCTATGATTCTGTTCCCACTCTAGTTGTCTGCTTAGTTTGCCCTTGTTCCATTCCCTAGCTTCTGTTGTTGATAGCTGTGACACTTTTCATTTTAATGCTATAGTTTTGATATCCTTTTTCTTAAATAAGTCCCTTTAACATTTCATATAATAATGGCTTGGTGATGATGAACTCCTTCAGCTTTACTTTATCCTGGAAGCACTTTATCTGCCCTTCCATTCTGAATGATAGCTTTGCTGGATAGAGTAATCTTGGTTGTATGTCCTTGCTTTTCATCACTTTGAATATTTCCTGTCAGTTCCTTCTTGCCTGCAAAGTTTCTTTTGAGAAATTAGCTGAGAGTCTTACAGGTACCCCTTTGTAAGTAATTCTCCTCTTTTCTCTTGCTGCTTTTAAGATTCTCTCTTTATCATTAATCTTTGGCATTTTAATTATGATGTGCCTTAGTCGAGTCCTCCCTGGGTCTAGTCTGTTTGGGACTCTTTGTGCTTCCTGGACCTGTATGTCCATTTCCTTTCCCAAATTAGGGAAGTTTTCCTTCATTATTTTTTCACATAATTTTTCAATGTCTTGCTCTCCCTCTTCACCTTCTGGCAACCCTATGATTTCGTTGTTGGCACATTTATAGCTGTCCTAGAGGTTTCTAAGCCTCTCTTCATTTTTTTAAATTCTCATTTCCTCCTTCTGTACTGGTTGCCTGTTTGTTTCTTCCTTATGTTCTAATTTGTTGATTTGAACATTGGTTTCCTTTTTTCCCACTTGTTTCATATGGATTTTCCTTCATTTCAGCCAGGATAGCCTTCATTCATTCCCTGTCCTGTTTAATCTTTGTTGTCAGAGCTGTGAGCATCCTAATCACCAATGCCTTAAACTGTGCTTCTGTTATCTCCTTATCCGTTAGGCATGCTATCTGCTCATTGCTTAGTTGTGCCACTGGGACCTTGATCTGCCCCAGTTTCTTAGTTGTACTTTTCTGTCTCCTCATCTTTCTGTGTTTGCTTCTGTGATTTGGGCAAGGGCTGTCGCACTTCTTACATTATAGGGGGCAGAGCCCTAGGTATCCGTTAGTGCTGGCGACCAGTTCATCATGTTTTGGCGCTGTATGTGGGGGAGGGGTCTGAGAGGGAAAAGTGCCTATTGCCACAGCTTTTCCAGGCACTTCTTCCCCTTGCTATACTAAGCAAGCTGCCTCCTTTTCAAGACTGGAAGCTTCTTCCTGCACCCCTGCCCCCACTTGCTTTCACAGTCAGAAGTAATGTGGCTCTATTTTCCCAGGCTCTGGAACTGCAAGCTGTGTGGTCTAATTTGGGGCTTGAATCATTTCTCGGGTTTAATAAGTATGACCGTGTTTCTTTGTCAGGGCTGCTGCTAGCCGTGCCCACCTGCGCTTGCCCGCGCTCTCCCAGGAGCTGCGCTGCCTCTAGCTGTGCTGCCAAGAAGCACTGCCCCTGCACCAGCAGCTCCTTTCCTCTTTCTCTCCGCCCCGGCTCTGCCCCTCCTACCTTTCTGGATGATTAATTCTTCTTTATTTCTTGCTGAACTTTCCTGTAGTTCTGATTTTTTGGATTTTCTGGGGTTTTTCTTGTTTGTTTTTAAGTGGTTGTAAATTTCTTCTTAGTTGTGAGGAGAAGCGGCGTGTGTATTTATGCCTCCATCTTGGCTGGAGTTGACAGCATTTATTTTAAATGAACCAACACAGGCTTCAAGAAATGACGTTTTCCAATTTTTAGATTTGCTCAATCCATACTTTTAATAATTTAGTCTGGGTTTTACTTTACACCAAATTGATGTCAGACTCAGTGACAAACTTCTCGCAATATTAACTTCCCTCAGTTAAAAAAATAAACTGTATTATCTCTACCTCTTATATTTCTCTCATTTTATGATTCATCAAAATTCCATAAACATTAGCTATAACATTGAACAGCAATTTGGTCTCAATCTATATTAGGGAAGGTTGACAAGGGCAAGGCTTGTCAATCTTCCCTAGATTTTTTTTTTAGTTGAAATAGATTATATAATCTAATTGTATTTTTAGCAACAAAAATTATCAAGAAGAAATGGTCTTTTAATCTTGATGATTTATAGGCAGTGGACAACCAAGAGTCAGAATATTTTATTTGATATGTATATAAATCACCTATTGACTAGGCCACAGAGGTTCCTTAAGAATATGAAGTAGTTTCCTAGTGTGGACTGATGATGCATTCTATATACATGGAATAGGACTGTTCAAAATATAAGTTAACTGAATGATATATTGATCAGAAAAATATGAGTCATGAGTTTAAAAATATGAAGCAATTTCCTAGAGCTGGATTATTATGGACTGCATTGATGAAACTGATCTTTTAATATTGCTATTTTGCAAACTAGGTCCTGTTAGAAGTGAGCTTACCAAGAAAGTGTAATTATAGAAAGCCTCTATTAGCTGACTAGCCAAGCTAACCAAAATATTATCTCCAGTATCAAAGAAAATAGTACTAATAAAAATAAAATACTACATAGGATTAAACAAGTGATAGAAAGTTCTTGCTTCCTGATTCATGTTGTAAGATTTGGACAATCACCCTGTAAGTGCTTATTAAGAGACTGGAATGTATGAAAAGTTAGTATAAGAAAAACTCTAGATATGCAGGGGTGAAGAGTGAAGATGGGGGAAGTGAAGAAACCTGGAGGCTGAACTCCGGCTGTGGGCGCCCTGTCCAGCGATATGTGGGAGGGACTCAGTGAAAACGTGTACTGGTCTCCTCCCAGGTCTGGAACTTTGGCTTACTTATTGAGAAATCATAGGTATGATCAGCTGGATGCCTGCTGGAGTTGAGCCTTGTGGCTGTGGGCAGTCGTAGGAGGCTGCTTCATAGCGACCGGTTGTGTGCAGATCACGGAAGAGACCCCGGCAAAAGTCTTGCAAGTGCTGCCCTGGTATCCACGGGCAGCGACTCGGTGTGCAGAGCGATTTCACAGCACCTGGAAGATCTTCCCTGAGAGGTTTGGGGGCTGAAACTCAGGTTGGGCCTGTTGGCAGAGCTGAGAGTAAGCCTGGTGGGGTCTAGCTCTAAGAGGCATAAAGCAGTATTTTTTTGGTTTGTTCATTTGTTTTTGCTGACCCAGGAGGAATGGCTGGAGGCGCAGTGAGATTCTTAAGGGGAGCGCCGGAAGGAGCGCGCACTTGCCCCAGGCTCCAGTAGCGGTAGGGCGCAGTGGACTGGAGACGCTTGAGCTGAGATTGGGGTGGTGGTGTTAGTGAAAGAGAGTGGGGAGACAGTAGAACAGACCCCAGTGCAGACTTATCCCCACTGCTGCAGGAGAAGTAGTTTAAGCAGATCACTTCCCACTAAGTGGCAACAGCCGGAGGGGCGCAGTAGCCCCACCTGAAGAAAGTACTCAGACCCGCCCCATGGTGCTTAAGACAGACTGCAGAGTACAGTGACTAGAGTAAAAACTGAAAGAGAGCGAAACAGGCGTAAGAGCACCGATAGTTGCGATCTGGCTGCCTAGATCCAGACTTAGACACAAACTGAGGTCAGTAGGGGTGGATCCAGAAAGAGAAGAAAGTGGAAAAATCCAGATACAGTAGTCCATCTCATTATCGCGGTTCACTTATCGCAGCCTCACTGTATCACGGGATTTAAAAAAAAAATATTATATTTCATTATTTCACTATATCGCGGGATTTTGCAGTACTGTATACGTATGTTGTTAAAGTTACGTAGCTTTAAGTGTGTAGAATATGTTTAGGACCGTAAGTAGTGTTTATAAAAGTGTGGAAAAGGTTAATAAGGGACTGGGAACAGTTTATAAGTGTGTGGGAAGGGTTTATAAAGCCTTAAAATATATATAAAGACTAAAATAAATGTAAGGTTTCTACTTCGCGGATTTTCACCTATCGCGGGGGGGGGGGGGTGGAGGTGTCTACAACATAATACCTGCGGTAAGCGAGGGAATGCTGTATTATGGAGACAAATTCCACTGTGATCTTCTACAGGCGTTGTCTCCCGTATATACTTTTAACAGTCATTTTTTTTTGTCCTCCTGGTCTATGTATTATAAGTAACTAGTCTTTATATTACAGTTTATTTTAAATCTCATATTTTGCTCCTCCCTTTTTTGTATGTTTTATTGATTATGCTGTTACAGTTGTCTCAATTTCTTTTGCCTTTGCTCCCCTCCACCCAGCAACCCCCACTTTTTCCAGCAGTCCCCCCACCCCAGTTAGTCCCTGTCCATGGGCTGTGCATATAAGCTCTTCTCAACACCCCCTTGTCCATTCCGCAACCTCCTACTATGCTTAATTCCTGAACCATTTCCCGCCCTTTTTTCCCTTCCTTCTTCCAGCTGACCTCCCCTCACATGCTCCCCATACCTATGATTCTTTTCCCACTCTGGTTGTCTGCTTAGTTTGCCTTTGTTTTCATCCCCTTGCTTCTGTTGTTGATAGATGTGACATTGTTTTCATTTTAATGTTCAGAGTTTTGATCTTCTTTTTCTTAAATAAGTCCCTTTAATATTTCATATAATAATGGCTTGGTGGTGATGAACTCCTTCAGCTTTACTTTGTCCTGGAAGCACTTTATCTGCCCTTCCATTCTGAATGATAGCTTTGCTGGATAGAGTAATCTTGGTTGTATGTCCTTGCTTTTCATCACTTTGAATATTTCCTGTCAGTTCCTTCTTGCCTGCAAAGTTTCTTTTGAGAAATTAGCTGAGAGTCTTATAGGTACCCCTTTGTAAGTAATTCTCCTCTTTCTCTTGCTGCTTTTAAGATTCTCTCTTTATTATTAACCTTTGGCATTTTGAATATGATGTGCCTTAGTGGAGTCCTCCCTGGGTCTAGTTTGTTTGGGACTCTTTGTGCTTCCTGGACCTATATGTCCATTTCCTTTCCCAAATTAGGGAAGTTTTCCTTCATTGTTTTTTCACATAATTTTTCAATTTCTTGCTATCCCTATTCACCTTCTGGCAACCCTATGATTTGGTTGTTGGCACATTCATAGCTGTCCTAGAGGTTTCTAAGCCTCTCCTCATTTTAAAAATTCTTGTTTCCTCCTTCTGTACTGGTTGCCTGTTTGTTTTTTCCTTATGTTCTAATTTGTTGATTTGAACATTAGTTTCCTTTCTTTCACCACTTGTTTCATACGGATTTTCCTTCATTTCAGCCAGGATAGCCTTCATTCTTTCCCCATCCTGTTTAACCTTTGCTGTCAAGTCTGAGCATCTTTATCACCAATGCCTTAAACGGTGCATCTGTTAAGCTCGCTCTCTCCTCATCTGTTAGGTGCACTATCTGCTCATTGCTTAGTTATGCCACTGGGACCTTGATCTGCCCCCTCCTTCTGAGCTGTACTTACTTCTTTGTCTCCTCATCATGACAGCTTTCTGTGATTGCCTCTGTGATTTGGGTAGGGCTGTTGTACCTCTTACGTTGTAGGGGTGGAGCCCCCTATTGTGCTGGCGCCCATTTCGCTGCATTTTGGTTCTGTATGTGGGGGAGGAGTCTGAGAGGGAAAAGTGCTGGTTGCCGCTGCTTTTCCAGGTACTTCTCCACCCTCTAGGTACTAAGCAAGCTGCCTCCTTTTTGAGACTAGTAGCTTCTTCCTCTGCCCCAACCCCTACTTGCTTTCACACTCAGAAGCAATGCATTTCCCCAGCACTGGAACCGTAAGCTACACGGTCTGGTTTGGGGCTAGGATGGCTTCTTAGGTTTAAAATGTATGACTGTGTTTTTTTGCCACGGCTACTGCTAGCCACGCCTGCCCACCACACGCGCCCACCAGCCACTCTGCCTCTAGCCATGCTGCCACCAAGCACCGTCCCCGCAGCTGCGGCTCCACTTCTCCTTCCGCTCTGTCCCGGCTCTGCCCCTCCTACCTTTCTGGCTGATTATTTCTTCTTTGTTTCTTTGCTGAACTTCCCAGTAGTTGCGATTTTCTGGATTTTCTGCTCTTCTTTTTTTTTTTTTTTTTTTTTAGTTTTGAAGGGGTTGTAAACTTCTTCTTAGTTGTGAGGAGACGGAGCGTGTGTATTTATGCCTCCATCTTGGCCGGAAGTCTCCCTTTTCTTAATCAATTTTACCATCTGATTTCCTCCTCTTATTTTTGTTTTAAATTCTATCTTTTCTCTTACTATAACTAATTTCCAATCTACAGTCATTATTTCTCACCTCTCCAGCCTCTCCATGCCATTTTTCTTGTTATTAGTCACCTCATATTCTTTTTCCGATCATAAAATACACTTATTAAGCCCTGGATGCTGTGGCTCAACTGTTGCTGGTTCGATCCCCAGTCAGGGCACACGACTAAGTTGCACGTCAGGTCCCCAGTTGGGGGCATGAGTGAGAGGTAACCACACTGTAATGTTTCTCTTCCTCTCTTTCTCCTTTCCCCTCTCTCTGAAAGTAAATAAATAAACAAATAAATAAATAAATAAATTTTAAAAATGAAAAATAAAATAAAATACACTTATTTTCTCTCCACCTCGATCTATCTGTGACATTCCTGCAACTTTATGCATAGATCTTCACTATTCTCAAATCTTATCATTCCCCTCTCCTAATCCATTTGTACCTTCCTCTAGCCCTTTCCTTCATTTCATTTCATTTTATTTTATTTTAAAATATATTTTACTGATTATGCTGTTACAGTTGTCCCAATTTCTCGTCCCTCTGCTCCCCTCCCTCAAGTTGCCCCCCCTTTTAGTCCATGTCCATTGGTTGTGCACATACTTCTTCTCAACCTCTTCCTGTATACTTCATTCCCTCCTATTATGCTTCTTAATTCCTGCCTCATCTTCCTCCCTTTTCCCCCTTCTCCTTCTCTGCTGACCTCCCCGCAATATGTTCCCCATACCTATAATTATTTTTCCACTCTTGTTGCCTACTTAGTTTGCCTTTGTTTTGATTTCCTAGCTTCTGTTGTTGGTTGTTGTGATATGGTTTTCATTTAATATTCATAGTTTTGATCCTCCTTCTTCTAAACAAGTCTCTTTAACATCTCAGGTAACAGTGGTTTGGATCTGATGAACTCCTTCAGTTTTACTTTGTCCTGGAAGCACTTTCTCTGCCCTTCTATTCTGAATGACAGTTTCGCTGCATAGCATATTTGTGGCTGTAGGTTTTTGCTTTTCATTACTTTGAATATTTCTTGCCAGTCCCTTCTTGCCTGTAGGGTCTCATTTGAGAAATCAGCTGATAGTCTAATTTGGACACCTTTATACATAATTCATTTCTTCTCTCTTGCTGCTTTTAGGATTCTCTCTTTATCTTTAATTTTCGACATTTTGATTATAATGTGCCTTGTAGTGGTTCTCCCTGGGTCCAGTTTTTCTGGAACTCTCTGTGCTTCCTGGACCTGTAAGTTTATTTCCTTCCTCAAGTTCGGGAAGTTCTGCTTCATTATTTTTTCACATAATTTTTCTATTTCTAGTTCTTCTTCTTCACTCTCTGGCAATCCTATAATTTGAATGTTCATTTGCTTATAGCTGTCCCAGAGGTTTCTGAGCCTCTCCTCATATTCCTCACTTTTTGTTTCCTCTTTCTGCACTGACTGTTTGTTCCTTCCCTATATTCCGATTTGTTGATTTGATCTCTGGTTTTCATTTCCTCACCACTTGTCTCATATGTGTTTTCGTTCATTTCAGCAGGGCTAGCCTTCATTCCTTCCTGGTCGTGGTTGATATCTTTTGTTAATTCTGTAAGCTGCCTTATGACTATAGCTCTGAATTGAGCCTCAGAAAGTTTTTCTATTTGTTTATTGGTTAATTCCTTTATTTGCTTTTTGGTTAGCTTCATGACTGGTATTTCAATCATTATTCCTGTCATTCTGACTGTTTTCGTTTACCTTTCCTTCTTGGGCAGGGGTGTCATACCTCCTACGCTATCGGGTGCAGTGCCCTGAGCACTCGTCACAACCCGGCGACCCTTCTCACCACACTGTGATGCTTTGTGTGGGGGTGGGGGTTCAAGATGGATTCCTGCTGCTACTCTCCGCTGAGAGACCGGGGGCCTCTTACTTGGTCCCCATACCCTCTGGGCCTCACAGTCCGAGGCAATGGGGGTCTGCCTTCCCGAGTGTTAGAATCGCGAGCTGATGGGTCTCAACTGCAGCCGGGACTGCTCCTCTGATGTTTCTCACAGTCCTGCCACTATCCCCACTGCTACTGTGGACAGTGCAGCCTGACCTCTCTGCCCTGGTTTCGCCCCTCCTACCTGTCTGGATGAGCACTGCTGGTTTATAACTTCATACATTGGGCTTCCATGTAGTTTTATCATCTGGAATTTTTGGTTATTTTTGGTTTTGAGGTAGTTGTATTCCTTCTTAGTTGTGGAGGGAGACAGAGCATGTCAGTCTAAGCCTCCATCTTGGCCAGAAGTCTTTCGTTTTAAATTTGATTTTTTTCCCTGTCTTAGCCGGGTTTTCATTTCTCACCCTCAGTACTCCTCCCTCTATCATCTCAGGATCACTTCCTTTTCCTCCAGGCATCTCTTAAGCTTCTCTTTCTTTCTTTTTTACCTTTTACTCCCATCCCACCTATATTAATCTTAGCTCATAGGTTATTGTTAGTGCTGTGGTGAAACTTTTTCTCTAACTTGGTGCCTGTTTTTTTCTTCTTATTCTTCTTCCTTATTTTGTGTGTGTCTCTGTGTGTTTGTTCTCTCTCTCTCACATACACACTATATATATAAAACGACTTCTGTAAACTTAATACTACTTGTTTCCCCACTCTCAATTCATTCTGCCTTCTTCCCTGTTTTTTATATACAGTATAAATTTTACTTTCTTTCCCTTGGTGTCTTGTCCTTATTCGCTACTATTATTGCTCCTCCACCCCCTCTCAAAAATTAATTTTCTTTTAGTTAGTCAACTCTTGTTTTTCCTTTCCTATAATAATCATTTTTAAAAGTTTATTTTATTGATTATGTTGTTACAGTAGACCCAATTTTTTTCCCCCTTTGCTCACCTCTGCCCAGTACCCCCTCTTCCCTCTAGGAATCTCACCCCTCCTTAGTTCATGTTCATGGGTCATGCATATAAGTTCTTTGGCTTCACCCTTTTCTATATTATTCTTAACATCCCCCTGTCTATTTTGTACCAACCGATAATGCTTCTTAGTCCTTGCACCATTTCCCCATTTCTCTCCCTCCCCACTCCCAGCTGATAACACTCCAAATGATCCCCATACCTATGATTCTATTCCTATTCTGGTTTGCTTAGTTGGATTTTGTTTTTATTTTTTAGATTCAGTTGTTGATAGTTGTGAGTTTGTTGTCATTTTAGTGTTCATAGTTTTGATCTTCTTTTTCTTAAGTAAGTCCCTTTGACATTTCATATAATAATGGCTTGGTGATGATGAGCTCCTTTAGCTTTACCTTGTCTGGGAAGCACTTCATCTGCCCTTCCATTCTAAATATCTAGCTTCACTGGATAGAGTAATCCTGGTTGCAGGTTGCCTTTCATCACATTGAATACTACTTGCCAGTCCCTTCCTGCCTGCAAAGTGTCCTTTGAGAAGTCAGCTGATAGTCCTATAGGCACTCCCCTGTAGGCAACTCTCTACCTCTCTCTTGCTGACCCCAGGACTCTGTCTTTTTCTTTCACCTTTGGCATCTCAATCATGATGTATCCTGGTATGTTCCCTTCTGGGTCTTGCCCAGGACCCTCTGTGCTTCCTGGACCTGTATGTCCATCTCTTTTGCAAAATTTGGGAAATTTTCCTCATTTTTTTTCAATTCTTGCTTTCTCATTCTGCACTGGTTGACTGTTTTTTTTTTCTTCTTTATGTTCCAAATCATTGATTTGAACCCCAGTTTCTTTTCCTTCACCATTGGTTTTGTGTGGCCTTTTTTTCGTTTCACTTAGCATAGCCTTCACTTCTTCTCTTATTCATCTGCCATATTCAAGCATATTTGTCAAGCCTGTGAGCATCTTTATCACCAGTGTTTTGAATTCTGCATCTGTTAGGTTGTCTGTCTCCTCATCTGTTAGGTTGGCTATCTTTTTGTCGCTTAGTTCTCCCACTGGAACCTTGATCCATTTCCCCTTTTGGGCCATACTTCTCTGTCTCCTCATTCTGACAGGCTCTTGTGTTTGTTTTCCTCCGCATTCCAGGTAGAGTTATTGCTCTTGTTATGTTGTAAGGGGCGTAGCCTTAGGGATTCATCAGTACTGGGCGACCTGTTTCACCACGCCGTGGTGCTGCATGCGGGGGGAGTGGTTCGAGAGGGAACAACACCACCAGCCCAGCACTCACCCCCACTCCAAGCACCTCTCCCACCTCCGCACCCAACTGGCACCCCTCCAGCCGCTGCCCTAGCCATCGCCCCCAGAGTGGGTGGCCGGAAGTCTTCTATAATAGTCTTAATCTCTATATATCCTTATTCATACTGGCTCATTTGCAGTTGATACAGTGACTGAGGGTGGGAGATATCTCTGTGGTTGTGGGATTCTTGCTTGGGCAGGTGGCTTTGCTTTAGCAGAGCTCAACAACTGTTTATAAGATGAGGTGGGTGGAGTGACTCTCAAGCAGCTAGCTGGAGGGGACAACTCACCAAAGAGCAATACAACAACAAGCAAAACCAACATACTACCATACCAAATATATACCAAATAAATGGCATAAAGGGCATCCCAAGAACATCAAGTTCAGGAGATCAAGGAGTCTGCACCACTAAATCCACAGAAAAGGGAACCCTAGTGCACTGTTGGTGGGAATGCCACTGAAGAAAAGAGTATAGAATTTCCTTTAAAAAGTAAAAATGGAACTACCTTTTGATCCAGTGATTCCACTGCTATGATTATACCTGAAGAATGTTGAAACACCAATTCAGAAGAACCTATGCACCCTATGTTCATAGCAGCACTCTTTGCAATAGCCAAATGCTGGAAACAGCCTAAGTGCCTGTTAATAGATAAGTGTATCAAAAAAACTGTGGTACATTTCCATGATGGAATACTATGCAGCAGAAAGAAAAAAAAACTGTTACTTTTTGTGACAACATTATGGAGCTGGAGAGTATTATGCTTAGTAAATAAGTCAGGCAGTGAAAGAGAAATACCATATGATATCACCTGATAAAGGAAACTAATGAACAACACAAACAAACATGCAAAATAGAACCAGAGGCATGTAAACCAGGGAGGAGTGGGGAGGAGGGAAAGGAGGGAAAGAAGGGGAAGGGTCTAGTCAAAGAACATGTATAAATGACCCATGGACATGGACAACAGGATGGGGATTGACTGTGGGAGTAGAGGTAGGGGGGAGAAATAGGGGGAAAAGTGGGTCAACAGTAATAGAAAAACAAATTTTTAAGGAACTAAAAAAAGAAATTATATTTATAGAAGCATAAAAATTAAATATTATTTACAATAAAAAGAAGACATACACTCTACACTTCAGTATCTTGTAATCTACTTTGAGAAACAAGTAGGGCACAAATTAAAAAATAAATAATAATTAGTTATTATGAAGCACGTGAAATTGTTTCACAAAAAATAAAAAAAATTAATATGTACCAGAGTTATTGAAGAAGATTCAGTAAAGAGTGTTAAGGTAGTTTTGAAAGAGTTCGAGGATTTTGCAAGTAAATGCGTATAGATGCAAATGCTGTAATAAAGCTTTAGGAAAAATATAAACCCAGAAAGATGAAGTGCTGTCACGGGGTGAATAATTTCAGCTGCTACAGATCATTCGATTAATTTTTTTCCAAGTTGACATTAAGACTTCATGGTTAAATTGAAACTGGAACATGCAGTCTGTGGGAGTGTCCTTTGAACAATATACACTCTATAACTCATGCATTTAAAGCATGGTGATTCAACAAGATAATAAAAATAACATAACATATGCACTTTTGTGGTTATGGAGCCAATAGGAGAAAAACAACATAACTATTGAAATATTAGGCTTTGTTCAAGTGGAAGAAAGGCTCATCTTGGATAACATGGGAAGTTGAAGAACCACACCAGTCCACAGTTGCTATTTCTGATATTAAAAACAAATAAAAAAGACAATGAGAAGTTTGGAAAAAGACCCACATTTGATATCTACTTGATTTATAACAGAGGTAGCATTACAGTAAAATGAATAAAGAATTGTGTTTGTACATTTTCAATAGCTGTTCAGGGTCAACAAGTAGTTATATGGAAAAAATGTATCTTTATTCCTACTTTGTAATGCACACAAAATTAATTCCATATAAACTGTTGATCTAACTGCAAATAGTAACAAAATATTTAAAAGAAAATGTAGGAGAATATCTTTATGAAAGACAAAACATTCTTAAATATACTGCACACATGTAGATGTAAAATAGTCTACCTTAACAGGGAAGAAGGAGTATAGTTAAAGGTCAGCAGTTTAGAAAATTCGAAATGATGAAAATCAACTCAATTTTATTTAAAATTTTTGCAAAAGTGAGGTAACTAAAGCAGTTCTTCATCTTGACACAAAGAGAAGTGATTTATAACCAAACCCGAATAACAATAGCAAAACCTAAATGAAAAAAAAATTAAAAATTTAAATTTTAGATTAAATAAACGGAAATACTTTGAAGAAATCAAGTTAGGATATATTTGTTAACATTTTATAATTTTTAGTGTGATAAATAGACTACTAATTATTTTTTAAATGCTCTATGCATGAAAGGATTCCATTAAATAACAAAACATCAAGTTGCACACTGGGAATAAATAATTTTAGATAGGTGAACAGAATTGGTTAATATTCAATATGTATATTGAAGTGATGATGAAATGGTGGTGCAATTTTTCTCTTTTAGTCTGTTAATATGATTAATTGCATGAACTGATTTGAAGGTTGAACCCGTTTTGCATACTTGGGAAAAATCCCACTTGGTCATGTTCTGTATTCTTTTTTGATTCAATTTGTTAATATTTTGTTGAGCATTTTGCATCTATGTTCATGAGACATATTGGTCTATAATTTTATTTTCTAATGGTGGCGTCATAGAATGAGTTAATGGTATTTCCTCCACTTCTGTCCTCTGAAGGAGATTGTAGAAAATTGGTATAATTTCTTCCTTAAATGTTTGCTTTCTGTAGTTGGACACTCTGTTGTTAGGTGTATACACACTGAGGATTTTTATGTCCCATCAAAGGCATTTTCCATTGTTGTTAGTGTTTTTTTATCTCTAGCATTTTTGTGTGTATCTTTTGTAGGAATTCCATTCCTCTGTTTACATTTCTTATCTATTCTTGCATGCTATTTACTTTATTATTAGAGTCCTTAGCATATTAATCACAGTTGTTTTACATTTCTAGTCTGATAATTCTAATATACTTGCTGTGATTACTTCTGAAGACTGCTTGGTTTTTTTCAAATTTTGTTTTTTGCCTTTGGTATGCCTTGTAATTTTTCTTTCTTTCTTTTTTGTTTCTTTATTGTTTTTCTATTACAGTTGTTTCATTTCCTCCCATTGCTCTCCCCTGCCCTGCCCACCTCCCCCTTCTCCCACAGTCAATCCCAATTTAGTTGTCAATGTCCATGGGTAATTTTTTCTTAATAACCAAATATGATGTACCAGGTAAAAGGAGTGGCTATTAATAGGTCAATAGCAACACATTCCAGGAAGTGTTCTGTAATTCTATGATTAGATCCAGTCTTTTAGTGAGCCTATGCCTGTAACTTTCACAAGTTTTTCTCAGAGTTTTTTTCCCTGCTCTCAGGTGCAATAAGATGGCTGGAATGGTCTGAAGTTGGGCATTTCCCTTCTCCAGATTGGAAAGGCTCTGATAATACCCCAGCAGATTAGGCTCTGGTTAACTAGCTACTCCTGATTGCAGGCCTTGTTAAAAAGAACAGAATACTCTGCACTGTTTTAGAATGATTTCTTTTTTCCTCCTCCAGTGAGAAGCCCCAAGTGATTTTTCTTCAATATTTATCGAGGGAACCTGGGTGATCGAATTTTGTACTTATTAGAATGGAGGGGTGACTTCCAAGCCCATTACAGGCAGAACTTCAGTATTCACTATGCTATAGGGAACCCACATATATCCATAAAACAAGTAAACAACAATAGAAAAAAATAAGCTAAATTTCTGAACAGGCATCTCAGAAGAGAAACCCAGTGCTCCCCAATCAAAAATAAAAAAAATAAAAAAAACTATGTGAAATGATGATTATTCTCATTGATAATTAGGAAACAGGAAGTGCAAACCACAATGAAATAGAATTTTATTTGCATCAGAATGATGGCAATATTAGTTATATTGAAATTCACGCTTTGTGGAAAGTCACTTGTTAGAAACTTCTGCGTAGTTATAGTTGATTTCAGTTGAGGAGGAGGAAGCCACTAGGATGTAATTGGTCAAACAAATCTAGGATTATCTCGGTTTACAACAAAGCTGTTTCTTGGGTGTAACTTTTAGGTGACTAACCCAAAACTAGGATTTTTTTCTCCTTCTAAATGGCCAAGTCAAGGAAGTTTGTCATTCCCTGGATGACTCCTATCACGAAACTATAGAAATATGACATTCTTTAACACTAGTTAGACAAATTTCATCTTATTTGTTCTTCCTATTTCACCCAGCCCATAAAAACCAACCAACCAACACTGCATGTAGCACTTAAACCTGTGAAACATCGATCACCTTAATAGCTACACGAGAAGATCCTTATTTCTATTATCATTATCATCATTGTCATCATCACCACCGTTATCCCGACACCACTACAACAATCAGAATATTATGTACAGGTAAATAGGATTTTCTTTGGTAAATTAAGTCTAGAAAACTTAAGTTACTATAGTGTATCTTCTAGCTTTGTGCCAATTGGTTACTTTCTATAAGTCAGATTTTTATTTCTAGAAACTGTTGAGAAATATGCTATTGTTTCTGAGTTCTAAAGGCCTCAAAATCTCTGGCAAAGTTTCAGAAAGTTGGGAAAAAAGTAAGATTTCAGCAAAATCTTGTTTACTTCTTTTTATTATCACCCATAAGAACACTCCTATTTTTGTTCTCTAGTAATATAATTGAAGTAATATTTATAATATAAAATATTTTATAGAAATAATTTAAAACTCTAAATGTCTTTATAAATTTTTAGAATAATATACTTCACTTTATACACCCTGAATTAGCACCTGGCAAACTTCTGGGAGTTCTTAAAACTTCATAAATATTTAAATGAGATCCCTTTCTAAGGTACTCTTTTTCTGAAATTCCAGGAGAAAGTTGGAAGAGGAGGCCATTCAACTCATTTGATCATTAATTTCTCTGTTTATTATTCAAAACTTTCTTCTTAGTGATTTAAAGTCCTCTATGACAAAAAAGGGTATATCTTTATAAAATCTGGGTAATTTTTGCATTGAAATCTTGCATTAACACTCTTCACTATATAACAATTTAGGTGGATCTAATCAAATGGTCTGTTACTGAAGGTTTAATAAATGAAAATTAGTTTGTTATGTTTGCAGTTTAACAGTTAATGCAATATCAGAATATGGTTTAAGAAAATCTAATCTAGGAAATGAGACCTGGTATGGACTGTGGGATAAATTATAGTGAGATTGATGTTTTAAAATTGTGAATAATGTAGTTACTATTTTTTATATGAATATTATTATTGTCTTTTGATTAAGATGAATGGTTGATTATGCCAGAATAGCCAGTGAGCCTTTACTTGAAGTAGATTCAATCCAAAAGTGAGGTGATTATAGTTCAGTTAAGTATATGGAATTGGTTTAATTCACTGAAGATTAATTTTTAACCTATTCTTTTTGTTCAATGAGAGCTTTATCCTAGAATGTCAATTCCTACATTAAAAAAACAACAACAACAAAAAACAAAAACAAAACAATGGCCCAACATTAACTTGGTAAATGAAAGAATAAACTGTTTTCTTGGTATTTAGAACATCATTTTAATGGTTTCAGTTATTATTCAAAATAATACTCAATTCCTAGAATCCATGAATCACAGTTACTAGAGGAAATGTTGAATAAATCATAAACTACTACAATCTTATAGATATAAAAGAGTCTCCTTAATGGTTTAATGAGGTGAGGAGAACCATATCCATGCTATAGTCAATAATATGTTTTCTTTAGAACATCTAAAAAAGCTTTCATAGAAAAACATCTTAAAAGCTTGTTATGTAGTGACTATTTGTATAGAGACCATCTCAGCGACTTTAGAATCACCATTCAGGCTACATAATGTTTGAGTGCCTCAAAAAGAGTAAACTACCAGTCTAAGTTACTAGTGGCTAATCCAAAACAATTTTGAGACCTCACTATCACAATTATCTTCTAGTCATTAAAACAACATATTCTCAGATATTAGTAAGATTAAATATATTGTTGTTAATTACTCCAGTTCTATATATTTTTAAATGTGTGATTCATTTAGTTTAAGAAACACTGTGTCAGAATAGCCTTTTTCTGAGTGTGAGATTAAAGAATAGCATTCCAGTATGAAAGCATACATGAAATAGGGAGTCTCTTTGAAGAGATTTCAGTTCTGGAAAACATGAAGTAACAAGTCATCAAATAAGATACAAGGAAGAGGTAGGGTTAAGAATAGAGAACAAAACAGAGAGGAAATAAAACTGGTGAGGTTGCCCAGTTGTGGCCTAAGGGCTGTGGCCTATGGTAATGTTTTAAAAAATTGTAAAAAAACAAGAATAAAAACAAATCTCCTTTACCTAAAAATCAATTGGTTCTGTAAGCATTAGAACAAAAGGAAGATGCTTATTTCATAAAAAACATTTAATCTGTCAGATATATCCACTGGTTACAAATTCTTCTGTTTTGTACATTTTGTTTAGGATGATGCAGAATACAAAGAGACTGCAGAAACAGCTGAGGCTATTTTGAATTTGAAATCAAAAATAATTTTAATGTTATAGCTCTTCCTTCAAATGAGCAATTTCATGACATCATGTCTTTAAGGATATGAAAAATAATGTCCAAACCTTGTTAGAGTAACCATAAGATCTAACTATAACCTTAGATCATTACAATGCCAAGTCACTGTATTTTCTGATTGTTTTTAATCTAATTGATAATGAAATTTTACTCTCTGTCAATTTATATTATACAAATAATCCATGATTATTGTAGAAACATTAGAAATATAGTTAAAGGAAAAGTGAACAAAAAGAAAAAAATCTACCCATGATCTCATAAAATGAGATAACTGCAGTTGACATCATGATGTTTCCTTCCACATTTAATTAAAACTTATAAATGATATATTATGTATTTGTCTATAAGTCTATATATGTCCTTGTACATGATGTTGCTATAGTTTAGAAAAATACAATCATATCTTTAGATAAATAAAAAGAGCAAATCAATTTCTCCTCCATAAAATGAGAACAAAAACCATGTTTATTTTGCTCACAGTTCTATCCCCAGCAGCTAACATATTACTTAAATGTGTTTTGTTAAAAGAATGAGTATTAGGGTCTATCCATTTTGAGGTACCTGAGGCTTCTAAGTTTTCAGTTAGTATAAAGGCCTAATACATAACTTATAAATCATGATGTATACGTTGGAAGAGAGACAAGTAAATTTAGAATGTCCATCATCTGATTTGCACTATTTCCCCCTTTCATAGGCACGGCATATCTTCCCAGAGAAGATCTTGGCCACTATGTATGAAAATTCTTATTTTTCTTGGAGCGATGGCGATCTTGGGAGTAACTATTGGTCTCCTTGTTCATTTTCTGTCAGTTGGTCAGTATTAACAATTTTCAATTTTTTATTCTTACTACTAAATTTTCTTATACTTAGAAATTGTCAAGAAACAACATAAATATTAAATTTGTGTAAAATTCCTCATTTACTTAGTATTTTATTTCAACATGATACTTTTCTGTTTTATTTTGTTTTTGTTTTTTTAATTAGATGCCTCCTTGGTCCACTCTATAAATTGTATCATCAACTATGGGAATATGGCAAGATTGAAATATTCAATACTTTGTTGCTAATATTCATTGTCATTAAAGGAGGTTATGTAGTAGGCTTGTCATGGAGTTGTTATATCTTTTAGTAAATATACCTCAAACTGTAGAGACCTGTACTCTTCTTGGCTCAATTCTGGTATTGGCAGATTAATCTCCTAACCTGCAAATATCCAAGTTCAGCATACTGCATGTAACAGTATTAAAGATTCTGGTTATTTGCTTATCTGTTTGGTGATAAACTCTGGATTAAAATTATAAAATGGTAAGAAAAAGAGGGTCGTGGAGTTTATTTATTGCAATTTAGTCTTTGGTTATTAGTAAAAAACAACAACAAAAAAAAACCCCAGAAGACTAAAGTGATATGCCAAAGTGTCACAGTCAATTTGTGGCATGGCTTGAACGAGTTTCTCCAACTTCATATACTTTACACTTTTCAGAATGACCTTCGGTAACTTCTTAGACAGAAACTGGCTTTTGCTTTTCATATGCACTGGTTGCCATAAAAAAGTGCAGGAAACTATAGGAATAGAAAAAATTAATTTTTATTTTTAGATTGAAATAATATTTCTGACTTCTAGGAGAATAAATTGTTACAGCTCAGGAAATCATATTTCTTAAAGTCTATTATTAGCACTCTGTAGAGATTATTTGGTGCTTTTAAGGTAGTTCAAAAACACAATTGTTCTCAAAATATGTGAATGACTAATATACCCTTAACCAAAACAGGATGCCATTTCCTGTTAATTTCTATTTTTAAAAGTACATATATGACATGTAAGAACTATCTGTAGTTACATTTGGAGACAGGAAGGAATGGGGAACGTGAGACTTGTGATACATGCCATGCACCAGCCGCCATATGCTATAAGGAAGTGAAAGGGCAGATGAAGTCTTAAAGGAATGACTTCAAGGAGTGGAAAGCAGGCCAACAGGCAATGGTGCATAATAAAGGGTGCAAGTGGGTATAGATCATCCAGAAAGTGAAGGGACATGTTTGTAATGTATCCTGTATTACAAGTGCTTAGAAAGATTAATTAGGTAATCACTAGGCTAAGAATTTAGATTACACGTGAAAAATAGATTTCATCTCTAGTGTATTCTCTGGTAAATTGCTATTAGCTGCTTGGATTAATGCTTTGAGGAGGATGCTGAGGAACAGTGATGTCTTTTATCTTATGAAGAAAGGAGGAGTATCACTCTATGAATGCTGGGTAGCCATCATTTCTAGAATAAGTGCATATTAATTCCCCTCCATTTTCCTCCTCTTCCTCTCTCTATCCCTCTGACTATTTCTAATGTTGGGCTGAATGTTAATTTTGAGATAAAGATATGGAGGGACTTGAGGCCAATTTCTGTTTTAAAATTCTTCGAGTGTTTCTTTATTTCATAGGAAAGGATTACCATTACCAAGGTAATTTTCATATTTCTGGAGCCACATACAATTATAGCTGTGAAAATGCAGCTTCAAAAGTTAGCAGAGAACTGAGCACAGATATTGAGGCTAAGGTAAGTCAGTAATTTATTTTATTAATTTCATTATAAATTTGATCAAAATAGACACAGTAGCTGATTTTTTTTTTTCTCGTGACAGATGTCTGATGAATTTCAAAATTCTAGCATATACAAAGAATATATCAACTCTCAGGTCATCAAACTTCTGTAAGTAAAAATTTATTCAGGATATTATGGAAAAGGAAGTAAGTGATATGTCACATTAGCCCTGGTTTTATGTAATAACAACATGAAGATAAGAGAGAGAGAGAAGAAAAAAGGTAGGAAAGAGGAGGAAAGGAAAAAAAGAAATAAGGAAGGAGGGAAGGAAGGAAGGAAGGAAAGCAAGGGGTTGTCCATAAATTAAAGTAACACAGTATTTAACAGATTTCTGTTCATGGCAGAAACTATTCCATACCAATCTGTAATCTTATACCTGAAGGGGAATTGCAAGGTTGTTTTTGGCTGTCAGTTCTAACTAACTTCTACAATAAAAGATAATTGTAATTCTATGGAAAACAAGGAGTCCAACCTGAATGTTTTGTTACTCATATATATACTAACCATCTCTTCTTCTATCCATTTCTATCCATATCCATTTAACATGCTTTTCCTAAAATAATCTTCTTTTGGTCTCTTTAGTGTTACTATTACTGTAATAACTATGGAGCAAAGTGAATTGTTTAATATAGCATTTGTCGAAATATGTCTTTGAAGTATGCTTGAGGTTGGAGTGCGGGGTGTAGGGAATAGGGTGTCATGGAGCATAGGGGATGTGCAATAAAGAGATCACTTGTATTTTGGCACTTGCCAATATATATTCTGGGAATTCTGAACTTCCAAAACAAAACAAAACAAAAAAATCCAGGTGGCCAATTGCCAACCATCCAAACAACTTGCCTATAGACAAACAAAAACCTTCAAAGGCTCTTCCATTGACCATAATTATTTGAAAATAAATACAGTTCTGGTTTTTTTAAAATTATGATTAATATGGCTTTTGGTTTGAAAGTCTTCCAAAATGAATTACTTTCTTTTTCTGATTAATAAAAAGAATGTACTAAATGTATAAATAATGAAGATTCTCTTCATGCTTTAGAATTATTTCATGCTTTAGAGTTATTTTTCCGAGATTTCTCATGGTATAGATTTAGTGGGGTAGATATATATACAAACTATAAAAAGGAGCTTAGCATTAGATCTTGAATATATTTTAGAAGGTATCTTTTGAATGTTTTCCAGTTCTACATTTAAATCCTCACTTACCTCTTAATCTAAAATTATTAAAAAATAGCTGTAGGGGAACATGGTTTTTACTATGTTATAATAAAATCTCATGTCAAACATATATTGGCCAGTACTCAATTTCTGCTATGTGTTTGAAATACAGGGTAGGGCAAAAGTAGCTTAACAGTTGTGAGTATGCAAAACACAATTTAATCTATTATTATTTATTAATTATTGCATTATTTTACACATGAACAACTCTAAACCTAATTTTGCCCCATCCTGTATTCTGATTTCTAGTTTATGGCTCACATCTTCCTCCATGCACAATACTTCTTAACCAGTTAGAAGATTTTTGGGAACCTTTGCACTTTAAACATACTGGAACAATATCTGTGTATTGTTCTTTAATATATGTAAAGGAAATATGATAATTAAAATGTGGGAAATTCAATGTGTTCACAAAACATCTAATAAACCAAAGAAGCAACACACTAGAACATTTCTGTTGTTTCTAGCCCTCACCCCAGTGGTTCCAGTGTACAGCTGCTGCTGACATTCAAGTTTCCTTCAGCAAAGAGAGAGGTCATGAAGGCTGAAATCAAAGCTATCTTACTTCAGATGTTGAAAGACAATATGGTGTCCTGGAATGCTGTTCCAGCTTCCATTAAACTTATGGGTATTTCACTTATTTTCATTATTTTCTATTACTTGGATTTATGGACTTTTTTTTTTTTTTTTTTTTTTTTTTTTTAAGAAGTACTAGGAAAAAATAAACCAAGAGTTCCAGGAATTTTTTTTTTTAGGAAAAAATATGCTTCTCAGAGTCTGGCACTTCTCCCCTGAATTGGTAGTGGAAGGTGCAGTGCCACAGAATTTTTGTCTGAAGAGTGATTGAAATGAGGCTTAAACTGTGAACATGTGAGGTCTGTTGTTAATATATGGAAAAGATTGTGAAGGGTCCTAATTGAAGCATTATTTCTCCCTATTTTCTACTCTTGTCAGGATATCATTATAGGAAACAGATTTAGGATCTTCTTGGTCATTCAGTATGAAGACTGTAGTGGTAAGAATGAAGTTGGGAACAGGAAGTTTTCATTGCTTCTTGAGAAAGAATGAAAGTAATAGTATTAAAGAAAAAAATTATCAGTAAAAATTCTCTAGAGAACAAGGAAAGGAAATGATGACTTTACCCCAATACAGAAAGTCAAGTTTGTAAAGGTCTTCAAGGTTCTGCAAAGGTCTTGAAACTCTCACTCATATTGTTAAAGGGCCTCTTAGGTGATAAGCATGTGGTTACAGAGTCCACTCCTGTGGTTCTTCCAGACTGACAGTTGATCCCAGTGTCCTTGAAGGCTATGAAGGTTGAGAGCTGCCAGTTACAGCTCCTTTGACCCACAATGCAGACCCTACCACCAAAGGGCTGCTGATGAGAAGTGACTTTAAGGTGGAACTTCTCAAAGAAGCAACACAATTTTTTGTGGGTAGCTGTTGGGAAAGCTACCTGCACAAGTTACTGCCCCTGTGTCCCAGAGATTCAGAGTCAGCACTTTCTGGTGTGTCGTCCCTTAGTGCTCTGCTCTTCTCTTTCTCTCTAAAGTCTCTTCCCACAGAAAAGAGAATTGAATTTAAGTTCTCAAAATTTCAGAATTCAGAATTGTTTTAGTAATGAGATGACCCCAAAGAGCAGGACAGATCCAGTAAAGTATAATTTTAATTGGAATTTTATCTTTACAAAATAGATAATTCTGGATATTTCAAAGAAATAAGAATTATCATAGAGAAAGAATTTTAAAGATAATGTCCAGTCCCTTTTTTTTTCAGTAAGAATGTCAGCTTCTTACATCACTAAATGTTTTACTGAAACTATTATAAAATTGAGAACTGTTTTTTATTTTCCTTTTCCCTTTTCCCATGCCTGCTAGAGATGTGAAAAGAGACTGTCAAAATATAACAAGTAGGAATGAGAAGGGATGATAATACATGAAATAGTCTGAAGAGTTAAAATGTTGTTGTAATTAGACTAGAAAACTTAGCCTTTATGTCCTTGAATCTAAGATAATTGCTTGGTGATGTTTTATTAATTGTATGTCTTTTAAACTTCAGAAATCAGCGAGACTAATGCTGAAGTGCTTACCAACAACTGTAAGTTTAGAAACTTTTTTGTAAATTTAACACATTAACAAATATTTCTCTATTGTTTTCCTAAAAAGGATCAGGTAGCACATCACATGGATTTCCATAGTAGTCTTTCAAAATTATTGAATATACCAGATATATATCTCAATTTCTTTCTGAAAAACACTGGCACATGAATTTTAACATTTGTAAGCCATTGTCCCCCAAAATTAAATAAGAACTTATTCCAAAGAATGACATTATGAGTTAATAATATCATTCTGAGGAAGTTAAAATCAGAAAGATTGAAGGGAATAAAGGATAATTTAAGATAATAAGAAAAATTTTAAAAAAACTAGGCTATATCAAACATATTTGTTGTTAATGAAAACAGTTCTTTATTTTTTTAATAAATTCTCTTTAGAGTCTCACGTTGCCCCCAAGAAATTACCCTGCATTTATGTACTTGGTGGATATTTTTGGAGCATCTATTGTTTACATGAGGCCTTACTGACAGCACTGCATAAGCCATGCAAGATGCACACATTAATGAAGCAAAGTCTCCAACTTTCAAAAAATTTTCAGTTTACTTGGGGAGATGATAATGATAACAAATAGATACAATAAAAGTCAGTGGTTGCAAGATGCTGGAGACTGGAAAAAAGGACAAGTAAAAGTCACCCAAACCAAGACGGAGTAGGGCACTGTCATAACAGTACATTGCAGGGAAGAAACAGCATCACTTAGGAGATACTGGACAGTCACTAAAGGGATTCAAGTGATGTTTTAAGATATATATTTTATAAAGCATAATCAAAGATACCTGCTCTTGTATAAATAAACCTTTTCCTCAGGTTGTGGGACACAACTGGTCCACACTATTATATCAGAAAACCGAATTGTGAATGGGAGAAATGCCCATGAGGGGATATGGCCATGGCAGGCCAGTCTGCAATGGAAGGGCCAACACTACTGTGGAGCATCGCTGATCAGCAGCAGGTGGCTATTATCTGCAGCTCACTGCTTTACTAAGTAAGTGCAAAAGTTGGACTAAATATAGCATTCTGGGTGCTAGCCTAGTTTTGGTAGTCTGAGGGGGTTAGCCTAATATGTGAACATTCATCAAGGCCATATGAATTTACAATTACCTGCATAACTGAAGGGAAGCAGGAATGTTTAAATTTGGCAAAGCAAAGCAAAGTGTATAGAAACAATTCTCATTTTCTAAATAGCTAGTTTGGCCTGACAGTATTGTTATTTCATCACAACAATAATTCTGCACAGGAGATATAATTAAACATATTTAGAGGTGAGGAAACTAGGGTTCAGAAATAGTGACATAACTTGGCCAAGATCATAAAGTCCTTAAATAACAGAAACTGAATGTGAACCCAGGTATGTCTGACTCCAGTTACTAAGTACTTACACTTCTTGCCCTTCAGGGGTTTACAATCTAGTTTAAGAATTTTAAAAGTGATATATTTAAGGTATAAGACAATATAGTATAGTAAATATATACAACACAAGTAAGAACTATGGAAGTTTGATGAATAAAGAAAGCATATCCAAATAAGATATGATGACATAAAATTTGATCTGGCCTCTAGAAAGATAAGCTTTGATTAATAGGGGTCGGTGGATAGGAAATAATAATATGTATTTTGGGTTGAGAAAGCAGGCTTCTTCAAATGTGTTGAGATGAAATTGTATTCTGTGGATAGCAAACAAAAAGAGTAACTTGAAATAGAGAAGATTTTGTGAAGCGAAACATTAGAAAATATGCTTAGAAAATTTGTATTGATTGGGGACATCTCTAAATGACAAATCCTTACTTACTGAAGAAATCTCCTACAATGAATGTTCATAGGATTTGTCCCCTGATGCAATTTCCAAAAAGTAGCGCATGGACTACGGACCACCCAGAAGATTTGCTAAAAGTGTAGATCCAGAAGCATCACACTAAACCTTTTAAATCTAAATCTCTGGAGGTGGAGTCTAGGTTGTGCCTAAGGCCATAGAGTTTAACAAGCACAGCTGTTACGCATGTGGAGTCACAGAAGGTTTTAGAATGGTAGAAGGAATGAAGACTGTCACTGTTACATGAAGGACTTGAAACTTTAAAAAACAAAACAAAACACTCCACAAGCATCTGATCTTTTGAGGGAAGTTGAGAATAGTTCAACAGAATGTTAGGTTCTAAATTGAGAAAGAGTTTCAGTGGGGAACTGGAGAAATGGGTCATAAAATCTAAATTAGAAGCCAAAAATGCATAATAGGGTGATTGGGTGAGAACAAGGGGCATTTTTTTTTTTTTTTAATGTCTACAAATGCCAGAGCCTCCATAAGCTCTTGAAATCCAGGCTGTTTGACAATAAGAGTGATTATGGATATCATCCATGGAGGCTGCTCCGGTGACACCTACCCAAGTCAAATGTTCACAGCCCCGGATGGGGCTGAAGTACAGGAAGACTGCAGAAGGCTGACAGCTCTAATAGTCCTTAACACTATTTTTATGTGACTGCATCATTATAACATCCCTAATCAAAGATGGTTTTTTAAAAATAAGAAATTCAGTGCTGTACAGTGTTACTTGGGAACTTCATGCCTTAAGTTATGATATGACCACTGTAAACATTGTTATGGCAAAGAAACTAAGTGTATCTTACTTGAATTGTGTCCTCCAGGAAAAATAATTCAGAAGATTGGACCGTCAACTTTGGAATTGTAGTAAATAAACCATATATGACACGGAAAGTCCAAAACATTATTTCTCATGAAAATTTTGGCAAGGCTGGGGTTCATGATGATATTGCCCTTTTGCAGCTTGCTGAAAAAGTCTCTTTTTCAAAGTATGTTCGTAGTATTTGTCTTCCTAAAGCCACAATGAAGCTCTCAGAAAACGACAGTGCTGTCGTTACAGGATGGGGAACACTTTATATAAATGGTAAGTTTTTCTGTAAAAACATAATAGTTTCATGGGAATAATTATTTAAATGATTGATCAGTCAATCACTTTCTTATGCAATTGACCAGTCAGTAAATATGCTGAAAAGACCAAGTGCTAGAACTTGCCAAGTGCATGGCATTGTCTTCGATTTCTCAAATGTCTCTAGGAATGAGAGTTGGAAGAAGTGAAAGTGTGAGAGGTAGCCACCTGTAAGAAACATCAGAAAGAGACCAAAGTAGCCTGAGACTGGCCCGCCTCCTGGTGACCAGAAAGAATCTGCTTTATGTTATAGATATTCTTTTTCTCAACAAACAAAGTTAAGATCCTCTTAATATGCAGAATTTGTTGCTTTTAGGTCCCCTTCCAAGAATACTTCAACAGGCCTTTGTGGATATTATCGACAACAAAGTTTGCAATGCTCCACATGCATTATCTGGCTTGGTGACAGATGAAATGATATGCGCTGGATTTATGTCAGGAAAAGCTGATGCCTGTCAGGTACGTCTAGATATATCATCAAATCATTTTCTCCAGAAGTACTCATTAAACAGTAGTTTTTATCAACACAAAATATTTTTTCTGTGTTAATGATTTCCACAGAGTACCCTCTTATTTCAATCCATATAGTGAATATTGATAACCCCTATTTATATACCAGACACCACTCTAGATACTGGGGATACAATGGTAAACAGAATCCCCATGCAGTTTTCAGTCTGGGAATCTACACAAATAATAATACCTGCAAGGTAATAAAATAGATTTGGCCCTATTTTCTGGAAAACCTGCAGATCTGTAATGTTGACTCTTCCTTTTCCAGAGATGCAGCAGGAGATTTAGCATGTATACATGTCACCCATTCCTCACAGGCTTCATCATGGAGCAGCTAAGTCACTTTCTCCATAGTCAAAGTTGGACTCACTTTAAAGTCAATTTCTAGTCTTCTCAGTCCAACATGTGGCAGCTGTAGACAATATATTCTGGTTTGGAGTTTCCCTGGGTTTTGAATAAGCCCAAGAGTTTCAGAGTTCCTGAGTCTAAAGAGGGTGGATTGTTTTCAATGCCAAGGGGATATTGATAACTCTAGAAGAGAGGTAAAAGGACATTCTTAGACAGGATGAGCAATGATTTTCTTTTCTCTTTTTCCAGAAAGATTCTGGTGGACCACTAGCTTACTCTGACTTGAGAAAGATCTGGTACCTTGTTGGAATAGTCAGCTGGGGTGATGGATGTGCTAAAAAGAATAAGCCAGGTGTCTATACAAGAGTGACTGCTTATCGTGATTGGATTACCTCCAAGACTGGTCTCTGAAAGAAAAGGAACTTTGGAATTTAACACAAAGACAGCTGCAGGGTATTTTTATCTATTGCTTCAAAATCTTTTTCTTTTGATACCTAAAGGTCTTTATCAATATTTTATTATATTTTATTATCCATATTTTTACCTATGTAACTAAATGAGGAAAGAGTAGGAAAAAATAGACAGCCAGAGTATTTTTATTAATTTTCTAGTTCTGATTTATCCTACCTACCATTACATTCAGAATTGACCTTAATTTCTTTTTCAGAATTAAAAGATACGACATTTTTTAGTGTGATAACATTGCATGCTATATCTACCAAATAAATTCTTTTTATTCTACAAATTGTAATTGCATTTTTTAAAACTGGAATATATAAGACTTAGTGTACATTCATTTTCTATTTATATGTCAGATATTCTGTGTACCTCATAAAATCATACAATCATTGAGTGGAGATGGGATTTCAGAGTTCAGGTACCCAAGTCTCTCAATTTATAGATTGAGAAACTAAAGACTAGAGAAGAAAATTATTTGCTTAAACTCAATCTTCATCCTCTCTGATAAGATGCAACCCTCACATGAACTTTCCCTCATAGAGTTTAGACCCAAAATTAACCAGAAATTTAAAAATAATTTTTAAGTTGCAAACATTTATATTTTCTTCATGTCCTTCTTTTGTCATTTGTTTGCTTTCACTTGCAGCAAAAATAATGTGTGTTTTCAACGTCAGGGGACAGTGTGGAACCAATTCCATAGTCTAATCTCTGGAAATAATTTCCTAATATTAAAAAAGTATCCCAAAATTTTAAAAGTAGCTAAAGTAAAGTAAAACTACTTCTTACCTCAAGTGCTTGTAATATTACTTTTTTATTATAAGGAATGACCCAAAAGAAATGGATAATAATGCCAAGCCAATCCACACCAGGTATGACAAGATAGTATTTTTCTCTCTCTTGACTCGTTTCTCAGGCAGGGCACACATATTTATTAAGCACTTAGCATGTCCCAGGAACCGTCAACTATAGACACAATATCTTCTTTCAAGGATGCTGCATTTAGTGAATAAAGATAGTAAACAGAAGATAATTTTGGATTGTGATAAATGTTATGAAGGAAATAAAAATACGATGGAAAATAATGGGGCAGATGAAGAGTACTTGAGATTGGGCAGTCTGAATTATGTCTCAGAGAGGAGCATTTGAGCTGGAACTAATTATAAGAAAAACAAAACATAAAAAACCTGCGAGAGAAGAGAAATCCAAAGGAAACAAGTATAAAGTCATTGAGACAGAAGTAAGTGAGGTGGATGTGTGGGCAGAAACACTTTTTCTGTCATCAGCTGTTCCCTCTCAGTCTCTTTTGCTGGATCTTCTACATCTTCCCAAACTGCACATGCTGGAGTGCCCCAGGACTCAGTCTTCAGATCTCTTGTTTACGTACACTCATATCCAGTCCAATACTTTCAATACCAACTATTTGCAGACAACTCCCCAACGTTTTAACTCTAGCTCTGACTTCTCCCTGGACCTCCAGGAGCATTTAGCTAAAATTTCTACTTGAAGGTCTAATAGGTAATATACACTAGTATATCATAATAGTTTTTCATTTTTCCTCAGTCTTCAATGCCTTAAAACACCAATCCTGAAGTCTAGTGATCAATAAATCAAATCATTCTAGGAACAATATTTGAAATATTATTTTCTTATTTTCATTGTTAGAATTTGTGTAGGGATTACAACTGGACTGGGAAAGCTCTATCCTTATCTCTGGAAATTCCTGGATGCTTGGCTTCGACTATTGACTGAAACGAGGCCATTAGGACTTATGTGAAGTTTAAATTCTGAAACTCTATGGCAACCCCTGGGCCAGTTTGTTTACTGATCTAAGATCTTGCTGAATATTTCTTCCTTGAGCTGTTTTGGAGTTAACAGATTTTGGTGGTTCAATCTGTAGGCAAAATACATATGTGTCTGAATAAGGGCTGTGGGGAACTTGCACCTGTATGTCTTGAGGTCTCTCAATGTTTGCCTGTACTCTCTTGTGAGGTACTGTATTCTTTGCTTTTAAATAAAAACTTTATGTAAGCATATTTTATGGAATCTTATCAGTCCTTTACAATATCCAGACTTATGAAATCTTTTCAAATTTAATATTTAAAAATACAACAGCGGCGTGCTGAATGAAGCACGCTTGCACCATTGTAGGAGCTGAATGTTAAAACTTCAGAGATTGTGTTAACCAGTTGCAAAACACACCAGAGTTGAGTTATTTATGGTCTTGAGGTTATTAACATCTACTGTATCTGTACAGTAAAGATAAATAAAATAGAGTGCTGTTGCTCACATCTTCCCAAACATATGCTTGGCAATAGCATGAGGGTGCTTGAATTGGTCATGGTGTATTTACACGATGGAATTTGTCCAATACTATGAATTATCTTCTACCCCCTAGCCCTGGAACCAGGTTGTAAAATGCAAGCACACCACTGAATGCAAAAATTCCTTATTTATGGTTTTAAAAGAAATCTTCACCAAATGATGCACTGGAGCACAAATTTTATTTCATGACATTGCAAACTAGCTTTTTGGACATCATTATGGATGGAAGTACTGCCTACTGGTGGCTGAGGTCAAGAAGATTCATTACTGGTTTTCATTTTTCATAATTTCAATGCAAGCAGAAGTTTCAGAAGAAGTAATTTTTGATACATTTCACAGTGATGTTTTAAGGACATTTCAGATTTGCAGTTTACAGTGGTTAATTAAAGGATTCCAGAAAAGACAATTATATGTTATTTTAATATGCTATATTCTATATTATGTTTAACTTTGAAAATAAAGTAATTCTATCATGGCTTTTTTGTTGTTGTTTCTTAAAAAATTATCTTCATTTAAAATTTTCACAGTTCCAAGGGTGCTTATTTTACCTTTGTAACTTGTTTCCTGAGTCCATTTCTTCTACAGTTCACTTCTTCTGCCTCTGGGACTTTCTAAATAAACTTTCTCTTATAAAAAAATAAAAAATAAAATTTGTCACAGTTGACACTCATGGTTGATTAAACAAAACTTTATTTTTACTAAGGATAGGAGTACGTATTATACAAGAATTCATTGAACAACTATCTCTGGTTTTATAAGTTTACATTAATGCTTTTCAAGTCAGGTTTATCTCATTTACAAAAACATAATAAAAAAAATCAACAATGCAAAAACCACTAGCAAAGGTAATGAAAGATTATCCTTACAATTTGTTTCCCAGCCAGTTGTTGGAAGGTAAAGTATTAGAGGAATTTAGCCATTATCAGAGCAGGGACAAGGTTGTAGTAATTAGGAAGAACTAGTCTAGAAACACCTCTTTCCTTTGCTTAAAATTCTATCCAATCCTGGTTTCAACACCCTTTGAGAATAAAACCAATATTCTTTATTATGACTTGTTAGTGCTCTAGATTGCTCCAGGCATACACCTGTCATTGCACTTCCCACAAGATGTAAAAATTATCTATTTATGCATCTGAATACCTTACTAGACACTGAGCTTCTCAAAGGCTCTTTTCCATTTATGTGTTGCTGGACCTGTGGCTACTTCAATGGAGGTTATCATTGTGTTCAATTTAATAAAATTAAAATATGCTATTGAGAATGGGTTTCTACATGGGTCTCTCTTTTATCTCCCATCATGTAAATTGCATTTAACTGGTGATCTAATCACACTAGTGAGATTTCTAAAACATGCTATATTGGGCCTTTTCAAATAGTGTACTCCTTGTCTGCAATGTATTTCAATGACTTTTTTTTCCTGGTAAACACCTAGCATCTTTTAAAAATTAACTCAAACCTTTGTGAGGCTTTATTCATGGTGTTCTCGTGGACATTATGCTTATTGTTAACTCAAACCTTTGTGAGGCTTTATTCATGGTGTTCTCGTGGACATTATGCTTATTGTCACCAAGCCATCATTTCCTCCTGGAAAGTTATATAAAGCCAACAAATACAATTCATTTTAGTTAATATTAATTTGGCCTTGACTCTGAAGAAACTGTATTTTATTGTCAATGCCAACTTACTCTTACCCTGATCCATACCAAGGATAAGCTTGCATTTTATAAGTATATCTAAATTTTTAAATTTACATAACCAATGTATCAACATGTTACCCTTGTGAAAAAAATGAACCCATTCTAGATCAAGCTAAAGTGTTTCTTTTTTTAAATGATTTTAAATTCTGGTCTCTTTTCTTCCCCTTAGGGATAATTATTGTATTGTGAATTCTTCCATAACTTTTCATATGTTTATTTATATTTTCATTGATAAATACATGAATTAAAGTATATATATTAGCACCCATTAAAAATGTGAGATGTTACTTACTATTTTTTAAAGCGTTGATGGTGTCATATTGAATACCATTTTGAATCTCATATTTGTACTCAGTTTTTACTGAAGCCTTTCTATAGAGATCAACAACATCTCAGTCAGGATTTAGAGGAAGAAAGGCATTTTAAACAGAAAGAAATTAGAAACAGGAAATCGGGTATGCCAAAAATTGTTGGAAGGGCAGGAGGTGTAGGTTCTGATTTAAGTCTCAAGGATGATCCACAGAACACTAGTGAACTGATACCCAGGGGAAGAGACTGCAGCTGTGATTATCAAATTAAATACCTAAGATCCAGGGATCAGAAAGCCAGCCACAAGCACCAATGATATTATCACTGCAGCTTCCTTACACCCACAAGCTGCTCTGGTCTCTGCTTATTTGAAAATTGTTTCTTGGCCACCAGGAAGCTGGACAAGGGACAGTGGAATGTTGCTGCAGGAAGCATCCTATAACCATGGCCTTTTACTAGCATAAATCCAAAAACCTCATTTATGCCTTAGAAGACCTCTGATTTATTTGTTTTCCAAGTTTCATGTGAGTGCATAAACCAGAATCCTAGCTGCAAGGGAGTCTTGGAGATGTCATTTTTAGCTTTTCAATCTCTGCAGCATTGAAAGAGAACTCAGAATGAAGGATGAATAAGCCAACTTACCCTATTTACTGTAACATCATTCCTTTTAATACCTGAATAATATTCCATAATATTAATATACATAGTTTTTTAACTATTCCTCTACCAGTTAATGATTTGTTTTGTTTTGTTTTTTTGCTTTGAAAACTCTGTAATAAACATCCTCCTATATTTCTATTTGATTACATGTTCCAGGATGGATATCTAGATAGACACCTAAAAGTGAAACTGATTGGTTATGCAGGATGTAGTTTTAAAATTAAGTAGATGGCCCTGGCTGGTGTGGCTCAGTGGGTTGAGTGGCTGCCTGTGAACCAACAGTGCCAGTTCAATTCCCAGTCAGGGCACATGCCTGAGTTGAGGTCAGGTCCCCAGATGGGGGCACGTGAGAGGCAAGCACACATTGATATTTCTCTCCTTCACCTCTCTCCCCCTTCCTCTAAAAGTAAGTAAATAAAATCTTAAACAAAAATTTTGAAAAATTAATTAATTAATTTAGTTTAATTAAATAGATGCTGCCAAATTGCCCTCTAGTTGTTACCTCAGTTGTAACTCCTGCTTTCAACATATGAGAACTCATTTCCCCACATACTTACCAAATATTGAAACAGTATTTTTAATTTTAGTGTGCTTTATGATTGTTTCAATGTATAGTTTTATAATTGCTAATGAATGATATTAAGTATCTTTTTATATGTTAATTGTATATCTGTATTTCTTCTGTGAATACTGTTAAATCCTATCTACACTTAATATTGTTAAATGCTTTCTTAACTTTTAGAAGATCTACACATATTTTGGGTGTCAATAATTTATTTAAATTATAAAACTTATTTATTGAACATCTACTGGATATTAAGCACTCTGATTATCATTATGAGAAACAGAAATATAAAACACAGTTTGTGCCTTCAAGTTCAAGGAGCTTACACTTTCATTGGGATTATAGAACCATCCAGGGAACAAATTTAAAAAGGAATCAATATAACATATCAGATGGTGAAATCCAAAATGAGTACTGATGACATTATGTAGAAACCAGAAAAAGGACGAGACAAATTAGTTTGGATCATGATGCATGAATAAACATTGGATGGGTAGAAATAGCAATCTTGGGAGTTTTAAACAGCATGAATAAAATGATAGAGGTAGGAAAGCACATTCCTTCAAGAAATAGAACTGTAAGAAAATAGCTCAAGCAAAGTTACCCTTTAGTAAACTCATTTTTAAGATAATACAATGTTCTGGGCATTGTATATGGTCTCAATTGATGTAACAGGTATGATCTTGTTAGACCTCATTTTTAACTATGAGAAAGCTGAAGCTCAGAGGGATATATATCAAACAGCTAGTTACTAGTGGACCTCATTGGAAAAGAGATCATGTTTTTTCTACTATACCAAACTACCACAGAACAACACAGATAAAAAGATGGTGAGAGACCCATGATGGCAGAGGAGTAAGTGGAAGCTGCCCTAACCTCCTACCAGGACTTGGAATAACAACTATATTAAAGAAAAATTATCCTTAATAACCAACTGAACACTAGCTGGAGAGAAGCCTTATAACCAAAGATGAACAGAAGAAACCACTTCATCACAATGTGACTAATAGGAAGTGCAGAGGCACAGGAGCACTGGCTGGATTCCCATGGGCAGATAAAGTGCTGGAGGGATATTTCAGTAGCTGGGGGAGGTTTCCTGAGAAATGTGGAGTTTAAACCCCAAGTGGGGCTTCTCAGTATAGAGAATTAGAAAAAGAACTCAAATAACATCTGGCTGTGAAAAGCAGCAGAGATTCTGTCCACCAAGGAGAGATGGCTGGGGATATAGAGAGCCTCTTAAAGGGCTAACATACATTTTTGTTTGTTTCTGCAGCCACTTATCATGGGCTCTGGCAGAGGGGGGGCCGAGTATACTAATGACATATGAAGAAAGTCTGGGATTGGTGGCTCTAGGGAGAGAGCTGAAGGATCAGCGACCAGGATCCCTGTGCTGAATCATTTCCGATACTGCAGAAAGGCAGATGGAAGCCTAGACTGACATGCTCCATCGCCCTCCACAACTAAGAAGGAATACAACTATCACAAAACCAGAAATAATCAGAAGTTCCAGAAAATAAATGGAAATCCAATATATGAAGTTCTAAAGAAGTGGTGCTCATCCGGACAGGTGACTGCTAAAGCAGGAAAGAGGAAGGACATCTCTAAAATCAGAGAAGGAAAACTCTGACTCCAAAAAACCTCCGCTGCCTTGCGGCATACCTCTTCAGGGGAAAGGCTAAGGGAGTAAACCCCGACAGAAAATCCGGAGCCGGAGTCCCTAAGGCGGTTTGACATTGTAGTCAACACCGGCAACTCCTGCGGCGCACCTGAAGCCAAGATGTATTGACTTCGTCTTTCCCTTGGACCCTTCAGCTGCGAAGAGAGGGGGGGTCTGCTGCATGGGCAACAGCAGACCCTCCATATCACCCTGCCCAGGCTCTGTAGCTTCAGTTTCACTGGAGAGGACACTCCAGCGTCATCGCAAGATGTCGACTCAACACGGGAGGAGACAGATACCGGTTATAAGCTCATCCGATTGGCGAAAGAAACGAGCGTCAGGGGTCTCCTCTGACGGTGGGAGAGGTCATCGCACTTCACTGGACAGCTACCGCCCGCCTCAAGCTGGGCAGCCCCAGCCAATTAGGTGCCGTCTCGCCATGGCTCGCCTGCCCCACTGGGTGCGTGGGGGATCAGAGAGGCGCCTCTCGAAAAGTGGGCCACAAAACACCCGCACCAGTTAATTCCAAGCAAACAACAAGAAAGAAGCCTCCAGCTCTTCGTCTCGCTAGCTGGAACATCAGGACCATGTGCCCCGGACTTACTGCAGACCTTCCGTGGATCAATGGTGCCAGGAAAACCGCTGTCATCGATAGGGAACTGGCACGACTAAACATCGACATTGCGGCTCTACAGGAGACCCGGTTGGCCGACAACGGAACTATCAGAGAAACCAACTACACCTTCTACTGGCAAGGGAAGTCTCCGGACCAACCAAGACAGCACGGTGTTGGGTTTGCTGTGAAGAACACGCTTGTTAACTCCATAGAGCCACCCACAGGAGGCACAGAGAGATTACTTACCCTCCGATTGTCAACAACTTTCGGCCCAGTCAGCATTCTTAGCGCGTACGCCCCAACCCTCTGCGCCACCATCGAAGAGAAAGAACAGTTCTACCATGCACTGGACGAAGCGTTATCCAAGATCCCCAGAAGTAACGCTCTCTATCTCCTTGGAGACTTCAACGCAAGAGTAGGAGCCGACCACATGGCCTGGCCCACCTGCCTTGGAAACTTTGGGAGAGGAAAGATCAATGAGAATGGTCAGCGATTGCTTGAGCTTTCGTGTCACCACGGCCTGTGCATGACAAACACATTCTTCAAGTGCAAAGAGATCCACCAGGTGTCATGGAGGCACCCCCGCTCCCGTCATTGGCACCAGCTTGACCTCGTCATCACCAGAAGAACGGATATTGGCAGCACCCTCCTCACCCGCAGCTACCACAGTGCAGACTGCGACACGGACCATGCCCTCGTGGTAAGCAAGGTGCGCATAATGCCGAAGAGGTTGCACCACTCCAAGATGAAGGGTCGCCCACGCATCAACACCAGTTGTGCCAGCAACCCAGTTAAGACCCAGCAATTCATCAACAAGATGGAAGATGCACTCGGCGAGGGAGTGGCGGCAGATGACATTATCGAATCCAATTGGCTACGTCTCCGCGACGCCATATACAACTCCGCCATTATTGCTTACGGGAAGAAAGAGCGGAAGAACGCTGACTGGTACGAGGCTCACTGGGAAGAAATGGAACCCGTGATCGAGGCTAAGAGGAAGGCCCTACTGGCTTACAAGGTCACGCCCACTCCCAGTACACTTCAAGCTCTACGGGCTGCCAGGAACAAAGTCCAGAAGACCGCCCGCCACTGTGCCAACACCTATTGGCTAAACCTGTGCAGAAGCATTCAGGAAGCCGCCGATATAGGCAACGCACGAGGAATGTATGAGGGTATCAAGAAGGCAACAGGCCCAATCCCCTCCAAGATCGCCCCCCTTAAGTCCAAGACAGGTGAGGTCATCACTGACCAGGAACAGCAAATGCGGCGGTGGACCGAGCACTACCTCGAGCTGTACGCAACGAAGAACACCGTAACAGACACTGCTCTTAACGCCATCCCAGACCTACCAGTCATGGAGGAGCTAGACACCCCACCTACTGCGGCAGAGCTCGGCAAAGCCATCGACCGCCTCGCTTGCGGGAAAGCACCAGGAAGCGACGGAATCCCTCCAGAAATCCTAAAGAGCGGGAAACCAGTCCTGCTACAGCCGCTCCACCATCTACTCTGTCGCTGCTGGAAGGAGGGTTACATCCCCCAGGATATGAGAGATGCCAACATTATCACCATGTACAAGAACAAAGGAGACCGCAGCGACTGCAACAACTACCGGGGCATCTCTCTCCTCAGCGTCGTCGGCAAAGTATTCGCCCAGGTCGCTCTTGCCCGCCTGCAGACCCTTGCTTCCCGCATCTACCCAGAGTCCCAGTGTGGCTTCAGAGCTGGCCGATCAACAGTGGACATGATCTTCTCCCTACGCCAGCTGCAGGAGAAGTGTCACGAGTAGCATAAACCACTCTACCTCGCCTTTATCGACCTCACGAAGGCGTTTGATCTGGTCAGTCGAAGCGGTCTCTTCAGCTTGCTACGGAAGATTGGCTGTCCACCACATCTGCTTGCTGTGGTCATGTCCTTTCACGACAACATGCACAGCACGGTGTCCTACAATGGCGCAACCTCTGAGGCCTTCCCAGTCAGCAGCGGAGTAAAGCAGGGCTGCGTCCTCGCGCCTATGCTGTTCGGAATCTTCTTCTCCATGCTCCTCCAATACGCCTTTAAGGACTGCAGCGAGGGTGTCTTCATTCACACCAGATCCGATGGCAAGCTCTACAACCTGGCCCGTCTACGAGCCAAGACCAAAGTCAAAGAGGTGCTCATCCATGAGATGCTCTTCGCCGACGACGCAGCTTTGACATCACACTCCGAAGAGGGACTCCAGCAGCTAGTCACTTGCCTTTCCCACGCATGCAAGGAGTTCGGACTAGCCATCAGCCTGACAAAGACGAACGTTATGGCTCAAGGCATGGGGACTCCCCCATGCATCACCATCGACGGATACACCCTGGAGGTTGTCAATGACTTCACTTACCTCGGGTCCACCATCTCGAGCTCTCTGTCAGTCGACCTGGAGGTCAACCAGAGAATCGCCAGGGCAGCCACAGTTATGGCCAGACTGAACCGGCGAGCGTGGAACAATTCCAGCCTCACTGAGAAAACCAGACTGCGCTTCTACCAAGCCTGCGTACTCAGCACTCTCCTCTATGGCAGCGAGACGTGGACCACCTACGCAAGGCACGAAAGGAAACTCAACAGCTTCCACATGAGGTGCCTGCGACGCGTCCTGCATGTCGCCTGGCAGGATAAGGTCCCCAACACCGAGGTGCTGAAGCGAGCCAATATGAGCAGTTTGCATGCAGTTCTTAGCGAGAGACGCCTCAGGTGGCTCGGGCATGTCAAAAGAATGGATGCAGGCCGTATCCCCAAAGACCTCCTCTACGGCGAGCTAGCAGAAGGCAAGAGGATGACAGGGCGCCCAAAACTGCGGTTCAAAGACATCTGCAAAAAGGACATGACACAATGCTCCATCAATCTCAACACATGGGAAGTTCAAGCAGACGACCGCCTAGCCTGGAGGCTCGCGGTCAGGCAAGGTACGTCACGTGCAGAGGCTGCGCGCAACGAGGAGGCGGTCCAGAAAAGATCGAGGCAGAAGCAGCGTCAACAGCAGCAACAACGGCCATCTGCCTTCACCTGTAACAAGTGCGGCAGGGATTGTCACTCCCGAGTCGGACTGCACAGCCATTCTCGGCGGTGCAGATAGACTCTCAGGAAGCTACGCCATCGTCTCTCGACACGGACGGCTGCCGACGACGACTGCAGAAAGGCCATCTTTCTTGGGCTGAGGACTCTTTTCTGAGCAGCATCAGCCTGAGGGGAAGCAATAGCCTCACTGATAGAAATCTCTCGAGCCCCGCCCTGTGAAGCTTAAGCAAGCTGCAGAGAAGTACAGCTTGAGGCACTTTCAGTGATTTAGATTTACAGAAAGCCTGCAGGCCAACGTAGATTTCTGCGAGCTCTGAAACTTTAGTTAACTCTCCCCCAGGCACAGTGTTGGTAAAATCCAGCTTTGGTGTACAGCCTGGTTCCTTCTGTACTAAGACTCAGCAGAGAGAGCCACAAGCTGTGGATTGCTCCTAGCTCCAAACAGATAGACCAGGGACAGTCACAGGAAGCATCTGACATAGGTCTGCACCAGAATCTTTGCAGATCTACCTAATACATAGAAACAAATAAAAAGAGGCAGCCAAAATGTGAAGATGAAGAAACAGGACTGAAATGTAAGAACAAGAGAATTCTCCTGAAGGAGAACTAAATAAAATGGAGACAAACAATTTATCAGATATAATGTTCAAAATAATAATTATAAGGATGCTTAACAGCATGAAAAAAATACAAAGAAACCATAAAAAGGATCAGTCCGAAATAAAAATACAATATTTAAAATAAATAATATGAGAAGGAATAAACAGTAGGTTAGAAAGGAGAGGATCAAATCAGCAATTTGGAAGACGAGGTAGAGAAAAACACCCAAACAGAGCAGCAAGAAGAAAAAAAAAATTTTTTTTAAATGAGGAGAGTTTAAAAAACCTTTGGGACAATGTGAAGTATAGCAACATCTTTATCAAAGGAATACCAGAAGGAGAAGAGAGTAAGCAAGGGATTGAGAACCTATTTGAAGAAATAATGACTGTAAACTTCCTTAATCTGGTGAAGGAAACACACACACAAGTCCAGGAAGCACAGAGAGTCCCAATCAAACAAGATGGACCCAGAAAGGCCCATACCAAGACACATCATAATTAAATTGACAAAGCTTAAAGACAAAGAGAAAAATATTAAAAGCTGTAAGAGAAAAGAAATTAGTTACTACAAGGGAGCTCCAACTAGACTGTTATCTGATTGCTCAACAGAAACATTTCAAGCAAGAAGGGATTGGCATGAAATATTCATGGTGATGAAAAGAAAGGACCTACAACGTAGGCTACTTTTTCCTGCAAGGCTATCATTTAAAATTGAAGAAGAAATATAGAGCTTCCCAGACAAGAAAAAGCATAATGAACTTGTTAATATCAAACCAGTCCTGCAACTAATGTTAAAGGGCTTGTTTTAAAAAGAAGAAGAAAATAAAACAGAAGAAAATAGTTAAAAATAAAATGTGTATCTATCAACAATCACCTTAAATGTAAATGGCTTAATGCTCCAACCAAAAGAGACATAAGGTAGCTGAATGAATAAGACAACAAGACCATAATATGTGCTGTCTCCAAGAGACCCACCTCAGATCAAAAGATACACACAGACTATTGGGGTGGCAATATTTATATCTGACAAAAAAGACTTTAAAACAAAAGATGAAGGACACTACATAATGATAAAGGGAACAATTCATCAAGAGGGTATAACCCTAGTAAACATTTATGCACCCAACATAGGAGCACCTAAATATGTAAAGCAAATCTTGATGGACATAAAGAGAGAGATCAACAGAAATAGTGTCATACTAGGGAATTTTGACACCACATTGGTTTCAATGGATAGAACTTTCAGACAGAAAATCAACAAGGAGACAGCAACCTTAAACAACACACTAGATCAAATAGATTTAATTGATATATGTAGAGCATTTCACCAACAAGCAGCAGAATATACATACTTTTCAAGTGCACATGGAATGTTTTCTAGTGTAGACTACATGTTAGGACACAAAACAAGTCTCAATAAATTTAAAAAGACTGAAGTCATATGAAGCATCTCCTCTGATCAGAATGTTATGAAACTGTAAATCAATCACAAGACAAAAACTGAAAAATATGCAAAGATATGCAAGCTAGATAACATGTTATTAAACAATGAATAGGTCAACAACAAGATCAAGGAAGAAATAAAATATGCCTTGAACAAATAAAAATGAGGATACAACTGCAAAATTTGTGGAACACAGAGAAAGCAATCCTAAGAGAAATTCATAGTATTATGGGCCTATGTCAAGAAATAAGAAAGAACTCAAATAAACCATTTACCTTTACACTTAAAGGAACTAGAAAAAGAACAGCAAAGCCCAATGTGAGTAGAAGGAAGGAAATAATAAAGATCACAGCAGAAATAAACAAAATAAAGTTAATAAACAATACAAAAGATCAATGAACCCAAGACTTTGTTCTTTGAAAAGATAAACAAGATTGACAAACCTTTAATCTTTAACCAGAATAAAATGGATAAAACCCTAAAAACAATCATCCAAAACTAAGTCAGGAAGAATCAGAGAATCTGAATAGACAAATTACACCTAGAGAAACTGAAGCAGTAATAAAAAAAGAACAAAACTCCCAACAAACAAAAGACCTGGACTGATGGCTTCACAGGTGAATGTTACTAAACATTCTGAGAAGAAATGATATCTTTCCTTCACAAGCAATTTCAAAAAATTCAAGAGAAGGGAAGGCTCCCAAGCTCACTTTATGAGGCCAGTATTATCATAATTCCAAAACCAGATAAAGACACTACAAAAAAAAATTATCAGCCAATATCCCTGATGACTATAGATGCTATATCTCTGAGGAATTTTTTCATCCAGGGAAATAAAAAAATTTGCTCAAGGTGAGATCGGGTTAATAGGAAGGGTGGGGCATAGGGTCATGCCATCTTTGGTCAAAAACTGCTGAACACTCAGCACAGTGTGAACGTCTGTGCTCAGAAGTCACCCATCATGAAATGGGCAAATGCATTGAAAGAGTCTTCAAAAAAAATTCATTGAAGTTAAACACAGCCTCTCACAACAACGCCACCTGGTACACTAATACAGATTGTTTCCTAGAACACTCACCTGGAGGGGGAAGCCTGTACTACAGGAGCTTGCCCTCCAGAAGATAATTTTGTGTGTTTTTGGGTCCCCCCTCATACATGACAGATATTTGTTAAATAAATGAATGGAGTGAGTAAACAGTTAAATATATGAAAGTTGGTGTCAAGAATATAAATATTTGTATCTAAAACATATAAATTACCTCCTGCTATTTACAAAATATTTTATATATTTATTTTTAGAGAGAGGGGAGAGAAGGGAGAGAGCGAGGGAAAGAAACACCAATATGAGAGAGAAGTTGCCTTTCACACATGCTCCAGCTGGGGACCCAGCCTTCAACCCAGACATGTGCCCTGACTGGGAATCAAACCAGCAGCCTTTTGTGTTGTGGGACAATGCACAACCAACTGAGCCATACTAGTCAGAGCATCTCCTGATTTTTTTGTTTCATAAAAATTTTGCTACCTAAAAACTTAATCCATATTTATTTAGTAACACAACTCTTGACTATCAGTTCCACTTCTTATAAAGAATAGAACTGTTATTTCTTACACAAAAATCTATCTCCATCTCTAAATCTATTCCTACGTAAGTATCTATGGAGTCCCAGTGAGAATTTTTAGATTAAGCATGTTACAAAAGGGTAATGCTGTAGCAGAATTATTGTATAAAAAAACAGCTTATATTTAAGTCATTTGTTAAGAATGCTCTGGGGAATAGAGTTGGTTTCACTGAGGAGGAGCCCTGTATCATAAAAGGAATGGATGGAATGTGAGTCAGAACACTGATTCACCAATATGTGGTGGTATTTCTTGGGTGGATCTCTCAGGAAACCAATCCAAGTTGTGTCTACTGTCTTTTTTTAAGTATCCAACTCAAAGAGTAATTTCCAGTTCTCTCTTTAAACCACAGATGCACAGCTGTCATCAACACTTGTTAAACAAGTTTCCTTTTAATTACCTTCTGCTATTGCACCCAGCCCTTAAAATCCCAGGTATCATTGTGGTTAGCACATTTACCTGAGAACCACCGATCAGGACAAAAGAAGTGCAGAAGTTTCCTTTACCTCTATTGACAGCAACAACCAATATATATCAGCACAGTATGTATAGGTAAGTGGAGATTTGCTTGCCTAAAATTCTGACATTAATAAAACTAACACTATTTCCTCAAAATGACTCCCATCCAAGAGTTGCAGTAAAATAATTGAGTTTAGGAGAAATTTGTAATTTTTTCACAGGAATTTTAATTTCCTGTATGCAGAAAAGCCTATCACATCTATTTTTGTTTAGAATCTGTAGTTTTGTGCAGTGATTTGAGGACCACATCCTGTGGTTGAAAAAATAATATGTGACTGTTATAAAGTGGAAAGGAGGAAGCAGAGAGATTTTTTTTTCTCTTATAAATCAAATGTTAAATTGTTATTGGTGGTGATCATGATCATGAGTCCCTTGTATTTTTAAAAACATTTTGTGCTTTCTAAAGGGCTTTTATGAATATTGTCTTGAATCTTACAGTACTAATTCTTCAAAGGTGTTTTCTGGAGAGTCATATATAAAACCATGTGTTCTTATCTGTAAAATGTCCAGGTATTAGAATAGTATAATCATGTATAGACATGTGTCATTTGTTTTTACAGTATTTAGATAATTATGATGTGAAGTGGAGAGTGATAATGCCATTTAAAAAATTTACTTTTAGCTCACAAATTGTTTTCATTAAAACATATGCAAAACAGCAAAATCAAATAAACATAATTATAAAATATTTAATGTTCAGATAACTGTGAAATATAAATGCATATCTTATGCAAATATTTCTCTAAAAATGTTTATCTTGAGTCAATAGTTGAGCCCTTTAAGACACACACAGACACACATATTTTTTCAACATCAGTAGTCATGTAAAAATGTGATTAGAAAGAGCATACTTACTGTGATAGGATATACTAAGAACATTTTTTTCTTAAATTAAAATAAATAACATTGCCGCATATTCTTTTAATTAAAAATGTTGTATAATTCCTACCATGATGTGTTCTTATTAGCCACATCTCTGATCTATCAGCAAGAAAAATAAATAGTGATCATAACACATTTAAAAGTGGAGAGGTAACAGCATGATTTCTTTGTTTTGTTTTACCTATAAAATAGTCATCACCTTTTTTCTGGGTGGGTGATTTTCTTTTTATTTACAGGGCACCTCCTTCTTCACCTTCAACATTTTGACAGTTGTATGAAGCCTTAATCTGAAAGATTCAAAGGATTAAACCATTGCTTCTAAGCACTTCTAGTTCCCAGGAAAGCATCAAGTCTTAATTCAGTGGTTAGCTCCTCAGAGTAAGGCATGCATTAATATGATTGCCCAGAAAAACTTGAGTACTGTAGACTTGGCAATATGGTTAATTGTGCAGGTGCATTTAGAGAGAGCTTAGTCAGTCCTGTGGTTGTGCTTGGTTGCCTGAATGATGAACAGCCAAGAGGAAGGAAAGGAACACCAGAAATGGAAGTCAAGACTTCAAAATCACATTTCATTAATTTTAGTATTTTTTCTTACAATTAATTCTATAGGATAGAATGGGAAAAAATCTCAAAAGAAAGCTGTGTTTTAAACCCTTGCCAAGGTGGAAGTTCATTGTCAGGAGGGTTTTTTTTTTTTTTTTTTTAATGGCAAGATAAAATTAATACTCTGGATCCTCTTTCAATAATTTTTCTTATGTGATTTTTCAGAAGATTTGTAGTATGGACTACCAGAAATATTTGCTAAATAGCTAAGAGATTTTTCTGCCTGAAAAATCTGTCATTTTTTAAAAAAGCTACTTAGTCTGTGTCATGGCTTATAAGATCTTTAGGTTATAAGTTAAAAATTTCTATAACCCAGAGCTAGTCACAGCAATCATCAAAATGCACAAAGAGAATAGGAAGAGTAAATATAAAATTCTAGAATGTTTTCAATGAGACCATTGAAAATAAGCAAGTCATTTTAGTTCTCTTTCAAAGCATTGTGTTTGAATGAATTCTAAGACATCTTATTTGATCAAGTTTTAATAGATTTAGATTTATTTACATTTTTATATAAATACAAGTTCTTAAACTGTAGAAATAAAAGAAAAAAAAATCCCAAATCTGTATGAAATTCTGTTCTGATGTAAGGCTTTAAAAATAGAACTAGCCAAAATCAGAAATGTACAAATATATCCCCAGTTAAAATCCTATTAAGAAAAAAAAAGAGTTCATGGGACAGAGAAGAGTAAAGAAAGGGTGTGGAGTGAGGGTGTAGAGAGCCAAGCAGTGAGCAAAGTAGTTTGGTGAAGCTGAATGCTTATGAGATGAGGTAAGTACTTACCCACCAATGAAAGGTGAACAATATTTTGAATTTGACATTTAAGAAAAATGCTGATGATTTAAAGTCTTTTGAGAAACCTCAAGCAATAAGACTGTGAAATTCAGAAAGTGTATGAAAGATTGTGCTAAATTAATTGTAGTTAGAATGGAAACAAATGTCTTGAAGAGACAAGTACCAATTTTTCATAATATTTTATGTAATATGCACTATAATATACTAATCTATCTTCACATTTTTGTTTCCTCCCTCTTTTTGATGGCTCCTCAGTTAACATCTCCAACTATGTTAACTGTCAGTCAGATATCTCTAGTTGTGTAACTGGATATTTAAATGTCTCTCAAAATCAAGATATAAAATATTTATCATTTTCTCCCCAAGTTACCTCTCCTAGGCTTCATTTACTTTCCTTTACTTCTTGAGATAAAAATTTGTGTCATCTTTTACAAATTCCCATTTTTTTTACCAATAAAGCTAACTAATTACCATGTTCTAATAAAGATTACACTGTTAACTTTCTTAAATTCATTACTTTCTTTTTTTGCTATCACCATTTGGACCCCATCACTACATTCCCATGGATTACATTAGCCTCTTTACTCACTACTCCTCCCCTTTCAGTTTTCTACCTACTTTAAACAATCATCATGTAGGTTATTTGCAGATTCTTCTTCTTCTTAAGCACCACATATCCCCATGATAGTTCTTTCCACAGAGTTAAGTCAAAACTCATTTGATTAGCACTGAAGGCTTTTAATAATCTGTATTCCTCTGATCTATCTATCCTTCATGATCTAGTTGTCCTTAATATCCCTTGGTTTTATGCATTCACCCCTTCAACAAACATTATCTATAATGTGTTAGATACCACCCTATTCCCTGGGCACAACACAGCAACCAATAATGACATGGCCCCAGACAATAGCATGGTCACAACTAGAGGTAAAATGACTGCCATATGAAAATAAAAAATACTTTCAATGTAGATCCATAAGAGGCTGGGCCATGAAAGACTTTAGTGAAGAGTAGATGACAGAGTTGAGTAACCAAGTTCAAGTAGAAGTTCACTGGGTAGACTTCAAGTGGACCTTTTCAGTAGAAGACCAGAATGTGCAAAGACACGGAGGCACGAAAGAGTTGGGTTGTCCCTGGAACTCTGAGTAGTTGGAAATGACTGGCACATAGTTAGAATTAGGTAGAAACATAGGTTTAAAAGTAAAATAAAATGGTAGAAAGGTTGGCCTAAGACAGGAGCATAGTTTATTTATAGAAATATGAGGAAGAAGCAGAGTGTGGGGTACAGAAAAAGAGAAGTTCACAATAGTGACAATGGTATTGTAAATATTCTCCTCTGATGCCTTCTGTTTTCTCAGTGGATTAGGAAGCTAAGACTGAGGATGGACCAGATGGTGGTGGACGTTTGAGGAAAAAGAAATATAAAGTAGTTTCCAAAGAGAATAAAAAATTCAATAGAGAATTTAAAAAAATCTTTTTCTTCTGAAAGCATCAACCCAATTCATTTTTATCTAAATCCAATACATCATAAACACTGCCCCTGATATTACTTCTAATCTGAAAAATTTGACAATATGTCCTAGCTAGATTAAAGTTTTTCAATATTTTTCCATGAGGAGAACACATAGTGAAGTGAGAATCTGAATCACTAGGAGTATTAAAGTGCAACTTATCATGCCTTTTTAGGAATCTGAACTCATTAGATCTGAGGTAGGATATGCCAATTTGCACATTTAGTAAATACTCCCAGGTGTGTCTGATTAAGGTCATCCTCCAACCACACTTGGAGAAAATCCACTATATAGACATAATCTCAACACCTTTATGTAACATCACAGGTTATTCTTTTTGTTGCCTCTCTGTTGATGTCAAGATTCTTTAGAGAAACAGAACCAATAGGATATCTCTTTAGTTGATTATATAGATAGATGATAGATCGACCCTTTTGGATATAGTACATGTATCTATATCTATCTATCATATATCACATCTATCTAATTTATGTTTCTATCTGGAGATCAAAAAAGAGATTTTATTTTAAGGAATTGCTTTACACAATTGTAAGTTGGCAAGTCTGAAATCCATAGGACACGTTGGCAGGCTGCAAACTCAAGCAGGACTTTGATATTACACTCCCAAGGCAGAATTCCATCTTCTCCTAGAAATCTTTTAGCCTTTAAGACATTTTTCTGATTGGATGAGGCCCAATTATCTATTTTATTATTGAGAATAATCTTTATTTAAAATAAAATTATTATAAATGTTTATTACAGCCACAGAATACCTTCAGAACAAAATATAGGCTAGTGATTGACCAAAGAACTTGGTGCATAGCTGAGCCAAGGTTGACACATAAAATTAGCTATCACACTGTCCAACTTCATCTTTGGCCAACCTATGACTCACAGTTTGCTGCAAGAAAATTGAATTGCTGGTCATTCTTTAGCACTGAATGTTGCTCCTGCTTCCTATGCATGTTTCCATGCCTCTTTGTCTGAAAAGTTCCACACATCCCTATTTCAAATTAAGAAGAGGCTCTCAACACATATTTGTTGTATAAATAAAATAGGCTGAAAATACCTAACTTATTTATTGTAGGTTGATCATAGTATGCTTGTCTATAAAATATCTGTTTGAATCATATTTATAAAAAAGCTAGTAAGAGAGATGAACACTGCTCTGACCCAATATAGCACTTCATAAGTGTTTTCATGTTCTTTGTATATGAGGGGGGACTCCCCCAAAACCCAAAATTATCTTCTGGAGCATAGGCTCCTTTAGTACAGGCTTCCCCCACTAGGTGAGTATTCTAGGAGCCCTTTTGTATCAGTGTACCAGATGGATTGTTGTGAGAGGTTGTATTCAGCTTCAGTAAATTTTTCAAAATCTCTTTAAACACATTTCCTGTCTCATGATGGGTGATTTCTGAGCAAACCTGCCCACATTGCGCTGTGTGTTCAGCTGTTTTTGACCAAAAATGGCATGGCCCAATGCCTCACCCTCTCTATTTACCTGATCTTGCCCCAAGCAACTTCTTTTGTTTCCCTGGATGAAAGTAGTCCTTAAAGGTATACATTTTGCCATGTGAAAGAGTTGAAACAGAAAAGAGCAGAAGCATTCAAAAGCATCAAAATCAACAAGTTCAAAAATTGTTTTGAGCAGTGGAAAAAGTCTTGATAGGTGTGTTGCATCAAATTGAGATTCCTTTGAAGGTGACTAAAGTTTAAACATGTAAGAAAAATACACAATTGTTTGTAAATGAATTCCAGTTTTTTTTTTGTTTTTTTTTTGGTTCCTCCCTTATATAATAAGAAGATAACAAATAAGATTATGATCATACTTTAGAAAGTTATGATAGGCTTAGGTATAAGAAACTTCTAAGACATTTTTACTCACCACCCCTTCTACCCTGCACCCTAGCAAATTCTTCACTTACTGTTCTAACTCTGTTACTCCCCATTGATCATGGGAAGGAGCTAGATGCTAAATATAGATAACTTGGCACCAACCATCAGACTCCTGAGAACTAATTTCATAGCACAGATCCAGAGAAAATTGATCATGAATATTAAGGTAAGCTTATGGGCTTTCTTTCTTTCCTTCCTTCTTTATTTCCTCTCCCTCACTCCTTCTCTTCCTCTCTCCTTTCTCTTTCTTTTCTTTCCTCCCTCCTTTCTCTCTCTCTCTCTTTCTCTCTCTCTCTCTCTCTCTCAAAATGTCTCTTGCTATTACTGTACCTAAACTGTGGAGCTTCTAGACATGAGCAAAAGGAAAGGAATAAATATTTGGAATGACTGATTTTTTAAATATATCCTCCATATTTACTTTATTTGCTTGCAGACCAGTCACAACATCCCGTACATCTTTGCCACTATGGATGATTGTCCTCATTGTGTTTGGAGTGTTGGCAATCCTGGGAATAACTATTGGTCTCCTGGTTTATTTTCTGGCAGTAGGTTGGTAAAGAATATATTTTTGCTTATCACTGTTTGTTGTAAACTTTATTTACATTTCTACAAAGAAAAAGAGACAATTGCAAGCAATAAATTACCTCTATTTAAAATGTTTATTTCTGGGATCTCAGGTAGAAGAACATATACCATATAGAGATATGACTGCATAAATAGATATTTGATAGGCAAAAAAGTACTCTACCAAGATGATATCAATTATAATTTTATACTTATAATAAGTATATTTTTTCTACCAGCAATTCTTGGATATCTTCTATAGTCATAAAAAGAAAAGTATATTTTATGGAAATAAAGGGAACCAAAGGATATTACATTTTGACTAAATTTTATTCTTCACAAAATAATATAAAATCCACTTAAAATAGATTAAAAGATTTTGAAAACATAAGAATAGGTGGAGTTATTTTTTAAAAACCATGTGTTTTAACTTTGGACAGTATTGTATTTATATCCTGCTATGACAGTACGCTTCTCATTTTTTTCCCACTTTCCTGTACTTTATTAGCAATATTATTCTTTTTACAATGTTTATAACACTTTCTTCTGGTTGGTTATCATAATTACTATAGTTTTTTCAGTTTTTAACATATATTTAAAGTGAGCATATGCTCACTATCAACCTTTTTTTCATGACTTTGCCATGATTGTATTTTCTCCCTACAAAGCTATATATACTCTAGATGATCCCTATACCTATGATTCTGTTCCTGTTCTGTTTGTTTGCTTAGTTTGTTTTTACTTTTATTTTTTAGATTTAGTTTTTTTAAAAAGAAAGATTTTATTTACTTATTTTTAAAGAGAGGGGAAGGGAAGGTGAAAGAGGGAGAGAAATATCAACGTATGGTTGCCTCTCACACGCCCCAAACTGGGGACCTGGCCTACAGCCCAGGCATGTGCCCTGACTGGGAATTGAACTGGTAACACTTTGGTTCACAGGCCTGCATTCAATTCACTAAGTCACACCAGCCAGGGCTCTAGATTCAGTTTTTGATAGTTGTGAGTTTGTTGTCATTTTAATGTTCATAGATTGGATCATCTTTTCCTTACATAAGTCTCTTTAACATTTCATGTAATAATGGCTTGGTGATGATGAACTTCTTTAACTTTACCTTGTCTTGGAAGCACTTGGTCTGCCCTTCCATTCTAAGTGATAGCTTTGCTGAATAGAATAATCTTGGTTATAGGTCCTTGTTTTTTATCACTTTGAATACTTCTTGCCAGTCTCTTTTTTCCTGCAAAGTTTGTTTTGAGAAATCAGCTGATCATCTTATGGGAACTCCTTTGTAGGTAACTCTGCATTTCTCTTGTTGGATTTAAGATTCTCTCTTTATCTTCAACTTCTGGCATTTTAATTATGATGTGCCTTGGTGTGGTCCTTTGTGGGTCTAACTTGTTTAGGACTCTGCACTTTCCGAACTTGTATGTCTACCTCCTTTGCCAAATTAAGGAAGTTTTCTTTCGTTATTTTTTGAAATAAGTTTTCAGTTTCTTGCTCTTCCTCTTCTCCTTCTGGCACCCTTATGATTCAGATGTTTGTACATTTAAAGTTATCCTAGAGATTCTTAATCCTCTCCTCATTTTTTCAATTCTTGTTTCTTCTTTCAGTTCCATATAAATGTTTATTTCTTCCTTTTGTTCTTTTTTTTTTTTTTACTTTTTATTTTTATTTTTTTTTCAGATTTATGTTTTATTGATTAAAATATTACATTTGTGCCAATTTCCCTTCCCTCTGCTCCCCTCCACCCGGTGGCCCCCTCCCTCCAGTTGTCCCCCCCTTTTAGATTATGTCCATTAGTTGTGCATACAGTTCCTCCCAACCTCTCTCCGTCTATTCCATTCCCTCCTACCTTGATCCCCAATTCCTATATCATCTCCCTCCCTTTCCCCATTCCCCCTCCCTGTTGACCTCCCCCCAATATGCTTCCCGTACCCACAGTTCCTTTTCCACTCTCGTTGCCTGTTTAGTTTGCCTTTGTTTCATCTCCTTAGCTTCTGTTTTTTAAACCAGTTCCTTTAACATCTCATATAACAGTGGTTTGGATCTAATGAACTCTTTCAGTTTTATTTTGTCCTGGAAACACTTTCTCTGTCCTTCTATTCTGAATGACAATTTCGCTGGATAGAGTATTCGTGGTTGTAGGTTTTGGATTTTCATTACTTTGAATATTTCTTGCCAGTCCCTTCTTGCCTGTAGGGTTTCCCTTGAGAAGTCAGCTGATAGTCTAATTGGGACCCCTTTGTACATAATTCTTTTCTTCTCTCTTGCTGCTTTTAAGATTCTCTCTTTATCTTTAATTTTTGACATTTTGATTATAATGTGTCTTGGAGTGGTTCTCCCTGGGTCCAGTCTTTTGGGAACTCTCCTTGCTTCCTGGACCTGCAAGTCTATTCCCTTCCCCAATTCTGGGAAGTTCTCCTTTATTATATTTTCACTCAATTTTTCAAGTTCTAGTGCATCTTCCTCATTCTCTGGCAAACCAATGATTCTTATGTTGGGCCTTTTATAGCTGTCCCAGAGGTTTCTGATCCTCTCATTGTTGCTTCCCATTTCCTCTCGCTGCATTGGTTGACTGCTTGTTCCTTCTCCATATTCCAGTTTGTTGAAATGAACTCTGGATTTTTGTTCCTCACCATCTGTCTCGTATGCGGTTTTGTTCCTTTCGTTATGAAAGTTTTTCACTTCTTTCTTATCTTTTTCCTGCTCTTTTGTGAATTCTGTAAGCCACCTGATAACAATGGCCCAGAACTGAGCCTCTGACAGGTTTCTTATCTGTTCATCTGTCAGGTTCTCTATCTGCTGCCTGGTGAGCTGTGTCACCGGTATTTCTATAGTTGTCTGCCACATTTTGACAGATGCGTTTTGTTTTCTTGGGCCGGCTGTCGGGGGCAGTGCCTGTGTACTCGTAATGACCCAGCGACCGGCGCCGTTTGGCGTCACAAGTCAGCGACCGGCGCCTGTCTGCGACCTATTTCGCAGCCCTGTGGTGCTTTCTTTCTTTGGGGGCGGGGGTTCAAAATGGATTCACACAGTTATTCAGCTAGGAGACCGGGATCCGTCCTCCCGCCCCCCTGGGCCTCACTGTTCAAGGCGATGCGGTGGCCGCTCTCCCCAGCGCTGGGGTCGCGCACTGCCAGGGGCTTGACTGCCGCCGGGATTTTTCGCGCCCCGCCGCTCCGCAAACAGCTTTGCCCTCTTTAACTCTTACCTGCCCGAATGGCACCGCTGGTTTATAACTTCATATGTTGGGCTTCCGTGTAGTTTTATTTTCTGGAATTTCTAGTTATCCTTTGTTTTGAAGTAGTTGTATTCCTCTCTAGTTGTAGAGGGAGACTTAGCGTGTCCGTCTAAGCCTCCATCTTGGCCGGAAGTCCCCTTTTGTTCTAAATTATTGATTTGAATCCCACCTAAATTCCCATCACTGTTGGTTCCCTGTATATTTTTCTTTATTTTACTTTGTATAACCCTCACTTCTTTCTTTATTTTGTGTCCATACTCAATCACTTTTCTGAGTATCCTCCTGATCACCAGTGTTTTGAACTCTTCATCTGATAGATTGGCTGTTTTCATTTCATATAATTCTTTTTTCTGGGAGTTTGTTCTGTTCTTTCATTTGGGCCATATTTCTTTGCCTTCTCAATTTATCAGCCTCTCTGTGTTTGTTTCTATGTATTAGGTAGAGCTGCTTTGACTCTATATCTTGGTCATATGGCCTAATGTAGTAGGTGTCCTATAGGGTCCAGTGGCACAGCCTCCCCTATCACCTAAGCTGGGTTCTCAAGATGCACTCTTCATGTGGAATGAGTACATCCTCCTCTTATAATTGAGCCTTAGCTGCCATTGGCAGATCAATGAGAGGGATTTACCCAGGCCAGTCAGCTGCAAGGACTGGCTGTGACTACTGACAACCAACCTCTGCCCTCCATGGAGGATCACCTGTGCAGAGGCAGGGTGGTGGTGCTCCAATGTGGTCTATAGCTGTCCACTAGGTGCACTGGCCTTGGGGTTTGCCAGGTGGTGTAAGCCAAGGTGAGCTCCCGCCTGTGTTTTGCCAGGGACCAGAGCTATAGAGCAATCTAAGATGGCTACTACTCATACTGGGCTTGGAGATTTCAGGCGAAGCCAAGCTGTGACTCTAAGCTGGCTGCTTCTAGTGCTGGGCCTGGAGCTCACTGAGGCCAGCTGTTGCTTATTTGATAGGACTTAGAAAGTTGTGAAGAATGAGCCAAGACCAGCTTTTCATATGGAAGGGTAGCTTGGGTCGGCCTATAAATTGGGTGGGGCAGAGTCTCTGGGTATCTCCAAGGCAGGTAAAACAGTATTAGCCAGGTTGATGGAGTCTTGGGTATGGCACCAGCGTATCTGGGGGAGGGTTTAGAATAGAGACAATGACCTCTGCTTACCTTGATGCCAAACACTGCAGTTTCTCCCTGAATACCGCTGGTGCCTTTCAAGCCACTACCCCACTATTGGAGCTCAAAGGGAATGAGTCTGGGTAGGTGAGTCCATGTGTGGTTCTTTAAGAGAAACTGCTTGGGGCTCCAGCAGTTTATTTCACCAACTCCATTCCTGCTGGGTTTTGCAGCCTGAAGTTGTGAGGACTTATTTTCCTGGCACTGGAACCATGGTCTGGGGTCCTGGTGTGGGGCTAGGACTCCTCGCTCCAGAGATATCCCTCCTGAATTTTTATCCACCACACATGCATGAGAGACCAGCCCATTCTGCATCGTGCCCCTTCTATCCATCTTGATAAGTCTGGTTTCTTTAATTCTGTAGTTGTCAGACTTCCATTCAAATCGATTTCTGATGGTTCCAGCTGATGGTTGTTCTATATTTTAGTTGTAATTTTTATGTGGTTCTGCAAAGAGGTGAGCCATGTCTTCCTACACCACCATCTTGACTGGATCTCCCTTAATACACTTATACTACTACCTGGAGTGTCACCACCTCCACCAGCCTTCAGTAACCTCTGTACTGGCTGGAAAGCCTAGTATTATCATTTATTTAGTACTTATTGCATGGTAGGCACAGTCACACTGTATCTAGCATATTCATAGATGCTTAATATCTATCACATTTAAGAAGTTAGATTTCTCATATATAAAAGAGCTTACTATCTATAAAATTTAGGAAGGAAATGTAATGGATTAGGTGTGGGCTTTGGATTCAGACAAATCAAGTTTTGATTCTTAACTCTTCTTAGTAGCTATATGATGTTGGATAAGTTACTGAATATCTCTAAGACTAATTTCTCTGAAAAGTAGGTGTACTTCATATGGTTCTTATAAAGTATCTTGACATAGTAAATACTTAATAAATGATAACTTTTTATTCAGTATGACAATTGGTTATTCAGAAACTTTACTTATATTATATGGTCCTATCTGTCTCAATTAAAATGTGATAACTCTTTCTGACCTTTGTCTTATATATATATATATATTTACTTCATTTTTTATCTTATCAATATTTCCACAATGCCCAGTTTATCTAATCAATCATTCCAGAAAGATTTGCAGTATTTAACAATATCTGATAGGAGCACAATACTTAGGTGGTAATACTATGTAATCTTTATCTGAATTAGAAATCTTTCTTAATTAAATAATTCTTGGATTATTTTCTTATCTCACAGAAAACACAGTTTACTACTACCAAGGTAGTTTTACAGTGTTGGATATCCCACATAATGAAAATTACAAAAGAGAGACATCACCAGAAAATAACTATCTTAGCAAAATTCTTGAGACTAAGGTAAATTAGTATTTTTCTTTGTTTACTTAATTGTTAATTCTCTGAAATATAAACATATTATTGGAATTTGATGTTTGACACTATGTTCTCTTTAACAGATGGATGATGCATTTCAGAGTTCTAGCCTTTACAGACAATATATCAACTCTCAAGTCATCACACTGGAGTAAGTAACTAGCAATAACAGAAAAGAGGTCAACCCATTATACATACTATTATGCTTTAAATTCTCCTTCAAAAAAGAGTCTATTGATGTTATAATAATTAACCAATGAGTTGCTAATATTTAGCATTATCCTAAGCTAAATGTCAGATTCATTGTTCAGTATAAAACAGAAGCGAAGACTGGGTAATATAGCTGAGTTGATCAGATCTATTGAGGATGTATCAATCCTTAAATCACAGATAATGTATCCACCTGGTTTCTTAAATTTTTTTATGTTCTGAAACATTTGATGGTCCCTTAGACCAATGTTCGATGCTCTGACATTTTTATTTAGCAGTAGCGTAAATACAGACCTTGTTTTCTCCAGTCTTTCTCCTTGTAAGTGAGCTAAACACCTTATAGAACTGTCCTAGAGTTCTTATAGGGTAGAAAAGAGCATATCTGAACCATGCTTTGATACCAGGGCAGTACTTCTAGTCACCATAACAAGATGTAAAATACCTGTGCTGTGTTCTTTGCATGTGGGTTTGAAGTAGCATCAAGTAACAGAGGGAATCCTAGAATAGTAATCAGGCAACCTGAGCCCAGCCTTTGCCACTTAGTAGCTCTGAGCCTTGGGAAAGTTACTATATCACCTTGAGTCAGGTCTCCTATCTGTGAAATATTGATAATAACACTTATACTGTTTCACTCATAAAACTGTACTCAGGATCAAGGAAGATAATGTGCATGGAACAATTCACAAATAAACACATTTCAAATGAAGGGAATTTTTGCTTTCACTTTCATCAATGCCATCAAACTATGTCTCCATCCCCCCGCCTCCTAGAACTCACGGAACTGCTGAAATTGCAGAATAAATCAAAATATCAACTAGAATTAATATTGGGGTCAAGTTTCGTATTGACAAGAAATAGGAAACTAAAATTAAAGGGCCCTTGTACCTGTCACACAAAACTGCAACCACCAGAAGGCTTCCTCTTTGTTTTCTTATGCATGTAACTTCAGGTATCTTTAGGAAGTGGTGGAGAGGCAGTTTCTAATTTGGGCACACCCTGTTACACTAATCAAACTTGCATGAGCTGTGTGCTTTCTAGGAATGATTATTTATTTATACACCAAAAGATTGGTAGTCCGTTAGGGAGATGCAAAGCCCAATATTGCCACTTCAGACACTGGCCTCGGAGCTCTTTGACCATTCCTACATGCCCATGGGCCAGCCTCTTGGGTTGCCCCAGTTTCACACAAATTTGCCCTGAACACCACAGTCAGATTAATCTCTCTCAGGCATGATCTTACTCAAGTTCTCTTCACTGCTACTCTTTGGCTCACATTAAAAGCCATCCTCTGTCTAAGCCCAGCCTCCTGGACACTGTTGTCCATGGCTGACTGGGCGCAGGGAGACAGAGTGCACAGTGTAAAGACCTCAGGTTATGGAGTCAATCATACCGAATTTGTATCCTAGTTTATTAGCTGCATAATCTTGAGTACCACCCTGGGCCTCAATTTTTCCTTGTCTATGAAAGAAAGATAATGATACCTATGCTGCAGGGTTGTTGTGGAGACTAAGTGTGATAATCAATGGGATAGCCAAGTATTTAGAACCCAGCAGATGAACAATAAATGCTAATTAATGTTATTGCTTTCTAGTTATTCTGGAGTACTAGCCCTCCTCTTCTCTGCCTGATGAATTTTTCTGCTTGGTGATGAAACAGCAATAAAAATACTTAAGGGCCATTGTGTATGTCATGTCTTATAAAAATTTCTCTGGTCTTTTAAGTAAAAAATGGCATCATTTTCTTCTCATTAGCAGATTAGACATCTTATCACTTTTGCCTCATTTATTATAGTAATTTGTATACATGTTTCATCTCCCTTAGAAATCTGGACATTTTTAGAGGGAAGGAAATGTGTCTTAGTCACTCTTGCATCACCCAATAGCACCTAGCCTAGTCTTTCATCTATAGCAGTTGCACAATAAATGATCAATGGATGTTTGACTAAATAATCCCAGTTCTTCTACTCTGCACCTCAGGCTTTTTCTATTTTTTAGATTTGTAGAACTACTTATCCTCTCAACTGAATAATATAACTGCATGCATACTGTCACCAGCTAAATGTGATTAAAGTGAAGGTACTGCACAAACCCTTAAAAAAGCAGAAGAAATCAAGATATGAAAGATCAGGAAATGAGGAAGGAAATGCAGTTTCTCAGCAACATATGACACCTTTATGTTGTTTCCAGTCCTGCTGATGACAGTGTGATAGCACATATATGGCTGATATTCAAGGCTCCCAGATCAATGAAGGAAAATACAAGAAGAAGAATTGAAACCATTTTACATGAGATGCTGAATAACCACTCAGGATCCTTGAATATAGATCCTAATTCTCTTAGGCTTATGGGTAAGTTTCTATATTATCTGAGAGCAGTGTTACTTTAATCTTTTTATCCTCAACACATATGACAAACGCCAGAAACAAAGCTGATCCTCAATATTTTTTTAAAAAAATGAATATCATTGTTTTACATCAGAGCAATGATTTGTATTCACTATTAAAAAGACATTCAAATCATAATGCCACACCTTAAAAGTGGTTCTGGTGGGAAAAACCTACCTATTATTTCAAAGCAGATAGTAAGACTTTGAACAGTTCCTATTAGTAATGGTGTTTCTTGCTACTCTTTAAATAATATATAACTTTCAAAAACAGCACAGGATCTGCCATTATGACAGGTCACTTTTAAAGTTATTTTTATATACTAACAGGAATAAGGTTCACTTGTGGGAACTTCTTGTTCTTTCAAAGGAAGATCCTGGCAATTTTCCACTCAATGATGGAGAATACAATTCCATTTAAGGAACACTAAGCCTCTCACATGGAACTATGAAGGCAGCATTTCCACAGCACATGCACATACAGTAAAAGAACTATTTGAATAAACTAATGTTTTCTGCTTTCTATTGATATTTTATCCTGAGATTCCAAATTATTTCCAGACCCTCCTACTCTGCTGGACCTACCATCTCACTCCATTGGTCCCAGGGCTAGTAGACTCATGCCAAGTATTAAATTTACCATGTCTTTTTTGTTCTTATTTCAGAAATCAGTAAGATCAATGCTGAAAAAATTATCAACAACCGTAAGTTCAGATACTTTCTAATTAAATGTATGAGAACATAAGTCAAGATTTGTTACTCTTAGTCAGGAAGAGTTCTAAGTGCTTTACATACAATTTACTTAATCCTCACCATTCTAAAAAGAGGTGTTCTTATCACCCTATTTTAGAGATGGTGAAACTGAAGCACAAAAGAGTGACATAGTTTGCCTAAGTTCAACCCGCCTGTAAAAGGTGGGACCAGAATCCAAACCAGAGTATGGTTGCAGAAGCCATGGACTTCACCATGACTTTCTACACCTCCTACAGCGTTTACATTCTTCAAGGGCTGAGATGTCTTGGAGGTCCTGTGATGGGTATGGAGGTGACTCAGGGGCTGCTAGTGATTCCTGTGCAGAGTATTTGGTTCTTATCAGTGTAAGATATTATCAGACAGAACCATACAAGAATAACTCACTTCACTCTCAGCTTTGTAATCAAATGGCATTATCTTCCTATTCTCAATGAAACAAAATTAACTCCTCTGACAGGCTGTGGGAGACGAGCAAGGATGTCAGCTACATATGATAGAGTCAAGGGAGGTTCCAATGCTCGGGAAGGAGAATGGCCCTGGCAAGCAAGTCTCAAAATAAATGGCCGACACTACTGTGGGGCATCTTTGATCGGGGAAAGACACCTGGTGACTGCAGCTCACTGCTTTCAAAAGTAAGTTCAGCATGTTGCCCAAGGCTAGGGAGACCAAAAGCCCCAGGACATTTACAGTTGATACCTGTTATCCCATTTTAATTATCAGTAGGACTCCCTTTCATTATCAAAAGTGTCCTGGAAGGTTTTGAAGACAAATTATATGGTAAACCACTCTCAGGCTTTCCTTAGATTACTAGTAAGTAAGAATGGGAAGTCATTCATTTGTAATGCAACATATTTATTTTACATAATTCTTATCTCACATCACTTTATACTCTAGACATCCCAAACTACTTGTAGTTGCTAAGACACATCATCCCGTTTCTTACCTCCTTCCCCCCTCTGTGCATGCCTGTTCCCCCTCTTGTCTAGTAGGCAAATGGGACTCAGCTCTATAGTCTCTTCCAAAATGCTACTTTTCCTAAGAAATTTTCCATTTTCTAGAACATGCAGATTTAGATCCTCCTGTTTGTAGTCCCACTGATTATATACATAATGACTGAAGCAATTATAACGGGACATGTTTATGCCATCTTTCATTAGACTTAAATTCCTTGAAGGCAGGGGTTATTTATTTTTCTTTTATATCCTTATTGCCTTACATAGTGTATAGTGTAGAGACTCAAACAAAGTTTTAAAATTAATTTCAAAATCAGGTTGTATCACTGTTAATGGAGTATGGAGCAGGAAAAACTTAATGTCGTGAAAGGAGTATAATAGATGCAGGCTGTATTTTTATTATTTTGAAATAAGTACAAAATACATGATTTTTGTTTCTTTAGGACACGTAATCCAAAAAACTATACTGTCAGCTTTGGCACAAAAGTAACTCCCCCGTACATGAAACATTATGTTCAACAAATTATTATTCATGAAAGCTACATCCCGGGTGAACATCATGATGATATTGCAGTTGTACTGCTCACTGAAAATGTTTTATTTAAGAATGATGTACATCGAGTTTGTCTTCCTGAAGCCACACAGGTTCTTCTACCAGGTGAAGGAGTTGTTGTTACAGGATGGGGAGCACTTTCCTATAATGGTAAGTCCAGTGGAAACTTTGTGTTTAAGGTACAAAAGCAACAAGAAAAATTAGTGATCTAGGTACAAAGTTAGAGGCATTATTTACCTCCAGATGCCCAGCTCTCCCAGGCAATCTCTCAGGAAATGATGGATATGGGGTTATGATTTTGTAAATCGCCTGAGTTTAGAACATTCCAGTTTGTTTGTGAAAACTCTAATCTGGAGAACCTAATTGAGAAAGTTCTGGTCCAAAGATGTAAAAAGAGAGACAAGGTTACAGAAAGACATCATTAGGAAGATATTTCAAATTATTCTCTGAACATTTCTTTTTCATTTGTTTGACTGTGGGAGCTAAGTGGGCTTTTTCATCCTAAAAATAGGCAAGAGTCAAATGTAGGTCTTATGTACAAAGAATAAAACAATTTTTTCATCCTGCTCTGTTTCAGAGCTGCTCTTTTGCTGAGAATATTTATTTCTTTTAGGTGAATACCCATTGTTACTTCAGAAAGCACCTGTGAAGATTATTGATACAAACACATGTAATTCTAAGGAAGCATATGATGGTATGGTACAGGACACGATGCTATGTGCTGGGTACATGGAAGGATATATTGATGCCTGCCAGGTAAGTCTGGACATTATTCACATTGACCACACAATATATACAAGTAACTGCTATTATTTTTTGAAAATAACCAACATGGAGAGAATTCTATGCATCAGTTAATTTGAACTTTAACAATCCAAACTCCCTTGGCTTTGGCACTAATGAAATTCTTCCCTACATGCAACATGTGTTTATTTATAAGTGTTTAACAAACACTTATGTTGTACTTTCTCTGAGTCAAGCACAGACTGAAGTCCTTTACAGATATTATTCCATTTAATCCTTATCATTAACTTTGTGATGTAGCTACTATCATTATGTCATTTTATAGAGAATGAGACTAAGGCAGAAGAAGGTCAAATAATATGCACAAGGTCACACAGCCATTAAGTGTAAAAGCTGGCATCCAAAATGAGGTAATCTAGATCACGGTCTGTAGTTTAAATCACATCTCAATAAAAAATCAGTGTCAGAAAGATTTTAATTATTTCTAGCCCATTTCTCTTGCATTTTTAGCCTCTTCATGGCTAGGAGTCTGGCTACTTTTCTCAGATATGAAGCCCTATACTCCAAGTATACCAATAATATATGTCTCCCAAAGCTTTCTCATAGAGCTAGACCTTATAACTTCAAGGTTCAGGTCAATTCCAAAGAGCCCCAGAGAATCTATTTTGGCCAATCACAGTTATGATTAAGAGTGAATCAGGGATTTACACCATATAACTTCATATGGTCTGTGTGAAGCATGAATCACAAACATCATCTGGGCTTTTTTTTAGGGTGAGTAAAGTATCTGGAAGTAAATTCTCATAATAGTAAATATTCTTTGTTCTATTTAGGGTGACTCTGGAGGACCCCTGGTTTACCCCAATTCTCGAAATATTTGGTACCTTGTTGGAGTAGTAAGCTGGGGAGAAGAATGTGGTAATATCAATAAGCCTGGTGTCTATATGCGAGTGACTGCCTACCGAAACTGGATTGCCTCTAAAATTCATATCTAAGAGAAAAGCATCTTGTAAAAACTACCTTAGTTTTTACCCACTACTCTTAAGCCTTATGTAAGATGCATTTTAAATTAGTGTTGGTTGTTTAGGGAAAAATGTGGTCCTGAGGAAATATTTGTGAACTTTAGTATTAAGCAGACTCTACAAAACAAGAAATCTCATGTTTGGTCAAGAAAGGCCCAAGCAAAGAAAGTGTTCCTTTCAAAAACTGACTACAGTAGTCCCTCTCTATATCGCGGTTCACTTACCGCAGTCTCACTGCATCACGGGATTTAAAAAAATATTATATTTAATTATTTATCGTGGATTTTTCACTATATCGTGGGATTTTTTGGTACTGTATACATATATTGTTAAAGTTATGTATGTTTAATAGTGTAGAGTATGTTTATGAACATAAGTAGTGTTTATAAAAGTGTGGAAAAAGTTACTAAGGGAGTGGGAAAGGTTAATAAGGGACTGGGAATGCTTTATAAGTGTGTGGGAAGGGTTTATAAAGCCTTAAAAAATATATAAATACTAAAATAAATGTAAGGTTCTTACTTCGTGGATTTTCACCTATCGTGGGTGGGGGTCTAGAACGTAATACCCGCGATAAGTGAGGGAATGCTGTATTACCATTTGCTTTCTATTTTATGTACCCACATCATGGTTATTGCACCATAGCAAAAGCTCTTGGTTTTAGGCATTCACACATTATGGAATTATAAAAATATGTTGTCCATTGTAAGTTACCAGGCAGCACTTCTGAGGGCTGGGTTGGAACATGCTGTCTCTGTCTTCATGTCATAGTTTTTGTGGAACAGGTGTGGTTGTAAACTGAATCTTGTCAGAATTTAGGCATTGACTTAGAGTCTCTTATTTGGGGTGCTGGTCAACCCTTTCAGTCAGAGAATTTCACTATCAGCAAAACTGGGTGAAACAAAAAATTTTAGATTTATAGTTAACAAGTGTACTAATTCTTCATTGTTGATTGATAAAGGTTACAGTAGAAATTCTTTACTTGAAACATATATAAAAAGAAGTAGCTATGATCCATGGAAATGTGTAGTATATTTTAATTAAAATAAATTTAAAAGCAGACTATTTTTGTTTAATATGACAATTTTACTTGTCTGTGTTCTTGAGTATTTTTTGTAGGCAACTCTTTTTTTTTTTCTTTTCTGTTATTGCTTCCATTTGGTCAACAGCTTGAAAAGGGGCAACAGGGTGGTTAAAAAGCTACTTGGAGGCAGAAGGGAGAGGTTTGCATAGACCAGGGTGGTGCAGTGAGCTGTCCCTCAAAGGCCACTGGGCATGGGAGGCTCCTAGTCACACTTGAAAATGAGTCCGGCTCAGCCAGAGTTGGGGTCCAACAGCTTGTGGAGTTTGGTCTGGTGGTTGCCTATCTTCTCATGAGTATCAGCTCTGGGTCTGGGAAGTGGTTCTCCAGGAAGCAACAGATGGGGGTCCATGCAGATAGAGCCCAGTACATACCTCATCTTCAGGGCTGAGGATGTTTTCATGGCATACAGGCTGCCATCCCACTCTCTAGATGGCTTCTGAACTTCTAGAAAAAAGGCTCGGTTGCCATGCTGGATTTGTATCTTCAAGAGATGTAGGGTGCCCTGCTTCTCCTCATCTAAGTTGGGGAAGAGTGACACAAGTGGTCCAGGGCCACATGATCCATGGATATGGAGGCCTGGAGAGAGATAGGTACGGGAGGCCTGCAGATGCAGGCTGACCAGGCTCTGAAGGCAGCCTCCACTTTGGAGGAATAGTTTTGGCTGATTTGAGGGCTCATGGTACATTGGCAACTAGGAGCCAAAGATACACAAAAATGGCATTGTGGGTCTCAAATGTCATGATGGAATGACCAAGAAGATGGCTTTAGAAATTGTGGCTGGGAAATGAGGAGGAATGAGGATAATTGAAGGCTGAATGGCAGAGAGGAAAGAGCATTTGCATCCTGATAAGAGACAGAACTTCATATTGTGCCCATAGTTGGCTGTTTTATAAGGGAGAAATGCTAATTACTGGCCATATTCTTGGTCTCAGTTTGTGGAAGTGAGCATAGAGTCCTGTTTTATGAATATACAATCTTCATAAGTAGAGTGAAGTTAGTTTGTAATATTACTCTTTCAAGAGTAGAAATTTTTATCTATATTTACTAAAAATTTGACTCAGAGACTTCACAAGAGTCCTCACACAGTATTTAAATTTTACTTACGCTTCAACTACCTAGATAGGTTATAAAAGGAAATGTTTTACCTATTGAATTTTTTCCTCTCAGAAAATATGAATTCTATTCTACTGATAATAATTTTCTACATACTAAATATCTGGAATAAATATATATCATACACAAATATGTAATTTAGTTGTCCCAGAGATTCATAAAATGGCATTTAAAAGACAGTTTTAAGGTTTTTTCTACAATATATAATCCCAGTTTTCAAATATATATGTTCAAAGACCAAAGACACTTAAAAAAAGTCTTGGCATATTAAATTCAGTTATTAATTACCTTGATATTTAACCTATTTGGTTATAATTTACACCAAATATTGTATTATTCATTATCCGTAAGAAATTAAACAATAAATTAAACATTTATTGAATTCTTTCTATGTGTCATGCACAATTCTGATAACTTTACATGTACAAGGGAGAACCAGAATTATCTTCTGGAGGGCAGCCTCTTGCAGGACAGTTGTCCTTTGCTAGGTGAGTGTTCTAGGAACCCATGTGTATCAGTGTGCCAGCTGGTGTTGTGTGAGAGGTCGAGTTCAGCTTCAGTGAATTTTTTTTTAAGACTCTTTCAATGCGTGTGTCCATTTCATAGTGGGTGATGTATGAGTGCACCTTCCCATACTGTGCTAAGTGTTCATCAGTTTTTGACTAAAAATAGCATGACTTCCTTGCCCCTCCTTCCCTGTTCATCTGCTCTTGCCCTGAATGACTTTCCCCCTACCCCCTGGATGAAAAATTCCTCAAAGAGAAATGTTTCGCAGATGTGAAAGAACTGAAACAAAAAAAGGACAGGAGCACCAAAAGGCATCAAAGTTGACAGGTTCAAAACTGTTTTGAGCAGTGGAAAAAATGTCTCAGTAGGTGTATTGCATCAAATGGAGAGTACTTTGAAGTTGACCGAAGCTTAAACATGTAAAAATAAATACACAATTTTTCACAAATTCCATTTTTTTTTTTTTTTTGGATCCCCCTCATATGTTCCCAGTTTATCTATTATCCTAAGGTTACAGCTAAAGAAATGAGACACAGAGATTTAAACAACTTTGGCCAAGGACTCAGAATAACTCCATCCTAAATCATTCTGCCTCTTTGTCCATTGCAGAAGTCCTGGATAAGGGAGTGACTTTGACCAGGGGTGTAAACAGTTCACATCTTTTGTGTTTTTGTTGGTTTGTTTGTTGAGGTTGTTTAGTTTGTTTGAGTATTCTGAAAAGAGTAAAACCTCTTACAGCTTTGTGTAGTACCTAACACTAGTAAGAAGTTCACAATGGGAAATGACACTAGTAGCTCTTTCACAAAACTGTTTATATTTGTGGAGTATTTTATTTATATCTCTCATTTGATTTTATATAAAAACACCTTCTGAATCATAGCCTGGTGAATTTGGTTCCCACTGCCCTTCGCTTCATTCACAGCTTTCCATGCAACCTTGCAGTCATCACTGAATATTTTCTGTAATTTCACCATAACTTCTGGGAACTTCTGACCTAGAGGAATTAAGTTAAGCTTATATTGAGGACATAGAAGATAGGAGACAGGTCAAAAAAGGTAAAAAATGTGGAATTGAGCCTAAAAATAGTCTCATATTTCCCAAGCCTTAATAAACTTCAGATGAAAGATATATGAACATATGTCATATTCCTCATGGCAACTGACTAGAGGAAAACCTAATATAAAGTTGATATAGATACCTAAATAAGTTATACATAACCAGAAATAACTAGACCCTCAATTGTATTTGGCCTGTGAAATTTGTAAGGGTCTCTCCCAATAAGAGTCATATTTTCACTTTTCTTTGGTCATCTTATATTATTCTATTGCTTCCATACTTCAAGACTCACAGAATATCTGCAGGAATTCCTAACCACATCAAAAGCAAGTGGACTTGAATTTCATTGCCAGAACTCACCCACTACGGTTGCACCCAAATGACCCTTTACAAAAAGAAAATTGATGTTCTGTGTATTATCTTGCAAAATAGCTTTATTTTGTTATTAATTTCAAAAGTTTCTTTAGAATAAACTTATTTTTCCTTAGAAGTAATATCTGAAATTAACATAAAGTAAAATAATCCAACTTCCTTATTTTAGTAAAGAACTCAGTTACATGTTAATTATTAATTAAAAAGGATGGAAGAGAAACTGAGTTACCCAGATGATCTTATTTTCATTGGGAGCTGAAGGCCATGTGATGAAGTTAACAGAGAATAACACTCAAAAGTTTCAAAGGAACCCAGTTTTCCTTTGCTTTCATTTGTCATAAATAGAAATGTTAGATAAAAGGATAAATTACTGTTATTAGAATGTAGGCTCACTGGAGAAGAAAACTAAGTCATACCAAGGAGTTACTCAAACACATATAAATAAAAAGGAATAATTCATTGTCAGAGAGTATCAAATCACCCAATTTTGGTCATGGTGATATGTGCATAACCGCTCTGACAACTGCTCCTGTGAGCTTCCAAGAAAGAGGAAGAATAACAAAAGTAATATATCTACCTTCTTCCAGGAGGGTTTAGAAGGATGCAAGTAGAGACTGAATATCTACTCATCCAGAGCGGGTGATGGGATCAAGAATTTGGCTTTCAAAGTGGAGGTAAGATTAGAAGTAGGAAAGGGTAATACTAGTGAGCACTAAGATTTTTATCGATCCTGCAATTATATGTTTCCCAGACTTTAGATGCAGCTTCCATAATAGTTGAAATGTTCAACACGAACCCTTGTTGGAGTTCCATCTTGGACTTAGAATTATCTTGGCTGCCATCTACCTGTGAGGACCAGAATTTATTGACATGGAATAATAAACTTCAATTTTTATTAAAAAAAATTATTACAAATAAATGTTTGTGTATCTCCTTTTTTAATTCAAATTTTAAAAATGTATGGAGCCTATTTGTAAATTACTTCAACTTCTAAGTATTATTTATACTGTATTTTGTATTTTATTGAAATATAAGTTTGTGAATGATGACCTATGCAATGAGAAGTAGCAATACAGAGGCAGCAATTTTATATATAAATTCTTTGACTATTGTTTATAATCAATTACTGCTAATTAGCAGTCTGTCCACTCATACACTATTCAAAACAGATAATTTTGTGGATATTGTTAAATAATAGATTATACCATAATTTAAAAAATGATAAAGTATACTCTGCTTAATTGCGTAAACTGGTAATTTTAGATTAAAAATTAAATTGATGTTTTTATTTATAATGTGAAAATTTTAAATCTGTTTCCCAATAGTGTTGACATTATTGCTATGTTACAGTAGTGCAAAATTTGGCACAGAGAATTTTGATTAGAGACATTTATCCTAAATATGTCATATATTAATTAATGTGCATAGAAATATGCATGCATCAATGAATATTAAAAAGGTTTCAAATATAAGTGTTTTGAATGTGACAATGTACATTATATATTACACATATTAAAGTTCAATACTTCAAAATTCTGAGATTAAGAAAAGAAAATAATAATTTCTTGAAAGGGTTACTCTTGCTATTAATTCAGTTTGTATCAGAAGAAATTTAACCCCAGAGAGTTCAGTGTCTGTCAAGTCCAGAAGCTTGATGTCCAGTCACTAATCATAGTATATTTTTTCCAAGTCCTGGGAAGAATGCCTCTACTACAGTGCTGTGGAGTAAATCTGGATTATCACTGGCTTGATTTTCTTTTTTGTAGTTGTCTTATCCATTTTATATTTGTTCCTTGCTCCTCCTTTGGGTTTATATATTCATTAGGCCTGTGACAATGTCCTCATTTGGTGGCAGTTCTTCTGAGAGAAGATAACCTTAGTTGACTTTAAAAGCTGAAGTATTTCAGGCTGTCAAAAAATATTTCGTTCACTAAGGCATACCACTCAAAGGGCAAAACAGAGAAAGGGGATTGAAGGTATAACTGAGCTTATAGTCTGCTTGTAAAACTACAGGTAGGTAGGCCTTTCTTAAGCAGAGAACACTGAAGAAATTGTGGAGGTAAGAAGATAGATGAGAAGCCTTTTATAAACTTATTGAGAAAAAAATATATACCACACAGGGAGAACATTAATAAAAATTAGATGTATGTTTAGCGATAAATCAAAAAGTACTTTCTGAATCTACACGTGTTCAGAATAGTCAACATCATTATTAAATCTGGTCAAGAATCACAGAATATGGTCCTTGCCTATAAACTCGGGAAGTATAAACTAAAACACAGGGGTGGAAACAAGTAAGTTTACAGTTGGGAGTATGTGAAACATGGAGTTAATCTTATATTATTATTTATTTAATTATTATTGTATTATTTATTATTATTATTAATCTGCTTTTGCCCACCACTGTATATGAAATATTAGTAGACAAAGCAAGGCAGGATTAAGTTTAGAAGTGTAGTGTCTGTAAACATTCTATATGGTTAGATCATATGAAGATAGAATAATTGCCCCAGAATGGCCTGGAAGGCACACTAGAGAGTTAAAGCATAGACATTGGAATCATCAGACCTGTGTTAGAATCCTGTCCTTGCCGTTGCCCAGTTGTATGAACTTAGGCATGTTTCTTAAACTCCCCAAGTGCCAATGTCCTTGTCTACAAAGTAGAAATGACAATAATGTCAAGGTTTGTATGAAACATAATAAATATAAAACATTTAAAACACTAACACATAGTAACCCCACCCCCCATCCTTACAAAATGATCTCTTGCTACAGAAGCTACACCTTGATGAGAAGGAAGAATTTGGACAGGCAGTGAGTGTGGGGAAGGGCTGGCATTTCAGGTAAAGGGAATAATGAACTTGAACAAAGCAATGAACATGGTATGTTTGAGCTCACTGAAAAAGAAGTGCACATGAAGGAGTGGAGGAACAGGATTGGGCATATGAGGTTGATCTAGAGGAGTGGTTCACAGCTTTGGAGCCCTAAAGGAAGGAGTGGGACATGCAGTGATCATAAAGAATCCTCACAAAAATTAGTGCTCTAAACAGTGCTTTAAACCGAAAATATATTACTTACCACTTTCAAATACATATAATTGCTATCAAAATAAATAAAATACAATTTTATTCAAAGAGTCATTAAATTAACAGATACTTTAAATTTATCAAATAATTCTGTTCTTCAGGTCTTAACTTAAATCACACATCCTCAGAGAGATATTTTTTCATTTCACTACTTAAAATAGTGCCCATGCCTGCTTCACTCTCTAGTGCTTATTCTGTTTTAATTTGCTTCATAGCACTGAGCACAACCTGGAGTTATATTATCTATTTATTTGTTTATTCCAAATCTGCTCTCTTTGATTATAAACTACTATGATGGAAAGCTCTTTGTTGTATTCACTACTATCATTCCCACATGTAGACTAGTGTCTCTGCATGGCAGGCCTTCAGTAAACGTTTGCCAAGTAAATAAACACATCTACTACAAAGTACTAGCAAATGAATTGATTATGTGATATGCAGCCATTTTCATTTTGTCAATGAATAATTTAAGTTAGAATAGTATCAGAAGGACCCTTCAATTCTTCTTTTTTTTTTTTTTTTTTTTTTTTTTTATGATTTTCACAGGATTTTTTTTTTTTTTTTTTTTATTTTGGTTTTTCAATTACAGTTGTCCCCTTTTCCCCCAATTTCTCTCCCCCACCCAGCCCACCCCCTCTCCCGCAATCATATCCCTCCCCGCTGTCCATGTCCATGAGTCCTTCATACAGGCTCTTTAATTAAACCCTTCCCTTACTTATCCCCCTTCTCTCCCTCTCCCCTCCCCCCTATTGACTGCTACTCTGCTTTTTGTTCTATTTAGTTCCTTTGTCTGTGTTGTTCTTTAGTTTCCTGTATTAGGTGATATCATATGGTATTTTTCTTTCTTTGCCTGGCTTATTTCACTAAGCATAATTCTCTCTAGTTCCATCCATGTTGTTGCAAATGGTAGGAGTTCCTTCTTTCTTTCTGCTACATAGTATTCCATTGTGTAAATGTACCACAGTTTCTTGATCCACTCATCTACAGATGGGCACTTAGGTTGTTTCCAGCACTTAGCTATTGTAAACAGTGCTGCTATGAACATAGGGGTGCATAAGTTCTTTTGAATTGGTGTTTCAAGATTCTTCGGGTATAATCCTAGTAGTGGAGTCGCTGGTTCAAAAGGCAGTTCCATTTTTAATCTTTTGAGGTAATTCCATACTGTTCTCCATAGTGGTTGCACCAGTCTGCATTCCCACCAACAGTGCAGTAGGGTTCCCGTTTCTCCACATCCTCGCCAGCACTTGTTGCTTGTTGATTTGTTGATGATGGCCATTCTGACTGGTGTAAGGTGGTATCTCATTGTGGTTTTTATTTGCATCTCCCTGATGGCTAATGATGTTGAGCATTTTTTCATGTGTCTATGGACCTTCTGTATGTCCTCTTCGGAGAAGTGTTTGTTCAGGTCCCTTGCCCATTTTTTAATTGGGTTGTTTGTTTTCTTGATGTTGAGTCGTATCAGCTCTTTATATATTTTGGATATCAGTCCCCTGTCTGTGATGTCATTGGCAAATATGTTTTCCCATATGGTTGGTTTCCTTTTCAATTTGCTGTTGTTTTCTTTTGCTGAGCAGAAACTCTTCAGTTTGATGTAATCCCATTTATTTATTTTTTCCTTTATTTCTCTTGCTTTAGGAGATGTATCCGTGAAGAGATTGTTACGTGAGATATCTGATATTTTCTTGCCTATGTTTTCCTCTAGGACTTTTATGGTGTCACGGCTTACATTTAAGTCTTTGATCCATCTTGAGTTTATTCTCGTGTGTGGTGTAAGTTGGTGGTCTAGTTTCATTTTTTTGCAGGTCCCTATCCAGTTCTCCCAGCACCATTTGTTAAAGAGGCTCTTCTCACTCCATTTTATGTTCCTTCCTCCTTTATCAAAGATTAGTTGACCGTAGAGGCCTGGGTTTATTTCTGGACTCTCTATTCTGTTCCACTGATCTATATGTCTGTTCTTATGCCAGTACCATACTGTTTTGATTACAGTGGCTTTGTAGTATTGTTTGATATCTGGTGTTGTGATTCCTCCTGCTGTGTTCTTCTGTCTCAAGATTGCTTTTGCTATTCGGGGTCTTTTTTGGTTCCATATGAATTTATGGAGTATTTGTTCTAGGTCTGTGAAATATGTCATTGGTATTTTAATAGGGATTGCATTGAATTTGTAAATTGCTTTGGGTAGTATGGCCATTTTGATGATGTTGATTCTTCCCATCCAAGAACATGGTATTTGCTTCCATTTATTTGTTTCTTCCTTAATTTCTTTCTTCAATGTTATGTAATTTTCAGAGTACAGGTCTTTTATCTCTTTGGTTAAGTTTACTCCTAGGTACTTTATTTTTCTTGTTGCTATAGTAAATGGTATTTTCTTTTTTGTCTCTGTCTCTGCTATTTTATTGTTGGTGTACAGAAATGCCTTGGATTTCTGTATATTTATTTTGTACCCTGCGATTTTGCCAAATTCACTTATTATATTGAGTAGTCTTTTAGTGGAGTTTATAGGATTTTCTAGGTATACTATCATATCATCTGCATATAATGAAAGTTTCACTTCCTCTTTCCCAATTTGGATTCCTTTTATTTCTTTTTCTTGTCTGATTGCTGTGGCTAGGACTTCCAACACTATGTTGAAAAGGAGTGGAGAGAGTGGACAACCTTGTCTCGTTCCTGAGTTCAGGGGGAATGCTTTCAGTTTTTGTCCATTGAGTATGATGTTGGCCTCAGGCTTCTCATATATAGCCTTAATTATGTTAAGATATGCTCCCTTTATTCCCATTTTGCTGAGTGTTTTCATCATAAATGGGTGTTGAACTTTATCAAATGCTTTTTCTGCATCTATTGATATGATCATGTGATTTTTGTCTTTCATTCTGTTTAGGTGATGTATTATATTTATTGATTTGCGAATATTAAACCATCCTTGCATCCCTGGAATGAAGCCCACTTGATCATGATGTATGATCTTTTTGATGTGTTGCTGGATCCTGTTTGCCAATATTTTATTGAGGATTTTAGCATCGATGTTCATCAGTGATATTGGCCTGTAGTTTTCTTTCTTTGTTGTGTCTTGACCTGGTTTGGGGATTAGGATAATACTGGCTTCATAGAAAGAGTTTGGGATTTTCCCTTCTTCTTGGATTTTTTGGAACAGTTTGAGGAGGATAGGAGTTAGTTCTTCCCTGAATGTTTTGTAGAATTCGCCTGTGAAGCCATCCGGTCCAGGGCTTTTGTGTGCAGGGAGATTTTGGATTACTGTTTCAATTTCCTTCTTTGTTATTGGTCTGTTGAGACTTTCCACTTCTTCTTGATTCAGTTTTGGAAGGTTGTATGTTTCTAGAAATTTGTCCATTTCTTCTAGATTGTCAAATTTCTTGTCATACAGTTGTCTGAAGTAATTTCTAACTATCATTTGTATTTCTGAGGTATCAGTCGTGATTTCTCCTCTTTCATTTCTGATTTTGTTTATTTGTGTCTTCTCTCTTTTTTTCTTGATTAGACTGGCTAGAGGCTTGTCGATTTTGTTGATTTTTTCGAAGAACCAGCTCCTAGTTTCGTTGATCTTTTGGATTGTTTGTTTAGTCTCTATGTCATTTAGTTCTGCTCTGATCTTGATGATTTCATTCCTTCTTCTTGCCCTAGGCTTTGTTTGTTGTTGTTGTTCTAGTTCTTGTAGCATTGTGGTTAGGTTTTTTATTTGAGATTCTTCTAGCCTTTTCAGATATGCCTGTATTGCTATAAACTTCCCTCTCAGGACTGCTTTTGCTGTGTCCCACAGGTTTTGGGTTGTTGTGTGCTCATTATCATTAGTTTCTAGAAATTTCTTGATTGCTTCTTTGATGTCATTGTTAACCCATTCATTATTTAATAGCATGTTATTCAATCTCCATGAGTTTGGGTGTCTTTGATTTTTTCCTCTGAGGTTGATTTCTAGTTTCAAGGCATTGTGATCTGAAAAGATGCTTGATATGATTTCAATTTTCTTGAATTTGTTGAGGCTTGTTTTGTGACCTATCATGTGGTCTATCTTTGAAAATGTCCCATGTGCACTTGAAAAGAATGTATATTTTGCTTCTTTGGGGTGAAAAGTTCTATATATATCAGTTAGATCCATGTGGTTTAGTGTGTTGTTCAATGCCTGTATATCCTTGGTGTTTCTTTGCTTTGATGATCTGTCTATTGTTGATAATGGAGTGTTGAAGTCCCCTACTATGAGTGTGTTGTTGTTGATATCCTTTTTGTGGTCTTCTAGTATTTGCTTTATGTATTTGGGTGCTCCTATGTTGGGTGCATATATGTTTATCAAAGTCATATCTTCTTGATGGATTGTTCCTTTAAGTATTATGAAATGTCCTTCTTTGTCTCTTTTTATTGTCCTTGCTTTGAAATCCATTTTGTCTGATATGAGAACTGCTACCCCGGCTTTTTTTTCCGGTCCGTTTGCTTGGAATATTTTTTTATATCCCTTTACTTTCAGTCTGTGTAAATCTTTTGTTTTGAGGTGTGTTTCTTGTAGACAGCAAATATGTGGGTCCTGTTTTCTTATCCATTCCGTTACCCTATGTCTTTTAATTGGAGCATTTAATCCATTTACATTTAAGGTTATTATTGACGTGTATTTATTCATTTCCCTTTGTACCTCTGTTCCTCTCCTCTCTTGTTTTTTCCTAGAACAGTCCCTTTAGCATCTCTTGCAATGCTGGTTTGGTGGAGATGTATTCTTTCAGTCTTCCTTTGTCTGAGAAACTCCTTATTTCACCTTCTATTTTGAATGAGAGCCTTGCTGGGTAGAGTATTCTTGGTTGTAGGCCTTTGTTTTTCATTGCTTGAAATATTTTTGACCATTCCCTTCTGGCTTGTAATGTTTCTGTTGAGAAATCAGTTGATAGCCTTATCGGAGCTCCCTTGTATGTTATTTGCTGCTTTTCTCTTGCTGCTTTTAGGATTCTCTCTTTGTCTTGGAATGTTGCCATTTTAACTATGATGTGCCTTGGAGTGGGTTTTTGGGGGTTCCTCTTGATTGGAACTCTCAGTGCTTCTTGGACTTGCATAGCTTTTCCTCTCATCAGGTTCGGAAAATTTTCTGTCACTATTTCTCCTATCAGATTTTCAATTCCATGTTCCTTTTCTTCTTCCTCTCGTATTCCGATGATCCTTAAATTATTTTTCCTAATGCTATCCTGTAATTCCCTTACATCTTGTTCATATTTTTTCAATCGTTTTTCATTTTGCTGTATTGTCTGGGAGTTTTTCTCTACATTATCTTCTAACTCACTAATCCGATCTTCTGCTTCGTTTAGTCTGCTTTTGACTGATTCTACTGTGTTTTTCAGTTCAGAGATTGTATTCTTAAGTTCTTCCTGGTTCTTGTTAACGATTTCTATGTCTTTTTTTATGCTGGTGTAGTTCTCTGCCAGTTCCCTGTAATTTTCTTGGAGCTGCTGGTAACTTCCTTGAAGGTTGTCATAGTTGATTTTAAGGATGTCGAGTATATTGAGCTTCTTTACCACCATTGTTTTGAATTCCATGTCTGACATTTGGGCTATGTCTATTTCGTCTATCTCTCTTTCTGAGGATTCCTCTTTTCTTTTCATTGAGGGGTTATTTTTGCGTCTTACCATGTTGGATTCTTTTTGTTTTTATTTATTTATTTATTTATTTATCTATTTATTTATTGGGGGGGTAGTCTGCTTTGACTTCCCTCCTTTGTGGTGTAATATTCTTTATCGAAGGTCTGGGAGTTTCAGTGGTGCAGTCTCTTTGATATCCTGAGCCTGATGGTCTTAAGTTACCCTTTATGTCGTTTGTTTATGCTGTTCGGATATATTTCAGATGTTCTTTGATAGGATCTTCCTTCTGGCTACTTGGTTGAGAGTCACTCTATCTGCTTTGTCTTGAGTTCTTTTGTGGATATGCTGTTAAAGACATAAACACACAGCCCAGGCAGGAGACCCACACCCTCAGAAAGTATCCCCCACTCTATCCTGCTATCGTTAGCCAACTAGCCCGTATTAATATAAATGTAAAGAGATTTGAGCTTTTATACTATAAGAAGAATAGATACGAGTTGTTTTTGGGGAGGAAAAATATAATTTTTGATAGAGGGGTTGATAGATTAATAATAGTTGAGACTGTGCAAGCCAGTTAGTAATATTTACATTGTATGTTAAGAAAAATAGAAGAAAAGGATAGAAAAATACTTAGTATAGTAAGAAAGTGGGATTGTATTGTATTTGGGTTTATATAGTAATTATATTGTATTATTTAAAGTAATAGGGGGGCTAAGCTAGACACACAAACGAATAAACCACTATTAAAGAGAAAGGCTGAGAAGGAGAGGTTATATGCAACACGTTAGAGATAAAGTTTGTTATTATTGGAAGAGGTGGAGGAAAAACACTCCCCCAAAAAATCCCCAAGAAAATAGGAGAAAGAAAAGAAGAAAGAGAGAAAGAGAAGAAAATAAAAAATTTACCACAACCCCCCCCAAAAAACCCCAAAAGGTTAGCAAGAAAGGAACAAAGAAAGATAGAAAAGAAAGAATACAGAAGAAAGAAAAAAGAGAGAAAAAAAAATTGAACCAAAAAAAAAATATATATATATATATATATATATATATATATATATACCCCCCAAAACCCCCCCCAAAAAAAACCCCAGGAAAAGAATAAAGAAAGAAGGAAAGAAAAGAAATTATTAAGAAGAAAGAAAGAACAAGGGAGAAAAAATTTGGGAGAAAAAATTTGGAGAAAAAAAAAAAACGATGTTTTTACTCGTTTTAGCCTTGGTGTGTTGCCTTCTTTTTCTGGGTCCGCAGCTGGTCTAGTGTGGCAGGTCAGAGGTTCTTGTTCTTTTGCCGGACTGGTGTGCGCACCCGGTTGCCGCTATGGTGCGCGCCCGCGATTGCCGGCGCGGCGCGCTACCTTGCTGCCCGCTGTAGCCAGTTGAGGTGCCCTTGCGCGTAAGCCCCTGCGCGCTCTGACGGCCCGAGAGTTTGCCCCGCGGTTGGAGCCCACTGCTGCCGGGCCGCGGTGGTTCCCCGTTCGTGCCAAGGTGTCTCTGTCCGCGCGGGCGGCCCGAGCGCTTTCCCCGGGATTGGCTCCTTCTTTCGCTGGGGCGCGGCAGTTCCCCGTTCGCACCGAGGTGACCCTGCCCGCTCGGACGGCCCGAGCGCTTTCCCCGGGATTGGCTCCTTCTTTCGCTGGGGCGCGGCAGTTCCCCGTTCGCGCCGAGGTGACCCTGCCCGCTCGGACGGCCCGAGCGCTTTCCCCGGGATTGGCTCCTTCTTTCGCTGGGGCGCGGCAGTTCCCCGTTCGCGCCGAGGTGACCCTGCCCGCGCGGACGGCCCGAGCGCTTTCCCCGGGATTGGCTCCTTCTTTCGCTGGGGCGCGGCAGTTCCCCGTTCGCGCCGAGGTGACCCTGCCCGCGCGGACGGCCCGAGCGCTTTCCCCGGGATTGGCTCCTTCTTTCGCTGGGCCGCGGCGGTTCCCCGTTTGCGCCAAGGTGACCCTGCCCGCACAGGCGGCCAGAGAGCTCCCACTGACCCCGGGCTGAGGTGCTTTCACACTCGCACGCTGCCCCGTGCCCTCAGTCCCGCTGAGCCGAGCTCCGGGAGTTGGTCTCTCGCCTCTTAGGGCAGGGCCAGGGACACTTGCGCTCAGTGGAATCGAGCGTCCGTGGGTCGCCGCCTCTTGCTGTTCCCGTGCTGCAGCCGCCCGCCTTCCCTCACCCGTCTGGGCGGGCACAAACAGAGCCTGCGCTAGTGGTCTGCTTTCCGGCCTGGGGCCCTGCGCCCACGGGAGCTGTCTAGGGGTGTCTGTGCACAGTCCTCTGCGTGTTCAGTGGGCCCTCCCTGTGCCCGTTGGGGCACTGATCTTATGTCCGTTGGGGAATGTCCGAGGGACGCCTGGACTCACGGCCCCGCGCACCTGGGCCAGTGAATGAGAGCACTTCCCTATGTGCGCCCCCGCGACCCAATGGTAGGGTTGAGGAGTGGATTAGCGCGCCCCTGCGCCTGGGCTCCTCCAGAACGGCCTACCACACCCAAACTTTCCTCCCGTCTCCACCATCCACTAGAGAAAAATATAAAGGAGAATTATGTTCTCACTTGCCCGGTAGCACGCTGTCTCCTGTCCTTCAGCGCCAATGCCACTTGGTCGAGTCCCGTCTCTGCCAGCGGGCAGAGATCCGCTCTCCGCCTGACTCCTCTCTGGGGTAGCCTGTGGTCGCCAAAAATCCTTTGTGTGCTTCCCGCCACAGCTCGGGCAGCCGCCCCAGTCAGGAATCCCGTTTCGTCCCCTTTTTCTCCGCTATCCTCACTAAACAGGTTGTTCCCAGGTGGATTTTCTCTAATCCAGCAGTGCCTTGGCTCAACTCCCGCCAATGTCCAGCTGCTCACTGAGATGTTCTGTCTGCAATTAGACCAAACTGTAGACGGGTCTCCGGAGCCTAAAACCGCAACCTCTCCTCACTCCTACGCCATCTTACCTCTCTTCCCTTCAATTCTTCTTAATGGTCATCATTGGCTCTTTGCTGAAATGAGAATTTCTTATTAATAAAAAAGTTGCCATAGAATTGCCCAATTATCAGACACATAAGAGGGAAATGAGTCATCGCTCAAAAAGGTTGTAGTTTAAACATCTGGAAGAACATTGCTTTTGAGTGGCATAACTATGCATTTCAATGATCTAATCACAAAGACATTAATCAGAACTTCCCCTAAAACAAGGCAGGTTAAACCTCTAACATATTATTTAAAATTAGGTAATGTGTGTAGTCACTTGGATACCTAGTCATCCAAGTAACAATACATTTTGAACTCCTGCAACCTCAGCCACCATAAGACAAAGAACACACGTCATGAGATTACTTAAAGGTGGAATAGGAACAAGATCTGTTCTTGTGTATTAAGCAAGCAGCTCATCCAAGGGTATACTGAACATTTGATGAGAAATTTGATGTGACCCAAAGAACCTAATGTATAGTATTATGTCAGGGAACATTAGAACTTTTAATATAAATGTAACATTATTTGATCTTCTGTCTTTATCTTTGATCTATATTCTGACATTTGCAGACACACATCAATTAGGTGACCACTAATAATAGGACAAAGATTGACCGTTCTACTAAAGTATTTTATGTGAACTTCCCTCTCTCAAGAATTTGATAGGGCTGTCTTCATTTAATTTTCTTACTATGAGAGAAATAGAAATAGTGGTTATGATGTGCTTTTTTCTTCTCTCAAGTCAGGTTATTATTCAAACATAACACATTAACAAATTTGCTCTGGATATTTGGCCATGAATACTATGCATTTATATAAATCATGATAGTACGCACATAAACAATTACACATGGGATAACCTGTTTATCCATATACTCACCCATTGCTACATCAGAATTATTTCTGATATGTCAGTACCTAAAAAAAATCCTAAACTCCACCTCTTGTCAATCAAGTAAGATATTTTCAGTGCTAGTGACTTGAATAGTTGCATTTGTAACTCCCTTCCACCCACCATACCATCTGTTACCTATGAAGCACAGAAGTTAGTCAGGAAGCTTGTCATTGTTCTTAGTGGGACAATCTCTACTTTCTTGGAGCCCAGTAAATATGATTCCTTCTTCTGTTTCTCTTTAGTGTCTCAATCAAATAACTATGAGTAGATTCACAAAGATTCTGTTTCTACATTTTAAAGCTGTTGCCAATCTTTTTAAGTAAGGTAAATAGAATTTGACCCTAGGAAAAGAGGCTAATGGTAGACGGTCTTAGGTTTACCAACTACCATAGTTTGGATTTTTGAGAAAACAGAGCCTGAGGCAAAAACTTTACTTTTGAGGGTATGCAATTCTAGAGAAAGAGTGAGAGAAGGAAGCCAATGAAGCAGGAATGGATGAAGAGCAAAAGCAAGAGGTGGATTACCAATCTGGCTGGAGCTTTATGTCAAGTTAGTGGGATATCTCCAGAAGTTTGTATGAGCTATCGTGTTTCTGAATAGTCTGACCAGGAAGAGAATGGAATAATGTATCCTACTTTCTTCTATCTGCCTGTGAACAAAATTCAATCTATGGTGAATCAACAGTGATGTGTTTTAGGTTTTACCACCCAGCCTTTGTAATAGCCGTGGGAAAGCTAGATCCTCAGATAGCAGTGATAGCATCCATAGCAGCAGTCACACTGCATGGGGTGAGCCAGTGAGCAGAAGCAATTCAGGTGTACTTGCCACTTGTTCACATATAGACTTTGGTCTCACAAAACTGGCTGGGCAAGTCAGTGCACCTCTAGTGTGTCTTAGGGGGCAATGAAGAACCCAGGTGGGATCAAGAAGTGCAGAGTAAAGAGTGAGGCAATATGCACTCAGATCTTGCTTGAGATCCCACAAGGGACTGGGAGCAGCCACCTCAGTGGGCTGGGCTGGGCAAGCAGGTGGAGTACCATAAAACATTGCCCCCACCATGAAGATATCAGCAAGCTTTCCTCCAATTAAGCCAGAAATTTCTGCTCTCTGTTCTACACTTATGTGATAGGTGCCAGGAAATCTTCTGGAGGATTACCAGGATTATCCTCCAGAAATTTTGTCTAGAATTCAAGGGATGAACAAAAACTGGGTCTAGCAATGGACAAACAAAGCTAGAAGGGAGATCCTGATAGAATATTATAATCATTGTAAAACACACACACACACACACCAAAATGACTTACAGAGATTCAGCTTGTAAAAGAATCAGGGAAATAGGACATTCTTAATTCTCACCTGTTCAAACTAGTTTTATTAAAGATATCCAACCATTTTTTAGTATTCGCCAAAGTAAGGAAATGTTAAGAAAAGCTAGTAGAGCCTGCACAATTGGAAATGTGAGATACAATGAGGCAATGAAAAGAAATCTACTTGGAAATAAGAGAAACTGGATTCCAATCCAAATTCTGTTATTCCTATTGTGACTTCTGAAGTTTACTCAACTTCCCTGATACTTCAGTTTGCTTTCCAGTTTAATGGGAATAATAGTGTACAGTTTACAGCACTGTGAGGATTAAAGGAAACAAAGTACTGAACATGCTCAGTACAGGAAATTAGCAAATCTTGGTTATCTTAGAAAATGCTTCTAAATTATATTTCGCCACAACTTTTTTCTTCTCAAATATTTAATTTCCCATGCAAATATATATGTCAGTATTTTTCTACATAACCAGCACAAACACCAGTTGGTTGGATCTTAAAGTAATTTTTTTTTGAATTAGTTAAAAATTCAATGAGATTTTACATTCTCTAAAGAATAATTGTTCTTGGGGATCAATATCTGGGCACTGACAATAAGTTCTTAATAACAATTTTTATTATTTATTAAGCACTTCCCCTGTAGCAGGTGGTAAACTAAGTGCTTAACATAGATAATCTCATTTAACTTTCTGATAACCCTATGATACAGGAACAGGCAAGCTGTATAATTTGTAGAGCCTAGTGAAATGTGAAAATGCAAAATGCCTCAAGCTTTTCCTCTAAAAACATTTATTACTTATAAAACAATAGGATTGCCGATGGCACGTGAGTAAGTTTATAATCTAATGAATTGCAAAAACATAATTTTGGTGTCATATTTTAGATAATACAATAAATAATAATATTTTATAATGTACTGTCTCAATTTGTTATAAACATTTTCAGCTTGCTTTTATGAAAACTCATTTGTTAGGTTATGAAAATTTGTACTTTCATCAATGTCATTTTCAATTGGTATAATTGAAATTAATTTCAGTTGTTCTTGGCAAGATCACAATTTCTTTTTCCTTTTGATAAATAAACTTTTTAAGCTAACATTTTATATTGCATAGTTTTGGATTTATAGAAAATTGTAAGGATAGTGTAGAGTTTTCATATGTCCAGGAGAGAGGAAGGTCTCCACACAGATACAGAGTTGAGATTGGTGGTGAAAGGCCAACTTGTCCCTCTGTCTGCAGATCTGTCCCTGCAGCAACTGCAAAAATGTTAATTCTCCAGCCTGAGCATTGGCAGATCTGTAACATGTGAGACAGTAAACTCTGCAGTAAACTATTATAAAATGAAGACATATACACAGACATTGCAATAGAGTATATGAGAAAGTTATTAGAATTCTTTAAAAATTTTAGGATCTTCGGTTTTAAAAACTGTTGCACTTTTATATTTGTGGATACTAAGAGTAAAAAGGAAGAAGAATTTTGGTGTAACCCAATATTCTAATAGTGATTATCTCCAGGTGATGGAATGTGGTTTTAATTTTTTTCTTCTTTATACTCATGTAATTTCTACATTTTATATAATTAATATATATTAATATTACAATAAGAAAATTATATTTTTAGAAGAAAAATCATATCTTTTACTCTTAATGCCTATCCAAAGTCATCTAAATGTCAGCTCTTTCTCTCCCTCCATCGCTTTACTGAAGAAGTAAAGGAAAATTCTTTGAATCAGAGTTAACATATCCTGTTCTTCTTGTCCTCTTGTGTCAATGAGAGTCATGGTGCTTCCTTTGCTTTGTTTAATCACAGACAGTCCTTGGGTAAATGCCCTGGTTTCATTTATTATACTGACAAATAACAGTTTTGGTTTGTTTTGCAAAGCTAAATTAGCCTTGAGCTGAGTCCTCCATTCCTTTGCTGCTTGGCTCTTTTCATTGGTTAAAAGCTGAGGGTTCAGCCTATCTGGGTATCATGAATTGTGTCTTGCAACTTACTCTTGCTGTCTATCTTTGTTGTATTTTTAAAAATTATCCAGTGGATCTTCACCATTTGGGTTTCTACTCTGTCTTCTTTTCAATCCCATTTTTCTTTGGCATTACATCCTTTTAGATAAGCAAGTTTTTTGAATGTTTAAAAATTAGCCTTCAGAAAATGGTGGGCAGGTCAAGAATGAGTCCACTCTTTCTATTAGAAAACCACTAGATTAAGCCCATGAGGCCCCACATTCATTGGCTAAAATTTGACTGTGGTGAGAGAGATTAGCAGTCACTGATAACGTTTCTTCACAACACTTGCTTAAACTCTGAAGAGAGAGTATATAGAAAACTTTAGTACAGATGAGGCCAACATCTATCAACATCTCTCTCCAAATTAATTGCTGCCATAGTATTGTGGAAAAAGCAAATCTCTATAAGTTAAAACCTTGGCTCTACCACTTCTTAGCTGTATGACTTTGAGTTTGTTCATTACCTCTATGAGTATTGATTTCTTCACCTTTTAAAAAAGGATAGTTATATTTATCTCCAAGTATTCTTGTATGAATTAAATAATATAATAATGCACATGGAAAATTATAGAAACTCAATAACTAGCTTTTCTTTTTATTATTATGCTTCCTTAATTGAAAATTTAAGGTTGAAAGTTGATAAGGCATTTTTATATAAGCAAAAAACCATTTTATCTGTAAATTTAAACTCTCCTCATTATTTGAATATGTTCAAAATAATTGCTCTATAATGAAAAGAAAAACAATTATATGTTCTTTAATTATTACAACAGAGCTATAAGTCATATACAGTATTATCACACACACACACAAATATTCCTTAAATATTCCTGAAGAATATTTTAGCATTAGTTAGTTTCCCATCAGGGAAAAACTGAAAGGTATTCTAAATGTAGGCCTTATTTTGTTTTCTCATACTGATATCCCCTGTAGCTAACCAAGGTATAAATTAAACACATTCATATTGTGGTAGCTGTCTCATACTATAATTAGTTAAGAACACATTCTATGTGTACAATTTTTGAATTCAGACTCAAATTTTACAAACCTAATAATGTACATTATTGCCTTTGAGAAAGAAAAGTAAATAGGAGTTTATGATTCAAGAAAAAAAGTCCTGAGTATTCCAGAATGCAAGATCTTTATACTGGGATACTGTGTTTCTAGTATATTTCTTGATTGGAAGTCCTTATGACTACAGTTATATGTCAAAGGGAAAACCACACTTGAACATGGAAATCTAGATTCAAAGAATGCCCAATTGAGGTTTCAGATGCGGTGAGGAAAGTAAAAAAGAGAAGAAAATAAGGGAGATTTTCTAGAAGGTTCAATTAAGTGTACTGTAAAAACAGAGTACTGTGGGAAGTCAAGGATGGAAAGTATACATAATAAGGTGATATTTAAAAAATTACCATAAAATAGTTTCCTATTTTGCATTTTTCATGCATGAACAAACTCTTATCATGCCAAGAATGTCTATTTTCTTTGGGGTTATAATTTTTACAATGGAAAAATTTCAAGAGAAAGATGCAGATTTTAATATCCAAAGTAGGATTAGTTGATTGAAAGCAATAATTTTGAAAGCTAAGCTTTGTCAAGAAACAAAAGTATTTTTCAATTTTCTAAGCTCCGATTATACTTTTCCTAGCCAGGCCTGTGCAAGATCATTAAATTCCCTTTCATGGCATAGACAGTATATTCGTTCCTTTTTGAAACCCAACTTTTTGGCTTACTGCCTCAGGGAAGGAAGTAAATAATAAGGTAATAAGTATATATGATGTCAAATGTGTACTAGATTTAACAACATGTTCACTAAGTTATGTCTAATCACTTAGTTGTACACCTGAAACTAATATAACATCATATATCAACTATAATTGAAAAATAAAAAAATATTTAAGTTCAAAAACAAACAAATTATCCCAGTTAGAAGAAAAGTTGAAAGTAATTAAATGAAAAGACACAAGTTTTTAAGTCTTGCTGCACATTACCCCAGGGAAAAGTAGCATCAGGAGAAAGATGGCATCTTTAACAGGATATGGAAAGAAATCACATTTCTTTGCTTATCTGAGTGTGGTGAGTAAATGTGGATCTCAATACATCTCCTAAATTAGGTAAATTAAGAATAGAGGAAAATACCTGGAGTTAAATCTCAAGTCATAGTTTCTTCTTGCACCTATCATATTTTTCAACCATACTTATGAGATATGTTCAAGATAATTGTGGGACCAAGCATCATATAAAAAAAGCCAAGATAAATAATAAATAGATCCACAAATAACTTAATATTTTATAAGCATCATTTTCTAATGGAGAATTAGTATAACCCATTTGATCATGAATGATGAAGAAACAAACAGGAAGAAAAAAAAATCTAACAAAGCAAGCATCTAAAACAAATATTAATAAAGAAGAAATAGTGAATATTTTAACCTATTGCTGATTTTAAATTTAATTTTACATAAAATTAAAATAGAGATAATACTATCAGTCAATCATTAATTGTTTTCTTAAGGTAGCCATTTTTATAAAACAAGTACAATTCCTTAAATAGGATTTTACATATTTAAAAAAATCACAATTACTATCTGTTTTAGGCAAACTATCAAACATTTTAGAATCTGTTCCATAGGCTATTAATTATTAATGAAACAGAGATGACCTTGATTTAACAAGATATAAATAATACTGAAACAAGATTTTTAAACTTTCAGCTACAAGTTTTAGAAATCTGATATTGTTACATAACTTAATTATGAAATAGATATTTATCTGTAGCTATTAACATAACAATAATTATCCAAGAATATTTATTGAGGGTTTTAATACACACAAAGTTCTGCCAGCTGCCACCGAGAGTTAATTTGGAAATATAAAATTTCTACAAATCCAGCCAAGGGTATCCCTTTCCCTGAACTTTAATTATTTTTCCTTCCTTACTGTTATGGAAAAATAATGTGAGGACTTTGCTTTTCTATTTGGTGTTATCTTAATTAGGTTTTTTTAAAAAAATAATTTTAAAATTAGAGAAAATTTGCAAGGAATTACAAGAACTTTTTGTTTGCACAATATGTAACATACAGTCATCAGTGTCCAATCACCCCCACATGCTATAGTGTGTGTTTCCTACAAACTGGAACATTATTTCAATATCGTAAAACCACCCAAACCAGAAAGCTAATGTAAGTACATTACAACCTCTCAATCCAAATACCCTATTCAAGTTTAATCAGTTATCCCAACCACATTTATTATAGCAAAGTGACTCAGATCACATGCTGCATTTAGTTATTTAGACTTCTTCAACCTAGAAGAGTTCTCCATTCTTTCTTTGACTTTCATGACCTTGATATTTTTGAAGAATATAGGTCATCTATTTTGCAGGCTATCTTCTCTCCATATGAGTTTTGGCAGAAATGTCAGAGGAATAATGCTGCCATATGCTTGTTATGTCCTATCAATTAGATATAATTTTTATTAGCCCCATTGCTGGTCATATTAATTTTGCTCATTTGATTAAGAAAGTGTCTGCCAGGTTTCTCCACTGTAATATTTTTGTTGGAGATATGTTGAGTCTATGCAAATTTTGTCTGTCAATATCTAGTATGCTTTTTGGCTGAATCAATCATTGTTATAACAGTTGCGAAGAGATGTTTTTCTAATTCTATCATTCTCTTTACATTTATTCATGAACACTCCACCATAAGAAAAAATTATTTCTTTTCTGTTTCTTCATTCATTTGGTTATTTATAAGAATTGCTTTGTAGGCTATTTTATTTAACGGTTTATAATCTGGTACTATCAATATTTGTTTTGAAGCTAAAATTATCCTAGATTTGGCCAATGGGAACCCCTTCACTCTGGCTTCTGTGCCTTTGTTGACATGTTCCTGTTCTTTCAGTACTTTCATACTTTCTTGCAAAACAAATGTTCCAAGTGCACCTTGTATTTTATTTGAGTCAGACTTGCCATCAGTCATTTCTTAAAGAGCTCTGGTTACTTTAGTAAATAATAGTATTTAGAAACCAAGACATGAAAGATAGCTGTGATTTTTATTATTGGTGTATTTCTTTTTTCAAACTCTTACACTGAAGAGAGCTAAAGAATAAGTTTACATCTGTAACTATAATTGTATATGTATATACTTCTTTACATCTATATTTCTTTATTACTATATTGAAAACTATGAATTCATAACCTACCTTCAGTTTTAATCCAAAATCACAAGGTTCACTCAAGCTTTCTCTCTTTTAATATTTGTAATTTCCTTCTGTGACAAATATGGTTCCTATTATCCTCAACATATTTACTTACTTATTCAAGTAACCACTGAGTACTCAATCACCTGACTCCTCGACAGACCGCTGTTTCTGCCTACTACTCCCCACTCCTGAGCCCCCATGTGAATGCCCTCTGCTGTGCTCCAACCCTGAGTCAGGTTTCTGACATTGCCTCCACTGTGTCCTCCCTGCATGGGTGCCCTCATCCAGCGTGGGCTCTCTTTAGATTGCCACATGTGGACACCTATCTCACCCAGTGTCACTTAGTGAATTCTGGAAGGAATTGAGAAAGAAAGAAAAAAGAAAGCAACCAAGGAAGGAAGGAGAAAAGCAAGGAAACAAGGAAGGAAGAGCACAAGGTTAACAGAATTTAAAATCAAGGTCACGTTAACATTTAGAAAAACCTAAGGAAGAAGTTTATGCTTCCCCCAGCAGTATATGAGACTGCCTTCTCCCCTTACCAACACCAAGATCTGATATTAAAGAGTTTTATGCTCTTTTAATGGATGCAAATGATATATCTCTGATTAAAATTCAGAGTTTCCTAATTTCTACTGAGATTACATATTTTTTCCATGTTTATCAATTATCTGTGTTTCATTTTTGATATTTTCTCCTTACAAAAAAGTAACAGTTCTTTATAAAATTTTACTCTAAAGTGCAGTAGAAAAAGTGAGGCAATTGCTTAAGGGGTATAAGGTTTTTTTTTCCTTTCTTAAAAATAAGTTTATTCAATATGTTTATAAGATAAAAGGGACAATCCAGTACAAAGGAGAAAAATTAGGATGCAGGAGAGAAAGGTCATCAATTGCTAGAGGAACATCCTATGACAGACTACTGAAGGCCAACTCAAAGGGAATGGCCGCAGATAGAGACAGCCAATCCATCCGTCCACAGAAGATGGAAGAGGGTGTAATTGTGAATTCAGATGAAGACTGGTTACTAGATGATTTGGGAATTTACTTCTGATTCATTCCATTTCTTCAGTAAAATAAATAATAAGGCCAACAGCCAAGTGATAATGAGAAAGAGGTATGTAAAAAGAACAGGTCTGAAATAATTGTCTAGCACAATGTGAGAAAGAATTTAATACAGACATAAGATTATTCAAAAGTATTCAGAGGCCACTTGAGATTAGAGTCATGAATTTAAAGAAAGAGAGTTGAGAGTAGATACAAGGAATGCTATGAAGAAGGGCCATATAATCTAAACGCAGTAATGAAGGAAATGAGGACTTCATATGGGTGAAAGAACATGAAAAAGGAGATTGGATCAAAAGATTGAAGGTCTTAGTGGGGTCCAAGAATTGTTGGAGTCAGGTTACAAGGCGGAGGGAGCTGGAGAGATACGCAGTGATTGCAAAATGTTTTCATTTCTTCTTTCCCCTTAAGTAGTCATATATCTAGAAAATGGAATCTAGGTTCTACATTATTTTCTTATATTTTTTGAAGATATTGCTCTATTTTTTCTTTTTGCACCCTGTATTTTTAAAGGGGAAGCTATGTTTTTATTTGTTTGATTTGATAGTTTTTCCTAGTTATTGGTATTCTGAATTTTTACTGAATATTTTAGAGGAGGACTTTTAAAACCACTTTTTCCTACCTTAAACTCTTTAGGCCCTCTAATCTGTAGATCCGTGTTTTCAAAAAAATTTTGGCTATTATTTTTTCTTATATTGTCTTACTCCATTATTTTTTAAAATAAAACTCTCATGGAACATGTTTTTCACCATATTCTGTGCCTTAATTTTAGGAAATGTTCTTGCTATTTTTAAATAAGCAATCTTTGCACACAGAATTTAACTATTATTGTTAAAAGAGTACATGGTTCTAGATATTTATCAATAGCAATACCTGGAAGTGTTCTTTAACTAGAGATTTTTAAAGGTGACAAAAATACTAAATGAGATTATTTAGAATATTATTATTATAAAATATATTTTAAAATATACAATGAATTATAGCTAGTTTATTAAAAGTTACCTAGCTGGAGACTGAATATACAGATAGGCAACGGCCAGACCGCATATAAAAGTGTAACCCTGGGAGAACTCCCTGCGTCTTGGAAAGGGAAGGGAGAACTCCATGCCATTTACAAGGAGGCTGGGAACTCCACCGGGTTCTGCATTGAGAGCTGGAGAGCACCACAGGCAAAACCTCCCCAATCAGGCTTGAATGACTGGGAGCTGTTGGTAAAACCAAACTGTCTGGGAAGTAAGAAGATTGTATCTCTGGCTTTTCTAAAACTAGCCTGGTTTGTTAGGGAGAGACAGAACTATGTGTTTGTGGGTGTTTTAAAGAAAATAAGGCTTAACAGTAGAAATCCACAAATAATCTAAATTTATATAACAATTAAATAAACAATTCTTTTTCTTTTCACCAAAAAAAAAAAAAAAGTAAGTCTGACCCATTACCTTCAGCAACCAGCCCAGAAAGGCAATTCACTATCTGTAACAATCAGTTCATGAGGCTCAACAAAAAACAGTTAGCCCCAAGTGACTATGACTTGATTAATAACTTGATTTATAATTGATACTTCTTCATTAGTTTCCCTCAATTTCAACTTAGAACCATCCAGAGAAAACTAAATATGCACCCCATCAAATCAAATAGCATGCTGCACTACTAGTTAGTCCTCCTATAGCTTTCTCATGTCTGCAGTCTCCAATCAGGGCATACCTGAAGCCTCCCCCTTTTTCACTATAAAGCGTCCCCTCCATTCTGCCAACTCTACAGCAAACTCTGAAGAAATAGCCTGTATGTGTTCTCATTTTGTTGGTGTTTGTTTATTATTATAATATATATGGAAAATTTATAAGTATTATGTAGTTTAGTTTCAGCATTAAATTCCAGTGATTATTTATTAAGAAATTGCATAAACTTGGTCACCAGGTATAGTCAGTGATACTGTCTCAATTAAATTTTAAGTATAATGTTTATGTACAAAGTCCTTATGAATGAGTAATTAATTAGTTTGTTACTTCAACAACATTTACAACTCCTGTACATACTAGAGAGGCCACAATCCATGTTGCTATAAATGATAAGAACAAGCTATAAATGCTAAGGAAAGGAAATAAGCAGATGTTGAAGACAGAGAGTGATGGGGTCACCGCTTTACACTACAATGGTCAGAGAAACCCCTTTGATGAAGTGACATTTGAGCAGAGTTGTGAAGGAATAAGATTTGAAAGGATCTGCAGAAAATTTCCCAAGGAGAGAAAATAGAAATGATAAAGATTGAGGATAATATAGCTGGAATTTAGAGGAGATGAGGTTGGAAAGATCAGAGAAATAGCAGGTGAAGATTGTATATGGTCTTATAAGCTAACACAAGACTGGATTTTATTCTGTGTTGAAAGGCACAGGGTTTTATGCAAAGCAGCAACATAATCTAATATTTCAGTAAGATCACTCTGACTTGTATACAGGACAGACTGAATGGGGCCAATTATGAAAGTGGTGATGTCAGTTTGAAGGCAATACAGTATTTCAGGTGATTGATCATTGGTTAGGGTGGTATTGGTGATGATGGCAATAAGTGGTCAGATTTGAATATGCCTTTTGAAGGCAGAAAATCTAAAATTCCCTAATGGAGTGAACGTGGAGAGGAGTCTAGGGTTACTGCAGGGTTTTTGTCATGACCAACTGGGTAAAAAATGGTGCTGCTTACTGAGTTTGGGAAGAGCAGCAAGAAGCAGTTATGAGGATTAGGGAGAATTAATTGTTAGGTTTGGGGCATCTGAAGTATAAGATGCCTGTGTTAAATACAGGGGAGTATGTTGGGTAGAGATTTAGAGATGTAAATCTAGAGTTCAGAGAAGAGGTCAGGACTGGAAGTGTAGTATATTTGAAGGAAAGAAAGTGGATGAGAGTCAGAGAGTAAATGTGATAGAGAAGATATCTGAAGGCTGAGCCCTGAAAATGTGCAAGATTTAGTGGCTGGAAAGAGGTTAGAGAATTCAGCAAAAGTTTCTGAATTGTTGCCCTGTAATAAGAAGAGCACAGTGTATCCTAACTAGGCTGAACATATCTCCTTTGTTAACTAGCAGTACATTAAAGCTAAATGTAGCTACAAACTACTTTCTTGGGGTATTTGTTCAACAACCTCTGAAACCTTTTGATTAAATCCGCCTAATCAGACATTAAAGGTACTTTGAATAATTTGAGTTATGTAATATAAATGTCTGCTCAATCCTTCAAAAATTTAGTGCCTAAAAGTATGTCTTGCAGTAGTTAACAACTGAATAAATATTAATTTCATGCTATAATATTTCATTAGAACAATACTTAATAATCACAAAGTCATTTTATGTACTAGTGAAGAACACTCTAAAAATTGTTACCATAGGGGCTATTTCCCATTCCTTTTCTTCAGCAAAATAAAGGAATATGAATGAGAAAAAAAGTATTTATTAAAATATGGAACCAATATTCAAGTTCTTTCATCAAAATTTTCGCTTCTGATTTATTATGAGGTTTTAGTCAAACTGTATAAACCTCATATAGAGTGGGTATAATGCTTTTTCTTCTTCATGTCAGAAGCTGTAAGACCTGATGGAATGTGTGCTGTCCTTAGAACTCTCTGGAAGACAGCCAGGGTTAATGATGATGGAGATTATAGGTGTGTTAGAAAATGCCTCATTAACCAGCTGTTGTGTTTAGAATGGCCCTTTGATTGGCTAAAGAAAGATGGCGTGTAACTACCTTCATATTGGCAAGAACCCTTGTGAAACTCTGCACTGTCTTTCATGTGTTTTGGATCTCAGAGGAAAGAGTCCAAAAATTTCATTCTAGGACTATTTTCAACAGCTGCCAGCCAGGAGAAGTAGATGCTATCTAACGAAGAACCACTTCCAGACTCTTAAGTACAAGGTATGGAAAAAAATGGTTAAGGGATTCACATATTTAAAATTTTTTTTGTTTTCTCCCTTAAGGGATTCACATATTTAAAATTTTTTTGTTTTCTCCCTTATGCCCTCTGATAGTTCCCTATGGTGTACCTTCCTTTCAGTTTACTTCTTTTTTAAAATTTTAATTGTATTTTATTGTTTATGCTATTACAGTTGTCCCCACTTTTTCCTCCTTTGCCCACCTCCATCTAGCCCCTCCTTCATCAGGCAATCCCCATACCATTGTTCATATCCATGGATCATGCCTATATGTTCTTTGGCTAATCCTTTCACCTTCTTTCACCTAGTTTTTAGTTTACTTCATATGCTTACATTTTAAATCTGACCTGTTCAAATTTTATTCTCTCTACCAAACCTTAAAAGAGTGATTAAGCATTTCAATTTATTGCTTAGAAATGTACTTCCAGTCAATTAAAAACGTCTTGGGAGGTTTGTAAAGGCATTTGTTTAGTTTAAAAAGCTTAATTCTTCTCAAAATGTGTATCATGATCTCCTGTGAAGCCCTGAGACATCATGGGCTGTTATGTCAAAACTAAGGTGTCATTTGCTCTTTCACTGTGTCGACATTTGCAATTGATGGAGCAAAAGCAATGTGGGCAGAACTTCCGGCACCTTAGTGTGAATCAAGGCAGTGGCACCAAACTGCCTCATGTTAATGCTTTTTGCTTTCAAATACTGCAGAAAAAATTCCAGTTTCACTTAAGAATATTCTGATGAAGCAGTAAAAATACTAATTTTATTAAATCTCGATTGTTAGGTACAGATATTCTTAAATATGCTAGCCACCAAAATGAAAAGCTTGCATAAATACTGCTGCATACTGAAGTACAACAGTTGTCTTAAGGAAAGTTGTTGGACATTTGAGTTGAAAGCTGAAATAGCTGCTCTTTAACATATATCAGCATTTTACTTGAAAGAGTGACTGACTGACTAATCATGGTTATTTAGATTTGATTGTCTGGCAAACAGATTTAAAATCTCTCTAAAAATTAATGAAATAGGCTCATCACTTTAAGATAAACAACTAATGATTTGTTGTTTGTGATCAAATTCAAATTCTTATGTGAAAATTACAATTTTGAGAAACTTGTATAATCCCCTGTAAATTCGACAACTTTCCAGTACTTAACAACATTTTTTAATAATATAGGTGTTGATACTATGGAATATGATTTTTTGATATTATATAATGAAATGTGTCAACATATGGGACATCTGCATGACTATGTGAACTAAGTAAATCATTGCTTTATACATAACCAATGTATAATGTTATAAAATTATACAAAACAAAAGATTCACTCAAGTGTGACAAAGACTGATGAACATAAAAAAAAGTAGAAAAATTTCATTGATATGGCTTCAGAGTCTATATAGCAGTAACTAACCTCTAAAAAAACACCACTTTTCAAGTTTTACTGTAGAGTCAAAGAATATCCTCAATTATTTGAAATGGCTATCAAGATATTTCTTGTTCTTTCTAATTATATTTTTGTGCAAAACAGTTTTCCTAAAATACTTCCATCAGAACAACACATTGCAATACAATGAGTTCAAAAGCAGATAGACATAAATTGAGACTCATTTTTTTTGAAAATATAGTTCTTAAAAATAAAAATGTTATTTTAAATGGTTTATTATTTTTATTTTAAATGAATAAATATTTAAAAAATTTTACTTTTCATTTATAATAAAGTAAATATTAATAGATAGCTCACATAAACTAGAATTGTTTATAGTCTTATTAATTTTTAAGGGTATGAAGTCCTGAAACCAAAATGTTTGAGTACCTCTGCTATAATACTTTGCAAGTGAAAAGTCAGCCATAACAGAACTATATAATTATAGGGCGTTAAGTTATTAGCCTTGAAGCTGTATTTTAAAAATATATAAGCCCACAAGAATGTTATGTTATTTTGTCATTTAGTGAATCAGCTCCTCAGATATTTAACATAGTGATTATGCATCTAATGACTGTGCAGATTAGAAGCTTTGAAAAGCATGATGCTAGTGCTTTAGGTGTTTTCTTTCTTTTTTCTTTTTCTTTTTTGTCTTAATGCTTATCTCCTGACCCAGACATTTAACACAATCACTTCCACAATCACATACATATATATAATCAGAACTTTATTTGGCCCTGCTTCAAAAGTCATAGGTTTGTCATAGTCATGTATTTAAATCTTGGAAGTATAATTATTTTAGAATAGAAAAAAAATCAGAGATGGTGTAGTCCAAGCTTTCTTTTGGCAGAGACAGAAATGGAAGCCCAAAGAGAAGTGTATAACATAGATGATTAGTATGTGACTCATTCAAGAACTAAAATCTGGTTTCTTAGTCAAATGTTCTTTTCAGTGTGCTGCTATTTGTTCTCTACTGTTCTCCACTATCTGATAGTATGAAATCTTTGTTTTTGAGTGCAAAATATTGAATCACAATGTTACAGCAATTCCATAGACCTAAGCCCACACTCTTTGAAACAGACACCCACCCCTTCAGTAGAGTAGGAGGTCCCAATTTTATTAAGTCATTGTTTTGAGGTATTAAATTAGATGTGGAAAGATTGAATATTGTAAATTAAATTTGGAACTTTAACTTAATTTTCCAGGTAGTATTCTCCTAGTTGCTGCTACTGTATCTGTTTTATAATTTTTTTTTATGCTCATGATTTGGGTAACATTGTTAAACTGGAGCCTCTAAGAGATTATAGATAAAAAGCATAGGAAGGGCCATGATCTGAGAACATTCTGATGTTTACATTCTGAAGTTTATACCAAAAGAAACATTAGAACTTTGTAATCTTCATATTTCTTACATTCTTTCTCTCGCTTTCTTTTATTTTTTATTGTTTTCTGCCCATTTTCCTCTTTGTCTTCTCTACTCCTCCCATTTCCCATCCTCAAGCCTAAAATACATTTTCACACTTAATATAATATTTATTTAATAATTATAATTATATGCTGCCAGTTTTCATCTATAAAAATGATCTTAGGCTTATATAAATGTGTCTCTTTTTATTTTGCATATCTTTGCAGTAGTTTTTCTTCTTTTTAAAATGTGTATATATTTCTCTACAAGAGTCTTAAGTTATAGTTATATTGTACACTTCGTGTTTTTGTAAAAGAAATAATTTTATTATTTTCAATTGGCTAATACTAATAAAGTTATTAAATTTGGTACATTTATTTTTTGAATCAAGTCACTTTGAAATATTTTATTAGTTTAGCAATTTTTTTCTTAATTAGCTTGGATTTTCTTTGTAAAGATAATATTTTTACCTACCAGCCTTTCAATAGTTAAATTTCCTCTTATAATTTCCTGCCACATCATATTATCATAAGCACACAACAAACTGTTAACTAATATTTAAATCCCTCGTTTCAACATGAGAAAAAAAACTGGCTCAGATGAAATAACCTATGTTAATACCAGTTAGTTTTTAAAAATATACATATTAATCTGTAACCAATCTCTACAATTCCTACCGAAACAAGTTTAAGGTCATTTTTTCAGTTGATATATAATAAAATAACTGAATGATAATTCAGGTAGAAAACAGAATAAATCATCCTCTTTTAAATCTTTATCTAAGATAATGTGATAAAATTTTAGTTGTTTATAATAAATTTCTAGGAACTGTATGATAATAATTAAATCTCTGTTTATAACTGGTCTCTATCCTATACCAAAAAGTAGATAAGAGAGAATTACTTATAATGTTTGAATTAGTACACTCTCTGGAGACAAATGAAACAAAACACATGCTTTAAAAAGGAGATGGAGATTGAGAAATTTCAGTGCCACATAAATTTGCAATGGAATACAAAATTGGCCAGAACTGAATGAGAATAATAACTACATATTTACATGGGGCATAGGGTTGAGGGAGAAGAGAGATGGGACTCAGGTCAGGGCTAGTGTTGGGAAAAGAAACTCCAAAGAGTAAATGTGGGGAGTCTTTGGGTGACACCCACCCCTCAGCCTGAATATTGGCTTTGAGGTGTTATTATCTCTATTGCCTATACCTACTAGTGCAGAGGCCAAAATCAGCTCCTTAATTGCTGTTTCCCCCCCTCAATGTCTGAAGTCTAGTTTAATTCTAATTTTTAAGTTGTAGCTAATTCACAGGGTACCGGGGGAACTACTTCATTTATTCTAGAACAGTTTCTTGGTAGTTCTAATTTGGATGGCTAAAGATCAAATTAGAGCGATGTTTTGCAAAATCGGTGCCATTACCTGTTGGTATTAAAGATGACTGTAATGTAATATATATGTATCTATGTGTATAATCTCTATTGACCAGGAAAAACATAATGCCCACAAGGATAACTTTAGAGTATGATGTAAGAGGTAGGGTGGGGGTGGGACATTCATTGTAGTAGCCCGCCCCCAACAGGGAGAAATATTTTATCAATCATGTTTACAATTGCTGGTGGTTGATGACAATAATAACCACATCAACTTTAATCATATTCCAGTTTTTAAACTGTTTACAGTCAATGTACCCCTCTCCCCCTATTTCTTGCATTCAGAATAGACTGCTTATACAACCCCTGACTGCAGTCTTGGTGTCCCATTGCTTTAGAGCAGCAGTGGAAGTTCCAAGTTATTACATATCAGAGTCTCTTTTGTCATTATGAATAAAGACAATAACCCCTTATAAATAAAATATAAGCCACTGCAGAACTTAAATCAGTAACAATTAAAGGAAGAAAAGTTAGAGAAAATGGCTATCCTGATTTTTTCTGAAGTATAATTTATTACAAGATTCCTTTTCCTTAGCCACTATGGAAGACAAAGATTTCTTAAAGAGTTCTGGAAAGCCAGTAATACAACTTTTATGCATAGAAATTTTTTTTTTACTTCTAAGGTGAAAGTAAATAGAGTGAAAAAATTACAGTTCCAGCTTCCATAAGTTATATATAGGGTAAAAATGAATTATAATTTTGAATGGAATGGAACAAATCAGTCAGTGAATTTTAATTAGCCTCCTATGCCAGACACTAAAAGACATTTCAGAAGCAAAAGGTCCAGTTTTTGGTCTTTATAATTTAAATGTAGTTGAACAGATGAAGCTAGAATACGTAAGACAATAGCAATGAACAAAAAATGCATATCATTAAGGGGTAAATTATGTACCATAGGTTATAAATGTTAGAGAGGTCTATCAGAAGAGAATGTATAGTTCCAGAACACTTTAGCACTACTGCTGAACAATTGATGAGGATGAGAATGATGAGGATGATATAATGTTTATTGAAATGTTTATTTAGTAATTATTCTTGTTAGATTCTTTTCCTGGTCATCTACATTCATTTTTCTATTTGCTACTCACAACTATAGTAAAAGATAAGTACCCATTTGCATCTTTTTTTAACAGATGAAGAAATTGAGGCACAAAGAGATGAAGTGATGTAAATAGGGGACAAAGTTAGTTGCAGAACAAAAATTTGAATTACAGTAATCGGTACCTAGGAACTGCACTTTAAACTGCTGTTGTAAACTGTCGGGGATTTCATTAAGGAAGTGGTAATTGGGTTGGGGTTTTACCAAATGTCATACTTAAGTGAAAGAAATGAATAACCAGTGGGAAGGAGGCTGTGATAACAGAAGAGAAAGTACAAAATCAGGATGAATATTACATGTTTTAGGGATGAGAAAGCTTGATTAGACTTAAAGTTCACAATGTGGTATATCATAGGAAATAAATTGGAATGAATTTTATTCTCAGAGTAAATTCCATTGAACACATTATTGATGAAGTCAATCAAAAGGTATTTTTAATAGCCACATAATGAGAACCATATTTTTTGGACTATTGATCTTTGAAAGTGAATTTGAAGGAAAAGAGAACAAGAGTCATGAAGTACAGATGAAAAGCCGTTATAATAATCTAAGATAGACTAGGGAGAGAAAGGAATATATGGAACAAAGGGACAATTTGAAGGAAGAATTGTCAGAGAATAAAATTGAAGGCTGAGTCAAGGATACCTTTCAAACTTTGAGTATAGATGTATGGAACATTGGGTAGTGCCACCAGTAAAGACAGAGAAGCATAGAGGCAAAATAATTTTTGGTTTTGAGATACCTGATTAGACTGTTAAATTCTCTGAGAGCAGGGTGGTGTCATATTTACCATTTTAGGCTTACTGAGAGGATAGGCATGGTACCTGAAAAATAATAGGTGGTACAGGTAATTTTTTTCAAACACATGATTGAATGTAGTCATGATTGGATAATGAAACAAAGACTTAGTAGGTACCTATAGGTCTACAACTTCAGTGAGGGAGTCAGTTGAGAATACAGATTTAGGAGCTGTCTGAATAGAAGAGAGTTCTCTAATGTCATGAGAACAGATTAATTCATGAAAGATAAATTTGTTTTAAAAAATCCAGAGGACCTAGTATATGAACCAGGTACTTGAGGTCTTAAAGGGCTTCCTTCAATTTAAAAATTATGAAAAAATAAATAAATGCTTATTAGTGTCTGTGTCACAAATTAGTCTCCTTGGATTAAATCCTGCTTTGGGAGCTTGTGGTATGTTGATTAGTTTTGACACTTTTTTTTTCTTTCTTTAATTCAGTCAAAGCCAATGAAATATAGCTAATACACAAGAATGTAAGGCATATTAGTCTGTCTCAGATACAATATCATTTGATAAAGAAGAGAGGATCTCAGTCTACCTGATTCCAAATGAGAATTACCTAATGATTTTTTGAAAGTGTACACTAAAAAATGTTAGTAGCGCATGCTTTCTCATTTGGGAATGGTATATACAAAAATGATGGCAATGGTTAACTCTGAGTGGTATGGGGAGAAAGATGAAACTAGAAGAGTGATTAAAGTTTAATTATAATTTAGAAGGAGGCTAAGTGCATTGTATTATTTAAAGGTATGAGAAAAAAAAAGTTTACACTTTCTTCCATGCTCCCCTGAAAGAGGTAAATACTTTCCAATAGGTCAAAGTTCTGTTTATTATTTATACTCGATCCTTTCTATTTTTGTGAGGAGTATGACTAAAACCAGATAATTTTATCCATAAATATTTACCTAAACAAATAAACATAAATTGCAATACAACAAAATATGATGAAAGCAAAGGAACAAACATCAGTGCCACTGTCAATTGAACCTTTAGTCTTCCCTCAGGGTGTCTGGGATGTCATATATAGCATATGACCTGGCATTCAAGGCTGAATGAAGATTCCACTGTTAATCAAACTATTGGACATTAGTAATCCTTTGCTTGTTTCTTAATACTCTTTAAATTAAAAAGTACGTGTAAAATAAGTTCTAGTAGTTTTCTCCCGCACTTCTGCCTATGACCTTGTGCTCCAGCCCCCTCAGGGAGTATAAGCCCTTCTCTTTGAAGCCTGTATCAGACTAGTCTAGATTTACTCTAAATGTTAATAATTAAAGCTAAATTGGCAAAAATAAAAGCTTGCTCTGGGGAGTAGTTCTTCAAAATTTCTGGCAGCAGGAAATATTTCCTAGATGTTATATTAAATGTAATCAACAGGGACATGTATGGACCAGTTACATCACCTTTTGGAATCTACATGGTTTAGGGTGACCAATCTTAGTTTATCAAACTGAGAAAACTGAGCTCTCTAAATATAATCATGACATTGAGAGCTTCATTCAACAAATTGAGAGTAGAGGCAAATATTTCTCTAATTCTTCCTTCAGTCCCAGATTGACTGTCTCAGATTACATCCTTCCATAAAAATGTTTTATAAATAATAATGAAAAAATTAAGAGTAAAATTCAACTTTGAAAATATCCCAGTTACTCTTCCAAGTTTTGCTTCCAACATTATCTTAATAGCTCAAGTAGACTAAACTTAGCCTCATAAATTTGTTTATTCATATGATTCAAAACTGTACTTTCTTTGAAAATTACAGCCTTTTACTGAAAACTATCAGTTTATGAGTGGGTGAAATAAGGCCATTTATTCACTTAATCTAAATTGTTAGTCAAAGTTGCATAGTAAGCTTGTAGTGAAGTTACTCAAGAAACAAACCACATAAAAATGTGAATAAAACACACTTGAAAAATATTGGAACACAGTCCATTCAGACTCAAAAAAACTAACAATTTCTGGAAGCAAATGTCACACAGTTTTACACCTATTTTATAAAATTTAACTGCAAATGTTCAATTTAGGAGAAATTTTCTAATTCTATGTTATTTATTAAAGAGCAAAAAGATCAAAATATTTCCTAACCTGATTGCCATATCTTTCTAAATTTCTTCTCTGTGTGGACTGAAAATTGCTAACAGAAACATAAAATTATATGGTGACACCTCTCTTTCTCCTAAACACAATATTTTGAGGAAAAATAGAATCAATATCTGAATTAAAATAATAAATTTTCTTTATTATATTTATTAATAGTTACCAAAACTCTTGAGACTAAGATATTGTAATAGCTCAAAGAAAGTTAAATAATCATGAGTTAAAAGGATGCTGGGGAACAATGCATAATTTGAAGCTATAAATATTTTGACACTGGAAAACTAAATTTATTTTTCTAGAACTTGCTACAGATCCTTTAGCTTTTTTGTACCTAATATATAAAACAAAACATTGGGTAAAAATTCCTTCCTACTTCTCTCCCATTTTTTATTACTAATCATTAAACTTGGGCTAGGAACAAGTTGATATATTATGAAAATGAATAAATCAGAAATGTCTTTAAAATATTCTGTAGAGTCATATTCACATGTCTCACAAAGCTTTTACAGAGAATAAAGACTAATTAATTTAGCACAATATGAAATGCAAGGTCAGTAACACTTAAACTGATTCAAATATAGAATAAAATAAAACTGTGTGTGAATATTTGCTGACAGATGTTGCTTGTTTCGCTTCTCTGAACCTTGGAATCTTCACTGTGTACTCAGGTATGCTACTGTAGCAAATTGTCCAGTTGTTATTACAATATACTTTACTATGATTATTTGCCTGATGCTCCTTTCATGATCAATTATAAGGTCTTTGCAGACAGAAATTAATCTCTTTGCTACAGTGTGCTCAGCAATTAACACTGTTTGGCACATAATACATACTCTATAAACATTATTTAATGACTATGTATGAATAAATAAAGCAAGAGTCCAATTTCTAGGAGGATTCTTAGTTTGAAAATTTCTAAAAATGACAAATTATTTGATTATTTTGGAGAATCACATGCATTGGAATAAGAGACATACAGGTATAACTACTCAATTATTTAAAAATAAAAAGTACAACCATATAAGATAAATGAAAAAATCTTCATGTAAATTTTTATTGTCCTTTCATTAAGGACATTGTGAAAACTCCTAACTGTGTGGCCAAAAAGAATATATCTGTTGTAATCTAGATTGAATTGTTTCTTTTCTTGCTTTTCCTTTCCTTCCTGTCTTTCTTCTGCTTGTCTTTTTTTTTCCTGCTTTTCCTTCTCTGTCTTCTCTTTCTCTTTCTCTTGTCTCTCCTCTTTCTGCTTCTCTTCCTCGATTTTTCTTCTAGAGTCTGGGTCATTAATTTTTATACACATAAGCTAGTGCAGCTGCACATATGGAAAGAAAGAGAAAAAGAGAAAAAGGAAAGGAAGGGAAAAAAAAAAGAAACAGAAACAGTACAGCATACAAACATTATCAAGACTGTCCTGAAAATTTGGAAACAACTTTTCTGTACATAAAGAAACAGCTTCCCTATATACTTTCTCCTGAGGCTTCCAGAGAAGAATAAACTGTCGAGCAAATAAATAACTATCAGAGCATCAGATTAATGGCACGTTGGGTACTACCCTTAGAACAATAGGATACAAGCAATAACCATGACCTCAATGACCATCTGTTTCAAAAGTTCTTAATGTGTCTTGTATCATAAAGGCTATGGTGAATCTGATGAAAATGTCCTTAGGAAAATGTACACACATAATATACAAACAAATTTTATAGTGATTTAAGTAAATCTAACTGAAACATATCTATGCATCTAGGACCTAGTCCAAACCCTGAAATTTATCTTATCTATTGAGCCATTCATCCATCAATCTAGAAAATTAGATCTAGAAATGTTATTCACGTTGTTCAGATACACAACTAGGAGGTGGCAGTCAGTTTTGTCACCAGAGCCCCAAGCTCATTGCTCAAGTTTCTACTTTTCACCCTGGAAAAGAGAGGGAGAAAGAATATTTGTTTGTTACTTTTTTCTATTTTAAAAACTAATCTAGCTATATGCCTATAAAAGATTGCTTCAGTTCACACATCTGATAAAGAAATATTAGGTTGTATTAGATCAGTGATATAGGATTCCTGTGGTGATTTCCTATCATTCTTCCTACACCTTTGCTGACTTTCCTACAGAAAAGAGTTTTAGCTTTTCCATTTCCAACTAGTAACCTCATCATATTAAGACTATACCCTATATGACCAAGTCAATAGAATTGTGCTACTAGTTAAGGTTAAACTAGTTTTACTACTAGTTTAGGCCAAACTTGTTCCAAGAATAAAATATTAATTGTGCAAAAGCATTTTGGAAATGTTCAGAATGAAACTTCTACTTGTGTTCCAGCAAGTTGCCAGCTGCAGCTGTCTCTCTGATAATTAATGATGCAAAATAGAAAATGACTTGGAAAATTATCATAGTCCTAAAACAGAGGGGAGAATGAGAAATGATGACTCCTTGGTTCAGGAAATGCAACTGTTCTTGGGGAGGAATATTCCTGGACAACTGGGTACATTTCCATGGGAGATGCATCAAAAACCCAGATATAGAGTTCCCAGTTGTCAGTGTAATATAGGGAAATCGGTATGGAAATCAGTATGACCTACAGTCATGAGCTATAACCTTCATAGTTTTGCATGATGATGTCCAATATGCCATTCAGAAAGCTTTTCAACAGGGTTTATTTTTCGTGTTGTTGTCATGAGTCTGGCCATTTCTTATTAATTGGCCATTCAGTGATCCAGGACATTAATTATCTGAACTTTGTTTATAAAGTCCCAGGGAAATCCTTCCTTGTATCACTCTTTGGCATGATATTATTGGCCACCTGTGATTCTGTTATTTGATTTTGATACCATCACTACACTCAGAGTTTTTAAAGGCAGGTTCTTTTGTTGGAAGGATACTTGGCATTAAGAAGCTTGTGTTATTATAATTTTCTCCTTATAACCTATCCCACCATCTAGCATTCAAATGCTCATCAGTTTGGAGATCAGGCTCAAGTTTGTTTTATTTTTTTAAGATAAGTGTTTGTCAATGAGTTACTACCATACAACCCTAGGAACATATACTTTTAGACATTCTCAACCATGCGAAAAAGTTACACAGATGTTATTAAGCCATTTATCTATAAGAACTATTCTTTATAGAGAACCAAGGCTGAAATGATCATGAAAGAAGATAATTAATAAACTATAGATATAATAAGAGTATAACAAAATCATTTTCAAAAATTTTCAAGAATCAAACAATTTGTACTTAAAATGTTTTCAATAACATCATCCAAAGAATAAAAATAAATGGCTGTTTGATTACTAGAAGCAGATTCTCAGTGCTACCAGTAATAGTCAATACATTTCAGTATTAACTATTTGTGTATCTGCTGCATCCCCATTTAGCTAGATTATAGATGGATCACAAAGTATAAAAAAGTTAACTCTACAAATAAAATTGCAGAAATACCTTTTACAATTACTAGTAAAATAACGAGTAGAAAAATATCTTTAAATATAGAAAATGCTTAATTATAAAGAATAAGAACTTCAGTTCTGTAAAATTTTGTGGTTTGGAAAATTTCTAGGATATAAAAAATTGATATCTTTTTCTTTTTTTTTTTAAGTATATTTTATTTATATTGTTACAATAGTTCCAATTTTTTCCCCTTTGCTCCCCTCCGCCCAGCACCCCCCTTCCCCAACAATCCCCTCTCGAAGTCCATGCCCATGGGTCATACATACAAGCTCTCCTGCCTCACCCTTTCATATATTCTTCTTCTTCTTTTTTAAAAATAATTAATTAGTTAAATATTTTAAAAATAAAAAATAACAATCCCTACCTCTCAGACTTAAGACCCTTTACAATCTTATAAAGGACAATGGACGAAGGTCTCGAGCTCCTCTAGCTACTTCAAGCTGGACATGGTTGCCGTCCTACCTACCCTTGGGTCAAGAAATCCCTAATAAGAGTAGGGGTATGGAGGGGAGGGTGGCCTTCCCACAAGGGGAAGGATCGTGCAGACTCCAGGTTGGTTGGCTGTCTCTGGACAACGGCATGCTTGGTTTAACAGGCTGGCATCCTTGTTGTATTCTGGGGGCAACAGGGTTAAAGGACATCATTCAATCCATAACCACTAGATGACAAAGATACCTTTTTCATCTTTGATGTTTACTTAATTCTCCTATTACATAGTTGAAAACAGAAACCTCCAAAACCATCCAAAGAATGCTATAATGCATGGTAGTTAGTTCCTGAATCTCATTACACTGCTTAAAATAGGAAAATTGATTTAGCAACCATGACAGATATTTATCAGAAAGGACATCATTTTAGTACTTTATGTTTGAATGATAGTAGAATATGTCTACAACTTTGAAGATAGTTATAATGAAGTAATTAAGCTATGTTTAAATAAAATAATTTCTCTTGTATCTGAAATATACATTTTGTTTAAAAGTAAAGGTTTCCAGAATAAACAATTAGAATCTGAAAATAAAAGTTGTTTTGAACACTCGCTCAAACTTTCTCCTTGATGTCCTGGTGTAATGTCATCTTGTTGGTGACTTTTCCTCATTGATGTTTTGCATCATACACTCATTGTCTTTGAATGATAATAAATCAATCAATGATGCAGCAGTAGAAACCAGTATGGTGCCTGCCCACATGTGGCTGAGGGTGCTGAGAACCAATGAAATAAAATTCACATGTAGTAATTTCACTACTAAAGTACAAATTACTAATGATCGCTAACCCTCAGAATTAGCTGCTAGTTTTTTACAGTAATTGAAAAATTTCATATGCTACATTAATTGGAACATAATACATCAATGTGTTTATTACAAGTAAAGCAAAGGACTAGAGACAATATGTTGCTGAACATAGTACCATAGAGAGAAGAGTTTGGAAAATATCATTTTGAAGTATATTGAAAACAATACAGTGCTAACCCTGGAGTGGGGGAGGGAATGAGAATAGAGATAGAATAAAGTACTTGATATTTTTTTTTTCTTGAGGGCTTTATTATGGACCAGGAAATCTTTTAAGTCCTTTAGACTTAATGTCTCATTAACACTAGATATAAGTATTATCCTCATTTTCTTGAGGGAGAAACTGAAATGTAAAAAGTTAAGAACATTCCCAAGTTCACAGTTAGTTAACAACAGAACCAGGAACTGAACTCAAGATCTTGTCAGGAGCACAGTGAATCCCACCCCTGACTCCACCACAGAGAGTAAAGGTGAATTATTTCGCATATTCCCTGAAAGTAAAAGGAAGGGAGAAAACCAAATACAAACAAGAAATAGAACCTTTAAAACCAAATGGAAGATCACTTGAAAGAATGGCGTAGCAGGAAAAGTTCCTGTGGGAGACACTTTAGACCCTACTTTTGAATTTTTAAAAATAAGATAGCTTCTACTACAATCTTTCACTAGTTAAATATTACTTTATCTCCAAATGTCTGCACCCTCCCATCTTTCCTAGTTAAGAAAATACTGATTTTCTTAAATAAGAGAAGAAATATGCACATACTAAAATGCTTCTTTCCAGAACCTCAGCTTTGACATGCTTTGGACATACTTCTTTTATAGAAGAATTTTCTTCACTTAAGCCACAGAGTATATTTTCTATGGTATTCTTGTTTACTAATATAAAGAACTGAGAATGGTTTATGAATTTTAACAAATAATAACATGAGAATTCTATTCATGAGAAATATTTTAATGTAACCAATAAAACCACCTTACAAGCATATTTGCACAATGATAATTTCAAGTTATCAGAAGTACTATTATATAGAAAATAAAAATTATAATGGGTCATAATCATAAACTAAAATAAAATTTTAGCACCATTTTTGTTAGATTTTTATAATTTTTTTACTTTAAAATACAAATCAGACTTCCAAAGAACAAAGTCACTTTGCTACAGTGAATAATGATTTTCTATTTAGTTCAGTGATCTGTTAAATTTGTGAACTATTTATTCAGAAGTTTGTTCCTTCTAAAAATTATATTGTCACATGTTTGTCTATTGTTTATGACTACACATATTGGCAACCTGCCTTAGTTTATTCATTTGCAAAATGATTTAGGAACTATATTGCATATTACTGCCTTAGTAAAATATTATAATGACATTTTAATATTAGATTAATATTGTACTTGTAGTATTTTAAATAAAGGTATTCTGTATGAACAGCAAAGTGTATGTTTATAGCTTTTTTTCTTAACATCTCCTGGCTCTGAGACTTTAAAATAGGTCTTAAAATGATCCTTCCTACAACTACTGATCTTCTTTGGAAGTTCACGTATTCAGGCCAAGATTTCTGTGGATGAATACAATTATCTAAAGTGATTATGTATAAATAGTGGGGGGTTTACATATCCTAGAACTACAATATTTCTCATGGTGGGAAAGAAAACGGAGAGGTCTTTTTCACTTTTTTTTTTTTTTGCCTTTTTTTCGTATAAATAAAATGTGTTCTCTTTACTACTCAGGTAAATAGTATTAGAAAAAGCTAATACAGCCCTGCTATTCTAGTTTATGAGGAAATAAGTCCCAAGGGGCTAAGGAGTTCTCCTATGGCCATACAACCAAGAGGGTAAAAACAAGCCCCCTGGCCTGTGGCCCATGTCTTTCCTGCGCCACTGTTAACTCATGGTTCCCTCAAAGGGAAGAGTCATACAATTTTAATGGAAAAGAAGTGCTATCAATGTTCTTTAATGTTTTGTTGTTGTTGTTTTGGGAACAAATTGGGGCCACACCTCAGTGCTGATCATTCCTCCCCAACTGGAAGAGTACAGCTTTATGAATCACCATCAGTTGCACGTTTTGTGTCCTCGGCTTGCAACTTCTCTGCGGAACCAGCTGTCTCAACATTGATCATGGTCTTATCAGGTTATATCTTGGCTGTAGACCTCAGTCACTAAACTTGTCGAACTTGTTTCCTTTCTTGTTGCCAATGACTGTCATTATTTTCCAGCTTCGTAGCCTTGACCTGGCTGATATAGATCAGATGGTGACTGGATAGAAGTTTCCCCAGTCCTGGGTCCATGATGTATGCGTAAGTACTCATGAGGCTTTTCTCAGTCAGGGTTATCAACTGGGACAGAGGTTTACCACTCCTGGGACAGGCAAAAGCAAAGTTGGCTGGTGGAGAGTGCTTTAAAAATAAGTTTTACATTTGTTATTGTATTTTGTGTTTAAGTTTTGTTTTACTGTTTTTAAATGTGAGAGTTTTTATCTTTAAACAAAAGGAACCAATATAGTCCTTTCTTTCTAAATAATAGAAATAGAAATTATATGCAGTAATAAATTTACTATATTATATTTAGACATTTAGAAAAACTTATGCTTCAAAAAGTGAAGGTTTTTAATATAGTTCACTTAATTTCTTTAGTATGATCAATAGCTTGGTATAAAGTTTCATTTTATGTTGTTTAGTGAAGTATATTCTGTGAAAACTAAATATAAATGTAAGAGGAGAGTCTGTTAAAATTTTTTTCTTTCACTATAACTAATAGGAAATATGGTAGCAATAGGAATATTATATGTATCATATGAGTGAAATGATGAAAATATTTGTTTATAAAAATATTGAGTTAACAAAATATAGAGTCTATATGACATTTGTCATAATTGAACACCAAAATAATTGATCAATTAATGAATTTAAGATAAGGAATTTGTGTATATTTATATAGAGGTAATTTCAGGCTATTGTTTCATAGACTCAGAAATGATCAGGATGATTTCATCCAAACTTCTGCTCAGTCTAACATTGCTTCTCAAAGACATTCTTGACTTCCCTACAGATACCACTTCTCCACATGTTCTGCACTGACTAATGTGTCAAATTTACTCATGAATTTGTGATCATTATAATTGTGCAGTTATTCAACTTTGTCTTTAAATAAATATAATACTTTAGGCCTGTAGTCTCTGATATTAAATGATGGGCATTCTTGTCCTCAAACAACAGCGTGAGCCTGAAGAAGACTCCATGTCAAAAACAACAAAGTGTATTTCTTGTTTACCAAGATAAGAGCAAAATAATACAGATGTGCTTGGAAAAAACTTACTTTTTTATTTAGTAAACATTTAGATGAATATGATATGCTAAAAATTTTAGTTTTTAAAAATCAGTGAGCAAAGAGCTTCAAGTTCTGTTGTTCTCATTTTTTTTTCAGAACTGTGTGGTAAGGCTTTTATATCAACCTGGTTCTGCTCTTCCCAATGTATGACATCATCTCTACTCACTCATTTTTCCACTCTGAAAGTATCACTGCAGACATAAAATTTCTATATTGAAGCCTCATCAACTTTACTCCAGAGTTTATAGTTCTAAGGATTTTAAGTATCCTTTTTAATTGCATTCCAGATTGGTATTATTTTTAACACAGATATTGTCAAAAACTATGGATTGTGCCATAGAGATAAAAACATTACTAATTGAATTCATTAGTAAAGGCATTTTGCCCAAGGGATGTAGTCTCAAACAGTAGATGAATTAAATATGCAAAACTTCTTAGCAAAAGTTGTGTCATTTTCACAGTGGTATAGTGAGTGGAGTGAGTGTAGCATGGTGTATAACTGTGTCTAGATACAGCTTTGTACTCATTTCTCCGGACAAATCACTTCTCAAGACTTCACTTATTTTATCTATAAAATGTGGGGTGTGTTTACACTAAAATAAATAGGGAGGAGGTTGTCACCATTAATGACACTTGAAATCATTTTTGTGGATAAGCACAAAGCAATTTTTGGTTTGTTGGTTTATTATTTCATTTATTTTGGTATTATTTATTTTGGTTTTTCATTTTTGTAGTAAATAATAGTAAAATATTATCTGGTATTAATTTTGTTATATTTTTACTATGTCATAAGTAGTAAAGTAGCATATGTAGGCATTATAATGTGAAACTGTTGTTTTAGATACATGATTATGTGTATCATGCTGTGATGTAGGGTATTTATTATGGTGCATCATGGTCAAAAATATTTTTAAAAACACTACATTGGATAGCCTTAAAGTTCTTTGGAATACTTAAATTCTATGATTTCTAAAGAGTTAATAATGGAGAACATTAACTTTCTTAAGATACTAGAGAACAACTTACATTATTACAGAGTATAATTTTTATTGATTAGTCCCTATATCTGGTGTCCTTCCCAGTGAGGCAGAGATGAGAGATATGGTTACAAGCAAGTAGAGACCTCAGAGGCAAGAAGCAAATCAATAAACCATATCCTGATGGCACAATCTAATAAATGTAAAAAACAAAACAAGAAGTATAAACAAGGTGATATGGGAGTGCCCACACAATCTCATAAAAGCTTCTCTGAATATATAATGATACTAGAATTTAGTCTTAAAAAGCAAGTAGAAATTAGTGTTATTGGTAAGGATCAAGGTCTTCAATAGAATCACGAGGAAAGCATTCCAAGGACCTACACATGGGAGACTGTGATGTGACAAGGCTTATAGAGGTGGAAATCTACCTCTGGGTTTACAACTTCCCACCTCCCTCTATCCTACCATGGAAAATCAAGACCAGAAATAGAGCTAGTGTCCAGAGATTCTGCTTCATATTAAAACTTAGATCTTCAGAGCCTGCACAGTCTGCTTTGGGCCTACACATGGCTGCTATACCTGCACCGTCACATGTGTTCTGGGCAAGAGAGAATACTTAAACACATGGGGCTAGTGCAGGTCACCAAGTGAGGGAGAGAGAGAGAGAGAGAGAGAGAGAGAGAGAGAGAGAGAGAGAGTTTCTTTGTTCCTCTGGGATTATATTAGCTTGAATTTAGGACAGACCAAGTACTTTTTCAAAATAACCAATCAACTACCCAAGTTTTTGTGGACTTTTAATAGGTCCATCCCCTAGTTAAACTGACAAGCCTTTATGGTTAATCACCTCTTTCTGTACCTCCCAATAATCTGGTACCAGAGGAGGGAGGAGGAGTGTTAATCCCCTTGGTGGAACAATGCTATGATACTTTGGGGTGCAAAGCTGTAGCTTCCTGATAAAGCAAACAAGCTCATGCTCCCCAGTCTGTTAAACTAAATGTGAATTCCCTTTGCTCTCTTTCTTATTAACAACTAGTTAACTACGTATGGTAACATTAGTAGAAGAAGAAAGGAGATATTCTGGGGTGTGAGAACATAGCCCTTGCAAACTTCAAGAGACTTGAGATATACTCACAAAAAGCAGTTGGAAATTATCAGATGACACTGAATGATCGATCAGTCAGACTACAAAAGAGCTTTTGTGCAGGTGAAACTCTCTGAACTACATTAGGCGAAGGGAGTAAAAAATTAAACAAGAGGAAGAAATGATGAAATTTGCAATTTAGAAACATGAGAGTGAACCAAAGCAGTGTGATGGTTGAATTGTCTTCTGCGTACAGTTGCAGAACTAAATAAAGGGAGTGGCAAGGAGAGTGCCTGTGTACATGTTTCTTCTGCCTACCATGAATGTTCCTTCTCACATTTGGTGATACACTATCGTCTTCCTTCAAGATTCTAATCAAAGTTACAGTGAAATTTTTCTCCCACCCTCAATTCTTGCATATTAATTATTCCTGAAGCACAGCCATCCTATTCAAACTTGCATAATACATTGTATATACTTTGTACTTCCGTTGGCACTTCTCTGTATGGTTAATGATTTGTTTTAAATTATATCTCCTCAGTTAACCAGAGAGCTATCTGTATTCTCAGTTCCAAACACATTGCCTGACTTATCATAGACTCTCAACATTTGTGTGCTTACAATAAAATATGCCTAACACTAAAGAACAGATGCTGAGAAAGAGGAAAGGTTTGGAGGAGACAGAAATTTGAAGTTTATTATCTTTTACATACCTATTCAAAAAGGCCTATGAGACATTTGAGATACAGTAATTCAGATATAAAGCTGAACAGCGGAGGGAATTTATTCCAATTAAATATATTGTGGTGCTGATGGGAATTTATTGTTGAAGAGATGAAAGTGTCATATAAGTGCTTAGATTTTAAAGTTTCATTTATTCATTAATTCAACAAATGCTTATTCTAGCTTATAGTGTACTGATAGTATACTATACACACATAATATATGAACAAATCTACACACATTATACATGCACATATGTGTTGTGCATATTTATTATATGTATACATAAACATATCACATGCACATAAATACACATATAAATAAAAGAAACATATTCTCTACTTTTATGGTATTTACAGTCTAAAGGAGGAGACACAATAAACAACTAAACAAACAAATGGATGTGAATTATAAATGTGATAAGTATGAGGTAAAGGTTTTGTATATACTTTTTTCCAAAAACTTATTTCTAATTTACTTCATTTATTTTATAATTCCTGGATTTGATGATAATGCTGGTAGAGATAACTGATGACCTTTTTATACAATAGATATTTAGTTTATATGATAACACTCTACTTTTATGTATCTGCGAGGTAAATTTGTGAAATATATTCTTAAAACATCAAATATTGAAAAAGGTTCCTACTGTATTTAAAAAGCCTTGATAATATATTTATTGATTTTAGAGAGAGAGGAAGGGAGAGAAACATCGATGTGAAAGAGAAACATCAATTGATTGCAACTCATACACTCCCCAACCGGTTGGAACCTAGGTATGTGCCCTGACTGAAATTAAACCTGCAATTTTTTTGGTATAAGAAGACAACACTCCAACCAACTGAGCCACCTGAACATGGCTTAGGTATTTTATATAAAATAAAAATGAACCAATATAAAGTATAACTATAGAAAATATTCAGTAGCATAATCTATTAGTGGGGACCGTATGAAATTGACCCTTTTTTTTAGGTCGAAAATGCCTGGATACCAAAAATTTTAAATGGTTCAAATATCAAGTCTCTCTCAAGTCTTATTTTATTTATCTTGGAATATAATATATGGAATGATTAATGCAACTTAAAATTACATAATTTAAAAAACTATCAGGGTAACATTTGAAAAATATTTTTTCCTATCTAAAATGTACTGGCTTATGTACTAGAATGTCAACAATCTTGAATAAACACCCCAACAGGTGAAATATAATAGAGTAAGTTGGTAAGAATTAACTCTCGAAAATAGAAAAAAAAATCAATGTAAAACAGATTGTATGGTGTGTCTAGACACTATTGTAAGGAAAAATGGGGGGAAATCCAGTTAATTCTTTGATTTATGAGGTCTCAAACAACTGCTTAACTGTTTTATCTACCCTCTGAGACCCATTGAGAGATTCTCATATAATCTGCCAAATATACCTGAACAGGCACAAGGGCCTAAAATGAATGAGGCCTTTAATGTAATATGTAGTGTCAAATCTTAAGAGATGTGATACAAAGTAAGAATTTAGTTTCATCTTGATAAAAGTTTTTAAAATACATTAAAAATCAGGTCAGTTATGTTACTCCCATCATTCACAAGAGCTCATTTCAGTCACATGTGTAGACCTGAACAAGTAGTAGAGACGTGTTAAAGACTGGATTTGACAATCAGCATAGACACACCTCAGAACTACATCAATGGTGTCATCTTAGCTCTCCTGTCTACTAAGTCTGTGAGGCATGTCCTGCCCCATTATGACCCTACTACTTATGTTCCCCTCCCACTTTTCATTCATCCTTCCATAATCATCTTTCCTCTTGATGGCTACTTGTCTCTGATTATACCTTCATTTCCAGTCTCAGACTTTGGTTGCTTTAGCTGGTACTGGCCACTAATTCATTATTGATAAGGTACAGAAAAGGTCAATTCATTTTTTTATTTGCTAATATATCATATCACTTTTAAGAATGTATTAACTTTCGGGATGTTATGATTGGGTACTTGGGTTATTATCAAGTAAAATGGATGAGACTAGTACCTTCACCTTTTCACATTTTTAGTAAAGTTAACCCAATTAATACGTCCTCCTTAGAGGTAAACACAGACTTAGATCCCTTTCTTTTCATAAATCATCTTTTTGGTGGCAACTATATTTTGCTTAGTATTTCTCCAGTGTTCTTTATCCCTTGGCTCAACAAGAGCAGCAAAAATTTAGTCAGTATTTATTATTTCTTTAAAATTGGAAAAACCATGCATTTCTCCTTCTTTCAATTCATTTACCTTGTCAGCTGCCATCATTCTCTTGCTGACAATAGCTTTTTAAAGAACATTAAACATTAGTTATAAATAAATTGTGTCAACTTAGAAGATATGGCTTATTAGCCAAGAACTTCTTCATTCATAATTTTATAAATTTTGAGTCAATTTTTTAGTAATGTTCTGTATATCTATTTGTATTGTGGGATCTATTTGTTGTGACTCTCAGGAATCTCCAGTAGTTGGAAATTCGGGTGGCTTAATTAGAGTTGCAGTTTATTTTCAAGGAACATAGTAAAGCTGAGTTCAAATTTAAGCATAAAAAAAATCTTACTTATTCTTTTGCTAGATGTGATTTTAAATAAGGTGCACTTTCATTCAGCAAGCTATGTATTATTTGTTCTAGGTGTCTGGGGCTGGATTATCTGCTTCAATTATATTATCTATACATTAGAATAAATAAGCATTATTTATAATGTAATTTGCTATTAAAATTGTATTTTCTTTGATTCATATGCTAATGTTGCATTTGTAATGCTTAATGCAAAGAAGAAAAGCTAGATTCCAAATTTTACAATATACTTAATGAACTATGACTCTTATTGTGGATATAGCTTTAAGCTTTATTTCTGTAATTCCTTTTAGAGTTTTATCTGTAGTCAGATGCAATGCCATAAGTTGATTAATGGATTTTCATGGAAATATAGGAGTAAATTTCTCTTTATCTATTTGTGGAAATAAAAGCAGAATCTAACTCAATATGAAATTCAATAATAAAGTCCTAGGTATTCTTACAAATACAAATTTTAATACTCACATTGCTTGAACTATACACACAATTTGTAAATTTTCTTGAAAATATCAGAAGTTAAAGTGCAATTATTCTGTGTGATCCCATAGCTACATGGTATGTCTTTTTGAACTTCTGGAAATGATTTTATTATAACAATCAATGAGCCACTTAATGTAAACTCAGGTGTTCAAAAATTTAAAAAATGGGTATTTGAAAAAATTTAAAATCTAATGGAATAGTCTGTGGGTTGTATGATATTTTCATTCACTAGTCAATTATAAGGCAACTCAGCCTTTGAGGGGAAAATTCAAAGAATGAGAAACCTTTAAATATCTTTGTATACAATACTCTAACCTACTCATTACTCCCGTCACATCTGGCCCTTCAGAAATGTGACAAAGATTCTGGGACATGTTAATTTTGCTTAGTTAATATGCAGATTATATCAATTGCAAATGAGAACATTGTTGATCTCTTTCATCTAGGGCATTTATATATTAATCATAGCTCCTCCCTTTAAACTGGATTGCAAAATACAACTGAAATATAAACCTTTGTGCCAATCATACAGGAAGCTATGAGAAAAACATTGCCTGCTTATTGGAAGCAACTTGGTTTTAAAATACATATTTCTGCATTTAATTATTCAGTTTTCCAGAAACTACATAGTAATAAAATTCTCTTTGGCATCTGTTATACACAGAGTGGAAAATAATACAATAATTAATAAATAATAATACAAGAAGAAACTCTGTTTTGTGTGCTCACAACTGTAAACTAGCTTTTGCCCCATCCTGAATATATAAAATAGAACTGGTGTTTATTGCAAGTTAAAGTTCATTGTAATTAATAGTACTTTGTATAACTATTCAATTTTTAAATAGTAGACAAAATATTGATGACTTCTTTAGGGATGGCATACTAAAAATGTTCAACAAATATATAAAATATTTGTCAGGAGAATATGTGCTTAACAGTTTATGAATTCTTTTTCGGGTACTATTTTTAAAAAATCCTCACCCAAGTACATGCTTATTGATTTTTTTTCTTTGAGAAAGGGAAGGAAAGGAAAGAGAGAGGAAGAAAAACATTGGTATGAGAGAGAAACATCAATCGGTTGTCTCTCATCCGCACCCCAAACAGGGACTGAACCTGCACCCTAAGCATGTGTCCTGACCGGGAATCAAACCTGTAACATTTTGGTGTACAGGGTGACATTCCAACCAACTGAGCCACACTAGCCAGGGCCTGAGACTATTTTAAGTCTGCTTTTGCCCCCTAAAATAGTCTCTCAAACTCAGTTACAAGTAGCAAATGGGGTTTCTTGAGAAACATTTATGCTGTGTTGGATGAGGATGGTTAAAATTATTTTAGTAGAAAGAAATGGACTTGAGTTAAATAGAATTTATTCAGAAGCCATTGAGCTATCTCATAAAGCTAAAAATTTTAAAAAAGAGAAAAATTGACATAGGAGGCATGGATCCCATATGGACCCATTTGGCTAGGTGTGTTAAACAGAAAGGAAATTAATTTAGCATTTTTGTGGTCAATTTCTCTTATGTCAATATTTAAAAAAGAGAATTACTGGCTCATTTTTTGAGGAAAAAAGTAAATGCCCTGCCCATTACGTGATCTGAATATCAAATATCTAATGGAAAAATCTCATCTTTCTCTTTACTGTTAGATGACATGTGTTACTATTTGTCTACACTCTCAGGGGACAAAATAAAACCTCAGACCAGAGATACTTGATTTGATTCTGGGAAGTCATTATGGTTTTCCTTAATTATTGCTTGTCAAGCATATTTTTCTGTCTTCCTTGTCTTGGGAAATGCTGGCAAGTTGTGAATCTAGGGTACATTGTGATTCATTTTCATAGTTGAAATTTTTTAAGTCAACAAGATTTTCTAACTAACTTCTTTGGAAGGGACTTTTAGAAATAGAAAAAAGAAAAAAAGAAAAAAAAAAAAAAAAAAAAAAAAGAGGAGACAAATCTCTGCCCTGAAGGAGCTTACAGTCTTGGAGAAGTAAAATTTATATACATAAGCAAAAATAAGTTAGCATACAATCAAGGGCTGAATGGGGTAACACATTATAAAGCAAAGGAGAAAAAAACAGAAGAATGTTAATAATATGCCAGGATGTTTATATATAATCATCATAGGTAGTACTTGTATAATTTGTATACCTTTTGTCTATATCAGTGGTTCTCAACCTTCCTAATGCCGCGAACCTTTAATACAGTTCCTCATTTTGTGGTGACCCCCCAACCATAAAATTATTTTTGTTGCTACTTCATAACTGTAATTTTGCTACTGTTATGAACTGTAATGTAAATATCTGATATGCAGGGTGTATTTTCATTGTTACAAATTGAACATAATTAAAGCATAGTGATTAATCACAAAAACAATATGTAATTATATATGTGTTTTCCCATGGTCTTAGGCAACCCCTGTGAAAGGGTCATTCGAACCCCAAAGGGGTCGCAACCCACAGGTTGAGAACCGCTGGTCTATATGGTGTCTCTGTTAATACCAAAGTTTTCTAAGTCTCACAATTACTAAATTTTAGGGTAATGTGAAGTAACTCTGTAATAGTTACATTATTGTTCTTTAATGAACTTTATATGCTATAATATTGGCCAGATTTATAAAGCTAATTTTACACGTTCATATACAAAACCTTTGTGGAATTGTTTTGCATATCTCCTTGCAGTGACTTGAGGTTGCTCTCTGTCTCCCTTGCTGTGTTTCATCTGTACTAGCCTTGCTTCAGTATGGGAACTTGACAAGCTTCTACGCACCTCACACACAGGCAGCATGAGTTGCTTCTTCTATCATTGCTGCTCTGAGTTTTCCTTAATTAGACCATCCTTTGGTTTAAGTGTCACCGGGGAAAACTTCCCTGGTCCTTTCTTCTAGATAAGTTTTCCCTTATGCACCCTGTATTTCTCTTAGCATTTTGTGGTAATTATACACATATTCCTAAAATATTTTTAATGTCTGCATTTCTCCCCGGGCTGTATATTCTGAGTAATGTGGTTAAACATTCTACCTGAAAACAGTAAAAATTTTCAATAATTATTTTTGAATGAATATATGAATGTAAGAAGTTATTTTTAACCAAGCATAAAACTGAAGACCTGACTTTAAAAAATTGCTAGAAATATTTTGTCGTTAGCACATTATGCATATGTAATGGATGCTTCCAAATCGCAAAAACTATAGACAAAAGTTTATCTATTCAGGGGGTTATAGTATTTTCTTTTTAAATGCTTCTCTATGCATATAAAACAAAAGCCATTGTCTGAATTATCAAAAATTGTTATAATAGTTCTTAAATTAAATCTTCCTTGAAGTTTCAAAAGAAACTTTCATATTCTTTGAAGATACTTTAGTCTGTATAATTAACATTTAAATATAGGTATTACTTGATGGTTTTAATTGCAATGGACTAAAAACACATCCTCCAAAATGCTTAAATAAGAAAAAAAATTAATGTAGCAATAAACTCAAAGGCAGGGCTGGTCTCAGTGGTGTTTGATATAGCAGCTCAGATGTATTATGAGACCCAACCAAGTTCCTTCTATCTCTGTAGTTTACTGTTCTTAGTAAGTCAGCTTTTATCTTGGCTGGCTTCTCTCAAAGTTGAAAGATAGCTGGAGCATTCCCGGGGTTACGCTGACACACAATGTCCAGAGGAAAAGAAAAAGAGCTATCTCTTAGTTTAACTTATTTTAGATGAAAGGAATTTTTCCTAGCAGTCCTCCCAACTACCTTCCCATCACATTATTATCAGTGGCCAGAACTGAATGCATGCCTATTTTTGAACAACCATTGGCTAGGGAGATGGAACTATCAGGATTAACTGACACTGATTACCTGGGGGCTAAATAGATGTAGAAATGTAATTTAATGGAATTTTTGCACCTGTATCAATGATAGTTAATAGTTCTTTTTATAATTTGGTGCGCTGATGATTGAGAACTCTTAAGAGGCAAAACTAGCCAGATATGTTTTTCAGTTAAGGTGTCCAACTTCTTATTCAATATAACATTAAATAATTATTGGTTATTACTTTTATTAGGTGGTCAGATTTGTTTGTTTTATTTTGAAATATCTTCCTTTTTTTATTATTGTAAATATGTGTGCAAAATTTTAAGAAGTTACTTTTACCCATCACCATGTAAGGAGGTGAATATGAAAAGGCATTTGACTTCATTTAGTCTGTGAATATGATCTTAACACTATATCTTTTCCCTTGAGAGAGTAATTTCTTCCTATATGATACTCAAGATAATTGAAAAATAAAGATTTCTAATCACAAATTTCTAGTCTCCATTTGGGAAAGTCATAGATTTCTTGCAGTTTCTAAAGAAGACATTTCAAAGTATTAATAATAAACATTGAGAAGTTCTCATGCCATAATATAAGATTTAAATGAAATATAGTTTTATGATTTTTTTCTTTCCTTGTTATAACTGAGTCTGTGGAAATAGAATGGTCTAAGCCTTGTTGAACCACTCAGCTAGTGACAATCTTAACTAAGAAGTAAGCTACTACTAGTAGAAGAGAATCTTAACATGAAAAAGTATACAGAGGATTTTCCAAAGACATTTGCCATATATGTGTAGGCCCCAATGTAGATATTTGTTACAGAAAAATTTTAGCTCTTTCTTTCTTTTATTTATACAACTCATTTTTAATGAAGGTCATATAAATAAAAGTTTTTCCTATATAAATCTTTTACAAATTTTGTGAGGAAAATATTTAAGAATTTCATGGTTTTTAAAAAATTAATTAACTAATTTATCTATTTATTTATTTTTTTGGGGGGATTCCCTCTCTGTAACAATTCCTCCCTCTCAGACTTAAGACTTTTTAAAATCTTATAAAGGACAATGGGTGAAAGTCTTGTGCTCCTCTAGTGCTTCAAGTGGGACATGGTCATCATCCTACCTACCCTTGGGTCCAGAAATCTCTAATAAGAGTGGGGGTGTAGCGGGGAGGGTGGCCTTCCCACATGGGAAGGATCTTGCAGACTCCAGGTCAGTTGGCTGTCCCCAGACAATGGCGTGCTTGGTTTAACAGGCTGGCATCCTTGTATTCTGGGGGCAACAGAGTTGGCAACAGGGTTAAAAGACATCATTCAATCCATAACCATGGTCACATTGTGATGAAGCAGCTTTTTCTGTCTCTCCGTGGTTATAAGACTTTTCTCCAGCTAGTGTTCAGTTAGTTATTCCAGATTATTTCTCCACAATTAAGTTGTAAATCCAGATTGGCCCTGAGAGGAAGTTAGTGTAGCTTCCACTTACTCCTCTACCATCTTGGATCTCTAGAAGAATTTCATGGTTTTTAATGCTATTTGATATGGTATTGTTCTCATAACTTAATATCTATTTGTTCAATGCTAATATATGGAAATACACTTTGGTTTTTATATATAACATTTGGGTTCAATTATTCCTTGGAAAATATGAGTTTTTATAAAGATCAACAAGTTAGTGACATTTTAATAACAGCAAAATCCTTTATAGCACTTATGACACCTTGCATATATTATCTCATTTTATTTTCACAAAAAACTTATGAAATAGATACTATTATACTCATTTTGCTGATTTAAAAAATCTGACTCTCAGAGAAAATAAGTATCTTGCCTAAAGTCACAGGAGGGGTTTCATAAGAAATAGCTAGGCTCCAGAGGGTATTTGTAATCACTATACTATACGACATTTCAACCCAAATCATGGAAAACAAACTTATGCTTTTTTACTGACCATCAAGAAGACCATAATGAAAGACAGCCCATTGCTGGTGATTCAATTCCATTGTGCCCTATATCCATGGCTGAACATTAGACAGGAAGATTCTGAGTCTGTGGATATTGCTGAGGTTCAAAGGTTGTTTTGGGGCATTCAAAAGTGTATTTAAAATGAATGTTGTATTTGTTTTCTGTCACTACTTGTCTCTGTTATGTCTGTATTACTATATGTGTGTTTGTTTTAAGGAAGGTATTTAACCTCAGTTAACCCATTTCATTAAGAAGGTATTATTTAATCACCATCATTCCCAGAAATGAAGGCTTTTTGGCAAGAAGTAGAGACAACTGTGTCCAAACAGAATATCTGATGTGTATCTGTGCTTCAGGTTGAATACAAATATGTTAAGACATGTGTAAGCTATAAAAAGAATTTCCCCTTAGGGCTGCTGCCCGGATAGCACCTGACTAGCACATACATATTAATGCTGAACACAGAGGAGTGAACCTCATTTACCTTAGGCTTGTTATTTACATTTCTTCACAGAGGAGTGAACCTCATTTACCTTCAGCTTGTTATTTACATTTCTTTAGTACAAGGATAGTCGGGTATTTAAGTTCTCATCTTGATGGCATCATTTATCTGATGAATTCACTTCACCCACTTCAGATTAATCGTACTCAGTTTCTTTATAATATTTTAACAACATTAAGCACAAGCACAGAAATATTCCCAATGAGGAAGTCATGTGAGAGTGACCAAAAGTATTTGAATAATATGTGTCACAATTATTAAAGGATCTTTATAGAGTCCTCACAAAATAACTTCTCTTTTTTCTTTAAACCCTTGGCCAACTTATCCTCATTTTCTCTGTATTACTGAATCAAACTAACACACAACTTTATTAAACATAAATTCTTGGGGTTTTTGTTTCTAAGTTTGAGACATCACTTAGTTGACTGATTTTAAAACAAAGCCATAGTTTTAAATTCTGAGTGAAAAAAGCAGACTTAGAGTTTTCAGGGAGATGTGCTATCATCACTTAATAGTGACCTATTACGTAATTCCTATCATTATTTTTCAGTCCTTAGATGTATAGAAAATGCTCTCTTAACATGCCCCTGACTGTTTTCCCAAAGCAGTAAGGGGATTTGGCTAACTGGTGGAAGGAACTGGAAGTGTTCATCTGATTTTAATTTATGTGACAACCTGTTGAATGCATTACATGTGGCAGAAGGGTTAGATTTATTTCGTATGATCCTACGGAAATATAACTAGTGTAAGTGGATGTAAACTTTAGGAATACATTCCTAAAAGCCATTGTCAGTTTTTCAAAGGTGAGAGAAATTTCCTCAGGAAGTTAGGAAGAAAAGGTTTTAAGAATAACTGGCCAACATTATAGCATTTATATAAAGAAAGGGTCTTTCCATTGGTGATTGAAGGGGATTAATTAATTATGAGGTATGTTTAATTATGACTTCTGAGATTCTATATGGGTTCCTGGGTAAAATCAAGAAAGGAATCTTCAAACTCATACCTCCACGATTATCATTTGTATTTGTCACCGTTCTCAGAGGAAGCAGGTCCCTTTGTCAAAACTACCTTCTCTAGATTTTAGCCTTTTCTACATGTTCTGAGGCTCTGGGACAGAAACTGATAAAAGGCTCATGCCTATATCCACTGTCTGCCTGCTGGTTCCTTACTTATAGGTCAAAGCCTGTCTAGGAATTTTCTGTTTAGACAAGACTTTATAGAGGTGACACTTGGGAGATGAAAAGGTGCTCCTTGGGTACCAGCAGGTAAAGGGTGGAGGATGAAATGTGACAGAGATCAGTATAGGCTGTGGGGCAGGTCAGTTAGGTGAGGGCTACACCAGGAGGGACCTGGGGATTATGCTAAAGAGTTTGTAGTCAATGTGAAATTCGGCATTAATTCTTGCAAGTGTGTCTCAGTTGGGTGATTGCATACTGGCAGAGTTCTATACACCTTCTTCATCCCAGAACAGCTGTTTTAAATCAGTGTTATGCCTCAGAGTTCCATATATGCGTTAATTTGAGAAAGGGGTCTCACAACCTCAAAAATGTTTCTTTCCATTGCCTCAGTTGAACACCTTGGAATCCCCTTTACCTCTTCTTTTTCTCCCATTCTGCAGCCAATTTACCAGTGACGTCTATTAGTTCTGCCTTTGAAATGTATTCTGAATCCGATTATATATTCTAATATCCTCACTGTTACCACCCTAGTCCAAACCACCATTCTCTCACATGCACTATTATTACAATGGCCCCCTAACCAGTTTTCCTGTCTTAAGTACTGTTCATTCTACTCTTACCCTTCACCACAGTGTATTCTCCACAGAGTGGGCTTTTTAACAGGCCCATTCCAGTCCACTGATCAAAACTCTATTACAGCTTTCCTTTCCGTACAGAATAACATAAAAAAGTTCTTGTTGTGACCTGCTATGCTAGGTTATGATCTGGTTCGTGATTCTGACCTCACCTTCTTTCCATTGCTCCTTGCTCACTGCACACTGGCCACATGGATCTTTTCATTCTTCTGCAAATTAACCAGGACTGCTTCTACTTCAGGATACTTGGATTCACTGTTCCTTTTTTTTGTAATCCTTGACCTTCAAATATTTGCATGATTCCAGTCTTCACTTTATGTCTCTGCTTAGATATCACCTTTGCAAGAGGTCTCTCCTGATTATCCAACCCAACCACACTCCTACTCATTCTCTATCCCCTTACCTGGCACTTTATATTCATGTATAAATTTATTGATTGCTCACTGTCTTCTCAGCCAGGAGATGTAAAGCCAGAGAATATATCCTTAAAGTCAAAGAATATATCCTCAGTCCTGCTTATTTCTAAAACCTAAAGTAGTGCCTGAAATAAATAGGTGCTCAGCAAACATATATTAAATGAATGAAATTAAAGGTGTCTTATTAACAGTATTCTTGGCAGTCACAGTAACCATAAAGTCTTCTTGAGGCAGAAGAGCTTGAAGAACCTAGTATATATTGTGTGTCTGTGTTAGCATCTTACAAATTATAATTTATATTTTGTTTAAAAAAATTTTAATTAGAATTTACATTTAATGTTATTTTTTATTTGTTTAAGATGTACAGAATAGTGGTTAGACAATACTTTACAAAGTGTTCTCCCTGATATTTCCAGTACACAACTGGCACCATACAGAGTTAGTACAATATTATCGACTATATTTACTATGCTGTACTTTACATTTATGACTATTTTGTAACTACCAATCTATGCTACTCAATCCCCTCATTTTTTTCACCCAGTCCCCCAAATCTGTTACCTCTGGCAATCATCAGTCTGTTCTCTATATCTAAGTGTCTGTTTCTGTTTTATTCATTCATTAATATTGTTCTCTAGATTCCACATATGAGTAAAATCATATGGTATTTGTCTTTCACTGACTTAATTTCACTTAACATAATACCCTTTAGGTTCATTAATTCTGTCACAAATGGTAAGATTTTTTTATGGCTGAGTAGTATTCAATTGTTTATATGTACCACTCTTTTTTATCTAGTTGTCTATGAATAGGCAATTGAATTGCTTCCATAGATTGCTCATCAGAAATAATGCTGCGATGAACATAGGAGTACATATATTCTTTCAAGTTTGTGTTTTAGGTTTCTTCAGCTATACACCCAGAAATTGAATTGCCGGGTCATATTGAAGTTCTATTTTTATTTTTTGAGGGAGCCCCATAGTGATTTCCCTAGTGGCTGCACCAGTCTGCATTCCCACCAACAGTGCATGAAGGTTCATTTTTCTCCACATCCTCACCAGCTCTTGATGTTTGTTGATTATTGATGACAGCCATTCTGACAAGTGTGAAGTGATATTTGATTGTGGTTTTAATTTGCATTTCTCTGATGATTAATGATGTCGAACATTTTTTTATATGTCTATTGACCACCTGTATGTCCTCTTTGGAGAAGTGTCTATTCAGGTCCTTTGCCTATTTTTTAGTTGAATTGTTTGGTGGGTTTTTGTTGATGTTTATTTGTTTGTTTGTGTTGAGTTTTGTAAGTTCCTTATAAATTTTGGATATTAACCGCTTATCAGATGTATCATTGGCAAATATGTTCTCCCATTCAGTGAGCCTTTATGCTGTTGATGGTTTCCTTCACTGTGCAAAACCTTTTTAGTTTGATATAGTCCCACTTGTTTTGTTTTTTTCATTGCTGGTGTTGTTTCCCTTGCCTGAGGAGATCCAACAGTAAAAAATATTGCTAAGAGAAATGTCTGAGATGTTATTGCCTATGTTTTCTTCTAGCAGTTTTATAATTTTCAGCTTACATTTAAGTCTTTAATCCACTTTGAGTTTATTATTGTGTGTGGTGTAAGAAGGTGGTCTGGTTTCATTTTTTGCAGGTCTCTGTCCAGTTTTCCCAGCATCAATTATTGAATAGACTGTCTTTACCTCAGTGTATGCTCTTGCCACTTTTGTTAAATATTAATGGACCACATAGGTGTGAGTTTATTTCTGGTCTCTCTATTCTATTCCATTGATTTGTATGCTTGTTTTTATGTCAGTACCATGCTGTTTTGATTACTATGACCTTGTAGTATAGTTTGATATCAGTGAGTATGACTCCTCCAACTTTCCTTTTTTTTCTCAAGATTGATGTTTGCTATTCATGACTTTTTGTGATTTTAATAAATTTTGGAAATATTTATTGTAGTTTTATGAAATATACCATTGGTATCTTGATAGGACTTGTACTGAAACTATAGATTACTTTTGGTATAATGGACATTTTAATTATGTTAACTCTTTCTACCCATGAAATGGAAATGCTCCCACTGATTCGTATCTTCTTCAGTTTCTTTTTTTCAGTGTCTTATACTTTTCTGAGTACAAATTTTTTACATCCTTGGTTAAATTTATTCCTAGGGTTTTGTTTGTTTGTTTGTTTTTGTTTTTTTAATGTAATTGTAAGAGCCTGCCTGGTATATTTTTGAATGACATGCGGAAACTGTAGAAATGTTACTAATATTTGTAAGAATTAAGTTAAATAACTAAATATTGTTGGATGTATAGCTCCTTTCAGAGGTGAAACTGACCTTGCTGATATTATAGCCTGGGAAGAGGTTGCTTCTGTGTGCTTATAAGATAGCAATCATGATTGTAAAGGTCAACTATAAATGGAGGTAGATAGTGTGCTGGATATAAACTCATAGGTCTAAAAATAGTTTTTTAAGAATTTTTGGAAAATATGAAATTTTTATTACTGATACTCTGAAAATCCTTTTACTATTATATTGTACTATGTAAATAGAATTTAATAGAACTAATATTCTCTCCCCTCTCCCTATGTAAGAGCTATTATGCATTTTATTAAAGGAGCAGGATGTTATGCAATTTCTGCCCACACTCTGCAGCTTTGCTCTTCTCCATTGCCTGCCAAACCAGCCATGTCTAGCTGACAGGGAAGCTAATTTCAATGACTAGCTCATATTGGAATTCCTCCAGTTTTCCATCCTTTTGTGAGTTCTTTCATCTTCTGTAGTCTCTTATCATTTTTAGAAAATGCCCTCATATGCCTTTTGGACAAAACCAAGGACATTTCTTGCCAAAGGCCTTTGCTTTATGTTTCTAGCCTTTGAAGTTCTTATCAAGTCATAAGCAAGGTTTGCCTCATCATGAAAATATCAGTGCCATTACTACTTAGATAGCTGTATCATTTTAAATGTTGCAACAACATACTCAGTTCCTCTCTCTTAGTACCTATCATTTGCCAACGTTTCTGATTCATGTGTTCAAGAATTGCCAAAGTCTTCCCACAGAAAGAGATCTCCCAAAAAGAATTACATTGCACAGCTATCAGCTGAACTAAATTAGACTGTGTAAACCATTAACATGGTTTCTCAAATTCTCTTTAATTCGTATCACTTCTCATTTTCTATTTAAAATAGGTGAATTGTTTTCTTTAGTCTATTTTGTAAAATTTCATGGAGTGGTACTGAAAAGTGCTATTAATCAGTAAATTTTCTTTCACTTCCAAATAAGTTCATGGTCATATTATCGCTGTGATAGTGAGAAGTTGTTGTGCTTGTGAGTGACAAGTCATAAACACAGAATATCCTTAACCAGCATCACATGCTGGGGAACTCCCTTTATCCCTCAAGGGTTATCTCAGCTGTCACATTGTCTGTGAAGCCTTTCCTGTTTCCGTTTCTGTCCCTTTCCCAAACAGCTTATTACTCAATCCTCCATATTTTCAGATGACAGTATTTGGTAAATCTATTATTTTCCTTATGACACTATATTGATTTTATTATTTTATGTCTAAAGTTTATATCGTTTTGTTTTTTAAAACTTTTTGTATCCTCCGTGTGAGAATATATTTGGCGCATAATAAAAGGTTCTTAATTAGAATTGAATTAAATATAAGAAAAGGACATGTAACAACCCTGCTAACAAGACCACACATCATGTGGTTCTGGGTATGTTCCAAGTTCAGTACTAGTTGAACTTTATCTAGAAATGACATATGTACATAAATCAACCTATTGTCATATTATTAATATGTAGTTTTGGGACCTTTTACCACAAACTCATTAGTCACATAGTAAAACTGTGATGGAGAAAAATTACTGGAAAAACTTCTAATCTGTTTGGAGTTCAGAGAAAGCAGATGATACCCAAGTTTACAAGGCTTAGACCAAGCTTTGCCTCAGCAACAACAAAAAAATATTTTAATTTTAATGATATATTATTAAATGGTTCTATTATATCTATATATTATATGCATATAATATATATATGAACAGGTTTGTTCTATGGATTCTCATGTGAAGATTAACAATAAAAAAGATAAACTTAGGTTGAGGTCTGAAGGGCTGGGACATGTCTATGTGATATTTATTTTAGATATATTTATATGTTATATAAATATATTTTAATTTAACTCTTTAAAAGGATACAAACATTAAATTTGAGAATTTTGGAATAAGATTCATTTAGGTATGAATAAACTATCTTCATTTTCATGACTTATTTGTAATTTATTATTCTTTAATCTGGTTAAAAATACTATGATTTTTCAATGTACTTTTATATTTCATTGGATTTTGAACAGCTTTGTCCCATGATTTCCACATTAAGATCAATAATCTAAAACATATATCTAGATCAAGGTTTGAGAGACTGAGACATCTTAATCATATAACAATCTATCTATTGTGCCTAACATAAAAGACACTCATGCCATTTAATGCACAACTATATGATGAAGGTAGCCTACTTTTGCACACTTCTACTTCAACTACACTAGTTAGAACCCTAATTAATTTTTCATAAAAACCTTCATTCTAAGAAAAAGTCTGTAAAACAAAGTGCTATTCCAATTGCTCAAATAAACTTATTAAAAGTTCAAGACTGAACTAGCTGTAACTTCTTTCTAATAAGAATTGTCATATGTTAAAAGATCAGCCATCTCTGATATACTAATATACTAGTCATAGCTCATTACAAATATAATTATTGGGAGGGGCCCGGCTTTCTCATCTATTTATTTATGTATGATTACAGTGCTTATCATCAAAGATGGTGCCTCTAAAGGAGGCCATAACTCTCAGGCCTAATTGATAATCCACACAGGTGGCATTTTGAAGAGGCAATATTACAGGTTATGTTTGCTCTCTAGAACAGAATATTGTGACTGTCTAGAGAGAAAGGTATAAGACTGAGCTTTTTATATATACATCTTTTTGGTCTGTGATAATGTAGTTAGTCTGCTCTATCTAGCTAAGTCATAAGAATGAAATAGCAGCTTAGACTAAGGAAAAATGTAAGCAGGAGCTACCTCTGTAGGAATATAGAAAGGATTTTTTTCTACTAAAGAAAAAAATGCTTCTCTTATTAACAAAATTTTAAGCCATGAAATGTTCACTGGTTTATAGCTGCTTCCCCATAATAATTTTTTCAATGGCCAGTTCCTCCAACAGTCCAAGTTATTTTTCAATGCAAGCACCTCACACACTTTCCATATGCCAGAAACAAACTTGCAACCATTCTACACATGGCAGATCTCTTTTTATTCTTCACATCTTGGCAAAAATGTGACCTTCACAGAGAAGACTTTCTTACTCATTCTTTCTAACTAGTCTCCTCAGCTGACCCCACCCATTCATTTTTATTTTTGATCATGCACATTTTATTCATCTTCCTCCTAACTCTCATCACCACTTGTAAGGATCGCTGTGTCTACTAGTTTTATCTGTCTCACCTTATATACAATAAGCACTATAAAAAGGACCACATATTTGCATTTTATTCGTGCGTCCAATAAGTATTAGTACCTAAAACATGTTGTGTGTTTATGAAATAATGGTTTGTTGAGTATTTAATAATAATACTTACGTTTTATAATTCTTTAGCTTTTGTATACAAATAATTTTTCTAGATCTAGGGTCTAGCCTGCATTTCTTTATCATTCATTCATTTATTCAAAAAGCAACAAGACTAATGTAAGGAATTATGCTAGATATTAAGGTTAGATAAAAAGTAGTATAATAATCTGTTATTTTTTTCAAAGGCCCATTTCCTGGCAATACCTATAATTCTTCAGAAATTATGAATGATCTGTACATGTTTTTTAAAAAAATTCTCACAACAACCTTAAAAAGTGAGGAATATTATCACCTTAATTTAATACACAAAGGATTCTTAGAATTAGAGACCTCAGGAAAACTGGGTCAATATATGACTAAAGAAGGTTTGAACCCTTGGATTTCTGATGCTTAATTTCATGCTTTTATTTTAACTTTGCCGAGTGGTTAGAATGTGGAACCAGTTTAACTAGACTGAGCATTTTTGCACTGAAAATTAATAGATCTGTATTTTCAATGTTTATGCGTTTAGAGATCAGTGTATTAATTAATTTTGCAAATCCAGGAACAACGATTTTTATAAGTTTATGAAGAAAAATATATAAGTAACCTTGAAAGTAATTGTGTTGAACTACAGATAAATCTGGAAGAATATGAAAAAAAAACTTTACTATCAATTGGCAGATCATCTGAAAAATTATATTTATATATTTAAGTTACATTTGACATGCACTATTATTTTATATTAGTTTCAGGTATACAGCACAGTGGTTAGACATTTATATAATTTACAAAGTGATGACCCCAATCATTTCAGTACCCATCTGGCACCAAACATAGTTCTTATATTATTGACTGTGTACCCTATGCTGTACTTACATCCCTGTGAATATTTTGTAACTACCAATTTATTCTGAAAAAGTATATTTAAACAATACTTAAAAGAGAACAAAATGAACCAAAACAAAGCAGTTAGCTCTGTGAAGGAAATAAACAGGACTATCCTCTGATTTTTTACTTGTATTATGCATTTGTACTATTTTGGATCCTAACAAAGCCATAAAAGGTTTCCATTCCTCATTTTACAGATGAGAAGACTAAAACTAGAATTTAACTAACTAGTCGATATTAGAAAAAAATAGGATTAAACCCAGTTGATCTGTGTTTCTTTCCATCATGAAAAAGCAGTCAACACTTTTGAACATATACCAATATTTTCCATTTAACTTTAAAAAGGTTGCTTTAATGGAGGAGTAAGTTTGAGTTACCTTTTCCTTTTTCATTTATGTTTCCCTATTTTTATTTTCATTTTACTTTATCAGGAAGAAAATAAAACAAGTCAAAACAAACAATCATTCTCCTCAAACCTAAACACTAAAGAGCAAATTTATGCTCAACGGTCTCCTTTAAACAGATGCAATGCAAGGTACTATTAAGAAGTTTCATTTAGATTAGACTCATATTCAGAATAAATGAATAAATTTCATGTGCAAATATAAAAATACATAGAACTATATTTAAAAAGTTTTAAATGTCACCAAAATAAAAAATATTTTGAAAGTTTGAACCAGTTGCACATTTAAAAAATATATTTCTAATTCAGTATAACAAAGTTCTGAAAGTTTATTATACACTTAAGACTGCCTTGAATTTTTGTTTATTCAGAATAAACACTAATTAGCTGGTATTTGCATACTGCTCCTGCCAGTTCTTCTTCAAAACACTTAAATTAGTGTTTGATAAAACTTAATTGAACTTCCATATGAAACAAAAGTCAACACTCCAGTATACCAAACTGAGAATAGCTCATCGGCAAACAAACTCTCTTTAAAATTACATATGACCATGATAAAAATCTATGATGCAGTGTTATCATGATATTAATACATGGTTATCACTCCCATAAATGTGACAGAATTTTATTTTTGTCATTTTTGCTTCTTGAAGAGCTCAGGGTACAGCTATCAAATTAATAAAACTTAAGGGGGAAAGGATTTTGCATATGGTAACATCACTTAGGTGAGAACATTGTACATGGGGACATTAGAAACTTTGTTTTTTCTGGGTTGTGTGGCATTAGCCTTCACAGTTACTTGTATTAGAATAGTGCAAACAGGTGTCAGAGATGCAGATAAAATGAAGTGTGTCAAGGACAAAGGGCATAAAATGAATACTTTCCATGTGGCTCAGTCTCCAGTGCAAGGACAACACATTGCTCATTATTAATAACATTGATGCCACATTGGAAACATTTTCTATTCATTTATTCTTCCTCGTTTTGCTTAGAGGCACAATCATTTACCTGAATATTGAAATAAGGGAGCCATTAATCCTTTTCTTGTCAAACAGCTAGGCCACCAGACAAGGACCTGAACTAAATCCGTCTGGTCTCCACCCCACAGCTGAGCCACAGCTCAGGCCCTCACTGTCCTTCCCTTGGACCCTCAGAATGACCACTAAGCCAGTCTTCCTGTCCGCGCTCTGGCTCTGGCTCTGGCTCCCATCCTCATTTACACTTCTGTGATTATTCTAATTTCTTGGTCTGATTAAAACTTGTGTTGGCTTTCATCTCCTGCAGAGTCCATTTCTGGCTCTTTACTTTGGATTCTGAGATTGCCCGTGATCTGATCCAGACCTCCAGCCTTACCACGTCTTCTTTCTAGTATAGCAATGCTGTGAAAGGCTTGCAATTGTGGACACACTTTGGGAGACCATAAATTCTGTGAGGCCAAAAGCCATATTTTATGCACGTATTTTTATTTCCAGTGTTAATTATTAGTAATGAATGCTGTTTTATGTCACTAGTTTTTAATTTTGGTTTTGGTTACTTTTATTTATTTATTTTCACATGCTATTTTTCTCTTTTTTTTCTTTTTTATACCTGGAGAACTTATATCAGTCAAAGTGTTAATCACGTTGCCTTCTTAATGAAATCTTCTAACACTTGCAGCCTTTCAAAAAGTTAATTGTTTTCTCATAAAGAGTTTTATTTTGGCACAATTCACACTACACATTAATACTTATTTCCACATCTGTATCTCTTTATAGTGTGGGAGTTATAGGGGCAAATAGTGTATCTTAAAATCATCATACCTATAGGGCTCTAGAACAGTCTCTGAAACATTACAATAATGTGGCAGGTACTATTCTAAGGACTTTTTTTATCATCTCATTTAATGAATAAATTTTAAACAAATATTTTGTTAGATAAAATTAGAAACAAAAATGTTTCCAAAAATCTTACTTGCAAAATGTTAAATAGTGAATCACATTTGGGGATTCAGAAAATAAAGTAAATAATGCCAACTTTCAAGTTAAAGAGAGATAATTTAAATGGCTTAAGATATTTTGGGGTGGGCAAATAGTGCATAAGTTGGAACAGATGAGAATTGAGTGGAAATAAAGTCTTCATGGGGACTGGAGTCTTATCAAGCACAGTTCACAATTCGTGATTTTATGGGGAGTTGTTAATTAAATGTGAAGAAGCATGATCAGGTCTTTGAAAGTAACATTGCGCCTTTAAAAACAAGCCATTGAGAAATTGTAAAAAGTATTAATTCAAAGAGTATTCATACAGGTATAAAGGACCCATGGACATGGACAACAGGGTGTGGATTGACTGTGGGAGCAGGGGGGAGGTGGGACAGGGGAGAGCAATGGGAAAAAAATTCAGATAACTGTAATAGAACAATGAAAAAATTTAAAAAATAAAAGTAAAAAAGTATCCATATTAAGATCTTTTCTCTTTAATCAAATAAAACTGATGAGATTATTATCTAATCGAGTCTTTGTATTTCATCTTCTCTGCATTTCAAATTGCCAATACATCAGACAGAATGAAGTGGGAAGAGATTCCCATTTCAATGTCAACATCAGTAGAGCTTTAAAGATTATACTGTGATTGGTATGTTGGGGGAGGATCTGTAAATTAAAACTTGTGTTCTTTTCAATATCTAAGTATTCTGTTGTTATTTAGCAGTATAAACTATTTTCATAGAGTAATAAAGCAAGTAAACATATTATTTTGTCTTACTGTTTACTGTTTATGTCCTTCCATTATCACAGGCCAATTGAATTTTTAGAAGCTGATTACCCACAAGTTGAATATCAAAGGAGACAACAATTTGGGGACGCTATTCGGCTAGCTATTTTCACACTGGTAATTGTAGCAATCATAGGAATTACAATTGGTATTGTTTCTCATTTTGTTGTTGAGGGTAAGTATCCAGGTCACATTTCTATTGCCTAAGAGCTCCATTGCTTAATCTCTTAAAATTCTCTGTTGTATAAAAAGTGCCATTTGCATGATATTAACATACTAATTACTAATCTTTTATGGACTTTAAATTATAGTTTGCTCCAGTATTGAACTCTTTGCTACATATTTTTGTCCAGTGAAGCTTGCAATATGGATAGACTCAGCTAAAAGAAATACTTAAAAAGAGAAAGAATGAAATATTGTCTTCAGAGTAAAGACAAACCACATCATGTGCTGTTTTTACATACTTTTCTTAAAATCAATACATTGAGTTTCTCCAAGAAACACTGATGATGTAAGTTACCTAAAAATATATTTTAAAGGGTTAAAAACCAAACATTATTTCTGAAGGAAAAAGAAATTGTTTCATGACAGGGAAGAAGAGAAAGTTTAGGAATAATTTCACCTTATGTGCAAAAATGGATTGTAAGTATCACAGTTAAACCAAATGACAATCAACCAAGATTCATTTGATATTTATAATCACATGTGACTGAGACTTTGCCTAAAATTTTACAGAATCATATGACTTACAACTTAACTGTTGGATTCTTATTTATCCTTGGAATTTCCACTTGGATTCTCCCTTTTTATTTAATCAAAATATTTAAAAATATAATCTTATTTGAACATAAATAAATATAACAATGTTACACATGTTTTCTGAGCTTTGTTTTTACTTAATACTGTTGCAGGAGTCAGCCATTTTTTGTAGGTAGCTTTAGCCCATCTTTTTTCAATATTGACTACTAATATTTCATTGTTTTAAATATGACATAATTGACTTATATATTCAAATATTCATGGGCATTTGGAGATTCCATGTTTTAGACATTAAACAATACCACTATGAACCTTCTTATACATATATCTTAGTACACACATGTTAGAGTTTCTTTAGGGAACATATGCAGATGTAGAATTGCTGGGTCACTGGACATGTGATTTTTTAAAATTTTATGAATAATACCAAGCTGTTTTTATCAGTACCATATAGGAGTACCTGTTGCTTCATATATACATATGACATTTACTGTTGGCATACCTTTACATATTTGCTAATTTGGTGTACATTGTAGTGTCATCATTGTAATTTTAATTTGTATTTTTCTGATTACTAGTGATGTTGGACATTTATCCATATATTAATCGATCATTTAGATTTCCTTTTTTGTGTGTGTGAAGTGCCTGTTCAAATATTTTCTCTACTTTTTATTGTCATCTGTCTTTTCTTACTGAGTTGGGTAGTTATTTCTGTGTTCTGGATATATATTTATTGTTAGTTGCATGTGTATGTTATGCCAATGAAAAATATAATGGGATATATATATATATTTAATGATGATAACTTCATAATTGTATAAGGACTTTTAAACATTAATGAAGTAAGTCACCACCACCATTCACATGAAATATGATAATAACTAGAACATTTCAAAAATTGAGTTTCCCAGTTATCTAGTTTTTATTTTTTTAGTTACCTAGAATTATATAGTAAGTTATATCTTTCAACAAATATTTTCATGATCCAGATTAATTTTTTCAAAATTATTTAGAATTTCTAAGTATATCTTTTGTTGTGCTATAAATACAAGTTGGTGTTATAAAGAATTGCACAAAGTATTTTGAAGAACATAATCTGTAGTATTGTATTTTCACAAAATCCAGTAACTCAACTTTCTAAAGTTACTTTGAAAGTTTACTGCCTGAAACCTGCAAATAAAGTCTGAATTAGGACAGCATTATTTGTCTTCCAGTTCTTCAGGATTGGCTCCACTTCAGGGAATGTAGGAAATGTATTCTCTCGTGAGACAGAGTCAAATCTAAATGTTTCAGTTTCAAACCCACAGTGATCTTGAGAATGTTAGTTTTTAATTTCACCAAACTTCAGTCAACTAAAACAATATTTTTTCAAAAGAAAGACAGGCAAAAATAATAATATGTTACTTCTAGATGTTAGGGTTATAGATTATCTTTATTCTTTTATATGTACTCATCTGTTAATTCCAAATTTTCTGATATAGCATTTATCATTTGAAAAATATTTTTAAATGAATTAATACATTTAATTAAAATTAGAATGCTGAAAACAGTCTCAAATAGAATGCATTTAATAAATGTTGAATATTGAAATATTTATTTATATGCTTATTGCTTTATAAAAGGCTAAGGTACTGGTCTTTTTACTCATATTACCTGAAATAGTGCCTCCTTTTGAAATGGAAAAAATCAGTATATTAAATGCAGACAAATGCATATACTTTGTTGTAGTTTTAACATAAATCCTGAAGGAAATGTGGCAAAGAATATGCTTAAGAGATGGGCAGGATCTAGGATGTAGATCATAGCAGAGTTGAGACTCCTTATCAAAGGAAACGGAGAAAAACCAAAGTATTTTAGTTGGAGAAGCAATTTGATCAATTTTTTAATTGAAGAAGATCACACTGCCACTAGGTGAGGAACAGATTTAAGGAAAACAGAACTTGAAGCCAGGTAATAATTAGAACACTATTACATTTTCTAGACAATAAATGATGAGGAAATTAACGAGAATGCTGGCGGCATTTATGAACAGAGAATAGATTTTAAAAATTTTGGTGATAACATTGCTGTTTAATTAGGAAGAGATCAAAGATTATCCTAAAATTCCTTGTCTCGGTGATGAAGTATATTGTAATGTTAGCATTTAAGTGCCCATCTGCAGAAGAATGGATCAAAAAACTGTTGTACATTTATGCAGTAGAGTACTATGTAGCAGAAAGAAAGAAGGAACTCCTACCATTTGTGACAACAAGGATGGAACTGGAGAGAATTATGCTTAGCGAAATAAGCCAGGCAACAAAAGACAAATACCATATGATATCACCTAATACAGGAAACTAATGTACAAACAAACAAATGAGCAAAACTGAACCAGAGGCATGTAAACAAGGAGCAGGCTAACAGTGACAAGGGTCGGGGCTGAGAGAAGTGGGGTAAAAAGGGGAGGGGCCTAGTCAAAGAACATGTATAAATGATCCATGGACATGGACAATGGGGTGGGGATTGACTATGGGAGGGAAGGAGGTGGGAAGGAGGGGAGCAATGGGGAAAAAAGTGGGACAACTGTAATAGAAAAACAAACAAAAATTTTTAGTGAAAAATAAAAATGAAATCAAACTAATAAATGAATGAGCCAGCAAATCACACTCTCCTCCCCCATGTAGGAAAGTGAACAACAACAAAAAAGATAGATTACCTACATAGGGGGACTTCTTTTTTCATAGAAAAGTCATTTGGTGTGGATAGACATTAGCTGGGTGATTGATACTGAATTACAGTTGTAGCTTTTCTGGATGGGATAAATGATTTGAGAATTATCAATGGCTTGTATCTAAAGAAGTTATAGACTGATTTAAAATTGGAAATGAGGATGCATCCAAACTTTGGTTGATTGTATGGCAGAAAATATTAAGAAATAGAGCAGGTTTGAGTAGAGGAAGAGGTAAATAATTATTTTCCTTTGGAAATATATATGATGCCCATTCGATGTTCAGTGAATAGTTCCCAAAGTCAGTCGTTACAGAATTGAAAATCATGGTAAAATCTGGTCTGGAGATAAAAATATTGGAATCATCAATTGTTAAAGTAATTAAGCAGGAAAGTCATCAGCTGAGGTGGTTCTAATGCCTTGGTACCCTACTTAAGCAAATCAAAAGGTTAAACCAGTCAATGCACTCTTACATGAGAACAGGAAACTTAAAAGCAACCAATCATAAACAGGCTTTCTCACATAAGACAACCACTTAATTAGGCTATAGCCAATCAAATAATACCCTTGCTTTTCTTCTGCATCTACTCTGTAAAAATCTCTCTTAGTTACCGCTGATGGAGTGCTCCTAACCACTTTTGATTTAGCACTGCCCCACTGGAATTAATGTTTGCATAAGTAAAATTGAAAATTTAAATATGCCTTGGTTTATCTTTTAGCATCAACAAATAGTTGATGGTTGAGGCCCTCACTGTAAAGATCACTCAGAAGGACTTATTTAATATGATCAGGCCAACGAAAGAACATTGGCTGTTCAAGATAGAAATAGGGATGAAGAGTTCTTCAAGGTAACTGAGAAGCAGTGGCCAGGGAGGAAGGAAGAATATTAGAAGATGGCTTCATAATGTTAAAGACGGAGTGTCAGGGAACATGGTTAAAGTTGCAAAGAAACTAAGAAAAAAAAAAGTAAAAAAGGTGGCCATTTGATATTGCAATTGTGGCCCTTGACAATGGCAGTTTCAGTGGTGTGTTGGTAGGAAATTCAGAGAACTGACAAGTGAATAGGCAAAAAGAAAGTGAAAACAATAAATATAGGCTTCTATTTAAGTAAGCTTATCAGTAGTACAGAAAAAAAATGATTGCCTGCTCAATATATCTTCATAATACAGCTTAGTTATGATATACCTATATTATAATTATTTGAGAATGTTGATATTTTTTTGAACATTGATAATTTTGTAAAACTTTCCATAATTGCTCTTAATATTTACTTTCCATTGTACATTGCATGTCTAATTATATGAAAAATTTGGTATGCAAAAACACTATAAAAGAGGTATTATGAAAATATACTTTGAGGTCTGAATTTTCTATGTTAGTTGAGTACAATGATGAAATTACAGAATTTTTTAAAAATGTTCACAATAATTTTTGTACTAAGAAGAAATAAACCGTGTTATAGTAGACCTATTTTCTGGGTGTAGGGGATAGAGAACTGATTATACTTAAGCATGGACTTTTTTGTTTATTTTTACCTTCCAGATGATAAGTCATTTTATTACCTTGCCTCTTTTCAAGTCACAAACATAAAATACAAAGAAAACTATGGAATAAAAACCTCAAAGGAATTTACACAAAGGAGTCATCAGATTGAGAGAATCGTAAGCCCAATAGAAATTTTAAAGTTTATAAATGTGTTTTTCTGTCTCACTTTGAATGGGTTTGTCACAGGTACTTGGTTTGTACTAACTGCCTTAGTACAGAATATAGTTTTCAAATATATGATCCAAATGATCAGAATTTTAGGAGTTTAGAGAAAAGAAAAAAATTCTTAGAACTAGCAGGAAGCTTTCTTGAAGAAAAAAAAGGGAAACTGGATTTGTTTTCTTGGTATATTTGCCCTCTGCTGGTGCTTATTTCCCTGACAGTAAAAGGAAATCTGCAGAATTTGCCTGACTTATTTTCATAGGTGGACCTGGAAAGGGATCCTCTAGCTGGCATCCAATAACTACTGCTCTTCTATGGGGACAATCTGCAGGTAGTTCCCAGATGGAGGGAAAGGTGCAAGCCCAATCTTGCCAGAGACAATAATTGGGTGTCCTATTAGACAGAACCACTCTTTGTTGCAAATATGTTATATCGTTTTTTAATGCTGGAGTTCAAACTAAGGATGACTATTAATATCTGACTTTACGGAGAAATTTTCCGTCATACCATGAGCTTACACATTCCTGTTTTAAATAGAATAATCTCCAATAAAATAATCTGTTCTTTATGGTTTGAATCATAAAAAGGGAAGGATACAATTAATTTTTGTAATTTGAACTAAATGTAATACTAATGAGCCAGAACCACTCTTTTGTCATTATTGTTCCTCACGCTTTTAAACTTTACAACTTTACAAAGGATTTATTGTATAATTCTCCTTTTACAAGTGAGGACACCTAGGCACAGAGACGCTAATGATTTTTCTACAATCACCTTCTAGTAAGAGGCAGCTTCAGAAACTGACAACGTGCTTAACCACCATGTTGTCACAACCTCAGATTTACTTATGCTTTCCTAATATCCCACATGAGTGTGCATTTTTGTTTGCATATTTTTATTTAAATTTTTAAAATTATAGCTGGCATTCAATATTATTTTAGTTTAAGGTTTACAGCATAGAGCACAACCACCACTTTTTTTATTTTTTATTGTTTTTCTATTAGAAATTTCCAATTTTTCCCCCATTACTCTCCCCACCTCTTTCTATGCTACCTTGGACAAATTAACTTAAGTGTCCTGAGTCTCAGTTTATTCACCTATAAAATGGGGCTGTTGAGGATAAATAAAATACTTTCCTCATGAGGTCATGTGAGGTTTGAACAAAGGAATCAGTCCAATGCCTACCATGTAGTATGGGATTAATACACACAAGCTGTTCTTAGTAGCCATACCAATCCAGTACTGTATCAGAATCTACTCATTTTTTAAGTACAGGTTAACACCTCAGGAGACCATCATCTTGTTAATATTGCATTTTAGTTTGAAGACTTTCTTGGTAGTTCTTTATACTCTGATATGACAGAATCTTGATCTTTTTCCAAAGTGCTATTATGTACACAGTTAAAATCTTCAAAGGACCTATATATAATATGTTAGAGACCTTGAAATCAGATTTTTCTCCCTGATCCTTGAGAAATGGAAATAAAATGAGCTCAGAGAAGCTTAGTGAAATCCCAAGTGATATAACTCAGAACTGATTCAAACCTCTGGAATGACCATCCATGCAAAGGCCACCATTGGGATCTTTGGGTTCCCACTTTACTGTATATTCCCATGGATTTCTACTTAACATTTGGCAACATGATTTGCTGATAAAACAATGTGTTATTATCTTCTCCCATTTAGAGTTAATTCTTCATTAATTTACTCATCTATTTATTTGTGGATTTATTCATTAAATATGCATTGAGTGTTTACTGTGAGCCAAGCAATGTGCCAAATGCTGGAGATACAAAAATGATTGAGACACATTCCCAGTGGTGACAGTATAGAGTGGGAAAAACATAGCTGCAAACTGGCATGATAATCACTATAATAGAATCACGTGCAAGATGCTGTGGTGGCCCAGATAAAGGAGTGTTCAATTGTGTTTGAGGAGGGCAAGTCAAAGATAATGAAGTTGTCATTGGAGTTTCTAAATAGCTGAATTGTCAATGAAGAAATTTGTCTGAAATGAAAAGTGTATTGTAGGATGAGGGGAAGGAAGGTGTAAAGTCATAAAGGTGTGAACCAGTTTAGTGCATTTGGAAAATAACAGGTCATTCAGTGGTTAAGAGAATAGACCTTGAAGATAGGGGCAGGACAAGGATCAATGAAAGGATATGATTATGGAGCCCAGACTGAGGGAGGCACTGGGCTTGAAGCAGGAGTATAACATCTTCAGATTTGCACTTCTGGTTTCCAGAATTGTACGGAAACAGCTGAGGAGAGGAGAGGCAGAGCAGAACCACACAAACATGACAGGGAGGGGACTGCTGCAGAGACACAAGTTTCAAGGGAGCTGATTTTAGACCATAGTAGTGGGACTGAAGGAAAGGATGTAGAATCAATATTTAGGAGGTAAGATCTACTGAGCATTGTTACTAGTTTAGAGGAGTCAGGGAGAAGGAAAAATTTCATGGGGAAGAAGGCACTATTCCCTCTACCGAGAGCATACAGTAATTGAGGGGCAAGGTTAACCAGGGATGAGGGCCTATGTAAACTTATGTGGGTGGACATGTAATTTCTGACTCTCAGTCCAGTGTTTTTTGTTTGTTTGATTTTGTTTTTGTTCTGTTTCTAAGGCATCACCTTAATAGTCTTTTGGAAATCAGAACTGTTTGGGAAATCAATTCACTGAACATGCAAAATCTTTCACTGGTTCAGATCAGAAAAGCTGAGTAATAAAATGCTGACAGTATGGAGTGCAGTGAAATTTACTTCTAAATTTAGTACCAGTTGTGAAAGCATGCCTGCCATAGAGAGATGACTAACAAGCGAGGGTGTCAGAGCCACACAATAGATGCTGTTACATATTATGTCAAATGCTGTAATAATGGGATAATCATTTAAGAAATCAACAGACTAATATCAATAATAGACTAGATGCCATATTTGAGAATAAGGAAGATTTACAGTAGATTTTCTTAAAAGTGTGGATGCTGTCTTGAAAATTAGCAAAGATCTTTTAATTCATTTGATGATATTTAAAATGAATATTATCAATAGTTTACAATATGCTGGGCAAGGTATGAAATGCATCATATAGATTATTTCATTTAATCTTCAAAATAACTCTATGAGGTAGATATTGTTATTATCCCACTTTACAGGGGCTCAGCAAAGTTTAACAGTTTTATTAAGGTTGTTCAGTTCCATAAGGAACAGAGCCTGATTTAGTCTTATCACTGTAAATAACCTGTTCACATATCTGAAAATAAACTGAAATCCTTGTCCTGCCTCAAGTCTCTAGATAAGACAAGGCATAACATTTTTCTTTAGACTAATACTTTTTAAATTTTTTCTAATCAGATATCTATGATATTTCGACGTTCTTCTGGAGCAGGTCGGTTTATCAAATCTCATGTTATCAAAATAAGGTAGGTAATCTTGGTTTACAACTCCAAACAAATACATTAAGAAACTCTGGATCAACACAATTGTTCAGCTGCCCAGAGTGGATGTATGCAGGAAATCAAAGATGGCATGCATCTTGAGCAGCCCAGTTGATATTGCCTAGCCATTTCCCAGTCTTAATAGAAAGATGTAAAATGCTCTATGACAAGAGACAATGTCACTTATTGGGTTAAAAAGAAAGGTATTCTCCAAGAAAAACATACAGGAAGAGGAGGGATGGTGCTGCCAGCACACCCTGCTCCTTAAGCAAGGAATTCAGTAGAACTTAGTCCAGCTCTTTCGATTGTCCTCATTTTAAGCCCACCCTACAATTAGCCTATGTTTGCCTCTGCAATAAGGTTTGTTTTTAATGCCATTATATTTGTATTGTTATTTTTAAAAATTTTAATGCTTTTATTTCTATACTCCTGTGAAAAGCAACATCCATAAATTGATCATACACTTGTTAGCAACTAAAATAAATTACTAGGATACATCCTGAATGTGCTTCTTATATTATGTACAAAGGCTTGTCATTTACTAGAATAATATATCTGTTCTACCCATTTTTAATGAAAGTTTTTAAATTTTTTCTATGGATATCAATCAATATATACATATTTGTAACACTTGTCTGCTTTGTTTCTTGAATGTAAAGTAAATAAGTGTATGATTAAGGAGCCCATGACTTTTCTTACCTCTCTGCTCTGTACATTTGTTCTCTCCTTACTTTCCTTTCTTCATCCTCTCTTCTTTCCTTTCTTTATTCATTATAAGTTTCCAATTAAGTTCATTCTCAAAAGGTGACAAAGGATTTCTAGACCTATACTTTACAGTATAAATTAATATATTTGAAACTCTTATCAACAAGTTTCCTTTCATAACTGCTTTCTCTGATCATCTACTATCAAACATGTATTAACTGACCATCGACCCCTAAAACACCAATGTTTTAACACAGTAAAGGTTTATTTCATTTTGGTGCCAAAGTTCAAAGAGTCAGAAGTGGCAGCAGGGGTTGTGGGTGCTGGTGGGGATGGTGGAATTGCCCCCTGGATTTTCTGCATCTGGTTGGCAAGATCTAGGAAGAATGAAAGATGGAATGAAAGATGGAATGAGATGTTTTCAGGGCCTGGGCCTGGAAGTGGAGTACATTATTTCTGCCCACATTTCATTGTCTAGAATTCACTAGGGAGTTTCAATAAACTGAAAGAAAGGCTAACATATGAAATCTAGATCTGTGCTCAGAAGGCAAAGACAACTGGGTCTGGCAAACACAAAGCATCATCTCCTCCACATCACTACTAAAGAATAATGATGGTTACACCTTTGGCTCAAAATACCTTAAAGAGCAAGTCCTTTAAGTGCATGTAAAGCATGGATTTGTAAACATCTCCTTCTCCCATAAGTCCTCCAGACTATGAGCTAAGTAAGGGCAGAGAACAATATTTTTTTCAGTTGTGTATCTTAACTAGTATTTCTAGAGATAATTGAGAAATCTGATATACACCTATGCCATCCATTGTATTACTATAAATTTAGTGTGGATCTTAATACCTAAAAATAATTAGTGATTAGAGAACTGGCTTTATTATTATCTCTATTTATCTGATTTTTGTTCTTTAGTCCAGATAAAAACGGTGTGAACATTCTTATGGTGCTCATGTTTCGATACCCATCTACTGGTATTGCTGAGAAAATCAGGAAAAGAATTGAAAATATTTTATATCAAAATCTGAAGACAACTCATTTGACTTTGACTATAAACGAATCATCGTTCATACTCACATGTAAGTTATTTTACCACTTTTGTGATTCCATTTCCTTGCAATCCTCTCATAAGAATTTAGGTCAATGTATTCTCTCATTTTGAGATTCCCCAGTGATATACATATATCAGTGTGGAATAAAACTAAAATAAAAATTCACTATTAGGTAAAGTTTAGTTGTATAAATATTTGTTTTATATTTGATGTAGGCCTCTTCTATACTTTCTAAATTTCTCCCATATATTATCACATTATATATTTTTAAAAGCATAAAAGAGTGGTTATTATTTTCTTCATTTTAAGGAAGCTGAGACTTAAGGAAGTTGTAAGACATGGGACCAGCAGGCCTTGGGGCCAGACCTGGTCTTTACAAGTAAGCTCTGAGGGTTAGTTTCTGTTGTATCAAAGCAATAGACATCTTTATGAGAGTTTGCCCCTGTAAGAAGAATTGGGAAGTGGTTCTCTAGCTTATTTCCAATTTAAACCTTTTAAATTTATCTCTTCATTTATTCCTTACAAAAAAAATTATGAAAATTGTTATCCCTGCCCTAAAACACCAGCATATGTCTCACATACCATGGTGTCCCAGCTTTGTTCATTTCTTCTGCTTAAGTATTTCAAAGTACAGTTACTTCTGATTTAATATTAAAAAATAAGGTTTATCCTTTGGACTGGAAAGTATTCCTCCTCACAGCAGCCATAAATTTAAGAAACAGATGGTCTAAAGTTAATTTCTATGTTGCTAGAAATTGGGAAACTCCTGCAAGTACATTTTAAGATGGAATCCCCATACACATTAATGAAAAGTTTTTCAAGAAGGAGTTATAATAATAAAGAATATGATTTCCACCTTTATTATCAATTATATTCCAAAACAGAACATGGTATTTCCCAAATATTATAAATGGCAATCTCAAAGTAAATCTCGATTTCTGATGATATAATTGACCCTAATGCATGATCATGTATGCTAAAGTAAAATCTCTTATCATCAAAGAGATGTTAAAAAGTGTAGTGTTTCTCATTTTACAAACAAAAATTTTTTTTCAGCCTTCTTGGTAATGTACACTGAACTTTTATTATACACATTGCTTTAATATAAAAATAACTATATTCTATGATCACATTTAATAACCAAAATTCTACTGCATATATTTTTTTCTGCCATATGCATATTGGGTTTGCCCAAGTCTGTACTGTTTTTTTCCATAAAATAAAAGACACATGTTTTAGTTTTACCAATAACTTTATTGATTTGGATATTTTGAGTATGTTGGCTATCTCCCACATAGTATAACATTGATTGTTCTCAACTAATATCTTGATTTGATCACTGTCAACTTCAACTGGCCTACCCAACCATGGAGCATCATCTAGTGAGAAATCTCCAGCATGAAACTTCTCAACCCACTTTTGACACGTTAAATCAATCACAGCACCTTTTCCATACACCGCATAATTTTTTTTTTGCATTTCAGTTGCATTTTACCTTTCTGGAAGTAATAAATAATAATGTTCCACAAATGCGTATCTTCTTCCATCTGCAATATTAAAATAGCTACACACACACACACACACAAAACAAATTTCGTAAGTTTTTTTTAAATGCATGCTGATATGACAGCTGTCACAATACAATCTAACAAAATTGCTTTGAATGAAGTTAAAGACAACTAAGCACTACCAGAGCCAAATTAGAGAAAAAAACAAACTTTTTGGCCAACCCAATATCTCTTGTTAAGTAAAGAGAATTGAAAAACCTCTACTATGATTTGAAGCTCACATCCTTCTTTTGGGATGGTCAATGTTCCAGAGCAACTTATCATATACTTCTTTTTTTTTTCTCTAACAAAAAACCAAAATAAAAGAAACACCTAACCACCAAAAGTTAAATGAGACTGAGCTTAAATGAACACTAAGATATATTTGAAAGGAGAAAGATATCACAGAGGGAGGCATAGAGTAGAGGAGAGATTGTGGTATGGGTGGGGTACCTGGACTGGCTCTATATGAGGAGCTTCATGCCACTAGTGCCTGCTGTCTGAGCTACAACCTTCCACCATATTGATTTAAGGGAGAAAATCCTCAGGGAGAGAAAGCCATCAACCTGCGTTAAGTGAATTCCCACCTTTTGTAGACCAAAGCCTGAAAATTGGACTGGGAGGGGTCTGCAATGCTTTAGTTATCTGGAGCTGCCCTTTCAACACAACTAACTGACCTAGGCTAGTGCATGTAATATAGCAAACACGAATTGTGATAGAAATCAGAGATTACTTTCGCGAGTGATACTGAAGCTCCCAAATGCTCTCTTCTCATTTTAAATTAAATTTACACATTTGGGATTAAATCAGAGTAGAGGGTTATTTATAACTTGCCTATGAAAAATCTCATGCTTTCTTGAAATATACATGCTTTGGATAATAAGCATTTTCTATAGTGACCATTTGAACAAAATTACATGACAATAGGAACATACGATTTTATCAACTAATTCATGTTTTATTTCAGCTATCGACAACAAAAAGATGAGGAATCTTCTCAACAGCCGTAAGTTTCAAAACCTACAACTAACTGTCTCTTTCATAGAAAAGATCATGAATAAAACCCATAAAAGTTAGTAAAATGTAGCAAGGGTTTGTTTCTTTGTTTTTTTTACTAAGGTATATATAACATCATATTAGTTTCAGGTAAAATGTTGTGACTTCATATTCATATATACAAAACACAAAATAATCACCACAATAGTAATAAGAATTTTTATTCATTTTATGTTTTTGTCAACCAAACACTTAGCTTTTTTATTATTGTTTATTAATTTTAAGCTATTTAAATTGATAAATTTGCACCAAATACAAATTAAAATTTTGTGGCTTACAGATTATGGTTAAAAATGCATAGTACTTTTGATACAACATATGTACCTATATTTCTAAAATTTTATTTTAATATTTTATTTAAATAATTATATTTTAATATACTATCACAGTTCAGAGAGTGTTTTAAATTTGTAACTAGTTCAGTTTCTACCTATTAAACTTTTTCTGGGGTTGTTTTTGCATTTTTTGTTAAAATATCTGTTATGGTAATTTTTTGGGTCGCCACTCCCTACACTAATACATATTTATGATCTTTTATGGAAAAACATGTCCATTAAAAATGTTATAAGAACACTAGAAAACAATGAACATTCTCTATATGTAACATGCAACATCTAATGTATTTTCAAATATTGTCAATACTCATATATTTGTTCTCATTCATGTTTCTGGTTTTTGGTAAGTATTTTTTCTTTCATTGCATTCTTTTTCTATAAGAACATGTTGTTTATATCTTCTTTCTTCCCTTTATGATTGTTGAATCCACATGTGAACCTTTATTTTTTTTGTTGTCAAACACAAGGATAAAGCAAGAACTATGCATAATAAAAAAAAGAATAGTCTTCCTATCCTCAACTTCAATTGACTTTCCAGTCGTTTATAAATAACTTCACAATTTTATTTCTCACTTAATCTTTAAAAAGTTGATTAATATTCTTTTTCGAACATTATGTTCCATTTTATCTTCATAGTTACAATTATTTACAATTACTAACCTCTCCTGTTATGTTGATATTTTACTATTTCCCATTCTTGAGTCTTGATTTAGCATTAATTTTTTGTCCATTAAACCATATCTTCAAATCATTTTAAACAAGAAAATTGTACAAATGGTATATTGTCTGAGTACTTGCATGTGTAAGAATCTCTTTCCATTTCCTTTATCTCAATGTCTTCTAGGAATATTGGGTCATAAATTTTTCCAAATAATTCTCTACAGAATATTTTAGTATTTTTGCTATAAAATAGAAATCTAAGGCTGGTGAGGTTTTTATTATTATGTAGGGTTTTTTTGTTTGTTTCTGGATGAACATAGGAAATTTCTATAACTCGCTTGCCAAGAGATCTAGATATGGCTGTATTTTCAATGAATTTTGACTAGGACACTAAGAGTGTTTTCAATGTGGACACTATATTTTTTCTTGCTCTGGGAAAGTTTCATCCATCATAAATTTGACGATTGATTCTGTTTCATTTGTTCTTTTATTTTCTTACTCAGGAACACAAATGATTTATTTGAATGTCTATTTTCTGCCCTTAATATCAATTACTATTTATAGTTCCAGCACAAGTTACTTTCCACTGCATTCTGAATATTTTTTTTCTTTTTTTTTACCAATTCTATACTACTGAAAACAACTTATCTCCATTGTCTGGTCTCACTTTTTTTCTCATTACTTTATCCATGTGGATTTTATATCTGTTATGATTTTTTGTGATTTCTTGAATTTTATTTCATTACATAAAGCACTTTTGTTATATGTGGTCTTATGACATATTTTTCCCTGAGGGTTGTCTGCTTTTGTTATATTAAGGTCGTATTTTCTTGCATGTCTTTGCTGATACCAAGCAAATGTGCCCTAAAAGTTTTTATAGAAAATAACTTTCAGAGATATATTTGTATTCTAAGATTATATATTATCTGATATGGGGGGCCCTAATCATGCTGTACAGTAAGATGCAGGCTTATGTTCTGATTTTACAAGCGGAATATATGAAAACTACACTAGCCACCCCTCTGTACCACCAGCTCCATTATTCACTGATGCCAGTGATCCTTTTTTTGTTTAAATTGCTTTTCATGAGGTGTCTTAGTCTGTATTTGGTGCAATAATAAAATAAGCAGTACAGACTAGATGGCTTATAAACAGAAATGTATTTGCTTACAGTTCTGGAGGAAGTCCATGATGAGGGTGCCAGCATAGTTGGGTGAGGGCCTCGGCTGAGTTGTAGACTTTCTGTTGTATCATCACATGTCAGAAGGGGCTAGGGTCACCCTGGAGTCTCTTTCATAAGATGCTAATCCCATTCAGGAGGCCTTCACTCTCATGACAAGCATTTCTCAAAGTCCCCACCTACTAATAATATCACCTTTAAGGATTAGGATTTTAATATGTAAATTTAGGGGATAGTTTGGGGATACACATTCAGACAATTGCATGAGGTAATGACACTTTCATAGAACATCCCATCTTTTTTTTTTTTTTTTTTCTTCCAGTATCACTAGATAGTACAGTGCACTGGGAATTGTGGCTTCTGAGTACACACGTAAAGAAAAGCATTGATGGGTCACAATAGGATATTTCAACTACAGGTTCTACTTGACTGGGGACAGATACAGTGTTTTTTCTCTCTGGATTGGGGAAATCACCATAGCAGTGAACCAATAGTTTTGTCAAACTTCTTGTGGTTCTCCACACAGTTCTAACTCTCAGGATAGAGCATCGGTAATGGTCCAAGAAGATGTTTCTGAAACCAACCCACTGAATATTTTAGTTATTGAAAATTTCTACCAAAATTTATAATGTTTTCTTATCTTTCCTTAATTTTTATGCTTTAGTTCCTCCTGGCTTAGAAAACTACCACAGAATTTAAATTTTTAACTGCAATGTGAGGCCAATAACAGCTACTATAGAGAGTTGTGAAAATTAGAGAAAATATATGTACAGGGCCTGGTTCATAACTAGTAGGTATTATTTAATTATTACCTTCATGAATATTTTAAGGGGAAGTTCAGAGAGGAAGAATTAGATACTACTGATATGGTACCATATTAACCTAGAAACTACTTGCTCAATTTTAGGCTCACCTTTAGCTGAGGTTATTTAATCATGAAAGAATTATCATGAATTTGTAAATCTAAGTTTAGGCAACTATTTTACCTGTTTCTGAATAAAAATTTTAAAAAAATACTTGTATTCTTAACAAAAATATAAAAATTAAAAAATACATTACAAAGTATACCAATATACCCTTGAATTTTAAGGCTGATTTGAAATCTAATCAAGTATTAGTTATAAAAGAATTGGAAATCTTTTTTAAAAAAGATCAGAGCAGAAGTAAACAAAAGAGAGTATAATCAAACAATACAGAAGATCAATGAAACCAAGAGCTGGTTCTTTAAAAAGATAAGCAAGGTTGACAAACCTTTAACTGGACTCATCAAGGAAAAAAAGAAGACCCAAATAAAATCAGAAATAAAGAAAAAGAAGTAACAAATGACACCAGAGAAATACAACAGACTGTAAGAAAATATTACAAATGATTATATGCTAACAAATTGGACAATCTGGATGAAATGGATGAATTCCTACAAACATATAGTCTTCCAAAACTGAATCAGGAAGAATCAGAGAATCTGAAATGACAGATTGTAAAATTGAAGCAGTAATTAAAAATCTCCCAACAAACAAAAGCCCTGAACCAGATGGCTTCACAGGTGAATTTTACCAAACAGTCCGAAAAGAACTAACACTTATCCTTTCTAAACTATTCCAAAAAATTCAAGAGGAGGAAAGACTCTAAATCTCATTTTATGAACCAGCATTACTCTAATTCCAAAACCAGATAGAGACACTACAAAGAAAGAAAATTTTAGGCCAATATCCATGATGAACATAGGTGCTAAAATCCTCAACAACATGTTAGCAAACCAGATCCTGCAATACATTAAAAAGAGTATATACCATGATCAAGTGGGATTTACTTTGGAGTACAAAGTTGATATAATATCTGCAAATTAATAAATGTGATACACCACATAAACAAAATGAAGGATAAAAACCACATAATAATATCAATAGATGCAGAAAAAGCATTTGATAAAATCCAGCACCCATTTATGATAAAAACTCTCAGCAAGGTTGGAATAGAGAGAATGTACCTCAATGTAATAAACACCATATATGACAAACACATAGACAACATCCTACTCAATGTGAAAAAACTACAAGTGTTTTCCTTAAGATTAGGTACAGCACAAGGGTGTCTGCTTTCACCACTCTAATCCAACATAGTACTGGAGGTCCCAGCTACAGCAATCAGACAAGGAGAAATAAAAGGTGTCCAAATTGAAAAGGAAGAAGAAAAATGTCATTATTTACCAATGACATGATGCTATTTACAGAGAACCCAAAAGATATCACCAAAAAAACTACTAGACTTGATAAATAAATTCAGCGAAGTAGCAGGATACAAAATTAATATCTAGAAATCAACTGCATTTTTCTACACCAATAATGAACTATCAAAAAAGGAAACTAAGAAGACAATCCCATTCACTATTATTTCAAAAAGATTTAAATAACTGGAAATAAATTTAACCAAGAATGTAAGTGACTTGTACTCAGAAAATAACAAGATAATGAAGAAAGAAATTGAAGAACAAGCAAATAAGTGGAAGCATATCATGCTCATTAAAAGGAAGAATTATTTGTCCATACTACCCAAAGCAATTTATAGATTCAATACAATTCTTATCAAGATACCATTGGCATATTTCACAAAACTAAAACAAATATTCCAAAGATTTATATGGAACCACAAAAGACCCTAAATAGCCACAGCAATTTTAAGAAAGAACAAAGTTGGAGTACTCATGCTATTTGACATCAAACTGCACTCTAAGGGTCATAAGTAATCAAAACAACATGATACTGGCATACAAAAATATAGATCAATGGAAAATAAAAGAGGACCCAGCAATAAACACATGCTTTTATGGTCTATTAATGTTTGACAAAGTAAGCAAAAACATACAATGGTGTAAATAGAGTCTATTCAATAAATGGTGCTGGAAAAATTGAAAAGATATGTGCAAAAAAAAGAAAACTAGACCACCTTCTTACATCAAACATAGAATAAATGAAAAATAAATTAAATATTTAAATATTAGACTCAAAACCATAAAAATCCTAGAAGAAAACATAGGCAGTAAGATCTTGGGCATTTTTTGTAGCGATATTTTTTTGTGATATTTCCCTTGGGAAGGGAGACAGAACTAAAAAATAAATAAACAAATAAAAGTATATCAAAATAAAAAGTTTTTGCACAACAAAGGAAACTATCAACAAAATAAAAAGACAGCCCACTGAATGGAAGAATATTTGTCAATGATACATCTGATAAGTGATTAATATCCAAAATTTATAAGGCACTTGTACAACTGTAGTTTTATCTTTCCTACTATACCAATCTGATTTAAAAAGGGGCAAAGGACCTGAATAGACACTTCTCCAAAGAGGGCAGATGGCCAATAGACATGAAAAGATACTCAACATCACTAATCATCAGAGAAATGCAAATTAAAACCATTATGAAAATGGCTATCCTCAATAAAACAAACAAACATGTCCATGAGTTTTTTCTTTTTTTCCCATTTTTGCTTGATCTCTCTACCCCTCAACCCTCCCAGAGCTCTCAGCTTGCTCTCTATCTATGAGTCTGTCTCTATTTTGTTTGTTCCTGTAGTTTGTTCATTAGATTCCACATATGAGTAAAATCAATTGGTACTTTAAAAGATCATTATTGTTTAAATTCAGGGTTTTGCTAGGATAACATTTGGTTTATGTCAAAGGAGAATCATGACCCACATTACTGAGTTCTCTTTGAAGTACAAATCCAAACTTTGATGCAGATCGTTTTAATTGTATATCCAGCTCTGTCACATACCAGCTGGGTGACCTCCAGCAATTCATGTTCTCTTTCCAAGGCTGAGTTTTCTCATCCGAAAAGTGTTGTAAATGTACTTAAAACACTTAGCATTTTAAAACTTTTATTGAGTTTATTGTGGTGACATTGATTAATAAAATAATATAAATTTAAGGTGTACAATTTTATAATATATCATCTGTATATTATATTCATTGTACCACCCCAAGTCAAGTCTCCTTCCACCACCATTTAACTCCCCTATACCTTCTTATACCTCCCTCCCCTCTAGTAATCATTATATAGGATCTATATATTTTTGATGCTCAATAAATTATCTACCTACTGATTCATCTATATATGCTGTATGTAGAGAGACAGAAGTTGATCCCTGGATTGGATGCCTTGAAATAATAGTAAATATTTCTTCTAAACCTTGATAAAGTCAGTAGGACCCCTACATATAACCTCAGAGTCTGAGAGTGTTAGAAATGGGTTAAAAAGTAGCGGGTGCAATGGATTGTCTAAACATCAGCACTCAATGCAAGTCAGGATATGCTCTTTTTCCACCTCCTTTTCATGAAAACAAGCTAATGTATATTTCTGTGACAGGCTGCGGAATAAGGATGACATCTTCAAACATGCCATTACCAGCATACACTTCTAGAGACAGGATTGTCCAAGGAAGGGAAACAGCTATGGAAGGGGAGTGGCCATGGCAGGCCAGCCTGCAGCTCAAAGGGGCAGGCCATCAGTGTGGAGCCACCCTCATCAGTAACACATGGCTCCTCACAGCTGCTCACTGCTTCCGCAGGTAAGTTCACCAGGGCTGTTGTGAGTCTTCTTTATTTAGTTATTAGTTGCCCTCAATTGATTTAGTGCTTAGGAAGAGTCTAATCTCTCTAGCTTATCCTCTGCTCCATTATGGATGGACACTCTTCTGTCACCTAAAATGCATTTTGCTTGTTCTATGCCCTGATCATATTTATCTCCTCTCTCTGCTCTAACTGACTATGAAGTTTGGTTTACATCACTCTCATGGCTCTCACCATATATTTTCCTGTGTTATCATGACATTAGTGTTATCTTTCCTACTATACCATAAATTATTTTAGTGTGAAGACTGATTATTATGCAAGTAACAAGTTTAAGCTTTTCTGTATATGCAATGAGAAAATTTAGCCACTTCTGTTTTTCTCCCAATTAATCCCTCTATTCTCCCACAATCAGCATCCACTATGTTTTTATAACTAAGATGAAATCAAAGATATCCCTCTAGAAGCTATCCCTTCCAGTTGCATCACCCAAGAACCCCTGTGGCTTGTGTGGACCAGAGAGGTGTGTGGATGATAGGAAAGACCTGCCACTCCCTCTCTCTGCCCTCACAGTATGGAAGACTGGTCATCTAGGACCCAGAATGGGCAATCTGCTTGAGCTTTCACAGTTGTAGCTCTTAAAGCTCAGCTATGTCCGTTCATGTATGCAATTATACACATCACCCTATTGCCCTAGATGATCAGGGGATGCACTTTGTTTCCTCCCTGAAGTTTCACCATCAGGGTACAGTAAGTTTTTTCCCTTTAAACTCTCAAAAGGTAAAAGCTCTGAATGAAGCTTTGGCCAGTGGCACTGTTCACACTGTCCTTTCAAGAAAACTGTCTTTGGTGAGTCTAAGAGGCTCTTGACAATCCTTCTAAGGTACCTACATATTTATTTATGAGATAGATGTGTAATGGGAATGACCTAAAGAATTTAAGGTGATTGTCACTCTCCTGAGAGAAGAGAAAGGGGACTCCTTTATATTTACAAAATAACTATCATCATGCCTTAGGTTCGCTACATTTTTAAGGCTTTCTGACTTTTTGTTCACATAGTGATCCAATCTTTACACTTGTTTTGGGGAGTATCATACATTTTTGTTTATAACTGACCTCTGTTTATGTAAATTAAAAATAAATATGGATGTCAATTTATTAATAACTAGTGAAGAATATAAGCTATAGTAATGAAGATACCTTTTTTGGCAGGTCCAGTTAAGTCTCTGTGTGCTAAAAGACCCTAATGGGAATTGACCAGTGGATTTGGTGAGACAGAGATAATGGGTGACCTTGTTAAGAGAAATTGTGGTGATAAGATGGGGACAGGAATAAACTGAATAGGGGATAGAAGAAGAATTGGATGCAGTGAGTTCAGGTGCCACTTTCAAATAATTTTTAAAGAAATGGGAGCAGAGAATTTTGACAAGTGATTATGGTTGTGGACCCACAGAAAAGAGTTCTTAAAATATGAATGATGGTGTATTTTATGCTGATAATAACCAAAAACATATTGGGAAATATAATGATCCTGGATAGGGTTCAATTTGTGTGGGGCGATAATAATTTCATGCCATTGCACAATGACATATATTGTTGTGAGAGACAAATACAGAATACTTTGAAGATAATATCGCAATTATCCAAAGAGTTTTTAAATTTTTATGTTTTTTTCTACAGAAAGAGTGTATTTTTTAAAGTCATGTTTAAGACAAATGTTAATATCTGTATATCCATTAAAAAAAGATACCAGTTTTTGTGAAATAGTGTGGGAGGGGAAAAACATTTTTCACAAGATAGCATGAGACCTGGGTGCTCTCTCTGACATGAAGCAGCTGGGTATGTCCCTCACTACGACAAGCCATTTAACTTCTGAGACTCAGTGTCCTTAGTCACAAGCATGTTGATAAGGGCCTACTATGTGAAGCTTCCTTTCTGGTTGACAATGAGTGAAGAGATGGGGTACTTTCTTCTATCCAATCAATTATTTTATGAGCTCCTTGAGGACTAAAGTCACATATATCTTGTATCTCCCAGAATTCTACTTTTTAAATGAATTCTTCAGCCTTAAGATTTCAGCTTTAAATAAAAACTGAGAGAGGAGCCCTCTGCATCTCCTGGTCCCCACCACTGGGTTTTGCCTGCTCATACCTGGGTTAGTACCTACTACTTTGAAAACCACTGATCTTTCTGGTTTTCATTACACTGAAACCTTTGTGATTCATCAACAAAGTAATCCTGCATAAACGAGGAAATTGCCTTTATGAATTCTCCTCTGTGTGGCTTCCTTCTACTAAGTTTCCTCTACACAGAGGATTTCAAATTTCTATATATGTCTAGTCATTGATGGGGATAAGTAGGAAAAGAGAGAACTGAACTTTTTGGAAGAATATAAAGATAAAGAGAGGGTAGTACTACATAACAGTTGCCTGTGCTGTAATTTTGTGGGAGAGACAAGCATGTGTGAAGGGAGAGCCTCAAAGCTAGTAAGAGGGACTGACCAGGCCAGATCAGAGGGTGGAGAGAACTCTCACAGCATGATGTTGAGTCAGGGCTGCTTAGTCCTTAAATATCCAGACAGGTTCTGGGCGTAGGTGAAGAAACAATCCTGTATGCACACACGTGTTTGTGTATACAAGAGACAAATTATACTTTATCTCAAGGATAACAGTAAGACCCAGTCAACAAGAGCCAACGAGTCATCAAATAAGAATGGATAGAGTGTCTGATACAGAGGAAATGCCTCTTAGCATGTATGATATCCAAAACAAATCAAAATTAATATCCTCAGTTCATTTAAATTATAGAAGACAGAGAATCTAATGAGTTTCAGACAAATGAGAAATTCAAAGATTACAGAGTAATTGTATAGTACCCATTACCATTATTAACCCAAGTGAAGCACTGAAATTTCATTTAGCTGCTGTGCTCTTTTTAGAGCATGAAATTTTAGAGGACAAATGTATTTTAATGGCTTTCATATGACCACTTACACATCAGTTTGTTTAACCTCCTTTTTTCAATAAGGTCATCAATTTCAAATTCTCTCTCTGTAGGGATTCTTCCCAATGGTTGAGAAGAAATACAGTCTCAGTCTTTTTTAAAATATAAAGTTAAGCATCATAAGTTTTACCCTTTAATGTTTTACAGAAATAAAGACCCAAGTCAATGGATTGCTACTTTTGGTATAACTGTAACACCCCCCGCAGTGCAACGAAATGTGGGGAAAATTATCCTTCACGAAAATTACCGGAGAGAAACAAATGAAAATGACATTGCTGTGGCTCAGCTCACTACCCGAGTTGAGTATTCAAATATAGTCCAGAGAGTTTGCCTCCCAGATTCATTTATAAAGCTGCCACCTAAAACAAGTGTATTTGTCACAGGGTTTGGATCTCTTGTTGATGATGGTGAGTACTTCAACATAATTTGCCAATATAAGTTGTCTGAAGCTCTGGCAAGCTGGTTTAGGAAATCCCTCTTTAGGTTTTTCCTAAAAACAGTGTTGATGCTTCCAATGTGTATGGTCCCAAGAATATCAGGGTTAGGGAGGGAGGGGAGCCTTGGGTTCAAAAGTAAAAGAAATCAGGTCCTTATTTTTGAGGAGTTCTCAGTTAATTGAGGCAGTGGTGAGAAAAGGGAGAGGCTAATATATAAGAAAAGAAGAGACTGTTTTACATGCTGCAAGAAGGGACAAAATTCTATGGGAGTACAAGGGAGTAAATGATTCTAAACCGTATGTTTCCCATATGTAAACACTCCTGGTTACTTATACTTCAAACCACAATCTGATGATATTTTTTTCTAAATTCCTCCTCATGTTAATGAGGAGTTATGATGATTATAAACATGAAAGTGCTTTGTGAATTTTTATTTTGGGTAGTTAATAGAATCTGTATTTCTTTTCCTCTGTCCCACTTCCTATGGGGTTTAAAAGACATTAATTCTAAAATTTTATAAACTGAAGACCAGAACTTAAGAGTTCTAGGAACTAGTTCATTCCATTTTAGAGAGAGAGATTAATTAAATATTCTAAAGGGAAAAATAAGAAATGTTTAAGATTTTACCAAAGATATCCTGAAGAAACTAGGAGACAAATGCTAATATATCTTAATATGGTTTTTATTATTTGTTGACAGAACTGGATTATATGTAAAACTTCCCAAATGCCTCATGCACCTGCAACTTGACTTTGTGAGATGTTATAAATCTCCTTCAGTCTTCCTGTCCCTTCCCACTAACTCAGGGCTACTCACCAACAGTCCCAATCAGGAGCTGTGAGCTACTTACCTTCTCTTCCTGTACTCAATTGTGCAGTATTCTCTCCATCCTACTCCTGGCCCTACTGGAATCTGACTGCTAGCTTGTGCTGGACATCTGTTCTGTTCCCCATGCTTCAGGGTACCCCTAAATAACACATCACAGCATAGAGTAGGGCAAATAGCTCTGTGCAGCATGTAGCCTGATCTCTACTTGCATAGCTTTTGGAAAATCAGTCAACTTCCTTGACTTAATTTCTTTATATAGAAAAATGTGCCAGTTGGACAAGACCAGTGTGATGGACCTTCTCTCATCGTGAAAAAAAAAATCTGTAGAACATATATACATATTATATGTAGTTGCAAGGATTCCAATAGTTTTTGAAGAACCACTCATATAATATAATACTGGATTGTGTATGCTTATGGTTCTTCAAATGTAGACATTTATGAAACAGAAATAAAATTAGGCAACAACTACTGTTAATAAAACATTGTGTTTTTTGCTCCTATGTATATATAGTTTGTGTCTTCCATGTCTTAGATACAATTGTATTTAAGGAAAGTGTTTTTTGTTTGTTTGTCTGTACAACAGGACCTACACAAAATAAACTTCGGCAGGCTAGGGTGGAAACCATAAGCAGTGATGTGTGTAACAGAAAGGATGTGTATGATGGTCTGATAACTTCGGGAATGTTATGTGCTGGATTCATGGAAGGAAAAGTAGATGCATGTAAGGTAAGTCCAAAGTCAAGGTCAAAACAAAAGGAAAGTTTCCACTGGCATCTATTTTACTTGGGAGGAAAAAAAATGGCATCTATTTCACCAAGGACTCAGTTTACTTAATAATCACAGTAACAAAAATTATTACATTGAATGTTTACTGTGTGCCAAGCAAAGTGCTGAGCAGTTTTCATGTTATTTTATTTAATATGATATCAAAGCAGCACTTTAATTATATTAGAAATTAGGAAATCAAAGTCTGTTACTTCTATTTCTGCTTCACACAATTATGCTTATGGTCTGTTATTTTCTTAAACAAAATTGAAAACAAAGACACAGGAACCTCTACTCTGAAGACAGCTGTATTCTGGTCTGTCATCATCTCTCACATGTCTTGTTTCACCCCCCCACCTCTGAGTCTTTCTCTTTTGTCTCATTTTTTAATGGCTTTGAAACCTGTAACAGGTTTCCTCTTCATTCCAAGCCCTGCAATTTTAATGTTGATGCATTTAAATGCTGGATTCTTAGTTTCTAGATCTCCTGATTTCCATGGATCTTCACCACTTTTCAGCCACCTATTGCTAGGACCACATCTTGAACCTTGTCATCAAAAGTTTTTCCAACTACATAAACACTAGTTCCCTACTTGACACCTCTCCCTAATCCTTCCTGCCTGCTTTTGGACTACTCCTGCAACCTTGGCCATGCCCTCTGTGTCACACCCCAACCTATCAACCCTGATCCCCAAACACACACAACTTACACATACATTCTCAGTTTTATTTTTATCTTTAGTTCCTATCACCATCCAATACACAATATGTTATATTTAGACCATTTATTATCATAGCTCCATGAAGGCACAGACCTGAGGGAGGTCTGTTTTGTTTGCTGCTGTATTACCAACACCAAAAACAGTGCCTGGCACAAATAGTTGTTAGCTGAACAAAATATTGTTTTTATTCAACTTTATAGATACCTATAGACCATTGTCTCTCTACTTTCTCACATTCAATTAATCCCAGATATTAAGTTTGGGTCTATCTTATGTCTATTCCTCTTTACTGTATACTTTCTCCTTAGAGGATCTATTTCTCTTTCATAACTTCAGTTATCATCATTTTGCAGATGATTCGTAAAGTTACACTTTTAGGCCCCCAACCTACCCGTTGATCTCCAGAGTTAAATACTCCCTCAATCTCTTCTTTTATCTCCAGACTTATATGTGTATTCTACTCCACTTGGATATTTCAAAGGCATCTCATTCAAAATGTTGCACCTGAATCTCTTATTCCCCTCTCCACCTGACCTTTTTCCTGTTTCATATCTCTGTGAATGACATCCCCTCTCATTGTGTTAAACAAGCCAGAAGACTGGAAGCCATTCTAATTTTTCTTATCTCTTATCTATGCACTCACCTCATATTAAATATTTTATACACATGTTTACTGAATTGTGCATAAATCCAAGGATGTTGAACCAGAAATAATGTAACCACTCCATATGAATGTTAGTCTTTCTAGGAAACAATGCACTTCAAAGTTTAGCACACAATTTTAACTCATTTGAGAGAATCATTATATAATCATATAATCTACCACTAGTATGGGTGCATGTTCTTTGTACTAATTTCCTTTTTTTTCCCCCTGTGGAAGAGAGATGATTGTAATGACCTTCCTACTGAATTAAATCAGAGTTAACAATTTTAAATGTTTGTGTTTTTTCTCCAGGGTGATTCTGGTGGACCTCTGGTTTATGATAATCATGACATCTGGTACATTGTTGGTATAGTAAGTTGGGGACAATCATGCGCTCTTCCCAAAAAACCTGGTGTCTACACAAAAGTGACTCAGTATCGAAACTGGATTGCCTCAAAGACTGGTATCTAATGTGATTTGTCCATGAATTATATCCATGGCACAACGAACTAAAACTCCTGCGTATTGTATATTATTTATATTTATGTGGTTTGGATAAGTGCTTTTGCTGGAGGCCAAGAAGTCCTTCAGACTCAGACCAACCCAATATGATGAAGTGGACTTTGCGACTGAACTCTCTACCCTGAGGGATGAAGACACAGCAAATGACAGGACAGGCAGCACTGACTCCTCACTCACAAGGGAAGCTGTGTTATGTATTAATACAATGAATATTTATAAATGGTTTTCCTCAGTGAAAGATAAGGGCCATCATTTTCCACAGGATATGAAGATCTGCCAGGGCTGCCAGATTCTTACTTCATATAGTACCTGGAGCACCAGGGATTGTTCTGGCAAAAAATCAAACAACATTCTTCCCTGAGGATTCAGGGCTTCAATATTCTAGCACTGATGATTGAAAACTGAATGGCTAAAATGGAGAAACCTAGAATTTGCAATATAACTTGAACTCTAACCTGGATTTATAAATAATAATAGAGAGCATTATCATTAAGCACAAGAGTTGTCATTTAAAAGAGGTTTAAATGTATCTGAACTTACTGTTAACATTGTTTTAAACAAAAAAGCACTAGCTTCAGAATGTATATTGTATTGTAAATAAGAATTCTGATTTATTTTTTAACAGCATCATCAGTTGGTGTCAAGCCAGAAAGGAAAATAAAAATGACTCTTGGGAACATTTTTTTTTCATGGGTACAAGGAGAATAAAAAGAACTGGTGAGACCTAGGCCAGCAGAGTTGGTTTCAAATTATTAGTAACAGGTGAAACAGTCTAGATTTCAAGGGAATGATTTATCCAATCATTTATTAGAAATATCTACATTAATATATGGTAACTGGTGCTCTCGTAAGTCTTCAGCTATCTGATAGGTCATGTGTCTATCGGAACGTCAGGCTGGGAGAGCTGATTTGTGTAAAGCACTTAAGACAGTGCCTAGTATATATCATGCAGTATAAAAATGTTTCCTATAGTGGAAAGAAATGCTTCTGTGAGTTTTAAAAAAGTTAACCTATTCATTTGTCAAATGAATGAATGACTTTGAAGTTTAAAACAGCCCAAGATCTAGTGGTGGAAAGCACAGGTAGCAATCAGGAAGCCTGAGCATGAGCATTGCTGTGCCTCATCTAAGCTGTTTCTCCTTGTACAGTTTCCTTCACATCGCTGTTCATTAGCTTTTTCATCTTTGTGTTGGCAATAAAAATGATGCCTACTCACATGGTTGTTATGAGGGTTAAATACACTAATATGAGTAAAGAAAGCACTTGAAACAGTGTCTGCACATAGTAGGCCAATAATATGAACTACTATTAATTATTATTAGTGTGCTTCAGACTCAATAAAAATATATTTTTTAAAAATTGCTCTTCACTTTTTTAAAAATTGTGTAATCAATTTCAGAATACTTTACATTGTAAAATAATTAGGTGACACTAGATTTTCAAAATCACTTTTTATGTCTCATTAATATATTTTGAACTATTTCTGTCTATAGACAGAGTTAAATATATGAACCCTGCATGGCCACCTGGCCTCGGGGTTGTAACTACAGAGATGTAGCTGTATTCAATGACAGGCCTCCAAGGTGAGAACACAAGTGCTATATTTGTTGCTCTGATTTATCATGAAAAAATGTAGCCTCTCTGTTTCTTTAATGGCTGAACATTTTAATTTATGTGTATGTGTTTATATGTAATATATGTAAACAAGGTAAATATAACTTAAAAAATCTCCTAGTTATTTACACCTCAATATCAAGATATCATAAAAAGAAAAGGATCACTTATCTATATTTTCCTTTTAAAAAGAAAATGACATCAAATTTCTGAGTTGATGGAGACTAATAACTAAATATCAACAGAAAAAGCAAAGTGGAAACTTAAATCTTTACAATTTTTCTTTCTTTCTTTTTTTTATTGTTGTTCTATTACAGTTGTCACATCTTTTCCCCATTGCTCTCCCCAGCCCCTCCTACCTCTCCCCTCTCTCACAGGCTATCCCCACCCTGTTGTCCTTGTCCATGGGTCATTTAATACTTTTTCTTTATTCAGAGGAACATCCAAAGCTTCCTGGAGAATATTTAACCTATTAAAGATGTGCTTGATTGAAGATAGACTTTTTTCTTGTCTGTAAGTTCTATTACAATGTCTATGTGTTTTTGTGTAAATATATTTATATTTTAGAAGACTGTGATAACTTTTTTCATATGTGTCTGTGAAACTATATACATCGATTTAAGTAATTCTATACTTAATTCAATCCAATACATTTTAATAAAAAATGAGAGGAATAAATCTAAAGGGCAATAAATAAATCTAAGAAATGGAAAAGTAGATTTTTAAAACAGAAGTTATATGTGCTGTTTCAAGTTCAATTATGTCTATGCTTTTGAATGGCATTACAGGAATCATGCAATATTTTTTCTTCAAGTTTTCCATCTACCAAATGGAACATTAAGCTATCTACCTCATGGCATTGTTGTGAGGATTTCCTGTTGAATAATAAAGTTGAAAAGTCAAAGAATGTTTAAAACTTGCTTAAAAAGTGAAAAGTATACTATTGTAAACTTATATCAGTACAGATGATGCTGCAAATGCATTAGGATTGTAAAGAAGGTTTTTTTTTTTACAGTGTTAGCATTTTATTTATCAGTACTCTTGCTTTGTAAATTTTGCAAATATATTGTGGTTAAAAAAAAATCTGGCCTTTGCCTCTTATGCCGTGAGCACTCAAATAATATTTACTTTTTTTTTTTTATAGCAAAAACGTTCAATTTGTCTGACTCATTGTTTTAAAAGACAGATCAAATCCATTAGGCTGATGTAACATGACAGCACATAATCCCTGTGGGATCTTGGAATTTTGGGTGCCATAAGAAAGAACTAAAAGGTTAGTTTTTAATGCTCGAACAAGACTGAACCAAAGTTTTGTAAATGCTTAATCATATTCTCTCAGTGAAATATTCATGATTCACCACCAATAAGAAAAAATATATATTAATAGGAACTTACCCCTTTCAACTGAATAAAGTTTTTGCTTTGTTAGTATATTTATTTGACAGAGAGGGAATTTGTGGGAGGCATTCCTTCATGCAATCATGGAAATGGAAAATAAACTTGTTACAGATTATTGAAACTAATGCTAGAATCAGCTGTTAGAACCTGAAAGAACCTAAGAGGTTATTTACAACAATATCCCTTCTCTAACTGATGTGAAATCAAAGCCAAGAGAATTTTTCCAAATTATATCGTAGGTCATAGCCAGTATAGAAACAAAACCCAGGAGACCTTTGCATCTAGTCCAGCTATCGCTCCATTCACTCTAATCCGAGTTCTTCAAATTCACTAGCCAGGAACACTGTAGTTCTAAAGTCACTGGAATTAAATGATTGTTAGTAAACCATGTTTTTTCCTTCAAAAAAGTAAGAGGTAAGTTAAAGTTACATAGTGTTCAGCAAGGCATATCAATAGATGAAATAGTTTTACAATTAAGGCAAACGACGCCACAAAACTATATCCAACTAACCCTAAGGAAATAAAGTATGGTTTCAATGTAGGCAAAGCTATACAGCTAGTTAAATTCACAGGTCAGAATGCTTCATAGGAAATTTACCCCCAAATCCATACCTTACCTTTCCTTTCCTCACTCGCCACAATAAGTTTTATAATTATGAAGTAATTTAAAGCATTGCTATGGTATAAATTAAAAATCTGTACCATATTTCAGAATGAGGAGCAGCAAAGGATTTTGAAACCTGCTAAAACGCCAAATTTTTGATTTTCTCTTTGCTATTACAATGCCTCATTAAATAATCTGTTTATAAACAAATAAAGCTACAGGAAGCCCACTAAAACGCAGCGATCAACAATTTTTTATTAAATTGCTTTTGTAAATGCTTACAATGAAACTGCCTTTACGGGTTTCAATATTTTCCTTACCTGAAAGTTTTAACTACGAATAATAAGAAATGAGAGAAATACAATCATGTCACACAGTTTAAAAGGGAAATATTCCTTTTCCCTAAATTGCTCTCAATTTGTCAAATGGAAAATTAATCTACCTACCTCATGATGTTGTGAGGCTTTCCTGTTGAATAATAAAGTCAAAAAGTCATAAAATGTTTCAAATCTGTTTAAAAAGTGCCAAATAAACCAATATCAGCTCAGCTGATGCTGCGCAGACACTAAGATTGCCATTGAGTTTCACAGTGTTGACACTTTCATTTATCAATAGTGACACTTTGTGCACTTTGCAAATACTACTGTTTTGCTGAAATAATATTTAGCGTTTTCTTGAAAAAATAATATTTAATACAGCTCATGTGGTTAATATTAATTTATTTAAAAAAAGAAAATACCAGGCAAATCAAATTAGCTTTAAGAATGAATATAATTCAAATTCATTTTATTTAAAATATATTTTAGTATACCATCTGGGAGAACTCTGTAATCAATCGACTAGAAACATTTATAGAGCTATTCTGTAGCTGACAGTGGAAAATAACAAAGTCAGCATTTGTAGTATATTTTAAAGATTTGGTTTAGAAATATTTTAATTTATATTCTGAATTACTAAAGGCTTTTTCACTTAAGTCACAGAGCTATTCAATATTGAGTTTGCTAACCAGATACTATGGGTTTCCCGTGAAGTTCTATTTTTATAGATTTTGTTCCCTAATCAGATTATGTGTCCCAAGTTTTACTTAAAAATGTAGTTTTGTAGATAAGGGGATTTTCCTGTTAGGTAATCCTTCTCTCCACTTCTAAATTTAGGTATTCTCCCTAAAACATGTTTGAATGCCCACCTATTAAATAGTTCCAGGAAGAGAAATTTCATATATGCATAAGATTGCCTTCTTCTGGTTTCAATAACTACCCTTCATCTGTATTCAAACAAGTACATTTTGCTGAACCTCAAACTTGTATCTTCAGTTTAGATCTTGGTGAAAATTACAGAATTTTAGAGGTAATTTTAAAAATCCTTTAGTGTGACAGTCCTTAGAGAATAAGGATTAGGAGGTTGAATGAATAGGCTGAGGTACACTATGAATAAAAGGAGAATTTAAAAATGGAGAGGAGAAATAAATGGAATCTAAAAGTAAAAAGGAAGCCATTGCAAAGGCAAATATTAAGACACAACTATTTGACAAAAGTTTTATAAAAAAAGAGTTGGACCACAGAATAGAAATGGTTTTTTAAGTAAATGGATGATTGATTTATCCCCATTAAAAAAAAAAAAAAAGCTACAGAAACATTGATAACTTACTTTTTCAGAGAAAGAGAGAATCCAACTGTATCAATGTAACACAATTTTAATTTTTTATTTTTCAATTCTTGCATATATGGATGCATATATTTCACAAAGTTGATATGATTGCATATGTAAAAGTATGTATTTATTTGAGATTACATATTTTTCAATGACCATATATTTGGTATTATCATCATTTTTAATGACTATCTTTGACTTGATACATCAAATAGTTATACTACATAGATTGTTCCCAGAATACTAGGCTAGCCTGATATTGACTAAATTTTATAACAGGGTCATAAACCATACAGTCTGGCATCCACCCCTTCCACACTCCATGAACCCTCTAGCACTGCACCAAACAAAGACGCCACAATCACTTATACTTTCCCCTACTTTGCTTCCTTCCCCCAGTGACTGTGGTTTTTTTCTCCTCACCCTACTGTTAGTGTAGACAATCAGAGTGCTGGCGAATCTCCCCCATTGGCCAATGTGAAGGCAGGGGGCCTCTTACACTAATTGCTCCAAAGTCTAGAAATATGACGAGATGAATGGACAGGATGTGAGGCCAAAAGCTAGGAAGATAATTGAATAGGAAATAAAAACTTCTCCTTTCCTTATCCCTGTAAGAACTGGGGGCTAGAGCATAAAGGGGAGGCAGTTTTTGAGATAGGAGTCCACCATTTTCCCAGGTCACACAGCACCTGAATAAAATCTCTTTCCTTTTGCACCATGACCTGCTTCATGAGTTTGACTTTTGTTGTGGCAAGCGGCAGAACCCACTTGTTTGGTTTTACTACTGTTTTTTGTCTTCCCTACTGGTTTAGTGTCTCTCTACTATCCTCTTTCTCAGCTAGTTCCACTGAGTCTTCCTTGCTTGTTTCTACTAAAATGTTATGATTCCTTCAATCTCTTCACAGAATGCTTCTTCATCATCTTACTCAAGTCTGGATATCCATATCTGAAACATCCTTTCATTGTAGCCCTCTCAAATGATTGCTCTTTCTCTCTGGTTCTAATTCTGAGTCAGAATTCTTACAAATAACTAAAAGTTTCCAAATACTTGTGTTGTCTCCCAACAATTGCACACTGCTATAAAAAATTTTTTTTTCATACGTAGGCTCATGCCTCTAGCTATACTACACATAGCCACTCCTAATTACTGTCAACCTCTTAATCACTTCCCACATTTATTGAGGTACTAGGAACATGCTTAAAAGAGACTTCCCTATCTAACTCCTGTCTTCATTGTGGTCAATTTCAACATCGAAGTGGATGAACCACACCTAGCTTCAATTCTTTGAACTCATCAATCCAAATGACTTAACTTCTATTCCACTCCCAATATCACCAGTCTAGACTCTTGGAAGAACATCAAAATGAACTTTCTTCTCTAATCTTGATATCCTCTAGTCCATTTCCTTCACCTGTTTCAAATACCTCTAATTTATCTACCTCTTACAGAAGAGATACTAATATAGAGTACAACTTTGATGGCAGAAAATTTCATTTTTATTTTCACTAACTTTTGAAATAAATTTACTATTTCATTTCATTATAAAATAGGCAGAAGAAAACCCAGTAACATAAGCTGTATTACTGATTTTATCACACAGATAAATCATAAACATTTTAATTTCACTTGTTACATATGTAGCAAAATATATCATGCTCATCACAACTTTTAAATTATTGGATTCATTGTGTATGTTTGTATTTAATGTTGATAGAGAAGCATACTTATTACTAAGTCACACATTTTAAAAATATTTAGATAATTATATGGCCAAGTGTCAATTTCTGTATATTTCTAGTTTACAGATTTGAAAACATTATTATGAGAAGGGCCCCACAGTCTTCACCAGGTAGCCAAAGATGGCCATGAACCTGGTATACACACACACACACACACACACACACACACACACACACATCAAGGTCATTTGATTTATAGGATAAAGAGAAAATCCATTTTCTTGATGGATTTCATGATTATCCTCTTCCTGTTTCCATTTTAATCTCCCACCTCGTGTTCTTCTCTTTTGCAATTTTTCATTTTAGTTTTTTTAAAAGTGCTTCTAGTTCTCTAAACACACTGTGATGTCCCATGCACAAATGAATCCCATTGCATTGAAGCTCTTCCCTCTGTATCACTTCAGCAAGTTTGCTTTCTGAAAATATTGCACCAATTAACCAATCCCTAGAGTATGTGAATGTTGAATTTTCATTAAAATCTACTAACATTATTAAACATATAGTTTAAACACAGAAAACAATGCTTTCTTTTAGTACTATGGGAGGCAGAACTCTAATATTCTAAATTTCTGTCTCTATCTCACTGTGAATACAGTGAGATTATTATACCCACGTTTATGTTACATTACATGGCAAAAGAAGCTTTGTAGATCTGATTAAGATTATTCATCAGTTGAGTTTGAGTTAATGGAAAAGGAGATTTTCCAGATGGGTCTAATCTAATTATTTAGATGTAGACTCCTGTAGAAGTAAAGGATTTTCCTTTCATGGTGGCAGAAAAGTCAGAGATTTTAAGTGAGAGAAGATTCGCTATTGTTGGTGTGAAGATGGAAGGAACCATTTATCAAGGAATGCAGTAGCCTTGAAAAGCCACGGTCAGACCAGGATGACAGCAACAAAGAAACAGGAACCTTAGTCTTCCCGCAAACAACTTAATTCTGCCAAGAGCCTGAATGAGCTGGCAAGTGAGTCTTCACCACCACAGGCTCCAGGAAGAAACCCAGATGAATTCACACCTTGCTTTCAGCCTGCAGACACTAAACAGAAAACAAAATTGAGCTCACACAGATTTCTGACCTATGAAATAAAAATAGATAATAAATGGCTGTTGTTTTAAGTGACTAAGTTTGTCATAATTTGTTACACATGAATAGAAAGTTGACAAAGGAATTGAATTTTTATATATTAGCTAATTTGAACATTTTTATATGTTCATTTATTAATTGTAATTATATGTTCCTGTTTTGCCAGAACATCTTTTTCAGAACAAAAGAGGGACTGAATCTGAATATCAATGTTGATTGTCAAATTGACTCAAAGACTCAGTTAAGTATTGAATTTCCAACTGTTTGCAGAGGTGTGGGTACATGCGTTTAGTAAAAGACATCACAGTTTCTGGTCTCAAATACTTCACTATCTAACAGAATAAATGGGTTTGTAAACCTGAAAGTAAGCAAAACTAAAACTGGATTCCTTCTTGAAGGAAAGCCTCAGGTTAAGGATTGTTCAGATAGTGTGAGAGTTGGGAAATTAAAGGAAAATATCCTGTAGCCTGTGTAGACAGTCTGAATAAATGACTTGAATCTTACAGTGAGTTGGACTTGGAATTGAGAACTGTGCTATAAATAAGGGAAATTATATTTTAGGCACATGGCAAAGACATAATGGGAAGGGGATCAGCAGAAATCTCAGTCAAAGAAGGTAGAATCGATATGACTACAAAGGTGAGCAATGGAGAGGAGACGATCAGTAGGCAAAGTCTTTTAAAATAACAGTTGGCACAAATACATTCTCATTCTTCCTCCTTAAAGCCAGATTCCCCTTTAGAGTAGATGCAAATGAATTACTGAGCCAGATATAATGAGTACGTGTACCACTGCACTAAGAAAGACAAGTCGAGGGTATCAAATGCTTTATGAAAACCTCTGATCTTGCCTCTGAAAGAGACAAATGGCAGAGCCTGAAAACCAGACATGTCCTGACTCAGAAAGAAGAGTGCGAGCTCGTAAAAGTCAAACACAAAAACCATGCAAAACATTCAAGGGTGTTGCTTAGGTTTTGAATATGGTATTGTTTCTCACTTAATTAGCCAGAACCAGGAAATTTTTCCTGTAATAAAGGCTTATCAAGTGATTCTTCACCTCAAAACATAGTATTGGTTAAAGTTTACCCATCCCAACTTGTCAAACTAGTTTCTTTTAAATCCTTAAGCATTCTTTCTTTAGTCAGCTTACAAGTCTGTAAAGAATGCCAGGATGCTACTCATTTGATGAAAAATCACAAAGCAGCACAGAGGTGGAGGAGTTTGCATTCTCAGCAGTGTATGATGTATCAGTAAGTTTAACTTTATTTCATGTTTAAGAAGATTTGTTTTAGATTGTGATTTTTCAATTAAGGTGATTATTCTGAATTGGGAGCTTAATAGTTTTTTTCCTGCTGTTGTTGGAGAAAATAATAACATAGTAATTAATGTTAATACTTTTTATTCAGGAAACCATGCTAACAAATTTATATTTAGGATTTGAAAACTTAAACAGTTGGATTTTAATTGAAAAGTTTAATGTAAAAATAATGACAGAAAAAAGGAAAATCAGAAAGCCTAAGGTAAAAATACTGTATATATGTAGCAGTGGAAGGATGGGGCAAAGAAGGAAGTGTTTTCTCACTCTCGATTCAGAGTTTAGAATATATAATGCTATTTGTAATCTGTCTAAGTTATGACTTTTTTATGGCTTAATTTTACAGAGAGAGAGAAACATAGATTTGTTGTTCCACTTAATTATGCATTCACTGGTTGAGACTTGTATGTGCCCTGACCAGGGACCAAACCAACAACCTTGCTGTATTGGAAACAGTGCTCTAACCGACTGAGCTACCTGGCCAGGGTCTAAATCATGCATTTAATTGATACATTGAAAATAGAGGAAATACACAAACTGTGTACAAAGAATTGTATTTTAACCCCTGTTTTGAAACTGATAAATATAATTAAAACTGCAAAAGATATATCAAAAACTTAATGTCCTTTGGGAAATTATTTCTTTTACAATAAAAATTTAAAAAACAATATAAAAGTAATTTGCACATAATAATATAAAAGTGAGAGGCAAATAAATAATCATAAGATTTTTTTCATGTTAACAGAAATATGTCTATAGAAATAAAAATGACATAGCGGTAGAGAAACAAGAAAAATAGACTGAAATAAAATTCCGAGGAAAGCAAAAGACCTATATCTGGTAATAGACTAAGAAGCAATTTAGGTTTCTTCATTCCTATTACTTCCTGTTTTTAAGATTTTTAAAATTGTACCCTGCAGATCAAAATCCCTGAAAAGCCTATGGTTCCATTCCATACAGGATAAATCAGTATGACTACTTTATGCTTTTTGCTTTGGTATTACGTGGCTTTGTTGCTCAGAGGGACAGTAAGGGGTGAGAGTGGAGGGAAGACTGCAGAGGTGCTATTGAAAAGCAATCCCTACTCTTCCCATTGATAATCCATGCCTCAGTATAATCAAGTCAGAGGGTTTTCCCCAATTAGAAATACAAAAATTGAACTTTATTAGTTTTTGTCACTTGTGAGTTAACGTGAAGGAAGTATACCTTATTCTGTGTTGTACATGCCAGTATCTAGTAGAACGCTTGGCACATGTAGATTAGTTGAGAGGCTTAATTGTTCTTCAAATTTGTTTGGGACCAATTGATTGATTTCCAGCTAGTACCCATCACCTACTGTTTGTTTCAATCTTCTCTACTTGACTTAACTAGATTTCATATCACCTTTAAAGACTTCATTTAACACTGAAATAGTTTGTTTACTTTTCTAGTAAGCCACTCTGTATGTAGATATCATGATATAAATAAGGGGAGAAGGGACCAAAAAAACAGAATTTATTTGTTTAAAAAATGTGTACTTATTCTTACATGTTTAAACTTCAGTCATCTTCAAAGTACTCTCCATTTGATGCAATATTCCTATTGAGATGTTTTTTTCTACTGCTCAAAAGAGTTTTTGAACTCATGGATTTTGATGCCTTTTAATGCTTCTTCCGTTTTTTTTTGTTTCACCTCTTTCACATCAGGAAAACATTTCCCTTTGAGGACTTTTTTCATTCAAGGAAACAAACAAACAAAAAATGTTGCTCAGGGCAAGATTAGGTGAATAGGTAGAATAGGGCATGGGGGTCATGCGGGTTCTGGCCAAAACTGCTGAACACTCAGTGAGGTGTGGGCAGGTGCACTTGTAAAATCACCCATCATGAAATGGGTGAATGCTTTGAGAAAGAGTCCTCAAAAAAATTCAGAGTCAAACACAGCCTCTCAAGACAACGCCAACTGGTACACTGATACAGATGGGTTCCCAGAACACTCACACACTCACATAGTGTGGGGAAAGCATGTACTACAAGGGGCCCACCCTCCAATTCTGTTTTTTGGGGGTCCCCCTGATAGGTATAAATACATTTATAATACTTATTCTTGTTTTCTTTCCAAAAATAAGTAACTACAGAATAGATTCCTTGGATTATTGTGTTCCTGCAATGAGGTTCTGAATAATTTTACATTTCTCTTTGTCTGACACAGAAATATTAGAATCTTTACTGAGATATAGTTGGCATATAACATTATGTTAGTTTCAGGTGTATAATATAATGATTCTATATTTGTATATATTGTGAACTTATCACCACAGAAAATCTAGTTAACATCTGTCACCAAACATAGTAACAATTTTTGTCTTGTGATAAGAACTTTTAAGATCTATTCTTAGCAAGTTTCAAATGTATAATACGGTATTAAAAACTATAGTCGCCATGTTGTGTATTACATCTCCATGACTTATTTATTTTATAATTGGAATTTTGTACCTTTTTATCACCTCCATCCATTTATCCACATCCCCAACCCCAGCTCTGGCAACCACCTAGAGTCTTTTTCATGTAGTAACACCCATTAGTGGACTTAAAGTTATTTCCCCCATATGTTATTAAAAGTCAAGTTTGAGTTTTGTAACAATAAGCATAAAAAGACTCTATCCAGTGGAAACATATGAAGAAAAAAATAAAATATATAATTAATTTAAAATAAAATAAATCATTAGGGCCTAATGGTTTTAATTTGTAAATCAAACTTGTAATTTAAATGAGGGCTGCCCCCATTTTCTATAACAGTGTCTTGGACTCTAGATGTTCAGCATTGACAATGTAGGACTAGAATTAGATGCAAAAGAGTAAAAAGATAGATGGCCTCTAAAATGAGTAAGAGTATCTTTAAAGTAGCAGAACTTCAAGTTCAAAAATGCAATTTAAGCTTTATCAAAACATACACACATATTATGCATATATATACATTTACACATTTATATTTTATCATGTATTTTTAAAAAGTAAGATTAGCAACATAAAAACATATCTGATTTATATATGGTTAAATATTTTTACAGAAAAATGTTATGATAGATCATCTTTAACTTAAACCTGTTCTATTTTTTTATTCTTTAATCATGGTAAAAGTGTAAACAGAACATTAATAATAAACATCCCACTTTTGTACACATTCAAAGTTGTTTCCATGGGACAAATTATCTTCTGCATTTTCACAATTTATGGAATGCCATCCATTGATTAACAAGCTACTGAACATTCTAAACTTCTCTTTTTATTTGCTGAATATTTCTTATATACCTAAAAAATTGAAATATAGTTTTCTTTTCCCTCAAGACATAGCATTTTTACAGCCCTTTTCACTCAGGGTTTATTATTGAAGGTTTTATCTTTGTCCTCTTACTCACTAATGCCACCTCAGACCATTACTCCCCCCACCCCTATAAATTGCTTTGTTCCTTTGAGGCTCTCACAATCCTGCTCCCCACCCTCTTTCCTTCCTCATCACTGTCCCATGGACCCATGATTACATCCTGATTCATTAAAGAGTGACACTTGCTTTCCTATCTCCTTCTGTAGTTCAAGTCCTATGCTTATTCAAGGTTGCATCAGTGTCCATATGGTTGATCTTCAACATCCTAGACAATTTATTTCCTTGATCTTCTCATCTCTATAATTCTCTTCAAATACTACTTTCATGTCCACACCCTAGACCTTGTCATGACTTGGAATTACTCCCTCTGAATCATAACTTTGGACAACTATCACTATCCTAACCTTCTTACAGATTTAATTACTTCTAGCACATTATTTTTAAAATATTTAATAGTTCTCCCACTCCCTGAATTCTTCATATCCATCAGTTGTCATCTCCACCAAATACACACACATACACACTCATCTTTGTTTCTTTTGTGATCCTTTGGTTTACCATTTCCACCATTTTTTAATGATGTCTTAAACTCCATTATACTCCTTTATCTCATATTTCTTTAATCATTTATACATGGATAAATTCTAGAGAAAATACAACTATCTGAACAATGACTCATTCTACCCAGCCCACTGGGGAATGATACAGAAAGTCTCAAAAATGTATAGGAAGTGCCAGTTCATTTGACTCTTCAACTCTTACCTTGTATTCCTACTATATCACTTTAGTTAATACTTCAATTTTCCATAATGATTATTTTCAACTTCTCTAGCTTCCTCAAAGTTTCTAGTCTCACCACGAGCCCTCTGGTGTTTCTACTACTTCAAAGAGGTAATGTGATTGATCAATTAGATGAGAATTCCTTTAACTTCTTGACATGGAACCAACAAACCGAAGGATGCCTACAGTTTTTCCAAGTTCTCCTATGTATTAGGTTGAATCATATGAAAATGTCAATATTACCACTTTTTACCTGCACAAATATCAGTTTCATATGTGTGAACCTGAACCTAATAGTTTAGAATCCATGATCCTTCAAATATTCTCTCAACCCAATCCTTCTCTCAACCTCAGGATTTCTACTGGCTAGTTTATGCTATTGTAAGAATACTCAAAACTATCTCATTCACAAGGAAAAAAAAATCCTCTGTTAACCCTGTATGGCTTGATGACTTGTCTCTCTCTATCTGCAATCAAACTCATGAAAAAAAAATATATTAGTTGATATCCATTGTCCCATCTCCTCACTTCCAATTTTTCCCCAAACACATTGAAGTTTCATTTATAATTCCACTACTCTTTCTTTTCCTGTTATGGTCACCAGTGATTCACTATTGCTTAATCCAATGAGTATTCTAAACTTTTGTCATATTTGAGTTCTCGACAGCATTTAAAACTCTGGATCAATCCTTCCTTGAATATCTTTTATTCTTTGCTATCATATCACACTTATTTCCTTATTTCCTTCTTATTCCCTCCTTATTTTTTCCTTTGGTTTCCAGGTTTCCTCATTCTTTGACCATAATTTAAATCTTAGATTTCTTTACAATTCTTCTCAGAGTCTTCTCCTCTCCCTATTATTTCAATTAAAAATATTCTTGAGCATCTACCATATTCCAGGTGCTATAAATGCAATGATGCATTCCACACAGGACCTGGAATTTTTTAATGTAAAAGTAAAATTGCTAGAATAAAAACAATGCATATTTAATGGCTTTGTATTCATGCTGATAAATTAACCTTTTCTTTTCATATTTGTAAAAATATAACTTAAAATGTACCACTTGACTTTTCTTATGAAAATTTGATAAACAAATTTGATGCAGTTTATTTCCTTCCTTTTTGAAAAATAATCCAATTATTTGGTGTTTCCCTTAATGATTTCTGATTCCATGTCATTTTTAAGAAGTAGATATCCCACTCATAAATATAATGGCAAAGAATAAAAATAAGTCACAATCACACATACTTTTTCTAATCCCTTAGTTCCAAGAACTTTACAAGCAAAGATAATAAAACAATGAAAGTATATAATTTATAGAAATAAAGCAGTTTTATAAGGAAAGGTCTTCTCCTCATGTACAGTTTAAGTAATATACTTAATCTTTTCTAGTTTTTTTACTAACGTTGACCTAGTACAATACTTAAATGTCCCTGTAGGAATAAGTAATGTGCAATAATTATTTTATTTTAGAGACATTTAAAAGAGTAGTTTGTAGCCTGAGATTACAATTGCCCAATCAATCCACAATTAATCTTGTTTCACAAATTCATGGTCTAGGCTATATTTTATTTCCCAGTTTATTAGTAAACTGAAAGTAAATTTCTTCTGAATTTCCTCAGTATTAACATATTACTGAAATAGAATGCAAACATGATCCTCAGGTTTGGCAGGTGAATCAGATAGAGAACTTCAGGCTCATACACAGGGGAAATAGTGGGTGAATATTGAATTCTCAGACCAACCAAATATTTAAGTAACAATAAGATTGGCTTGATGTTTTTTCATTTCAACAACATCAAAAAAGGTACTCAGTTACTACCAAGGACAAGACTTGTAACAAGGCACATGGTAGAAGGATAAAGGAAACATGATAAGGGGGAGACAAAGAACAATAAGCAGAAACAAAATTTTTGTTTTATTTTTTATAATTACTACAATTAACTGTCATTTTGATAGTTTCTACATGTATTTGCTAATCTTTTCAAGTTTATACAAATGGAAACTTCTATAATTCTTGCAATTCAAACTCAAATACTGACTCTCTGGCAAAATACTCATGTCCTCCCTAAAATTTTTCTATCTTATGAAAAAAATAATTAATTAAAACTCAGACTACTTAAATGTTTTCATTACAAAATTAAGAGCAGTTTAGAGCAAACACCATGAGAGAAGCACTAGGTTTGAGGTCAGAACAACCAACTTTGAATCAAGATTTCTCCAGTTAATAGTTATGTGTCATTAGACCAGACTGAGGTCCTGTTTTTATCTCTGTACTGACATTTGAGATAAACACCATGAAAACTACAAAAGGTTAGGGTGTTAAAAGTTATCATTGCTAATGGGCCCAATGGAAGTACCACTGAAAAGGAAGTTTAGTATATTAAAGTAGGATTTGATCACGACCCTCGTACCAGAGGCATCTGTGTAACAAGTGACCAGGTTATTTTCTAGGGGTTTATTATACCTCTTTGACTTGGATTTCTGGTCAAGTTCATGAAAACAGACCCAACGGAATGGTTTATTGTGTTCCCACTAATAAGTAAACTAACTCTCCTCACCAAAGGGCTTTAGGTCTCTACAAGAGGAATTATCATTTTCTGGCCACCAGCTACTTTGGGGGGTGCCTGAACAACACAGTCCAAACAGCTGGTGACTTCGTCACCTTGAGACTCACACATCAGGTGACTTAGGCATGTCTCTCTCACATGATCTGCTGGGCAGCTGCACTCTAAGGTTTTGGTTCCCAAGGTTATTCTACAAAGCACTAGAAGTTCTTAAGTGCTGCCAAGTACTACTCTTATGAGTTTTGGAGCTCTTCCAGACCTCTGGATCTTGATTGAGAGTAAAAATATTTTTAGTAAAATTCTTCTCAGCAAAATTTACCTCCCTGTTTACAAGCTTCTATTCTTATACCATGCCTCATTGGTCATTGTTATGGTTTAATTTTGGATTAGAACCAGTGCTCTACAGAGGAAAATGTTTATAAATAGAAAAGAGGGAACTTAGGTGGACTCAAGTAATTTGTATGTTCAAATTCTTGGGCAAATCACTTTAACCTTGAATTTAAAATGGGCATAATATTTACCATGTGAATCTTATAAAAATGTTGAGTGTTATAAGGTATGCTAAAGCTCTTTAAAAACTATGAAGTGCCATGTAAATAAAAATTATCATTATTATTGTTAGGATAACCTGTGTTTCACCCTAATACATTGACACCTCACCCATTGCTCTCCAAACCTGTTTGGAATAAGGTGGGGCAACCTTGAGTAAAGGACCACTCCCTACCTTTTAGGGGCCCTAAGACTCCCATGAACTACTGTCATGAGGCTCTGATTACACTGTGCTGATTATCAAACACAGATAGAAAAATTCCCAACAATTTAGATAGACCATCAGTTATGTATAAACGCCATATCTATTTAACTGAAGTAATATAGTTATCCTCTGGCAGATATTTTGACACTGAAATGTGAGTGTGAGTAATAAAAAATCTGAGAACAAAAGAACTACCTAGACAGAGAGAGACCCCTTGGTTACCACACAGACAAGAATCTCCCAATTAGTGTAGCTTCTACATAGTGACTGGACTGCCTTTTCAATACATATAATTTTGTTTGGAAGTCAGGCAGTCACAGTCACTTCTTAATCAAGCCAGAGGACAATAACTAACACTGAGTGAGCACTTACTATCTCTTTTTATTCTCATATCTCAGTGGGAATCATCTTCATTTCACAGACTAATAAACTCGGCTCTAACAAATTAGGAAAGGTTATATGCCTAGTGAATATAGAAGCACCCCAATTAAAAAGAACTCAGCCTCTTTCCACCACACATGCAACCTCTCTTCAGAGAGATAGTGAGGCTTCTGGGACCAAAGCACCTTAAGAAAAATCTAATGTGAGAGAAATATTGCTTATTTTATGCTCAAGACTTTGAGTTTAATAAAAGAGGTGGAATAGCATGTAAAAATGCATAAAATAGTGTAGCACTGCATTGTCTTCAAATACTTTCTTAAGAGCTTTAGCCATAATAATACACAATACATACAGTAAGATGCAACCCAATAATAATAAATAGGCAGCTCTCAGGTTCTTTCTTGCTCATGAGACAACAGCAACATAGATAACTTTATTAAAATATGATAAATCACATACAGACCAGATTATACAAATGAATGGGATATTGAAAAAAAACATCTGGGCAATTAAAAGAAAGTAGAAGGATAAGACAAGAATCAATCTTTTCACTTCTTATCCCATAACCCCTTCACTCAAAATTCATTGTCTCTACAGAAAATAAATATCAGTTTAATAAATTAACAAGAATTTATTCCTACATTTGGCTAAACACTGTTTTACAAGTTACTGTTTTAACAAGAAGGAAGGTAGAGAAACATGGGCATAGAAATAAGCCGTAAAAAAGGCAAAAGTGGGGTGACAGGTGGGTAAATGGGACCTTGTGAATGCTCTCTTATGATCATTTCTTTTTTTAATATGCTTGATTATGCTGTTACAGTTGTCCCAATATTTTTCCCTTTGTTCCTTCCACAGAGTGACCCTCTTCCTCCTGTTGACCCCCACCTTAGTCCATGTCCGTTGGTTGTGCATATAGTTCTCAACATCTTCCTGTCTACTCCACTCCCTTTTACTATGCTTCTTAACTCCTGAACCATCTCCTTCCCCCTCCCTGCTGACCTCCCCCCAAAATGTTCCCCATACCTATAAGTCTTTTCCCACTCTCATGGCCTATTTACTTTGCCTTTGTTTTGATTCCTTAACTTTTGTTGTTGGTTGTTGTGATATAGTTTTCATTTTAATGTTTATAGTTTTGATCCTCTTTCTTCTAAACAAGTCCCTTTAACATTTCATATAACAGTGGTTTGGATCTGATGAACTCCTCTAGTTTTTACTTTGTCCTGAAAACACTTTCTCTGCCCTTCTATTCTGAATGACAGCTTTGCTGGATAGAGCAATCATGGTTGTAGGTTTTTGCTTTTCATTACTTTGCATATTTCTTGCCAACCCTTCTTGCCTGCAGAGTTTCTTTTGAGAAATCAGCTGATAGTCTTATTGGGACCCCTTTGTATGTAATTCTCTTCTTCTCTCTTGCTGCTTTTTTTTTTTTTTTCAGATTTAATGTGTTTTATTGATTAAAATATTACATTTGTGCCAATTTCCCTTCCCTCTGCTCCCCTCCACCCGGTGGCCCCCCTCCCTCCAGTTGTCCCCCCCTTTTAGATTATGTCCATTTGTTGTGCATACAGTTCCTCCCAACCTCTCTCCGTCTATTCCATTCCCTCCTACCTTGATCCCCAATTCCTATATCATCTCCCTCCCTTTCCCCATTCCCCCTCCCTGTTGACCTCCCCCCAATATGCTTCCCGTACCCACAGTTCCTTTTCCACTCTCGTTGCCTATTTAGTTTGCCTTTGTTTCATCTCCCTAGCTTCTGTTTTTTTAAACCAGTCCCTTTAACATCTCATATAACAGTGGTTTGGATCTAATGAACTCTTTCAGTTTTATTTTGTCCTGGAAACACTTTCTCTGTCCTTCTATTCTGAATGACAATTTCGCTGGATAGAGTATTCGTGGTTGTAGGTTTTGGATTTTCATTACTTTGAATATTTCTTGCCAGTCTCTTCTTGCCTGTAGGGTTTCCCTTGAGAAGTCAGCTGATAGTCTAATTGGGACCCCTTTGTACATAATTCTTTTCTTCTCTCTTGCTGCTTTTAAGATTCTCTCTTTATCTTTAATTTTTGACATTTTGATTATAATGTGTCTTGGAGTGGTTCTCCCTGGGTCCAGTCTCTTGGGAACTCTCCTTGCTTCCTGGACCTGCAAGTCTATTCCCTTCCCCAAGTCTGGGAAGTTCTCCTTTATTATATTTTCACTCAATTTTTCAAGTTCTAGTTCATCTTCCTCATTCTCTGGCAAACCAATGATTCTTATGTTGGGCCTTTTATAGCTGTCCCAGAGGTTTCTGATCCTCTCATTGTTGCTTCCCATTTCCTCTCGCTGCATTGGTTGACTGCTTGTTCCTTCTCCATATTCCAGTTTGTTGAAATGAACTCTGGATTTTTTCTCACCTTCTATCTCGTATGCGGTTTTGTTCCTTTCGTTATGAAATTTTTTTGCTTCTTTCTTATCTTTTTCCTGCTCTTTTGTGAATTCTGTAAGCCACCTGATAACAATGGCCCAGAACTGAGCCTCTGACAGGTTTCTTATCTGTTCATCTGTCAGGTTCTCTATCTGCTGTCTGGTGAGTTGTGTCACCGGGATTTCTATAGTTGTCTGCCTCATTTTGACAGATGCGTTTTGTTTTCTTGGGCTGGCTGTCGGGGGCAGTGCCTGTGTACTCGTAATGACCCAGTGACCGGCACCGTTTGGCGTCACAAATCAGCGACCGGCGCCTGCCTGTCCACGACCTATTTCGCTGCCCTGTGGTGCTTTCTTTGGGGGCGGGGGTCCAAGATGGATTCACACAGTTATTCAGCTAGGAGACCAGGATCCGTCCTCCCGTCCCCCTGGGCCTCACTGTTCAAGGCGATGCGGCGGCCGCTCTCCCCAGCGCCGGAGTCGCGCACCGCCAGGGGCTTGCACAGCCGGGATTCCTCGCCGCCCGCTGCTGTCCAGGTGCGACCGCAAACAGCACTGCCCTCTTTAACTCTTACCTGCCCAAATGGCACCGCTGGTTTATAACTTCATATGTTGGACTTCCGTGTAGTTTTATTTTCTGGAATTTCTAGTTATCCTTTGTTTTGAAGTAGTTGTATTCCTCTCTAATTGTAGAGGGAGACCTAGCGTTTCCGTCTAAGCCTCCATCTTGGCCGGAAGTCCTCTCTTGCTGCTTTTAAGATTCTCTCTTTATCTTTAATTTTTGACATTTTGATTATAATGTATCTTGGTGTGGTTCTCCCTGGGTCCAGATTTTTTGGAATTTCTGTGCTTCCTGGACCTGTAAGTCTACTTCCTTTCCCAAGTTAGGGAAGTTCTGCTTCATTATTTTTTCACATAATTTTTAATTTCTAATTCTCTTCTTCACCTTCTGGCAACCCTATGATTCAGATGCTGGCCCACTTATAGCTGTCCCATAGGTTTCTGAGCCTCTCCTCCTTTTCCTCACTTTTCATTTCCTCTTTCTGCACTGGTTGACTGTTTGTTCCTTCCCTATGTTCTGATTTGTTGATTTGATCCCTGGTTTTCTTTCCCTCACCACTTGTTTTATAAATGTTTTCATTCATTTCAGCAGGACTAACCCTCATTCATTCCCCATCTTGTTTAAGATCTGCTGTCAGGTCTGTAAGCATGCTTATAACCAAAGCCCTGAACTGCCTCAGAAAGATTTCCTATCTGCTGATCCATTACATTAGATATTTGCTGGCTGGTCAGCTGCGTCACTGTGATCCTTATTATGATCTCTGCCATCCTGACAGTATTGTGTCCTTGGGCAGGACTGTCACACCTCCTATGCCATAGGGGGCAGAGCCCCATGCACTCATCACTACCGGGCAATCATTCTCACCATGCTGTGTCATTTTGTGTGGGAGCGGGGGTCCAAGATGGATTCTTGCCATTTACTCTCCACTGAGAGACTGGGAGCTTCTTCCTCCATCCCCACACCTTCTGGCTTTCACAGTCCGAGGCAATGGGGGTCTGCCTTCCATGGCATTGGAATTGCAAGCTGACAGGTCTAGTCTGCAGCCAGGGGTGCTCCCCAGGTGTTCCTCATCTCTTTTTAAATACGGGTGTCTGTACTTACTGCCATCCTGCCACTGTCACTGCAGCTGCCACTGCTAGCACAGCTTGACCTCTCTGCCCCAGCTTTGTCCCTCCTACCCATATGGACGAGCACCACTTCTTATAACTTCATACGTTGGACTTCCATGTAGCTTTATTTTCTGGAACTTCTGGTTATTTCTGGTTTTGCGGTAGATGTATTCCTTCTCAGTTGTGGAAGGAGGTGGACTGTGCCTGTCTAGGTCTCCATCTTGGCCAGAAGCTGATGATCATTTTTATTTTCTCAGTAAAATGGAATCAAGACCATTGGCTGAGGGTGAGGATGAAGGATGAGGTATTAGAGATTTGAGGAGAGAAATTACAAAAAATAATTGTCTATTTCTCATACTAGGAGAGAGTAACTTAATTAGAATGAGGGCCAACTTAAGGTTAGTGGCCCTGCATTTAAAATGAGACTCATCATATAGTTGAGCATTTTTCCCAGCTATGTTTGTATAAACACAAAGTAGCTATAACATTGAATTTAACCAGGTTTGAAGTTTTACTGCATGATTATGACTAAGAGAGAGGATTATAGAATCAGGATATATGCCAGGGAATAAGTATAATGGGGGGGTGGGCAGTGGGATTTATGCTGGGTAAGAGAGCACTGCTAATATAAGGGTGATGGGAGACAGTGAAACAATGATAGGATCATTATAAATCCCAGTGGAACTGAAGTCAGAGTGCAAAGGCAGTGAGCTGGAAAGATGAGTGGTGGTAGTTGAAGAGCAGGATGATTAAAATTGATATTACAGAGAAATTGAAGCTGTTGGGAATAACAAGATAGCGAGCATGAGTATGAGAGTGGGTGGCTGAGCTAGAGAGAACAAGGTCATGGGCACAAATAATCAGAACAGAAAACAGAATGTGACCAATACAACCGAAGAGACAGCAAATAGCAGTACAGGAAACTTGAAGGTAGCTGCTAACTGGGGTGGGATAGCTATGAGAGGAACTGCCTGCCCCTAAAGGAGGGAGGAGGCATTAGAGCAGCACAGTGAAAGGTTTCCAGAGAAATGGAAGTGCCAGCAGCTGGGGAAAAGGAGATTAAAAATAAAGAGGAAGGGAGGACATTTTAGGCAGAAGAGGTGTTGTAAGCAAAATGGGGGTGGGTGAATGAATGTAAGGAACAGCAGAACACATGTGAGGGCAAGTACTATACAGTAAGAGGCCAAAAGTAAGCTACATATAGCAAATGAAAGGGCCTCCTTTTTAAAATGTAAAATACATCACGTCCCTCTCATACTTAAATTTGGGTTCCTATAACTCTTAAAATTAATAACACCTTGCCATGGATTTCAGGAGTGATAAAATATTTGAAAAGTTGATTAAAGGAATAGTTCCAGAGCTTTGGAATATACTAAGCCATTGAACTGTATACTTTAAGTGAGTGAAATGTATGCATGTTTATTATATATCACTATAGCTATTAAAGTAATAAAGGAGGGAAAGAGAATAAAAAGGCAGGAAGGAAACACCAAAAGGCTCTGGAAGCTCAAATGTGTGTTTTAATTTAAAGTAAAATCTCCTGACAGTTATTGTTCACTGAAGCTGTAAAAGTCACCTACCTATGAGTATCCTGCCCTTTGGTACTCATGTGACATCTCTAGTAGAATTAAATAGTTTTTTCAATATTTCTATCTTGCTCAATAAAGGCCTTATTTAATTTTCTTTTCACATTTCAACTTTTATTTTTTAAATACAAACTATTTCCCAACTCAGATACAGTGGCATTAGGACTTGTTCATTAGAAAAAAAATGTAGCTGAAACATTTTTGCATGTATTAACATTCAAAACAAGTCCCACTTCCTTGTATAAATCAAAATTTGTTGTTAAATAGCAGTAGTGGAAAGCAAGATGATTAAGGGTAAGTGATGATTAGTGGACAACATTAGTAAGAAAACAGGAAAATGTACCAACAAAATTGAAGCAATATTGGCTAAAGTGGGTGGGAAGTACTGCTCTGGACACTCACCTTACCTTTAATAGCCCAGGTAAGTGGCATCCACATTGTTTTTCATCCTCCTGGGTTTTGATTACCCCAGCACTCTTAAAATTTCCCTCAAGGAACAGCTTCTGAAGGAACTTCACCATGAAAATTTTTATTAATGGACAGAGATTTGAAGAGTAGCACTCTCTGACCTTGATTATTTCCTTTGAACTCTTTAACAGCTAAAATGCCAGTTACTTTAATTATGATGTCATTTATAAAACATGTTTTTCTTATCTTCAGAATGTAGAATTATAGAAACAAAACACATGGTTTGTCATAACAGGAAATATAAAAAGAAGTATACATGTTTACCTAACCTTTTGCACAACTTTCAGTATTCTTGCTCACATCACAGATTTTATAAAAGACTCATCATATCTGGTAGCACAATTAAAATAATAATCATCATCACTGCTAAACCACTGTTATTATGAATAATAACACCACCACCTTCTGATATTTTCATAACAACAAATTTCTTCCAGAGTTCTTCTGTCTTCCCTAGGCAGGGGATTTAAACCTGAACTCCATGATTCACCCATCTTCTTTTGTCTTAAATGTCTCCATGCTGATTATTACTGTCCTGTACTGTTTCCCTGTAGATGCTCCAAAATGTGCTCACTACATGATGCCTACTTCTGAACCCTGTGATTACTCTTGAAGGCTCTGGTGGCCCCCCTTCCCCTAAGCATGGAATTTCTTATCTGCCAGAATGCTCCTTGGAGGTTATCAGGGCTTTCTAGGTTCCCTAGCTGCTTCCCAACCTGTGCACAGTTTGTACCCAGTGCTTCCCCTCAGATTCCAACATCCTGGGCACTAGGTTCCTATCTCTTTCTTTCAAGAGCAACACATCTACCATTCAGCACACACTTTCCATCAGCTCATGCCGTTCCATTATGCACTCCTTAGTATCCTTTCTCTGCAGCTTCCGATAATAAAAAATAACAAAATAAACAAAATTCCTAAGTCTTCACCATGTTTTAGTTCCTGTTCTACGTGCTCTTACATATATGAATTCATTCGTCTTTACAAGAATGTGCAATACCCACAAGGTGGGTATTGTTGCCCCCATTTTATACATAAAGAAGCTGAGGCACAAAGAGATTGAATGACTGACAATATCCCATGGTTGGAGAACTGAGTAGGAAATCAGGGAAGCTGACTGCAGAACTCACACTCTTAACCACTATGCTGAGCTTTTCAAATCTGAAGGCCATTTCTGTGATAAAAGGAAATTCTTTTTTTCTTCAGCCTTGAATCATTGAATGACAACATTTGGTAATATAAAGCATTTGAAAAAGTGTCAGGAAAAATAACAGATGTCAGGAGAGCCAACTATAGGAAAAGGACTTGAAGATGTACCTTGGTAAAAGATTGTTATATTGAAAGAAAATGGCTGACAATGAAAAGAGCAAGAAGAGTTCATTCCATTCTGTTGAGCTTCAAGAAGTGCCTCCCCATGAGACAGTCTTGGTAATGAGCCACTCAGGATGTAAACAAAGGTACAGGAGGGATTAAATTGAAGACACTTTTCAAAATGCTTTAACTTTTTGTGAAGGATTTTCTTGATAGACCTGCTAAATGGGTAGCTTTCATCACTGCTCATCTTTGCTTTGGCAGGAACACCTCAAAGATGAGGTCACTTATATTTTTCTTTTGTCAAAAGTTTCTCTAAGGCTGTATTTTCTTGCACTACAATGAATATGTTTAACCATCTTGCTGGGACAGTCTGACCAAAACTAAGTGTTTTTAATCTGAATGGTTAGGGGGAGAAAGAAGCCAAGAAAGAAAGAGAGTTGTTTTTTTTTTAGCAATTTACAGGTAGAAAACTTGCAATTGTAACTCGATTCCAGTTAACTGCTTAATCTCGCTCCCCCTGCTGTGATTGATAAAATCCACCTTTAGCAAAACTCTGATAAAAATAATTTTTGTATTGCAAATAATTTAGGGATTCCCCCCTCCTGATGACATCTTCTATTACTTAGTAGACAAATATTTATCAAGTATATATAAAGTGTAAGCTCCACGAATATGGAATAACCAATGAAATTAGTCAATGTGTAAGTTAAATATCTACTGAATTATTTAATTAATATATGCATTGTTTATTTTTATTCTTGACCATAAACTTTACTTTCTCAAGTATGTCCTTGAGAAATCCTTGTCTTTGTCTCATGTCTCCTTGTCTTTGTTTATACTGTTCCTTCTGCCCACAGTACATGTCATCCTTGCCAATTTCTTCTCATCTATTTCAAAGGACAACTTCTTTAAGGCAAAACCATTTGTGCCATTTATCTCTCATAGCATATCGGGCATAATTCCATTATGACATTTTGCATTTGTATTATAGTTGATACTTAATATGTCTCTAGATCCACATTTTAGAAGATGGGAGACTTTGTCTTACTCATTTTTGAATCTTGAGCAAAAAGTGGCACACAGAAGAAGTTGGTAAATGTCAACTGAATGAGTTCATGATTTCCCATGATCTTCTATTAATAAAAGTATTAATAAAGGTAATGAATATGTTCATTGGCTCTTGCCTGTGTCCCAGCAGGATCCCAGCTTTTCTAAAGCTACTTCAGATATTTGCAGATTGTTTTAGGTACTCTTCTCTTGCCCCTAACCAAAGAGTATCAGGCCAGAGTAGCTTTATGTCCTTCCAGAAACACAGCAGAACTCAGAATTAATACAGCCTGAGATACTTATGAGAGCTCAGGTTATAGATTCTGGGGTGGGGAAATTGCTTCTAATTTCTTTGCCCAGATACGAAGACACAGGAGCATTGTTACTCCTTCCAGATCATTGATGCCAAAAGACACACTCAGTTATTTCTTTAATTATATAGCAGAGGCGTATATTTTCCCCTTTAACACTACCAGCTACCAATTCCAGGGAAGGTAATTCCTTCTTTTTTCCATGTGTACTTGTAACAGAAAAAGAGGCAGCACTTTTAAGCATCAGAACCATATTGCTATCCAGTTCTCTTGTGGTTTAGATCTTCCTGGACAACCCCTGTTGGTCTGCTTCTAGCCTGCCTCAATTCTATAACCATTCAGATTTGGTCTTTAGGTTGTGGGCCCTGAAATTGGGATGGGAAAAGGGCTTTGTCACATTTTCCTGCTTCCACAAAGGTTTGCCAAATGTCAATCATCTGGATACCATTTTCACACTTTTTGCCATATTTGGATGCTACTGGTACTATTATTGCATTAATATTTTTTAATTGGTTCATTATTTTGTGCAAATAAACATGGCCTTATTCTATGCAACATTATCTATAAAAATCACAGGTTTGAATTCTATAATCCTATGAAATACATACTCATCATATACCACCAGTGGTTCTCACACCATGGAGTTCCTGGCTCCAATGTTCTGAGGTATCTTTGTTCATTATATAAATGATCTTTTATGGTTTGCTTATTATTTCTTCCTTGTTGTTTTCTATTGTTCTCTTTTACATGTCCTGTTTTAGATGCTCTTTTTATGTATTACATATTACTTGTTTTATAAATGCAGATTATGTGTTTAAGCACAGATATGTAAAAAAAGCCTAAATCCTAATTCTGGCACCTCCCATATACAATTTAGAAGTTTTAGTAGTCACTCTGAGCCTCTGTATTCTCATGCTGGAATGAGAGGGATGACACATATGCCCCCACTCTAGGATGCTCATTGTGATTTGAAGCACATGAACTAAATGTATGGTATTAGTTCATTTACAAAGAAAAACTATTTCAGTACATTCAGTTAATGGATTGGGAAACATATGAAAAAGTAGTCACTATAGTATAATTCTGACTTTTTAAAATCAAAATATAAAGTCAAACATCAATGAGTTTTAGTGACAGTATTTTTTCTAATTTTGATAGAAAAGTATATTCAAATGTTACCATATGCAATATAAGATAACCATGAATTTTTAAAAATTCTATGCCAAACTATGTGAAACTGAGATTCTAGTGTTTAAGTTCTTAATATACAACTATCTCTCAAAAGGCCATCAATACAAGGCAGAAGAAAAAATTCCTTGAAACCATGGATGATTGCCCTTATTATTGCTGCTGTTGTGTTGGTTCTAGCAATAATCATCAGCCTCCTTGTTTATTTTTTGGCATTTGGTAAGAATCTATCTCATTATATATTTTTTTGAAATTTAAAAATTTAAATATCTACTCAGTTATTTAAAATTTTAAATATCTTTTAAGATTTTAGAATACAATTTTCATTGTAACAAAATTTGTATAAATGTATACATACTTCGCATAATATAATGTTGATATGCATAAATTTATATACATTTCAGAAATTATAATTCTTTATGTATAAAAATTGCTTCTAGCATTTAAAATTTGACTTGGTTTACATAATATTATTGTTTGACCAATGGCATAGGTTTACATCCTATGTTATTGTATAGTTTAATGTTACTCAATGTACTGAGAATAAAATGTTTATTTTAGTAGCAATTCTAAATTTGAGGCCAACTTGTGTCAGGATACAATGGAAAATTACATGACTAAGAGAATGTGTGATCTTAAAAAAGGAAGAGGGACGTTTTGGCCACAGCTATTGAACATTTAATTCTCAGGAGTTTATCAAGTGATAGAGGACATTTTTGCACATCATCCCCTCCATTTCTGTTATTTATATAACTCATATGAACTAAAGAGAAACCATGCATTTTTCCCTTCCAGATCAGAAGTTGCACTATTACCAAACCTCCTTCCAGATCCCCAGTATTAAATATAATCCTGATTTTTCAGTAGAACACTCAAAAATTAAGACTGACCTGAAACAAAAGATCAGTGAGGAGGTAAGTCTAAGTTTTCCTGGTGTCACTCCTATCCTGACAATACTGTTGGGAAGAAGGAGGTTAAAATAAAGAGGCAAGTTGAGAACACACCAAACTACACTTATGCTAAGTTTTCTAGATAAAAGACATAATGTCCAGTTACCTTTTAATTTCCTATCTTCCCCAGAATATACTTCATTCAATATTTTAAACAGGCTTATACTTAAAAAATAATTTATTATTTATCTGGAATTAAAATTTAACTGTATTTTTATTTGCTAATCCCAGCAATTCTAACCAACATTATCTCAGATTCACTGGAAAAAAAGGATAATTGCAGCAAAGACTGAACAATATAAACTAAACAGAACAATAAATAGCTTAAGTAAAGTATCTGAAAACAAGTCAATCATTCAGCAAAGACAACATTACCATATATTATTTATTACACACATGCTGTGTGTATGACGCTAATACATTTCCCAGTAGGCAGTTCTACTGAACATTTATTCCTAAAAATAGAGCACAGAAACACAGACTTCCACTGAAGACTTCAGTTGTAAACAGCTTCTACTGAGCCTAGCACTGACCAAAGATGAAAAATTATTCTTGCCAGGTTCAGAAGTATTTTCTAAGCCATTTCCCAAGCAAAAACGGAAGGTGATGAAATTAGTTGAAAGATGCTACTAAGTGGAATTGGCAGGGCATAGACTATTTTATTACAGGAAGAAATATATTGAATTAAAGACAGTCTAAGCTTTGAATTCAGGACATCTAGATTCCTACCCCAATTTTACCCTTTGTCAGCTTCTCAGCTTTGGTAAAGCCACTTGATCCCTCAAGTTTTCCACTGCAAAAATAGGATAATCACACCCACCTCTCTGATTTAGTATGAGAATCATTTTATGTTGCAAATAAAGAAGTACAAAAAGTAATATCTGAGTGAATGTTAACATCTGTTTCTTGTGCTCTCGCAAACTTTTCACATACCTCTGTTAGAGCACTAACCACCTTGTGACATCATCGTTATTTTATATGTCTGTGCCCCTCCAGATTTGTGAGAGGATAAGTCTTTATATTCTTATAATTCTAGTGCCTGTCACAGCGTCTGCCACACGGTAAGATTATAAAAGTACTAATCAAAAAGATGAGGAAATAAATAAACAATCCATTAGCATTGGCTTTGTCCTCTAGAGTATAAACTGTGACAATGTCAAGAAGAAAAATATCATATTGAGAAGTACAGTGCAGAAGTACAGTAATTTAGACCAGGAATTGGCAATTTTCTTTCTGTAAAATGTCAGAAAGTAAATATTTTCAGTTTTGCAGCCCATATAGTTTCTCTGCAGTTATTCAAATTTGTTAGTGCCACTGCAGCCATAGACAATACATCAACAAATGAGTGTGGCTGTGGTGTAATAAAACTTCATTAAGAACTGTGTTGCATTTACACAATGGAATACTATGCAGCAGAAAGAAATAAGGAACTCCTACCATTTCTGACAACATGGATGGAACTGAAGAGAAACATGCTTAGTGAAATAAGCCAGGCAATGAAAAACAAATACCATATGATATTACCTAATACAGGAAACTAATGAACAACACAAACAAATGATCAAAAAAGAACCAGAGGCCTGGAAACAAGGAGCAGACTGATGGTGACCAGAGGAGAGCAGGGAGGGGGAGAAGGAGAGAAATAAGGGGACAAATCTAGTCAAGGGACTAGTATAATGATCCATGGACATGGACAACAGGGTGGGGATTGACTGTGGGAGAAGGGGCGGATGGGGTGGGGGGAAGCAATGGGAGAAAAAGTAGGACAACTGTAATAGGAAAACAAATAAGTTTTTTTAAAAATCTAATCACCCACTTTCTTAGTGCTATTACTAATAGCAATAAATTTAATGAGTATCTCAAATGAAAAAACTTTATTAAAGATACTGAAAATTAAATTTTGTAAAATTTTTAGATGTCACAAAACATTCTTTTTTGATTTCTTTTTTTTACTATTAAAATAATGTGAAGACTATACTTAGATGACAGGCACACAAAAACAAGTGGCTGGCTAGATTTATCCCATAGGCCCTAGGCCATAATTTGCTGATCCCTTAGTTAGACTGTGAGTTACAGTTATAACAAACATTTTCCTAGAAGAAATGACTAAAACCAGTACCTAAAATGCAGTTTTGAGACATCTAGGGGAGTTCAATAATCTATACTGTTTTTATGCTTCATTGCCATGGGCAATAAAATGGTTCACAAAGCTGTGATTTAAAGGGAAACAAAAAATAAAATTGAAAGAGAATGGAAGTAGATAGGCAGAGAACTTATAATAAAATATGTAGAAATCGATGTAGAAAATCTAGAAGTACATATACCAAAAATGTAAATAGCAGGTTCTCTACAGTGATTTAGAAATTATTTTAGTGCTTTTCATTATATGTTGCTATATTGCTATTTTTTAATAAATTTTTTACAATAAATATGTATTATTTTTTCATATAACTGTACATGTGTGTATATAAAACTCTTTCCTTAAAAAAATTTCCCTCACAGTTAGAAGAAAAACACATGGTCATTGATTTTTGAATATCTATTGATGTCTCAATAAACTTATATTTACAAAGCTATGTAATATGATATGACATGGCCCCTTATCAGAATAAATTCCATAAACCAAACAGACGAGTGAAAAGCACTTGTTCAATGCACACCTAGTTTCACAATTTGGCAGTTATCTTCTGATTTTAGAAAATAATTATTAAGTCTCGGGTTCACTTTAGGTTTGGCACACGATTCATCTTTTTTTTTTCCCTGAAAAATCAAATTGATGAGTCAATGTTAATGAAAAGGTTTGTAAAACCACAAATTCTGTAACAAGCTATGGTTTTAGTGAGAAATAATTTCTTCTAGGAATTTGTAGTACAAATTATCCCATAGAAGTCTAAAATGACACATAAATAGCATAGACTTATTCTAAGTAATTATTTTATGATTTTTCTTGATGAGTATAGTTATTTTAAAGAAGTATTCAATAAATATATATTCCTCTTTGTGGGGAGCTGCTCCTTGTGGTTTCGGGAATTGTAGCCCAAGCTGTGAGCCAGGTTGCCCACCTCAGAAAGCCTCTAAATCTCAACAGAACACTGGAAGGTGAGGCAGACAGGACCAAAGGCCACTCGGAGGGTTCCCTTGGGAACTGGATTTAAAGAATGCTTATTATGCTTTGAAGCTTGCTCTGCTTTTCTTATCTCTCAGTAAGGAATGTATGATACCTTGCACCAAATGCCATTGTGGCGTCAAGATGTTTAATAGACCCTGACACAGACTGGTCACTGTGCCCTTTATAGTGATACTTGTAATCTGTAACTGTCAACTGTAATCCAGACGCCTAAAAGCTATTGATGATTTATGAATTTTGACCTTGTGTCTCCCATGCGTACTCTTCTCAGTAAAAAGTCTGAGGAATGGAGGTCTTGCACTTTCTCCACTAGAGGAAACAGCCACCTCCTTCCCCCCATACCCAGACAAAATACAGTGTCCTGGATAAATTTGTTCTGTGGTCGTGGTCGTGGTCGTGAAACCTTTGCTGGACAGACTAGTTACCAACTGAGCCAGGGCATTGAAGGCAGCTCAACCTCACCTCTTCCCCCATTTACCACATGACCAAACTTTGGCCTAAAAAGTTGTAGTAAAGCCTAAAAGATTGATTTCTTAACCCCCCTCCATAAGAATGACAGCTGAGCTTGAATCATAATGGATTTTAAGTCCACATATAACAAATTTTCAAAGAAACTTAGTCTTGTACCTTCAACTCTGTATATTTTATACTGGCTATTGAAATATGTAGCTTAATTTAATTCTATATCAGCCATCTTTAACTATGTTACAAGTTGTTCAACTATCAACATCTAATTACAAGGATGACCTTTATGATAGCAGAGTTATACCCAAATGAGCTTTCCAGGGATAAGTATAAACAAACTTACAGTTAAATGCTACTTGAATCACTGCTGGTTTTATACAGACTTTTTGTGATATATTGAAATGTGTGAAATTCATATTTAACAAAATTCTATACTGTTCTTTTTTCTTTTCTCAGATAGATAATATATTTCAAAGTTCCAGTTTAAATCATCATTACATCAAGTCTCATGTTGTCAACTTTAGGTAATCATAACTAATAGATTTGTATATTAAAAAGGCAATTTTTTATTATTGAGTTGTTCTTCAATTATTTGCTTTGTGGTCAGCATATAAAAATCTTAGATATATCAAGAGCAAAAATAATTTAATATTAATACATTTAACTGTTACCCTTCCTGTACAGAATAACTATAGGAAGAGTCTTTCTTAACTTGGATAGAGATGAAATATATTCTACTGGTTGTCCTTTTTAAGACTTGCATTTGAGCTAAAGATTCTCACACTCATTAAATAAATTTACTTAATTTTTAAATTTTTCTTAAATTTTACTTAAATTTTAAACATAAAAAGATACTATAAATTTTTTAAAATCAAGAAAAAATATGTAGACAGAGTTGATGAACTTGACAAGAGCTTTTGATTTATTTTACCAGAAAAAATAAATTCTAGAACTCTCAGTTATTCTTTCCTTCCTGAACATGATCAAGTTTTACAAGCAGAGAATAATTTATGTATTAGCAACCATATGATACAGGAAAGGGAATAAATCTATGATAATAAAGTATATAAACTATGTTTTATTTTTGATGATATAATGTTTAAATAATAAGATATAAAATAATAATTAATATGGCTATGAGCTCTTTCATTTATTTTTGTGTTTTTGTTTTTCAGGTCAAGTAATGACAGTTTGGAAGCAGATATGTTGCTTGAATTTCACTTTGTTTCTAACAATGCAGAAACAGTAAAAAGTCAAGCTGCTAACATTCTGTATCAGAAGTTAAAATTAAATGAAAGCTTCTTGAAGATAGATACTTCATTACCTTATCTTAGAGGCAAGAAATACCATTTTTCTTTCCTTGTTATAGTTCATCATTTTAACTATCTTTTCATCTATGGAAAAAGATTCTTTATATTACCATAAAATGAAACCACTTTTCATTTATAAGTCTCTCATTTATTTGGTAATAAACAAAACTGCACACAATCAATACCAAGAGGACCTTCCTTTGGTTAATATGGAAATAATTATGAAAGAATAATTATATAATAACACAAATACTATTGTATTTCCTGCTTTTTTGAAGGAGAGGTATTAGTGTAATTGTTTGAATTAATTAATATGGATATGATAAAAACTTACACTCTAGTACTGTGTTATGACATGACTCCCTGTGTCACCTCTTTGTAGGCATGTGCATCCCCTTTGCCTGCCTCTAGCCCCAGGCAAACAATAATCCATTCTCCAGCTATGCAATTATATTATTTCATGAATGTTACATAAATGGGATCATACACTTTAGACCCTTTTGAGACTGGCCTTTTTTGCTTACCATAACTTTCCTGAGGTTTATCTGTTTTTGTGTGTGTCAATAGTTTTTGTTGTTGTTGTTTGTTTTGTTTTTGCTAAGTAGTATCACATAGTACTGCAGTTTGTTTAACCCCTTATCCATTGAAGAACATTTGAGCAATTTCAAGATTTTTGGCTACTACAATAATGTTGCAGGAACTTTCATGTACAAGTTCCTACATGAAAATGTCTCATTCCTCTAGCACAAATGTCCAAGAATATAATTGCTGTGTTCCTTGGAAAATTTTTTTTTTAATTTTTATTTTGAAAGGAACCACCAAACTACTTTCCAGAGTACCATGGTTCATCCTTCCCCTATAGGTATCAGCAATGTATGAGTGACCAAGGCTATTTGTATCTTTGCTAGAATATAACGTAATCACTATTTTTCATGCTAGCTTTTCTGATAGATATCTTGTAGCTTTAATTTACATTTCTTCAATAGCTAATAATAATAAGCATCTTTTTATGTGCTAATTTTTAATTAGTATATCTTCTTTGATGAAATGTCTGGGAAAGTCATTTTCTAATTGAGTTGTTTTCTATTTTTTTTAACTTTGAGAGTTTTTTATATATTCTAGATATGTGGCCTTTGTCAGATATGTAAATATTTTCTACTGGTATGTAATTTGCCTTCTCATACTATAGAGAGCCTTTCACAGAGTAAAGTTTTGAATTTCGATGAGCTCAATTAAATCAACTTTTCTCTTATATATTGGGCTTTGGGTAATAAATCTAACTTCCCCTAGTTTTCAAGTCTCCAACAATTTTTTCCTGTGTTCTTTTATATGTTTTATAATTTAACATATTTAACTTCTACTTTGATATATTTATATTTATTTTTATACCTTTTATAGTTTTACATGACATTATGTTCTATAATCCATTTTGAGCTAAATTTTGTATAAGCTGTGAGGTTTAGATAGAGGTTCACTTTTTTGTGAATGGATGTCCAGTTGCTTCAGCACTGTTCATTGAAAAGGCTATCCACCCTTGATTGAATTCCTTTTTATCTGTTGTCAAAATGGACATTTTTGTGTAGATTTACTTTGGGGATTTTCATTCTGTTTCATTGATTTGCCTATCTTTTCACCAGGATGATGCCTTCTTCATTATTGCAGCTATATAGCAAGCTTTAGCATTGAGAAGAATGATTCATTCCACTTTATTATTCATTATAAAAACTACCTTGGCCAGTGTGGCTCAGTTGGTTGGAACATCCTCCCATAAACTAAAAGGTCGTGGGTTTGATTCCTGATGAGGGCACATACCTTGGTTGCGGGTTCTGTTCTTAGTCAAAGCATATATGAGGCAATCAATCAATGTTTCTCACATCAATGTTTCTCTTCTTCTCTCTCCTTCATTTCTCCCTCTCTCTAAAAAAAATTAATAAGCATGTCCTTGGGTGAAGATTTTTTAAATGTTATTGAACACTCTAGCTCCTTTCTATATAAATTTTAGAATAATTTTGTCTGGATCTACAAAGAAACCAGCTGGGATTTTGATAGAAAAAATTTTAAACTTATAGATCAGTTTGAGAAGAATTGACATCTTCATTGTATTGAGTATCAATATTTTCTAACTTGCGTATACAAATCCTGTACATATTTATTTATAGGTGAATATTTTTGTTTCTCTTGGGGCGATTATAAATTTGTTTTTTAAATTTTTATTTCTTTTGGCAACATTCAACAATTTTATTTTTTTAATCTTTATTGTATTTTTTCCATTACCATTTAGTCCCCTATACCCCCTGCCCCCAGCATCACCACACTGTTTCCCATGTCCATGAGTCCTTTTTCCTTTTTGCTCAATCCCTCCACCCTCTAACCTCCCCACTACCATTAACTGTCATCCTGCTCTCCACCTATAAATATGTCTCCATATTCCTTGTTAGTTCAGTTTGCTCATTAGATTCGCATATGAGTGAAATCATATGGTATTTGTCTTTCTATTACTGGTTTGTTTCACTTAGCTTAATGCTCTCTAGGTCCATCCATACTGTCTCAAAGGGTAAAATTTTCTTATTTTTTTGTGGCCAAGTAATATTCCATTGTGTAAATGTCCCATAATTGTTTTATCCACTCATCTATTGATGGATACTTGGGCTGCTTCCATATCTTGGCAATTGTAAATAGTGCTGCAATGAACATAGGTGGTGCTTATGGTCTTTTAAATTTGTGTTTTGGGTTCCTTTGGATATATTCCCAGAAGTGGGATTGCTGGGTCAAAAAGCAGATCCATTTTTAATTTTCGAGGTATCTTCATACTGCTTTCCACAGTAGCTGCACCAATCTGCATTAACACCAACAGTGCAAAATGGTTGATTTATTGATGATAGCCTTTCTGACAGGTGTGAGAATGTATTTCATTGTGGTTTTAATTTTAATTTCTCTGATAATTAGTGACATTGAGCATCTTTTCATATGTCTATTGACCATCTGTATGTCCGTGGAGATGTGTCTATTCAGGTACTTTGCCCATATTTTAATTGGATTGCTTGTTTTTTTTTGGTGTTTAGTTTTGTAAGTACTTCATAAATTTCATATATTAACCCTTTATCAGATGTATCAGCAAATATGTTCTCCCATTCTGTTGGTTATCTTTTTATTTTGTTGATGATTTCTTTTGCTGTGCAAAAACTTTTTAGTCCGATAAAATCCCATTATTTAATTTTCTCCTGTTTCACTTGTCCAGGGAGATATATCCAATAGAAGGTTGCTAAGAGCAATGTCCAAGATTTTGCTGCCTATGTTTTCTTCTGGGATTTTTATGTTTTTATGTCTAACATTTAAGCCTTTGAAAATTTTAAATTTATTCTTGAGTGTGGTGTAAGAAGGTGGTCTAGTTTCATTTTTCTGCACATATCTGTCCAATTTCCCAACACCATTTATTGAGTAAACTATCTTTAACCCATTGTATGTGCTTGCTTCCTCTGCCAAATATTATTTGATTATAAAGGTGTGCGTTTATTTATGGGCTCTCTATTCTGTTCCATTGATCTATGTGTGTGTTTTCATGCCATGCCATGCTGTTTTGATTACAATGGGCTTATAGTATAGTTTGATATTAAGTAGCATGATTCCTCCAACATTGTTCTTCTTTCTCAGGCTCACTGTTGCTATGCAGGGCCTTTTGAAGTTCCCTATAAAATTTTCAAGTATTTGTCTTAATTCTGTGAAAAATGTCATTGGAATCTTGATATGAATTGCACTGAATCTAAAGATTTTGGGGGGTAGTATAAACAATTTAATGATGTTAATTCTTCCTACCCATGAACACAGTATGTGTTTCCACTTATTTGTATCTTCTTTAATTTCTTTCTTCAGTGTCTCATAATTTTCTGAGTACAGGTCTTTTACATCCTTGGTTAAGTTTATTCCTAGGTATTTTATTCTTTTGGGAGAAACTGTGAATGGGATTGTTTTTCTTAATTTCCCTTTCTGTTAGTTTGTTATTAGCATATAAAAAAATGCAACTGATTTTTGGGTACTAATTTTGTATCCTGCTGCTTTGCTGAATTTGTTTATCAGTTCCAGTAGTTTCTTGGTGAAATCTTTGGGGTTCTTTATGTACAGTATTATGTCATCCATAAATAAAGATAGTTTTACTGCTTCCTTTCCAATTTGGATGCCTTTTATATTTTCTTCTTGTCTGATAGCTGTAGCTAGGACTTCCAATACTATGTTAATAAGAAAGGTGAAAGCGAACATCCCTGTCTTGTTCCCCATCTTAAAGGGAACGCTGGTAGTTAGTGCCCATTGAGTATGATGCTGGCAAGTGAGTTTGTCATACATGGCCTTTATTATGCTTAGGTATGGTCCTCCTACTCCCATTTTGCTGAGAGTTTTTGTCAAAAATGGGTGCCGAGTTTTATCAAAGCTTTTTCTGCATCTATTGATATGGTCATGTAGTTTTTATCACTTATTTTGTTTATGTGGTGAATCACACTTATTGATTTGCAAATGTTGTGCCAACCTGGCACTCCCAGAATAATTCACACTTGATCATGGTGTATGATCTTTTGGATGGGTTGCTGTTTTCAATCTGCTAACATTTTGTTGAGAATTTTAGCATCTATGTTCATCAGGGGTATTGGTCTATCATTTTAATTTTCTTTCTTTTTAGTGTCTTGATCTGGTTTTGGAATTAGGATGATGTTGGCCTCATAAAATGAGTTTGGGAGCCTTTCCTCCTCTTGAATTTCATGTAATAGTTTGAGAAGGAGAGCTATTAGTTCTTCTCAGAATGTTTGATAAAATTCACCTATGAAGCTATATGGTCCAGGACTTTTGTTGGTTGAGAGGTTTTTTTTTATAACTGCTTTGATTTCACTCAGTGTAACCTGTCTATTCAGATTCTCTGATTCTTCCTAATTTAGTTTTGGAAGATTGTATGTTTCTAGGAATTTATCCATTTTGTCCAGGTTGTCCATTTTTTTGGCAGAGAATTGTTTGTAATTTCTTACAATCATTTGTATTTCTTTGGTGTCAGTTATTATTTATCCTCTTTCATTTCTGATTTATTTGGGCCCTTTCTCTTTTTTTCTTAATGAGTCTGGTTATAGGTTTGTTAACCTTGTTTATCTTTTCAAAGAACCAGCTCTTGAATTCATGGATATTTTGTATCATTTTTTAAAACTCAATTTCATTTATTTCTGTTGTGATCTTTATTATTTCCTTCCTTCTACTCACTTTGGGCTTTGTTTGTTGCTCTTTTTCAAGTTACTGTGAGTGTCTAGTTAGATTGTTTATTTGAGCTTTTTCTTGTTTCTTGGGGTAGGCCTGTAATGCTGTGATTTTCCGTCTTAGGACTGCTTTCCCTGTATCCCACAGATTTTGGGTTGTTGTGTTCTAATTTTCATTTGTTTCAAGGTATCTTTTGATTTTTTCCTAGGTCTTGTTGTTGACCCATTCATTGCTTAATAACATGTTATTTAGCTTCTACATGTTTGAGTGTTTTTCAGTGTTCTTGTGATTGACTTCTAGTTTCATACCATTGTGGTCAGAGAAGATGCTTGACATGATTTCAGTCTTTTTAAATTTATTGAGATGTGTTTTGTGTCCTAAAATGTGGTCTATACTAGAAAACGTTCCATGTTCACCTGGAAAGTATTTCACTCCTGATATTAGTCATTTATGTTTCTCTACTTTTATCTTTTTTATTTATTTCAGAAGTTTATAAATTTCATTGATTTTTTTCATACAACCTGTGGTATTCTGTTTCATTAATTTGTCTGTATTATTTCTCTGTTTTCAATTTTATTGATCAAAATTTTGATCCTGATTGATTTTACTCTTATATCCTTCTTCCTACTCTCCTGAAGTTTATTTTGCTCTTCTTTTTTTAGTTTCCTTAGGTAGAAACTTAGAGTATTGACTTGAAATATTTTCTCTTTTCTAATGTAAGCATTTAATGCTATAAATTTTCCTCTCTGCAATACTTTACCTGCATCTCACAATATTTGCTGTTATACATTCATTTTTATTCTGATCTAAGTTTTGAGACTTCCTCTTGGACCTATAGATAATTCTATAGTGCATTGTTTAATTTCCAAATGTTGAGAGATTTTCCCATTATCTTTCTGTTCTTGATTCCTGTTTTGACTTCGTTATGAACAGAGAAAAACTCTGATGAATTTCATGTTTTTTACATGTGTAGATTATGACCCAGGATATGGACTATCCTGTTGAATGTTTCATGAGCACTTGAAAAGAATGTGTATTCTGTTATTGTTGGTTTTATATGTGGCAATTAGATCCTGTTGGTTGATGGAGTTGTTTTGCTTTATATCCTTGCTGTTTTTCTATCTGATTTGTTTTTCATTTGTTCTATGTCTTGTTCTTATGTTCCTTTTTTCCTCCATCCTTGTGCATAACTTGGACATTTTAACTTGGTTTTAATATTTTTTGGCTTACCTCTATGTGAAGCTGTCTTAGTGGCAGCTCTAGGTATTAACATATGCATATGTAACAAATTACAGTAAACTGATGCCAACATTTCACCACTTCAAATGAAGTGCAGGAACTTTATTTCTGTTTAGTCTACTCATCCTGCCTACTTTTTAGATATATTTTAAAGTATTTTCTACATATATATTCAGCACATCAGATGGATGTTATGTCTTTTGCTTTAACAAAAAATATGTTTAAAGAAACTCATGAGGTAAAAGTTAGTCTATTGTGTTTATTCCTAATTTTACCCATTATGCTTCTTTCTTTTTAAAGGTTCTAGACTTCTTCTGTATTGTTAGCTTTTGGTTTGGATGGTTTCTTTTAGCCATTATTTAAGAAGTGTAGATCTGTTGGAAACAAATTCTTTTAGTTTCTCTTCATTTGAGAATGTCTTTATTTCTTCCTCATTTTTGAATATACTTTCACTGGATATAGGATTTTTGGTTGATAGTGTTTTTTCTTTCAGAAGTTGAAAAATGCTATGCCACTTCCTTTTGGATGTCATCATTTCAGATGAAAGAACTGCTATTATTTGAATTGATGTTACTTTATAGGTAATGTATGGTTTTTCTCTATTTCTTTGTCTTTGGTTTTTAGTAGTTTAATTATGATAGATTTTGGTGTGGCTTTATTTGTTTTTTCATATTTAAGATGTGCGCACTTCTTGAATTTATAGGCCTCTATCTTGAGCCAAATATGGGAGTTCTCAACCATTATTCTTTGAATACCTTTTTTATTCCACATACTTTTTCTTTCCTTCTCAGACTTTGATAATATGAATGCTTTTATTATTATCTCACAGATCTCAGAGACTTTGTTCATTATTTTTGTTTATATTTTTTTTATTCTTCAAGCTGAGTAAATTTTATTGACTTGTCTTATGTTTACTGATTCTATTTCTTATCATTCACCCAGCAAGTTTTTTATTATTGTATTTTTCTATTTTATAATTTGGTCATTTTTATAATTTTTATTTATTTTTTTAGATTTTGTTTTTTGTTTTTTACTTATTCCAAGAGAATTTATAATTGATAACTGAATTATTTTTATGGCAGCTGCTTTAAAATCTGTATCAGATATCTCTAACATCTTATTCATCTCAGTATTGGCAACAGTTTATTGTCTTTTCTCATTCAGATTATGGTTTTCTTGAACTTTAGTATGGCAAGTAATTTTTGTTTGTATTTTGAACCTTTTAGTTACTATGTTGGGAGATTCTTAATGGCAGGTAGTCAACTTGTTTAGATTTAAAGTTTAGATTCCAACTTACCTTTGTCATTTTGATAACAATTTAATTTCAGAGTCTTTGCAGTGCTATTCCAGTCTTCTGAGGTTTCTTCTTAATCCTGATGCTGGTACCATCTGTAGAAATAGAACATGATTCTCTGGGCTCCCTTCTATCCCTGGATTACACTCTGTGGAGGTGTAAAGTGAGCCTAAGCTTATTTATGTTAGTGGGTGGACACAGTTTGATATTGTCCCTGTGGGTATATCAGTCTGCCAGCTGGTGGTCTGGTTGGGAAGTGAATATTGAGATGATCAAGGACTTCCTGCTGTCACTGCTGTTATTACTGCTGGCAGAATGAATTGTCAATCCTGGGTTGTGAAGCAGAAGGTTTGGGCTCCCTATTAAGTTTTTGTTTCACTTCCTCTTTCCCTGGTTTTGGATGAAGAGTAAAGATTTCTTTTGGGATTTTTTTTTTCTATGCTTGTTGTTGGTTCCAGATTGCAGGTCTCTCTTGGTCTGCAGTCTAAAGTGTATGTGGGATGAGAGGAAAATCTAGGAAACTCACCATATCGTCCTTCCTGAAGTCTTGAAATCTCTAGCCATTTTGCCCTTTTCCTTCCAGCTTCCAGAGTTCTTTTCATGTTATCTGACAGGTAATTTTTAGAGTATTTAGTGATTTTTATCCTGTAGGTAGAACCATCTATTGGATAATGTTCACATCTAAGTTATAGCACTATCATAAAAGTTCATCAATAGTTTCTTCATAGATAGTAATGAGCCTAGGTTAAAAATAGCTGTGAACTAACTATAACTTCAATTCTCCCTTGCTGATCCATAACATGAAGAGGGTGACACTAAACTACAACTGATTTTACATTGAAATGGTTGCAGGACAAGATTTTGGCCACAAGAACATTTAAATCATGTCCTTAATAGATTCGGTTCATATTATTGTGAAGATATAATAAGTAACTAATGTGAAATGTTTGCCACATCCCTGGTACACAGTAGTAAGTTACTAGTTATCATTAGTGCTCATCTATTCATTCAGCAAGTATTTATTGAGAATTTATTTGTGTCAAGAACTAAATTCTCTATTCTCATGGAGCTCTCATTCTAACTAGGGTAAGAAAGATAATGATCCCATAAACAATATGAAACTTCATGCAGAGAACAGAAAGCTAACTTACATTTGGGTGTCATGGAAGGTCTCTTGAGGCGAGAATTTTAAAGCTGAGATCTGAATGGCAATGGGGAACCAACCGTACACACACACACACACACATACACACACACATAAAGGCCAAGGGAAGAGCATTCCTGGCAGAAAGGTCAGCTAGAGCAAAGAAAGACAGAACCACACAGGCACAGTAAAAAAAAAAAAAAAAAAAAAAAAAGGTCAAGTTGGCAAATGGTTGGCTAAAGCAAGAGTAGTTCAACATATGAACAAAGATATCAATAGGGACCATGTCTTGTAGATCCAGGTAGAAAGTTTGGGTTTATTCTGAAGACTGCAGGAGCCATTAGAGGATTGTTATTACTGATAAAATCTAATTGTAAGGGACTTACTCTAATAATACCTCTACCCATAGTTATCTGTAGATGAATTTGATATTCTTCTACAGCAGCAGTTCTCAATCTGTGGGTCGTGACCCCTTTGGGGGTTGTACAACCCTTTCACAGGGGTCACCTAAGAGCATCAGAAAACACATATATAGTTACATATTGTTTTTGTGATTAATCACTATGCTTTAATTATGTTCAATTTGTAACAATGAAAATACATCCTGCATATCAGATATTTACATTAAGATTCATAACAGTACCAAAATTACAGTTATGAAGTAGCAATAAAAATAATTTTATGGTTGGGGGTCACCACAACATGAGGAACTGTATTAAAGGGTCGCGGCATTAGGAAGGTTGAGAACCACTGTTCTACAGTGTCTGACCTACATTAAAGACATTAATTTCCAGGCTTACTGAAACTTTACACTAGCTTTCATTGTAACAAAGTGTGGGTCTAGGTTGCTCATTAACCTATCCGACGTAAGAAAGAGTTCATATTTTTTGTGGGGAACAGCTACCAATCATGTTTTTTTTCTATTTTACTTCATGAAAACATAACTAACATAGTTTGAGAATTTGTTAGTACATTGGTGAATTTAAATCTCACAGGGCATATCTGTGGACCTACCTTAGATGGTTTCTAAGATTCTTGAATGCCTTTAAGTAAGACTGCTATGCACATGAGGACAACGGAGAATGGTGACCAAATGTATGGCAGTGCACGTGAAAGGAATCTTAGACCCTCTTCTGTTTCAATTAAACTCTAATAAATTGGTATGGCATTAATTAAATACATGCTGTCCTTCTTCATGGCAAACAATACCCTTTTCTCAGCCAATGTTTTCATAATCATGAACCAGTGTTTTCCTGGAGTCCACATATAGTGGTCAGAGAAAGTTTAATTTCTATATTTTGTAGGTTTTACGTATTGCCTTTAAATTAAGTATTTCTCAACTAAGTTCCTTCCAACCAGAAATACTCATGTCACGTACGTATATTGTTTTAAATTATAATTATTTCACTGTTGAGTGATCATCTTGTTTTCTATTCCAGATATAAATGAAGCACAAGCAAAGCATATTCTGAACAGTGGTAAGTTCAAGAATACTATTGAGATGTTTCTAAATCAAATAATAAAAATTAAAACATTTTAAATTTCTTTACTCCTGTGTCTACTATTAGTATTTCCAAGAGTATAGCTCTCTGAATGGATACATGATTTAATTCTCCTTAAGGGAAAATAATTACTAATAATAATTAGGAATTTCATAGGGACTTCTGGGAAATAACTTACTCTTCCTTACAAAAGGTTTCACTGATGACTTCTTTTAAAAATTCCCTTTCACATTATCTCACTTATTGTTATTTGGTTCATGTTGTTAAAGTAGAACATTTTGCTTAGAAATAAATGGTACCCACTAACTTTAGTAGGTAAACTTTAACACTTATATTATAATAATGTAATGGTTATAATATTAGACAAATGTTTTAATGTAGTAAAAATAGGGGTTTTTTGCAATAATTAGTGTCAAATGTCACTGGGGTAAATGCTGCACATTAAGTATAGGAAATGCAGAAGCCAAAGAACTTATATGCATGACCCATGGACGTGAATAATGGTGGGAAGCTTGCCTGAGGGAGTATGAGGTGCTGGATGGAGAGGAACAAAGGGAAAAATCAGGACAACTGTAACAGCATAATCAATAAAATATATTTTTTTAAAAAGAACATGACCCCAAAAGTATATGTTTAAAAAATAGAGTAAAATTGCTTTAAACACATCAGGGAGGTTGTTAAATAAGTTTGTTTTTGTTTTTTTAGTTAATCCTTTTTTCAATGTGAATAATTATTATTCTATCATATAATTGTGATTAATTTTTAAGACAAGACAAAGCTATGAATGATTTTATCTTTTACTATATACCAACATACTTACACACATTTATAACTCCAGCAATAACCATCTTATTCTTTTGTGACAGGTTGTGGTTTAGGCAGAGAGTCCCCATCCATGGAAAAAATTGCTGCTGGTTATGTTGCCAGGAAAGCTGATTGGCCATGGCAAGCCAGCCTGCAGATGGATGGTATCCATTTCTGTGGGGCATCTCTGATCGGCGAGCAGTGGCTCCTGACTGCCGCTCACTGCTTTGACACGTAAGTTCTTAGTCTGTACCAACAGGATCACCAATTTCACTTCTTTTTCTCACCTTCAGTTTCTATAATTCTTAACTCTTTTTTCATTAATCATCTTAGGCCCCTCAATGATACCCAAGATTTTCCTGCAGGCTTAGGAGAAGTAACAATTACTGAATAATAGAAAAATATTAGAGTATCTTCAGCTGTAACTTAATATACATCCAGCAATCTTAGCTTTAACTGGGAACAAGTCAATGTTGTCAAAATGTAAACACACTCACCAGTTTTCCTGAGCTAAATTGTGGATTTTAAAAAATTCTGCTAATATATCCCAGTTCACAAACTTAATCTGATTATCCCACATGACTATCTTTGGTCTCTACTTTTATTATTTATATGCTCATTGAAGATTTACCATATGAGACATTTGGAGACAATAAGGAATTTAGTATCTCTAGTGAAATTCATATAAAATGGGAAGATATTCTGGATAAAATGTTATAAAAGAAAGAATGAGAAAAATTTATCAATTTGGGTTCCAGTTTTACCATCTGTCTCTCTCTCTCTCCCCCGCTTGCTCTCTCTCCCTCCTTTTCTCTCCCTCTAACTAACTATATATATGTGCAAATAAATATGAGTGTGTATGTATGTATATTTCTAATTTTTATTTATATTTGTCTTCAAAAATAGCAATAACATACACATATTGTTTCCTTTAAAAAATATAGACTCCCCCTGGAGGAGAGTAATTTAAGCTACATTAGAATGGGGGGGATTTATTATCCACTAAATGAACACAAAGTGGAACTACGGGAAAAGCCTCAAGTGAGAAGGTGGGAGGATTCAAATCAACTATCATCTTAAGTAATTTGCCCTTCTCCCACCTTATGTCCTATGTTCATCCAGAGTCCTGGGTAGCTTTAGATCAGAAATGAACCAACCATAATTCTTTTAATCTGTGATCAGTTACAAAAACCCCAAACTCTGGATGGCTAGTTTTGGAACAACTCTAAGCCCTCCACTAATGAGAAGAAAGGTGCAGTCAATTATCATTCATGAAAACTATGCTGCCCATAAGCACGATGATGACATCGCTGTGGTGAAGCTCTCCACTCCGGTCCTGTTCTCCGATGATGTGCACAGAGTCTGTCTCCCAGATGTGACTTTTGAAGTCTTGCCTAAAAATAAAGTGTTTGTCACTGGATGGGGAGCATTTAAAGCAAATGGTGAGTATCTCAGTGAAAACACCCAAGCAAAAAAATAAAAACCTCCATTTGAGTAGAGATATAAAATAAGTTACCAAATCAAAATGTAGAAAATGAAAGATGCATTCAATATGTCCTATGAGAAATATGGTAAAAATAACAAACAAAAGCCCAAATGTGGTGAATCATGAAAAGTCTGGCTATTACTATTACACATTATATATGTGTATTGTCTTCTTTATGGGTTACTCTAAAAACTAGTTATAACTTTCTTTTCAAACGTAGTTTTTCATATGATTTTTCTTTTGTTGCTTTCTTTCATATGTAGAGATCCTGCTAGAGCTGTGTGATTTTTCGAGTATGTTATTTGTGAGCAGTAGTAACAATAAACTTCTGTAAATGTGTTGTATAAATAAATAGAAATAGTCTTAAGTGACTAATTTAATTGGCCTTTCTGATGCTATATATTAAGCGGGGGTCATCTGATCCATGTATCTGTGAAATAGTTTCTGAGTTTGAGAGTTTATAAAGCTGACAAGTAGATATTTTACTATACTTAATAATACACAATAAATGGCAGGTAGACATTTAGATACTGATATAAGTCTCCAGTTCTCTTGGTTGTACTTTTTACATATGGTTTAATCTGCCCTTGAATTTCTGATTCTCATTACAGGCTCTTATTATGAAGTTGTAGTCTTTTTTTTTTTTTTTTTGGCTGAAATTATAGCCTTTATCTGCTGTTTGTCAGTTGAATTTTATAGAAGTCTGTTCTCCCGCAATATGTAGTCCAAAATTTTGACATTGAGTCCACGTTGATACACTGTTGTTATAACCTGAGAGTCCCTTTTCTCATCTCTGGGAGATTTACCTTATTCTGTAGATAATGGTGATAAGTATGAAGGGGAAGTAAATCCTTTGGGATTAGACAAGCCACTTACTGATTGGTGTAGAAGATATACCATCTACCAATAGGGCAGAACCATTACACTTCTTCTAGAACTTAATTAAACTTAACACCACCCCTTCCCAGAGTAATAGTTTAGGAGTAATTTGTGACTTTATCATGAATTATTCAATGCCAATAGTGTGCAGATCAATGTGCTTTGACATCTGTTCTAACAAGTTGCATATTTTCAGGAATAACATTATAAAATTGTTAGACATCAGACTAAGGTTAAGTATTAGATATTTGCTCGTTTTTTTTCCCCCCCTTCATTTTGAAACTGAAACAAATACTACCTAAACTTTCTTTTCCTCCCTTCTAATATTTATTCCATTTTATGTCAGTGGCAATCTCATTACCAGACAGCTTGTATAACAAAAACTTCCAATTCTGGATAGTTTCTTCCTTGACTAGTCTGTTAATGTAAAAGAGCTTGTTATATTGTTAAGTATTTAAGCTGACTTTTTAAAAGTTGAGTTTAAAGAAGTAAAAACATTTGCAATTTAAAACTAAGCACCCTAGAACAATGAGTTAAAATAAAAATAGGCACACAGAAGTTAAAAGTAGTTGGAACACAGTTGATTAATGCCTGTGAATACTTATAAATTTCAAATTTATAGCAAAGAGGTAGTATTCCTGATGATACACATACATAAATAGTTTGTATTATTTTAAAAGCCATATAGAGAGCAGATGGTAAGCAGATTAACAGGGAATATTTCAAGTAAACTCAGAGATGAAGAAAAGAGAAATTCACTAGACCCAAAAGAATCTTGAATGACTATAGAGGTGTTAGACCTAGTTTTTCAGCAAGACGTTCAATTCGAGGTAAGTGAATGTTCTAGTTTCAAAAAGAGAGAATTAGATTTATTTATAATAAATGACAAAATCCCTAGTAACATGAATTTTCTTTTATAAAAGCTCTTACTCTCACCATCCATCATTAACATTAAAGTGCAGCTCTTAGACCTTTAGGGTTTTAAATACATAATCCTATTTCTCTAATAGCTTCCATTGATTAAAATCTAAATATGGGACAAGGCATTATCATAACTGATTGTATTCATTATTTTTTATCCCTCACATCACATTAAATATGTGAGATAGGTATCTTTTTTTTTTTTCTTCTTCTTTTTTACAGTGAGTAAAATGGTGCTTAGTAAGATTAAGTAACTCACCCAAGGCCAAATAGCATGTAAATTGTTCAAGGTATACAAACATGTCTTCTTCCTTCAAAATCAGAGTCCTTACACAGAATTACCCTGACTTCTTCTCAAATCAACATACTGCCGTCCTTCATCCTCTCAATTGTCTTTGAAACTGTTACAAACAGTTTATATGAAGAACTAATACAGTCTTTAAAATAAACTCCTTTAAAGGGAAATGAGAATATACTGACTAAAACTAGTATGCACAACTAAATAATACTTTTCATATAATAAATCATCAATGTGTGGGTCATTAATGAAACATGATATAGTTCTTATCCTGGTATTTGTTATTTACCTTGGTATTATTTTTGGATAGCAATTTGAGCTATTACCAAAATAGACATGGTCTTTTTAATGAAGCAATAGTATTTCATATGTTTAGTATTGAAGTTACTTTTTGATAGTAAAGATTCATTCCATATTGCTTTTCCTAAAGGATTCTCAATTCACAATGTAATTGTGTCCTTTGAGGAGTGATAAGGCAGATTTCCAGGTAAATTAGGTAAACTGTCACTGATTACCCCAGGTGGTGACAAATGTCCTGGGTTTAAATCTAATGTTATCCCCAGTTACTTATTTGATCATAGCAAGACTCATAACCACCTGAAGTTTGGTTTATTTATCTGAAAAAGAGAATGTTTATATCTAACTTCAGTAGTTGTTACAAGTATTAAATAAAGTAATGGAAGTAAATGTGCCAAGAATGATATCAAACACATAGAAACTAAGAAGGCATCCAAGAAATAGAACCTGACTCTGAGTGCTATCATCAAGCTCCGAGTCTGACAGATTTCAGACTATGTTGTATCATTGATCTATGCTTTGCAAGACACCATTAACTATCACAAACAAGAATTTGGAAATTCTTCACCTATTTTTTTCTTCTTTAGGTCCCTATCCCAATACTCTGCGACAAGTTGAAATAGAGATCATAAGTAATGATATATGTAATCAAGTTGATGTATATGGGGGTGCTGTGTCATCAGGAATGATATGTGCTGGATTCTTGTCAGGAAAACTCGATGCCTGCGAGGTAAGAATATATTCAAATCCACAAAAATGAATCTGTTGAATAGAAATGACCTCACTGACCAGAGGTCAATGTCACTTAATGGGACTCCATAGAATTAAGTCATGGAGGAGAGAGCAGAGTGCAAAAACAGGATATGGGAGAACCATAAGAAATACTCCTATTATTGTCTAGATCATTATGTAAAAAATGATCACTAGCTGCACATTAGGGCTCTGATTAGAGAAAAGTGATGGCAGAAGATGAGAGAAACTAAGTCACATAATCATTGCTTCAAGCCACAGTTATAATTGATAGTTAAATATCTATTCCCTACTAGCTGTAAGTAATGTGAGATGGGATTGACAGATACCTCCATGGCAAATAGAGTGTCATCCCATGGATGCACGAACCATTGATCTTAAATAGTACACATCCAGATAAAGTTACATGATGTAGAAAAAAATATTTAAGCACTTGAGGAGAATATCACATTTAAAGTCTGGTTATTTAAAGAGAGAAAAACAAATATTGAAATTAATAAAGATTTTACCTATGGTATTTGAAACTATGTCTAAAATTTTTATAATTCTTGAAATATTAGGAATGGCTTTGAGAATTTCACACATATGAGTACTTTTCTTATATGCAAAGGAGCCACCATTGATCTACCATTGACTGTCTGTCATGTGATGGTAATAAACATTCATTCATTTATTCATGCAAATTTTTTGTGAATTGCAAGGTACTATGACAATTACTTAAGTAAACATAAACATTTAAACTAGCACAAGTCCACAAAGACTTTAGAGCCTAATAACATAGCACATCAGTAACTAGAAGCAATGAACAAAAGACAAAGATTTGGCTACATGTTCTGAAATACAAAGTCTCCTTCTACTGGCTTTACTTCTTTTTTTTTTTTTTTTCTTTATTTTGGTTTTTCAATTACAGTTGTCCCCTTTTCCCCTAATTTCTCTCCCCCACCCAACCCACCCCCTCTCCCGCAATCATATCCCTCCCCGTTGTCCTTGTCCATGAGTCTTTTATACAGGTTCTTTGATTAAACCCTTCCCTTACTTATCCCCTTGGCTTTACTTCTTAAGAAGCAGAAACAGCATGAGTGGTCCAAGATAAGACTGGATCACATGACTTTCAAGGAGGAACACAAATAAATCAATAATTAGAATAGACTCAAATGTACAAAAATAAATCTGTGGAATTACAGAGTTATATTTGAGTTTGTAAGAGAGCAGATGTCCTCTTTTGCTTCCTTCACTTCTAGCATACTAAGAACCTAAATTAGAACATGGACCTACAAGAAAGGAGTTGAGGCAGACAGCTTTTGGTAGACCAGGGTTTCACACTCTGACCACTGTGCACTGAGGTGTACTAAGAATCATGGGAAGGGAAGAAAACTAAAGGCCCAAGACTGAGACACCATGCCTACTTCAAATGGAAGTATTTCTCTTATTTTTAAAAAAGTCTGTAAGGGGCTTCCACATAATACATTCTTTAGAATGCATAGGTTCATTGCTAAAAGATGAAATTACAAGTCAGTTCTCCAAACCTGTGGTTAGAAATATTAGGGAAGACCTCATGATTTACAGCCTTCAAATCAGCTCACTAGGGCTAGGGATTCCACCTTAAGGTGGAAGCAAAATGATGTATGCAGTAAATGGTGCATATTGGCTTGGAGTTCTTCGCATATCTGCATCCCCTCAAACCTGCTGCTGCACAGTGATACAGTGTCCGGGACACCTTCCAATCAACTAGTGTGAGTGGAACAACGTGAGATTTAAACTCAAAGCAAGAGATTATTGCTATTTAACAGAGCTAGGAGAGGCTTTTTTAAGATGAAGTTTGAGGTCATCATTTATGTAAGAATAGAATGCCTAAACTTAGGTACAATTTCCACTTTGTTTAGATAGAGCAAAACTAAAAATCTGTACTAGGATAAAACTGAAACATTAATAAAGATCAGCAAGAAGCCAATTCAAATAAACAAGAACTGGATTGTGCAATCTGTTCATGTATTTTTGGTTGCCGCAGGTGAAGGTGGCGTGAGGTGATGAGTGAAACACACGAAGGGGAATAAGAGGCACAAACTTCCAGTTATAAAATAAGTCACAGTGATATAACATACAGCATAGGAAATACAGCCACTAATATAAAAATAAAAGTTAAATACATAAATATTGAATAACTATTTTGTACACCTGAAACTAACATATAATATTGTATGTCAACTAAAATTGAATTTAAAAATAAAAGCAAAAAACACCCCTGCAAAGCACCAAGAAACTTAGACCAGGTGTGTTACTATGCTGCCTTCTCCTGGCTCATTTCAAGCTATAATTTATATGAGCCGCATTCTAATGTAGAGTAAAACAAAGACATTAATAGAGATAGTCCAAGAAAATAAGTGCAATGATCATACTAATACTAGTAGTAAGTAAAAATAGAATTAGTTTTACATTAAAATATTAATTTATTAGACATTCAGATGATGATTGTCACTCTTACATTCCTTTATTTTTACATTGACAATATGTTTTCTTCTCTTTTAGGGCGATTCTGGGGGACCTCTGGTTATAGCACGTGATACAAACATATGGTACCTTATTGGAATAGTAAGCTGGGGAATAGACTGTGGAAAAGAAAACAAGCCTGGAATTTATACAAAAGTGACCCGTTATCGGGACTGGATTAAATCTAAAACTAACATCTAATATAACAGCTATCTACTTCCAAAATGTAAATGTCATGTGTGATCTCTAGCAAATTGTGTCTAGCATGTGTTGCCATGTATTTATTCTGTCATTGAGTTCGAGATGCAAATAAGCATGATCTGACAACTCTCTCCTTAAACAAAAGGAAAAAAAGTAGATTTTCTTTCACATAATCTGAAGTGTTTTGACCATGAATATATAAGATACTGTCAACTCCTCAAAAACTCACCATTGCTGCTAAGCGTCTCTGCTGATCTACTTGTTCACCTTTCTGTCCCAATGCCACACTTTTCCTTTTAGAATAATCCAGCATTTTAAGCAGATAAGTACCAAATGGCTAAGCATTCTCTATTTTTTTCCCCTGACAGAGCACACTGCCCTCAGCTGACTCCACAGTTTTTACCTTCCTCATCATATAATTCTCATTAAGAATCTGTAGGTCCATGAACTAGACAAATCAAGATAATTAGTTTTGGCCAATGCTAACACAAATGACAGAGGGCACTAGACATGAAACTAGGACTGAAGAGGGGGCACTACTGTGAGTCCTTTCCCCTTCACCCTCAAAAGCATATTTAACCTCTCTTTGAAACTTGAAAAAAGCTGTCATTTCTATTTACACTCAACATTGAAGATTTCGATCTCTTTAAACAACTACACTAATTTTTACTTTGCAACAATGCCTAAATACTTGCATCACACAGCAGGAGAACTGAAAAGATTGCCTAGCACTGGGTTTTGTTCTAAGAGATGTACAAATGCCTTGTTGGACTCAGAAAATAAAGTCTCCTGGCCTGTTCCCTGGGTAGGAGAGAGAAGAAGAGGTAAGGACTGGATGAAAAGAAGCAAATTCCCCTAAAAAAATGGGAGAAGTTCCAATCTTGGAGTAAATTTACTTTTCAATTTGGTTTAATTATTTCCTAATGAAGTTTCTTTTCTAAACAGTTTTATTTTTAATCAACTTTAGAACAATTAAGGAACCCACAGAATGAGAGTTCAATATAAATTAGTTATTCATAAACAACTTATACCAGAAGCCAATATAAAATTAGATATTCATGGGCAATTCAATATAAGACTTTGGGAAAGACATTATTGTATAATATTTCAATTCTCTGTTAAAAAGCTAACCATTTTTTGAACAGTGGTATTTATGGAGAATATTAAAATAATCAAGAAAGCATCTTTAAAATAGTTTAATTATTGTGATAAAATAGTCATTTTTGATATATTTAAATGTATGTTCATAGCACTGTACATAACAACATGACAATACTAATGTTCAACAAAACTCAAACTTTTTCTGTGCATCTAAACCTTTATTTGCTTCCCCCCTCTTTTTACAAGTAATTTAGTTAATGAAATAATTGCAGATGTTAAGATTTTTTTAAGTTTTATATCAAGGGAGAGTCTTTCTTTCCCCACATAGTTTTATGTTATATACATTAAAATATATTTATGATAATAAAGTCAGACTCGCTGTCTTTGAATCATCATTATACTGCAAAGTTTCTCATCCTTGATACAACTGACATTTTGCCAGATGTTAATCTTTGGGGGGCATGGCACATGGAGGGGCACTGCTTTGTAGAGGGGTACTCTGCTTTGTAGAAAGTTTAGCAACATTCTTTCTCTCTACACACTGGTTATTATGAGTAATCCCACTAAGTTGTTACAAACAAAAATGAATCCAGACATTGAAAAATGTCTCCTGAGAGACAACACCAACCTCAGTTGACTGTCATGGGTCAATACTCAAAGGAAAAATTCACTGTTAGTCTTGCATCATAATTTCCTTATATGAGTTTGGAAATCTTCTTTCTCTTTTTCTAATGTTAATGCATTGAGGATGCTAAGAGACCATCATGATCACGCTAATATCTAAATCATTCTAGCCACATTAAGATTATTTGGAACCTGAACCTGGCTGGAGGAAGGAGATTTTCTGAAGGCTGAGCTGCAGTGGGCAAATAATTCACCCCTGTAGAAATATAGATGATAGATGATAGATAGGTAGATCATATATGAAAGATATAGAGATAGAAAGAAATACATGGAGAGATATAGAGAGACCTAATAGAGAAGTCTATATAGAGATACATTATAAATATACATAAGATGATAGATGTAGATATAGATATCCAGAGAGAGATTTCTCAGATACCCAATTCTTGAAAAATTTCACCATACATATTCCAGTTAGGATCTCTTCAAAATGTATAGAGATACTACTTGAAACAGCATTTTGTATTTGGCTGAGGCAAAACAGTCCACTCCATCATTCACTAACAGTGTAGGGTGAAGAATAGAAAATGTCATAGTCACACTATGCACTAAAAGCTGAACTGTCCAGTATGTTAGCCACTAATGAGATGAGGCCATTTAGATTTAAATTAATTTAAATTAAATACTAACAAAAATGTATTTTCTCAGTCATACTAATCACATTTTAAACACAAAATAGCCACCTCTGGCATATTGGGCAACACAGATATACATTGTTTCCATCATTGCAGAAAGTTTTGTTGGACACTGTTGACCTAAAACATTCTGTGCAACTACTTACATCAGTGATTTTCAACCTTTCTCGTTTCATGGCACACATAAAGTAATTATTACAATCTGTGGCACATCAAAAATATTTTTCTGCCAATCTGACAAAAAATAGGTGTAATTTTGATTCAGTCATACCAGATAGCTATTGTGTTGGCTGTTGTCATTTTTTATTTGACAATTTAAGGGTAAAGAGGTCAGTTTCCCTGATCGAATAGTCAAGTATTGCATGTTTTAAAAATTCCTGAAGCACACCTGTTGAAAATTATTGATTTATGTAAATCATTTATTCATCTAACATTTCTTGAGCCTCTGTGTGTCAGACATTGAGTATTCTAGACACCAGGTATATAATTATCTATAAAGCCATGTATGTTTTTTAAGACCACATAAAAAAGTAAAAGTATTTTTGATAACCTGCTGAAAGTAGCAAATATCTGGTCTGCTAGTGGAGAGGTGAACTCTGTGTGAACTATAGCAGGCCCACCAGACACCCACAGGTAGATAGAAATGGTCAGAAATCGGTTTTCAACCTTCCAAAGATCCCAGAAATTCCCCAATTAATAGTATATTGAAGAATAAAAGTTATTTTGTTGCTTTTTGAATAAACAGGGAAGTTTTTATAACCCCCAAATATATATTAATGATAACCAAAAAACAACAAAAAAAGAGAGAATCAAGTAATGGAGAAATAACAGAGTGATTTAGTTACAAAGTTGAAAATATCAAATGATGTTTAAGCAAGAAACCAACTCAAGTAAAACAAGGATTGGATTGTGTACTCTGTTAATGCTGATTTGGTTGCCAGAGGGGAAGGGGTGATGAGCAAAAAATGTTAAGGGGAATAAGAGGCACAAACTTCTAGTTATTAAATAAGTCACAGTAATGTAATGTACAGCATAGGGAATGCAGCCACTAATATAAAAACATGTAAATATATAAATTTGAATAGCTATGTTGTACACGTGAAACTAATATAATATTGTATGTCAACTAAACTTGAATTAAAATAGAAAAAACGTCCCTGCAGGGCACTAAGAAACTTAGACCAAATGCATTACTATGCTGCCATCTCCTGGTCCATGTTATATTTTTTCTTTGATTTATTTATTGTTTTTCTATTACAGTTGTCCCACTTTTCCCCTTATTGCTACCCCCACCAAGCCTGCCTCTTCTCCCGCAGTCAATCCCTACCTCATGGTTCATGCTATTTTTAAATTATATTTTATTATTATCTCATTTTAAGCTATAATTTATGCAAGCTGTGTTCCAATGTACAGTAATACAAAGAAAAATCTGGCAATCTCTCCCCAACTTTCTCCTAAATTAAGCAAAGTTTAAAGTTTTGTATATCTTTTTATGTTGTTCTATTTATATAAATATAAACAATATATACATATATAGTTTACCCACTTTTTTATTTTCTATTTTTATTTTTTAAATTAATTAATTAATTAGTTTGTTTTTTTAATTTATTTTATTTTATTGTTTTTTAGAGAGAGGGGAAAGGAGAAAGAGAGGGAGAGAAATATCACTGTGTGGTTGCTTCTCACTCGCGCCCCCAACTGGGGACCTGATGTGCAACCTAGTAACGTACCCTGACTGGGGATCGAACCAGCAACACTTGGCTCGCAGGCCAATGCGCAATCCACTGAGCCACAGCAGCCAGGGCTAACCCACTTTTTTTTTTTAAATGGCATCACTTCATATGCACACACACACCTATATATGCATATACGTATATGCATAGGATACTTACTCCCTCCAAATAAACCCAATTAGATAAACTATAGAAGAAAGAAGTAAACATAATTTGTAGGCCAGGAAATTATAATAAAAATGAGAGACTAGGAGCCTGAGCTATCCTGAACTGGAGTATGTAGGGAGGATGGGTAGCTGAAGCCTACAATGCAATAAGAGAAAACTTAAAAGAAACACTAAGCTTTACTCTCTTGTCCCCCAACACCCTGCCTTTCCTGACATTGCCCTGAGATAGTAGTCACTTGCTTTTCATACCAGAAACTAGTCACAGCAATCCAGACCAGAAATTTTGGAAGTATCAAGGCAGATGCATACTAAAGAGAGGACTTCCTAGAAAAGGTGACAACTAATCGGCTACTTTCATATATTCTCTCTCTGTCCTCGCTCCTCCAGACCTCCAGGGCTGGTGCTGTTTCCACCCAGTGCAGCTTCACCCTAAGAATCTAGCTCTGTGGCTGCTCTTCCTATGGCCCGTCTTCACCCACGGGGAAGAGCCAACACTGCACCTCTTAGTTATGCTCAATCCCCAGTCACCAGCTCATCTAGTGGTTTTGATAAGTGGTGGGTCCTCTGGGTCACCCCATAGAACATTCCCCTGATGGGTCCCACAGCTTCTCACAACCTATCAATTCCACGTGTCTCAGCCTCTTTCTTTCTCCACTCTCTACCAGCACAAACACAGCTGCTTCACTCAGCCTTGCCTATTGTTTTCTTCAGGCTAAGAGACACCCTAGCAGCAAGTTTGCCTCATCTCCTTGGGTCCTTGTCAGTGTGTTAAATACCATCTATCAAGAAAGTCAATTAATTCTTAATTACTCAGTCTTCCATTCAGCCCTCCTTCACAAAGCACCCTCTAAACCCAATGTCAGAAATGGGAGTATTTCTCCATCAGCACATACTCACTAATCCATATAGCATTTTCAGTGCATAGTGTTCTTGTTACCTTGCTAGGTACCATGCATTCCTAGCTGAGTTATTGGTCTGGTTGTCAATTAAGGAGGTGGGAATATCCCCTGAGGGGAAAGGGTTTTGCGGCATCTTTCAGCATGGGAGAAGGGGCTGGCTCTTACTAAAGAGTAAGGAACTATTTCTGCAAGTTCTGGGGGTTCAGGGAATCTGCAGAACTGATATCCTTATGATACCCATCTACTTGTCTCCATCTTACACCTCAAAGTTATAGGTTTCCCCAACCAGGGCTCTGACCTTAGCAGAGCAGACCTGCTTTGACTAAGCATTCTACCTATTAAATTTTCAGCCTGATGCTTGGCTGTGTCTACTCTTCTTCTGTAGGATATTCGGGCCTATTTTTAAGCTTTACCTGATTGTAAATAAGCCCCACTTTCTCCTTATCTCTACGCAGAGCAACAGTGCATGTCAGCAGCAACCAGCCAACTCTCCTATATTTGTAGGCACTTTACCTTCTCGTTTTTCAATGGCTTGGACCATTGTACTTGCAATGGTGTCCCTCTACCAGAAAGTTTTTCCAGGTCACTGCTGGTAAAATCTTTAGTAATTCAGCTACTACCCCATGTCAGGGATTATCTGTGCCTTGCATGCCTCTCAAGAGGGTGTCCTCTTACCCTTGGGCCATGAAGTGAGTTAGTCAGTCTTCAATTTTCTCAGATTATTCAATCAGATCACGAGCTGGGATTTGAGGTGACAGAGCTTTATTGGAAAAAATTTTGTGAAGAAAATGGGACACATGCTAGAAGAGTCAAAAAGACCCTTCAGAACACAGTTCATGTCTGACCCTTGTTTAGTAAAGAGGAAAGAAAGAAGAATCAGATTGGAAAAGTCACATATGGCAGTGCAGTTCCAGTAAAATATGGTCAGGCCTCTGGGGAGTCCTCAAGTCAAAGTCACCTATCAGAGGAGTCCCACATCTCCCAGGCATGGAACTGCCTTAGCAACCCTGCTGTGCTTGGTCACAGGCTGGGAGAAGCCAGTGGGAAGCATAGCTACAGTATGAGTGCAGTGGCGAGTCCAGAGCACAGCAGCTGGGGCCATCTGTCAAAACATGCTCCAAAGCTGGAGATATGAGAGGCGCATTTCCACCATCATCACAGCAATGGACCCCTGCCTAAAACTATGCACAAAGGTAGACTCTAGAAATAAAGTAGACACAAGTGAGAGGGACAAAAAGAATAATATTTATATACACATTACATAAATCATATATACATATGATTGTCTTTGTGACTCAGAACAAGGAACAAATTGTTAAAGCCAAGCATAAAGAGTATCCACTGTAAGGCAAAAATATAAAACATACATCTGACTACTCACTGCTTCTGTTAGGTAAATAACAGAATGGGAAAAGATATTTAAAGTCCTATGACCTCAAAATTCTATAATTTTCTATATCATGCACAAGTCACTTTCAAATTATATTCCAGTACATTTTCTTCAGAATATATTAGCTGGAAAAGTTTTTAATTTTTCCATAAAATTTCAAGTGCAAACCAAAAATCATGAATACGGGTATTTTTCACTTGACATGAGTTTAGCTCTGAGAATAGCAGAAGGAAAAACACACATTTTTAAGTAATGCTGTCAGTCTTCAGAATCAGGGACCCACATCTATTTAATCATTAAATAGAGAAAGTTTTTCTCAGTTTGAATAAATTTCTCAAGGTTGCTAGAGTAAGCAGTAAAGAATTAATCTCACATTCTATGCAAAATAACCAACATAGATTTAATCTCTCAGAGTTGCAGGCAGTAAAAAGATTTTGTACCTTAAACTTTTAATTTAAATAGATTCTCACATAGTTAGTTATACTTGTAACTCACTACACTATCAACTTTGATTAAAATAAGTGCATTAACACATCCCCTTCTTCTTGTTCTCTTTAATTAAAAGTGTGTACAGTATGATAGCTGTGACTATAATATTTTTAGACCAGTATCCAAGCCATGCCCTTTCTCTTGCATGGAGCAGAATAAACAGTCTCCTCCTGAAAACTTCAGGACAATTGCTTTCACAAAGAACATTTCTTGGGAGATACAGAGATGCTAGGTATGCTCTGCTCACTTCAACCAAAACTACTTCAAGGGGATTTCTTTCATGTATTTAGTTTCAGCATACAGTTAATTTAGAATAAATGGTTCTACTGCTTCATCCATTCTCACCTCAAATAACTGTTCTAATTTATTGTTTTAGGAAGATATTTGTTATATTTTGTGACTCAGTTCAATAGAAGCAATAAGAGAGGTGGAGTATAGATTCTTGTGTAAAAAGGAAAGGAGAACATAAAAAGAATCAGTGCAGGTCATGATAATGCAATGAATATGGGAGATGCCAGAATGGATAGAAGAGAATTAAAGAACAATATTTTATTTGTGTATATTGAATCTGAGATGTCAAACAGATTCATATGGTACTATTCCAGGAGCCAAACTTTTAATGAAGAAGAAAAATAACAAATGTATACAAAGATTTGTGGGTAAAATGCATACTGATGATATTTGAATCTGTGACAATAGATTAGAAAATATAGGGGACAACATTCATGATATTGAATTTGGCAATTATTTCTTGGCTATGACACCAAAATGACAGACAACAACAACAAAAAAGAGATAAATTTGATTTCATCAAATTGAAAACTTTTCTGCAGTAGAGGATACACTCAACAGAGTGAAAGTCAACAAATGGAATGGAAGAAAATACTTGCAAATCAAATACCTGATAAGGAATTGGTATCCAGAATATCTAAAGAACTTCTGTCATTCAACAGCTCAAAACCAACATCCAAATTTATAAATATGCAAAGTATTTGAATAGATATTTCTCCAAAGAACCTATACAAATGACAGTAAATGTATGATATGGTGCTCAACATCACTAATCATTACACAAATGCTCACCAAAACTACAATGAGATACCACTTCACATTCATTAGAACTGGAAAAGAGCCTGAAAATAAGTGCTGGCAGAGATGTGGAGAAAGTGGAACCCTGTACATTCATTGCTGGTGGAAATGTAAAATGGTTCAACTGTTCTGGAAATGGTATGGCAGTGACTTAGCCCATTCTGGCTACCATAAGAAAAATACCATAGACTGTGTGGCTTAAACAAACAAAAAAAAAATCTATTACTCACAGTTATGTAGTCTGGGAAGATCAAGATCAAGGCACCTGCAGATTTGGTGTCTGGTGAGAGTCTACTTCTTGGTTTATAGATAGTCATCTTCTTGCTGTGATCTCACCTGGAAGAAGAGACAAGAGAGCTCTCTGGGGTGTCTTTTAATAGGGCATTAATCCCATTCTTGAGGGCTCCACTCTCGTGACCTGATCATCTTCCAATGGCTCCACTCCCTAGTACCATCACATTGAGGGAGAGGATTTCAACATATGAACTTTGAGGAGACAGATTAGTCCATACAGTCAATTCTTCAAAACATTAAGCATAGCATTTTCATATGAAACAATAAGTTTACTTCTGGGCATCTACCCAAAAGAACTGAAAGCAGGGACAAACAGATATTTGCATACCCATGTTCACAACAACATTATTCTCAATATCCAAAAGGTGGAAGTAATTGAAGAGGCTAACAAAAGGTGAATGGATGAACAAAATATGGTGTATATTCATACAATAAAATATTATTCCACTGTAAAAAAGAAGGAAATTCTGGCACATGCTACAATATAGATGAACCCTGAGGACATTATGATAAGTACCAAAGACTTATTGTATGAGGTACCTAGAGTAGTTAAATTAATAGGGACAGATAGTACAATGGTGGTTTCTAGGGACTGGGAGAAGGGGGAAATTGGGAGTTAATGTGTAATAGGTACAGAGTCCCAGTTTGGGAAGCTGAAGAAGTTCTGGAGATGAATGATGGTGGTGGTTGCAGATCAATGTGAACGTACTTAATGCCAAAGAACAAGATACTTGAAAATGGTTAAAATGGTAAAATTTGTGAGATGTATACTTTATAACAATTGGGGGGGGGGGAGACAGAATGAATGAGGGAACAGAGAAAGAAGAGAAAAGACAGCCATGTCAAGACTGAGGCAGAGACTGGAGTTTCCAGATATGAACCAAGAAACTCCTGGAGCTACCAGAACTAGAAAGACAAAGAAGGATTCTTCCTAGAACCTTTGGAAGGAGTGTAATACTGCTGACACATTAATTTCAGACATCTGGTCTCCTGAACTGTGAAAGAATGAATGCCTGCATTTTAAGCCCCTAGGCTTGTGGTAATTTGTTACAGCAGCCTCAAGAACCTAATACAGGTCGTGTGAAGCAAGGTCATCAGCTAAGAGTGAGAGACTGGACAGTAGCTGAAGGGGTGGAGGAAAGAACAAAGGTGAGAAATTGTCCAGGAGTGTGGGAAAGTCTTCGGCCTGGAAACCTAGAAAATGATTGCCTGCAGCATTAGGAGCTACTTTGGGATCATAAATGGGAACTTGACATTAGATCAATCAGTTTGTGTGGTTTTCTACAGTGAAGAATTATAGAAACTTAGATTTTTCCAAGGTTATCTTTTCATCAGAGAGCACAAAGTGAAAGAGAGGTAAAGAGATTGATGATATATGTAAAGAAATTATTTTGAGGGGATGCTGGGTGGAGGAGTGCAAAGGGGAAAAATGGAACTATTGTAACAATATAATCAATAAAATATACTTAAAAAAAAGAAAGAAATGATTTTAATGATTGTCTTTTTTTTAACTACTCTAATTCCATGTACCTAAAACATACCCTGGCACATCATAGGAACAGAACAAATATCTGTTTAATGAATTACTTAATGGCATGATATTTACCATATTAGGCTTCTCTGAAATAAACATAACACAATAGACTCTCAGCTACTATGTGCCATGACTCCTAAGCTATGTGATACTTTCCACCTGGTTCTTTCTTACATGACAATATCTGAACCTTGACAGGTACTGTTTACTTGCAATTATTATAATCTCATTTGTTTTTCTATATTGATTACATGCATGTGTTGAGACCATTTACAATCAGTAAAATTTACCCTTTTTAGTGAACAGTTCTATGAGTTTTGACAAACATATAAAGCCTATAACTAGCATCACAAAATGACATTTTCATCATCTCTTACAGTGAATGGCTCCCTCCTACCTTCAGACCCTGGCAACTCTGATCTGTTTTTGCCCTTACAAGCTTTGCCTGTTCTAGAATGTGATATTAATGGAATCATGCAATATGTAGCATTTTGAACCTAGATTCTTTTACTCAGCATAAACCTTTTGAGTTCATCTCACTTGATTTTTATATACATTACTATTCTCCAAAGAGGAAAATTATATTCAGAAAGTTACTTAACTTAATCAGAGCTGTAGTTAGTGAAGGCCAGAAATTTAGTTCCAGTGTTATTTGTTTCAAAGTTGTGTTTCTTGCTTGCTAAGACATATTGCCTTCTGTTAGGCAATGGCTTATTAAATTCTCACTATTTCTTGAACTTACCTTCATATTCAGCCATTTAATCCTCTACCCTCCTGTAAACAAAGACCAGAAAGCTAAGAAGACAGATGACATCGGGGCCATTAGAAGTGTTCTAAGCAAACTTCTTGCCATAAGCTGCCACTCTGACATTCAGTGCAGTCATGATTTTATCTTAGCACCATTCACAATTCAGTTCTTACATCTACCACACAGTGTGGGAAGCATTTTACATGCATATTTTCACTTAATTCTTATAATTGTCTGGAAAAATGTTACTAATTCCATGTACAGAAGAGGAAGTTAAGGTGCAGAAGGGCCGAGCAGCAGTGGTGTGAGGAGCCAGGGATTATAGACAGGTGTATTTCCCTCAAAGCCTGAGCCTAGGGAAGGAATCAGGCCTTCTGCACCCTGCAATGGACGCTGCAGTTTAGTACCTAACAGTGTGCTAGGCAGTGTCACATACATTATGTCATTTCATTCTCACAGAAGTCCTGCACAGAAACGGTATCAGATCGTTTCACATAGGAGGAAACACGCTCAAAGCATTGACGTAGCCTGTCCAAGCTCACTTCACTATCAGAAATCAGAATTCCATTCTAAGTCCATGCCTCTTTTCACTGTTTCATGATTCTCTGTGCTGGGGGCAGGGTGGGGGGTAGGCAGAGAAAGGAAGGGAAGGGAGGGAAAAGGAAAGAAAGGGAAGAATGTAGCCATGTATGCTTCTTCCTCAATAGTTCAATTGAATGAGATTTACTGTTTGTTTAACAGTAGCTACGAAAACATATCTGTATACATTAAGGAGTCCTAAAAACATAAGCTAACATTTCTGTAGTGCTTCCACGGCACAAGACACTAACCTAAGCATTGTATATATGTTAACACATTTACATTTCAAAAATCCCTACAAGGTAGTCACTAGTATCATATTTCTATATTGCAGACTGCTTAGATTTGAACCCTGGCACTCTGATTCTGAAGTCTATTCACTTAAAAGCACCATGCGATAATGAGATTACTTCAATTGTACTCTCCTTAAGTGTTAGAAGCAGTGACTGCTGAAATTCTTTATTTAAAATAGAGTTTCCCTATAAAGGGGTACAACTTAATTATAAAATTATAATCAAGGCCAAACTTCACACTTCATATGGCTGTCAAAAGAAGGTGGATCTGTACTTCCCAACATAGAAAGATCTTCAAAATATAAAGTAAAAAAAAAAAAAAAAAAAAAAAAAAAAAAAACTGCAAAAGAATATGTACAATATGCTACTGTTCAATTAATATTCACATGTGTTTTTATAGATATGTGTGTGTGTGTGTGTAAATAATATGTTTTATAAAAAGATGGACCTTTTTAGGACAAGATCAAAAAGAGCTTCAGTCTCATTTTTAATGTTTCAATAATCACAAAAAGCAGGTATTTTGTTATTTGTCTGATTGAAAACATTTGTTCCTCTGATCTTTTTGTTTTCTTTATTCTGATAAATCTCTCTCTATAGAGAGAGAGACATATAATATATATGTAATGTATATATCAAAAATGTAAATTTTAATATATATTTATTACATTAAGTTTCTTTGGAAGAAATTTGATTTTATATAAATTTATTTATATGTTCTCCCAGAAATAGCTTTTTTTTAGAAGAAAAGTGATTACATATTAATAAATTCATATACCCCTGTGATATATGGAGGTAGCTGTTTTTCAACAAAAATGTTAAAGAGTGTTTTTCGAGTTATATTATGAATATAAGTTTTAAGAATATCTGGTTGTTTTTATTGAGAACTTTTATGTAAAGGTTTCTTTAAGATATCTGTATACCTACCAATGATCTTCTTTCCACTCTTAATCCTAGTGCATTCCTTAGGTATTTCTCATTCAAATCCTTGCAACCAGCTTCTTCTCCTTTGATGAAATTAGTCAATGCTAAAAAAAAAGTTGTTGCTTTCTCGTTGGAACTATGCTGTCTCTGAGCTGTTTTCTTTAAGCCATTCTATGGGTTGAGGTTTTTCTGTTCAGACTTGTCAAACTAGTTTCATTTCAACTACTTGTAATTTGTTTCCTTATTTCTTCTAGCCGTGGAACTTTAATATATCTAGAGATGTCATACAGTTGATTAGAAAGTCGGGTTCAGTGGGTGCATGCTTCCAAGATCTTTTTTTTTCTCCTGTAGATGATGTATCGGTAAGTTCAGTTTTGTTTTGTAAATGTGTTGTTTGTTCTACTGTCTGTCAGTGGCTAGGTTCTTGGTGCGCTGGGCAGCTGGCTGTGAGGTGTCCTCGATGGATTCAATCTGCATTGGATTTTCGTGAGATTTCTGGAAATATTATAGCAGATGGATTAATTAATATCTGTATTTGAAATCAATATTTTTGTATTACAAAGATCATTGTTAGCATTATTTCATGTTGTCAATGTGAATAGCTTGGATTTTAGAAGTTAATGAAAACTATATTACACTGCATCCTAATTGATTCTGATTTGGTGGGGAGAGGAAAAGTGTTCAGTTGTTTTTAAAAAGGCTGTTAGCAATCTGACTAAATTGAGCTTCCCTGACACTTTTCCTTTTCGCTGCTTTTCTTTGTACCTTAAAGACAGTCCCCGGGAATTAGTGCAGATTGGGTGGTCAACAGCTACAGGGACACCTGCCTTTGTCACGGAAATGTCAGGACTCTTTGGAGAGAGAAAGAAAACAGGCGATCCAGATGGGGGAAAATGTGTCTAGTCTCTAAAAATGTTTCTATTAAAAAGTAGAAAAAAGAAAACTATGAATTATTTCAAAGTTGTTTTTTTTTCAAATGGGGTTTGCTACATGCAAAGGAGAAGAAAAAATAAGATTTCTTGACATAATTTTATACACAAATAAAATAGTGATTTTAAACATCCATGATGACAATACTATTTCACCATTTATGCCATTTCCAAAACATATTTATTTATGTTATTTCATTTAATAGCCAGGACACCACTGTGAGATCCGTAGAACAGGTATCGTCAGCTCCCATTTTAAAGTGAGAAACCTGAGGGAAACAGATGTGAAGGGGCCTGGCCAGGTCCACACGCTGTGTGATGACAGAATCGGAGAGCTGCAATGCATTACTCCTCAAGTCCCATCTTCCTGGACTTGTGCAAGGGTTTCACCTGGGGAAACTTCAGCCCTTTAGTGAGCGCATAGTACTTGTCAAAGGATCGCTGAGATCCTTAGAAAAGGTCTAGAGTGTTTCATATATAATTGGCACTCCATAAATACATGGTAAACAAATGAAAATGTCTAGTATTAATGCTTTGCTTACTAAAAGTAATTGCTTTTTGAAAATGCATATTCTATGTTTATGGAAATCATGATGTTGTAAAGTGGTAGTTCCAACCTTTCATATTTCATATTCCCCAAATTACTCTTTTAAAAGTATGAAGTCTCATATTTGTAGGCACCAAAAGCCATCTTTTCTCATGAGTATTTGTGTTTATTGGAATGTTTTCAGTTTTAGGGAAGTAAACTACAGAATAATATTGGAAACCAATGCCATTATTTAGGACATCTATGACACTTGCTGGTAAGAAGGGGGACTAACAGTAGGAAACATCAATGTTTATGATTCCTTAAGATAAATCCAAGGACCACTAATCCAGGATTTAGAGGATTTGCAGGAGGTAGCAGGTCATACTTAACAGGCAAAGTTAAGGATCGAAGCAAAGCAAATTTGTATAATTACAGACATCCCCCACTTTTCAAAAGTTCATGTTACATCACTTCACTTTTAGAAAAGATCAACATTAGTCCCTGTTTTTGTTAACTGAAAGAAACCCAAAGAGGATTTTCCATTTACGGAAAGAAAAAAAAAAAAGTGAAAATCAAAAATAGCATTCGGTGTGTGTTTTGCAGTGAGCCATGACAGAGGCAGCCTGCACCCCGAGCAGCCAGAAGGACACCGCCAAGCTCGATCTCCTCTGTGCAGGCTGTGTATTCAGCAGCAGCATCTCTGCTCTTACTACATGCTAGAGTTAGCTGAGGTTTTATGTGCCATTTGGTATGACTGGGTAGGTTCTTTTGGGGGTCAGGGAATGCTCAAAATTTTTTCCTTATAAATTAATGATGAATGCTTCTTCACTTTATGCTATTGCAGCTTACAAAAGGTTTCACAGGAATGCTCTACTGCCAGAGAGTGGGGGAAATCAGTACTACGACACCCTATGTCTCACCTACGTTAATTCTATAATATGTACTACAGTCTTCCTCACCATCCCTACTTCTCAGCTAACAGAAAACACAATGTGTAACACTTGTCAAAATATATTTGATTCATAGCTTCTCTTCTCTATGGATTTAGTGACCTTCTTCTCTACATCTCAGAGGTGTCTTTAGTATCTGGACCTTGCTGTGTATATCCACTTGCATTTGCCTTTAGCAATATCCATCCCCCTAGCCTCCATAAAAATTTATTAACTGGGTGAATCTCTACTTAAAATTTCAATTATTTCTCTTGTAAAAGATAAAATACCAAATGACTTCATCTGAGACTGCTGTCCTTTTCCCAGAAATCTGTATCTCTTTCTTTTTCTCTAGTTCCTAATTTTTGGCGTTGCTTAATAAGTATAAAAATTAGGGTTCTCCTCTCTGCTGTCATCCTCTAAGGAAAAAGATAGTCCTAGGAAAGTTTTTGCAAACATTTATGTTTTATATTTTAATTTCATTATGAACATTTGTTTTAACCAACTTGTTAATTTGCTAAGTCCACTTTCTAATTATATATTCAAAAACTCTATCCCCAGAGTTGATATCAAAACAACAAAGTAAAACCTTCAGGTTTTTTACTGATTACTAAACTTTGTATAAATTATCAGTTAAATTTTACTATTTTACTAGTTTTCAGCAAGCTCATAGTGCTTACATTATAATAGCTTGTTTAGTTCTCATAGCAATCCTATGATTAGTTATTATTATTATTATCTTCATTTTATAGATAAAAAAAAACTGGTCCCATATCATCATAGGCTAACAAAGTGTAAGAGTTGAGATTTGAGGCAGGCTGGAAACAGAGCTTAACTATTAAGATATTTTGCTTTTGCTGTTTTTATTGTTTTTTGATAATTGTCAACCAAAAAAACACTTTGGTTTTTTTAATGTAAAATTTGAGTAAAAGGTTCATGTTGCTAGTCACTCAGTACTCCACAAGCTGTGGCAGCAATTACATGAGATAACCAATATGAAAACTCCTGACCCAAAGAACTTTGATATGTGCTAGAGTCCTTCCTTATTTACTTCATTGCCTCACATCTCTGGGTAGTAATTACTGTCTCTGTCTACAGGTGGGAAATTTGAAATTCAGAGGAGTCTCATGAATTTCTCAAATTACATGTTGAAGAGTTACAAGCAGGGAATGTAGCTAAACTCTTCCA